>NC_056438.1:20467996-21667996 GCF_018296145.1 Oncorhynchus tshawytscha
AAAGATGAGGGAGGTCTGTAATTTTCATCATATTTACACTTCAACTGTGACAGACAAAATAAACGTTTTTCTTTCAGAAAATCACATTGTAGGATTTTTCATGAATTTATTTGCAAATTATGGTGGAAAATAAGTATTTGGTCAATAACAAAAGTTTATCTCAATACTTTGTTATATACCCTTTGTTGGCAATGACAGAGGTCAAACGTTTTCTGTAAGTCTTCACAAGGTTTTCACACACTGTTGCTGGTATTTTGGCCCATTCCTCCATGCAGATCTCCTCTAGAGCAGTGATGTTTTGGGGCTGTTGCTGGGCAACACGGACTTTCAACTCCCTCCAAAGATTTTCTATGGGGTTGAGATCTGGAGACTGGCTAGGCCACTCCAGGACCTTGAAATGCTTCTTACGAAGTCACTCCTTCATTGCCCGGGCGGTGTGTTTGGGATCATTGTCGTGCTGAAAGACCCAGCCACGTTTCATCTTCAATGCCCTTGCTGATGGAAGGAGGTTTTCACTCAAAATCTCACGATACATGGCCCCATTCATTCTTTCCTTTACACGGATCAGTCGTCCTGGTCCCTTTGCAGAAATACAGCCCTAAAGCATGATGTTTCCACCCCCATGCTTCACAGTAGGTATGGTATTCTTTGGATGCAACTCAGCATTCTTTGTCCTCCAAACACAACGAGTTGAGTTTTTACCAAAAAGTTATATTTTGGTTTCATCTGACCATATGACATTCTCCCAATCTTCTTCTGGATCATCCAAATGCTCTCTAGCAAACTTCATACGGGCCTGGCCATGTACTGGCTTAAGCAGGGGGACACGTCTGCCACTGCAGGATTTGAGTCCCTGGCAGCGTAGTGTGTTATTGATGGTAGGCTTAGTTACATTGGTCCCAGCTCTGCAGGTCATTCACTAGGTCCCCCCCCCCCGTGTGGTTCTGGGATTTTTGCTCACCGTTCTTGTGATCATTTTGACCCCCACGGGGTGAGATCTTGCATGGAGCCCCAGATCGAGGGAGATTATCAGTGGTCTTGTATGTCTTCCATTTCCTAATAATTGCTCCCACAGTAGATTTTTTCAAACCAAGCTGCTTACCTATTGCAGATTCAGTCTTCCCAGCCTGGTGCAGGTCTACAATTTTGTTTCTGGTGTCCTTTGACAGCTCTTTGGTCTTGGCCATAGTGGAGTTTGGAGTGTGACTGTTTGAGGTTGTGGACAGGTGTCTTTTATACTGATAACAAGTTCAAACAGGTGCCATTAATACAGGTAAGGAGTGGAGGACAGAGGAGCCTCTTAAAGAAGAAGTTACAGGTCTGTGAGAGCCAGAAATCTTGCATGTTTGTAGGTGACCAAATACTTATTTTCCACCATAATTTGCAAATAAATTCATAAAAAAATCCTACAATGTGATTTTCTGGATATTTTTTCTCATTTTGTCTGTCATAGTTGAAGTGTACCTATGATGAAAATTACAGGCCTCTCTCATCTTTTTAAGAGTGGAGAACTTGCACAATTGGTGGCTGACTAAATACTTTTTTGCCCCACTGTATATTCAGCTGAGAGGGAATCAGTAGATGGTCTGATTAAAGCAGGCAAGGACAGACTGAGCCTGACCTCTACCGAGAGGTAACCACACAGAGAGATGGAAGGAAGGAGAGAGAGAGTGGTGTTAGTTTGTTTTGGGGTTAGAGAGATAAAGAGAGGGGGTAGAGAAGAGAGAGCAAGGGATTGCAGTTGAAGAGAGGAACAGGAGGATGTAAAAAAGAAAGTAAGAAAACGGGGCCATGACAACATGAATGCGGGATCGTGGGAATCAAGTGTTTTGAACATGAAAACGGTGTGGTGGGAATCATGTGCTTTGAACCTGCAGTGTAGGAGTGGAATCACGTGTTTTGAACAAGAAAATGGGGTCGTGGGAATCACGTGTTTTGAACATGCAGTGTAGGAGTGGAATCACGTGTTTTGAACATGAAAACGGGGTCGTGGGAATCATATGTTTTGAACATGCAGTGTAGGAGTGGAATCACGTGTTTTCAACATTGAAACGAAATCACGTGTTTTGAACATACATTATAGGAGTGGAATCACGTGTTTTGAACATGCAGTGTAGGAGTGGAATCACGTGTTTTGAACATGCAGTGTAGTAGTGGAATCACGTGTTTTGAACATGCAGTATAGTAGTGGGATCACGTGTTTTGAACATGCAGTGTAGGAGTGGAATCACTTGTTTTGAACATGAAAACGGGGTCGTGGGAATCACATGTTTTGAACATGCAGTGTAGGAGTGGAATCACGTGTTTTCAACATGAAAACGGGGTCGTGGAAATCATGTGTTTTCAACATTGAAACAGAATCACGTGTTTTGAACATGCAGTGTAGGAGTGGAATCACGTGTTTTGAACATGCAGTGTAGGAGTGGAATTACGTGTTTTGAACATGCAGTGTAGGAGTGGAATTACGTGTTTTGAACATGCAGTGTAGGAGTGGAATCACGTGTTTTGAACATGCAGTGTAGGAGTGGAATCACGTGTTTTGAACATGCAGTGTAGGAGTGGAATCACGTGTTTTGAACATGCAGTGTAGGAGTGGAATCACCTGTTTTGAACATGCAGTGTAGGAGTGGAATCCTCTCCTGTAGTTACACCTAGTGTACAACACATTCATCCTTCCAAAGTTTTTTTACTCTATCTAAGAGTGAGTCTGGGTCAGTTTGGGTGAGATTGACTGTGTTGAGTCTGTTTGGTATGAGGTAGACATTGTTGGGTCAGTTTGGGTGAGATAGACTGTGTTGAGTCTTTTTGCCAGTGTGTTATTGTCTCTCTGAATGTGTGTGAGTCTGGGGGAAATATTGACTTTTTGTCAGGTGCTGTTTCGCTCAGGTATGCTAGATAACTCACCACCAGGGACCCGAACATCATCCTTTCCCCGTCGCTACCCCCCTCTCCCTTCAGCCTTAACTTCCTACTTCACTTTCAACATCACTGTTAATTTCAATGTCTCTATTTAAAGTTGCATTTTGAGGGAAGTATTTGGGGATGGGAAATGGGAGAGAGCACACATACACGCACAGGTACACACACACACACACACACACACACACACACACACACACCCTTTCACATCTGTGAGAGATACTGTAGGAGCCAGAGAGACTTGGGTACTGCCCCCATCCATTTAGCAGGAAGCTGCTGTGAGTTTGCTAATTTGTTTAAATCAAATGTTATTGGTCACACACACATGGTTAGCAGATGTTATTGGTCACACACACATGGTTAGCAGATGTTATTGGTCACACACACATGGTTAGCAGATGTTATTGGTCACACACACATGGTTAGCAGATGTTATTGGTCACACACACATGGTTAGCAGATGTTATTGGTCACACACACATGGTTAGCAGATGTTATTGGTCACACACACATGGTTAGCAGATGTTATTGGTCACACACACATGGTTAGCAGATGTTATTGGTCACACACACATGGTTAGCAGATGTTATTGCGAGTGTAGCGAAATGCTTGTGCTTTCTAGTTCCGACAGTGCAGTAATATCTAACAAGTGATCTAACAATTCCACAATAAATACCTAATACACACAAATTTAAGTAAAGTAATGGAATAAGAGTATGTACATATAAATATATGGATGAGCGATGACCGAGCGGCATAGGCAATATGTAATAGATGGTATAGAATACAGTATATACATATGAGATGAGTAATGAAAGATATGTAAACATTATTAAAGTGGCATTATTAAAGTGACTAGTGATCCATTTATTAAAATGGACAATGATTTAAAGTCTGTATGTTGGCAGCAGCCTCTCTGTGTTGGTGATGGCTGTTTAACAGTCTGATGGCCTTGAGATTGAAGTTCTTTTTCAGTCTCTCAGTCCCAGCTTTGATGAACCTTTACTGACCTCGCCTCCTGGATGGTAGCGGGTGAACAGGCAGTGGCTCGGGTAGTTGTTGTCCTTGATCTTTTTGGCCTTCCTGTGACATCGGGTGCAGTACTGTAGGTGTCCTGGAGGGCAGGTGGTTTGCCCCCGGTTATGCATTGTGCAGACCGCACCACCCTCTGGAGATCCCTGCGGTTATGTGTGGTGTAGTTGCCGTACCAGGCGGTGATGCAGCCCGACAGGATGCTCTCAATTGTGCATCTGTAAAGTTTTTGAGGGTTTTAGGTGCTGTTGCACCTTCTTCACCACACTGTCTGTGTGTGTGGAACATTTCAGTTGGTCTGTGATGTGTACACCGAGGAACTTAACTTTCCACACTACTGTCCTGTCCATGTGGATAAGGGGGTGCTCCCTCTGTTGTTTCCTGAAGTCCACGATCATCTCCTTTGTTTTGTTGACGTTGAGTGAGAGGTTGTTTTCCTCACACCAAACTCTGAGTGCCCTCACCTCCTCCCTGTAGGCCGCCTCATCGTTGTTGGTATTCAAGCCTACTACTGTTGTGTCATCTGCAAATGATTGAGTTGGAGGCGTGCATGGCCACGTAGTCATGGGTGAACAGGAAGTACAGGAGGGGTTGAGCATGCAGATGTTGTTTCTTACTTTCACCACCTGGGGGCGGCCCGTCTGGAAGTCCATGACCCAGTTGCACAGGGCGGGTTTCAGGGCCTCAAGCTTAATGATGAGCTTGGAGGGTACTATGGTGTTGAATGCTGAGCTGTAGTCAATGCACAGCAATCTTACATAGGTATTCCTCTTGTCCAGATGGGACAGGGCAGTGGGCAGTGTGATGTCGATTGCGTCGTCTGTGGACCTATTGGGGCGGTAAACAAATTGGAGTCTGTCTAGGGTGACAGGGAGGGTGGAGGTGATATGATCCTTGACTAGTCTCTCAAAGCACTTCATGATGACGGAAGTGAGCGCTACAGGGTGATAGTCATTTAGTTTAGTTACCTTTGTCTTCTTGGGTACAGGAACAATGGTTACCATCTTGAAACATGTGGGGACAGCAGACTGGGATAGGGAGAGATTGAATATGCGGAATGGAGAGTTACGTGGCCCACGGCTTCGGAAACACCTACCTCAGAGAGAGAGAGAGAGAGAGAGAGAGAGAGAGAGAGAGAGAGAGAGAGAGAGGGGGAGAGTTGTAGTGTGCAAAGCTTGCATGCTTGTGTCGCATGCAGTGGTCTTCAGAGTGAGTCGTGAGTGAAGCATGTATGGGGACAGTACAGTGAGACGTAGGGCTGGTGGACAGGACACCCTCTGAGAGTGACGGTGACCCTCCTGTTAAACTCTGTTGTTGTATTATGTGGATTGTATTGTGGTAGGAGGAGGCTGGCGCCTCAGCAACATACGGGCTGTATTTATTGTTGGATTTCATGATAATGGATGCCATTTTAGTTGTTTTTTTAAATTCGTACCTGTTTCTTTCTTTTCCTATCCTCTCCCCCCTGTCCCTGTCTCTCTCTCAAACAAAAGCTTTTACTCTATTAAAATAGTCCAACTCCTCTCTCCTTATCTAACTGCTAAAGGGCTTTGACTTCAACAGTAATTACTAAAACACTGCATCCCGCCCGCACACAATTAAAATACTACATAGGAAGGATTACGGAGTTCACCATTTCTCCAATTAAACACAGAAAGAGAGAGAGGGTGAATAGAGAGAGAGAGAGAGAAGAGGGAAAGAGAATAATAAGAAGGGGAGAACAGAGAAGTCGATCACCTTATTGAAAATCCCCCCTCCTCCATCCACAACCCCCTCTCCTCTCCTCTAAAACCCCATTTTTATGTACACACACAACTCTAGGGACCGGAGGGTGGAAGCAATTACTATTGTTTCCCCTCTTATTGCATGATGGTAATGATTAGAGTGATGATGATCATTATTGCGATACAGTACATGTTCTGGGGGGATGCACTAGCTCTGGCAACCCTCCATGCACTGCTCTGCTCGAGGAGGTTGCCAGATGCTTGCAAAACCCCCCATTTAACAGTAACTGGCTACCAGCTGCCAGTCTAAAAAGGCTGAAGCATTACAGCATCAGAACCATGGGGGTTGCCAGATGCTTTTCTCCGGGAAAGAGTCCTACTAAATAAACTTTAAGAGATGACACATGCCTGTGTGAGTGGATAGTTGTGTGATACAGTATCCAACCTGGCAACCCCAGGTTTTGCTGCAGAGAAACTAAAGACATGACAATAATGAGTGAGCCACTAACACAGAGAGAGAATGAGAGGGAGGGAGAGGGAGAGAATAAAAGGGGGGTGAAAGGATGGAGAAGGAAGCACCTACTGCAACCGTAAACCATGGGGTTAGCCTTGCTGGTTGGGGATGAGAGAGAGAAAGAGACCACACCACTGCTCCCCCTGTCTCCCTTTGTGGTATACTCACTACAGACCACACTGGAATAGGATAACAGTAGTTTGGTTCAGCGGTCAGGATCCAAAACCACACAACCACCATTACCAAAGCAGCAACTGAACAATATGCAATCATCATGCGAACAATAACAGTTGATTTGGCCCTGGATGAACATTCTGTCTGTCTGTGGTTGTTTTTGTCAGGGTGCCGCTGCCCCTGTTGATTTGGCCCTGGATGAACATTCTGTCTGTCTGTGGTTGTTTTTGTCAGGGTGCCGCTGCCCCTGTTGATTTGGCCCTGGATGAACATTCTGTCTGTCTGTCTGTGGTTGTTTTTGTCAGGGTGCCGCTGCCCCTGTTGATTTGGCCCTGGATGAACATTCTGTCTGTCTGTCTGTGGTTGTTTTTGTCAGGGTGCCGCTGCCCCTGTTGATTTGGCCCTGGATGAACATTCTGTCTGTCTGTCTGTGGTTGTTTTTGTCAGGGTGCCGCTGCCCCTGTTGATTTGGCCCTGGATGAACATTCTGTCTGTCTGTCTGTGGTTGTTTTTGTCAGGGTGCCGCTGCCCCTGTTGATTTGGCCCTGGATGAACATTCTGTCTGTCTGTCTGTGGTTGTTTTTGTCAGGGTGCCGCTGCCCCTGTTGATTTGTGCAGTTTGAGATGATTATGCTGAAGGTGAGAACACTCGTTGTACAAATGAATGGAGGAAATAATTAAGACTAACATTTCCATTTTTCACTGCTTGTTGTTTGAGCTGATTGCAGGGCTGTCGACAAGATGAGGGAATGATTGGTGTGTGTTTCTGTGTGTGTGTGTGTGTGCATGCACTGCCTGTGCGTGTGTGTGTGTGTGTGTTCGAGCATGTGTTTGTGTGTGTGCATGCGCTGACTCTGCATGTGTGTGTGTGTGCGAGCGTGTGTTTGTGTGTGTGCACTGACTGTTCTTGAGTGTGTAGTGTTGGGGTGTGAACTAATTGAGGAAAGAATCCGAGATAGAGAGAGAGTCCCAGCAAATCAGATGAATTAAAGAGTATTGATGCATGAGATTAGATTGGGAGACTATGGTATAAAGGATATGATTACACAGTACGGAAATTGAGAGAGCGAGAGAGAGAGAAGGAGAGAGAGGGAGAGAGAGAGAGGGAAGAAGAAGAAGAAAAAGAGAGAGGGAGAGAGAGGGAAGGAGAAAGAGGGAGAGAGAGGGAAGGAGAAAGAGAGAGAGGGAAGAAGAAGAAAAAGAGAGAGGGAGAGAGAGGGAAGGAGAAGGAGAAAGAGAGAGAAAGAGAGCGAGAGAGAAGGGGAAGGAGAAGGACACAGAAAAGGAGAGAGCGAGGGAAGGAGAAAAGAGAGAGAGTGAGAACACACCCATGTCCCACAACTGCACTGCTGCTCCATCATTGAGAGAGATAAATTAACCTAGCTGGAGAGAGACATGGTGGAGCTCAGAGAGCTAGTCCACACACTCCAGACACACAAAACAGACCAGCACAACATCACCCCACACTGCATTACCCAGAGGGCTGAAGGTGGAGATAGATGGCTGTCTGAGAGAGCTGGCTGCACTCTGGTCTGAGGTGAGAGAACTTATGGCACAGAACACACAGGCCATCTAACAGCACTGAAGAAGGAGAGAGAGGAACACATGGCACAGCTAACAGCACTACAGGAGGAGAGAGAGGAACACATGGCACAGCTAACAGCACTACAGGAGGACGAGAGAGAAACACATGGCACAGCTAACAGCACTGAAGGACAAGAGAGGGAAACACATGACACAGCTAACAGCACTGAAGGAGGAGTGAGAGGAACACATGACACAGCTAACAGCACGACAGGAG
The DNA here is from genome assembly GCF_018296145.1 of Oncorhynchus tshawytscha. NCBI lineage: Eukaryota > Metazoa > Chordata > Actinopteri > Salmoniformes > Salmonidae > Oncorhynchus > Oncorhynchus tshawytscha. Next base: position 20,476,162 of record NC_056438.1, read on the forward strand.
GAGAGAGAGGAACACATGGCACAGCTAACAGCACTACAGGAGGAGAGAGAGAAACACATGGCACAGCTAACAGCACTGAAGGACAAGAGAGAAACACATGGCACAGCCAACAGCACTACAGGAGGAGAGAGAGGAACACATGGCACAGCTAACAGCACTACAGGAGGAGAGAGAGAAACACATGGCACAGCTAACAGCACTGAAGGACAAGAGAGAAACACATGACACAGCTAACAGCACTGAAGGACAAGAGAGAAACACATGGCACAGCTAACAGCACTGAAGGACAAGAGAGAAACACATGGCACAGCCAACAGCACTACAGGAGGAGAGAGAGAAACACATGGCACAGCTAACAGCACTGAAGGACAAGAGAGAAACACATGGCACAGCTAACAGCACTACTGAAGGACAAGAGAGAAACACATGGCACAGCTAACAGCACTACAGGAGGAGAGAGAGAAACACATGGCACAGCTAACAGCACTGAAAGAGGAGAGAGGGAAACACATGGCACAGCTAACAGCACTACAGGAGGAGAGAGAGAAACACATGGCACAGCCAACAGCACTACAGGAGGAGAGAGAGGAACACATGGCACAGCTAACAGCACTGAAGGAGGAGAGAGAGGAACACATGGCACAGCTAACAGCACTGAAGGACAAGAGAGAAACACATGACACAGCTAACAACACTGAAAGAAGAGTGAGAGGAACACATAGCACAGCTAACAGCACTGAAGGAAGAGAGAGAAACACATGGCACAGCTAACAGCACTGCAGGAGGAGAGAGAGAAACACATGGCACAGCTAACAGCACTGAAGGAGGAGAGAGAGAAACACATGGCACAGCTAACAGCACTGAAGGAGGAGAGAGAGGAACACATGGCACAGCTAACAGCACTGAAGGACAAGAGAGAAACACATGGCACAGCTAACAGCACTGAAGGAGGAGAGAGAAACACATGGCACAGCTAACAGCACTGAAGGAGGAGAGAGAAACACATGGCACAGCTAACAGCACTGAAGGACAAGAGAGAAACACATGACACAGCTAACAGCACTGAAGGACAAGAGAGAAACACATGGCACAGCTAACAGCACTGAAGGACAAGAGAGAAACACATGGCACAGCTAACAGCACTGCAGGAGGAGAGAGAGGAACACATGGCACAGCTAACAGCACTGCAGGAGGAGAGAGAGGAACACATGGCACAGCTAACAGCACTGAAGGACAAGAGAGAAACACATGGCACAGCTAACAGCACTGAAGGACAAGAGAGAAACACATGGCACAGCTAACAGCACTGAAGGACAAGAGAGAAACACATGGCACAGCTAACAGCACTGCAGGAGGAGAGAGAGGAACACATGGCACAGCTAACAGCACTGCAGGAGGAGAGAGAGGAACACATGGCACAGCTAACAGCACTGAAGGACAAGAGAGAAACACATGGCACAGCTAACAGCACTGAAGGACAAGAGAGAAACACATGACACAGCTAACAGCACTGAAGGACAAGAGAGAAACACATGGCACAGCTAACAGCACTGAAGGACAAGAGGGAAACACATGGCACAGCTAACAGCACTGAAGGACAAGAGAGAAACACATGACACAGCTAACAGCACTGAAGGACAAGAGAGAAACACATGGCACAGCTAACAGCACTGAAGGAGGAGAGAGAAACACATGGCACAGCTAACAGCACTGAAGGACAAGAGAGAAACACATGGCACAGCTAACAGCACTGAAGGAGGAGAGAGAAACACATGGCACAGCTAACAGCACTGAAGGAGGAGAGAGAAACACATGACACAGCTAACAGCACTGAAGGACAAGAGAGAGAAACACATGGCACAGCTAACAGCACTGCAGGAGGAGAGAGAGGAACACATGGCACAGCTAACAGCACTGAAGGAGGAGAGAGAGGAACACATGGCACAGCTAACAGCACTGCAGGAGGAGAGAGAGAAACACATGGCACAGCTAACAGCACTGAAGGAGGCACAGAGAGAGAAACACATGGCACAGCTAACAGCACTGAAGGAAGAGAGAGAAACACATGGCACAGCTAACAGCACTGCAGGAGGAGAGAGAGAAACACATGGCACAGCTAACAGCACTGAAGGAGGAGAGAGAGGAACACATGGCACAGCTAACAGCACTGAAGGAGGAGAGAGAGGAACACATGGCACAGCTAACAGCACTGCAGGAGGAGAGAGAGGAACACATGGCACAGCTAACAGCACTGAAGGAGGAGAGAGAGGAACACATGGCACAGCTAACAGCACTGCAGGAGGAGAGAGAGAAACACATGGCACAGCTAACAGCACTGAAGGAGGAGAGAGAAACACATGGCACAGCTAACAGCACTGAAGGAAGAGAGAGAAACACATGGCACAGCTAACAGCACTGCAGGAGGAGAGAGAGAAACACATGGCACAGCTAACAGCACTGAAGGAGGAGAGAGAGGAACACATGGCACAGCTAACAGCACTGAAGGAGGAGAGAGAGGAACACATGACACAGCTAACAGCACTGAAGGAGGAGAGAGAGGAACACATGGCACAGCTAACAGCACTGAAGGAGGAGAGAGAGGAACACATGACACAGCTAACAGCACTGAAGGAGGAGAGAGAGGAACACATGGCACAGCTAACAGCACTGAAGGAGGAGAGAGAAACACATGGCACAGCTAACAGCACTGCAGGAGGAGAGAGAGGAACACATGGCACAGCTAACAGCACTGAAGGAGGAGAGAGAGAAACACATGGCACAGCTAACAGCACTACAGGAGGAGAGAGAGAAACACATGGCACAGCTAACAGCACTGCAGGAGGAGAGAGAGGAACACATGGCACAGCTAACAGCACTGAAGGAGGAGAGAGAGGAACACATGGCACAGCTAACAGCACTACAGGAGGAGAGAGAGAAACACATGGCACAGCTAACAGCACTGAAGGAGGAGGTGAGAAAGCTGAGGTGCGACAATCAACCACTCATGAGAGAGCTAGCCATCCCCACAGAGAAGTCAAAAGAACAGCCCACTTCAGACCTCTACCTCAGCCTTGGACCCCTCTGCTACTTGGAACCCTACTAATTCCACGACTGGTCTATTCGACGTCACCGCACGAGGAGGCAAAACAGACTTTTCCCCCATCGCGATGTCCCTCCTAGGCTGTTATGCTAGCTTGGTAGCACCGGCCTGCTAACTGTCTGAATCGCCGTGTCCCCACTCAGCCCAAACACTCACTGGACCCATACGATCACTTGGCTACGCATGTCTCTCCCTAATATCAATATGCCTTGTCCATTTACTGTCCTGGTTAGTGATTACGGTCTTATTTCACTGTAGAGCCTATAGCCCTGCTCAATATACCTTAACCAACCATGTTGTTCCACCTCCTACATATGCGATGACATCACCTGGTTTAAATGTCTCTAGAGACGAAATCTCTCTCTTCATTACTCAATGCCTAGGTTTACCTCCAATGTACTCTCTTCCTACCATACCTCTGTCTGTAGATTATGCCTTGAATCTATGCTATCGTGCCCAGAAACCTGCTCCCTTTAGTCTCTGTTCCGAACGTGCTAGACGGCTGGTTCTTATAGCCTTTAGCCGTACCCTTATCCTACTTCTCCTCTGTTCCTCTGGTGATGTAGAGGTCAATCCAGGACCTGCAGTGCCTACCTCCACTCCTACTCCCCAGGTGCTCTCATTTGTTGACTTCTGTAACCGTAAAAGCCTTGGTTTCATGCATGTTAACATTAGAAGCCTACTCCCTAAGTTTGCTTTATTCACTGCTTTAGCACATTCTGCCAACACGGATGTCTTAGCCGTGTCTGAATCCTGGCTTAGGAAAACCACCAAAAACCCTGAAATTTCCATCCCTATCTATAACATTTCCCACCTGCCCACCGTCCAGCATCACTACTCTGGGTGGTTCTGACTTAGTATATGTGGACAACTACAAATACTGTGGTGTCTGGTTAGACTGTAAACTCTCCTTCCAGACTCACGTTAAACATCTCCAATCCAAAATGAAATCAAGAATCGGCTTCCTATTTTGCAACAAAGCACCCTTCACTCATGTTGCCAAACATACCCTCGTAAAACTGACCATCCTACCGATCCTTGACTTCGGCGATGTCATTTACAAAATACACTCTACTCAACAAATTGGATGCAGTCTATCACAGTGCCATCCGTTTAGTCACCAAAGCCCCATATACTATCCACCACTGCGACCTGTAAGTTCTCGTTGGCTGGTTCTTGCTTCATACTCGTCGCCAAACCCACTGGCTCCAGGTCATCTACAAGTCTCTGCTAGGTAAAGCCCTGCCTTATCTCAGCTCACTGGTCACCATAGCAACACCCACCCGTAGCATGCGCTCCAGCAGGTATATCTCGCTGGTCACCCCCAAAGCCAATTCTTCCTTTGGCCACCTCTCCTTCCAGTTCTCTGCTGAATTGCAAAAATCTTACCTCTCTCACCAGCTTTAAGCACCAGCTGTCAGAGCAGCTCACAGATTACTGTACCTGTACAAAGCTCATCTGTAAATAGCCCATCCAATCTACCTCATCCCCATACTGTATTTATTTATTTATTTATCATGCTCCTTTGCACCCCAGTATCTCAACTTGCACATTAATCTTCTGCACATCCTACCATTCCAGTGTTTAATTGCTATACTGTAATTACTTTGCCACCATGGCCTATTTATTGCCTAACCTCACTTATGTTACCTCATTTGTTTAGATTTTCCTACTGTATTATTGATTGTATGTTTGTTTACTCCATGTGTAACTCTGTATTGTTGTATGTGTCGAACTGCTTTGCTTTATCTTGGTCAGGTCGCAGTTGTAAATGAGAACTTGTTCTCAACTAGCCTACCTGGTTAAATAAAGGTGGAATAAAAAATAAACATGGCAGGATTCACCAACCCAGCAGTACCCCCCTCCTGGCACCCCTCCCCTGTCAGACCCCCGGATAGCTCTCCTGACAACACCCCCAGACCAACTGAGGACACACAAAAGCCAGAGATTGTGCTCCTCATTGACTCAAATGGGAAATACACTGATGAGAGAGAGAACTTTTACAAAAACACCAAGTCACTAAACTCTGGTGTCCGAACACCCGGCGTGCCCTGAAGCTGCTGTCAACCTGAGAGCCCAGCAGGAAAGTGTGGCCACCTCACGCACACAAGGGAGAGATTGAAAAATCCTCTTCCACTATCCCCAATACACAAGTGGCTATCTCCACCCTGCTACTGTGACTGTGCCTCAAAACCTAATGTCTACCTGGCCCACCACTCCATCCTGGACTTGAACAGCCTTTACGACCAGGTCTACCTCGACAAGGCAGCAGTCCCTACCTTTGCCAGGGCTGAAGCACATCACCCTCAACTGCAACCTCGGCACCTCACACAGAAGCAACAGAGAAACGGACACCCCGCCCAGAATGGTAAGACACCCCCCCACCCCTCCAAGAAGACTCACTTCCAGACCACCAGCCACATCCCCACCCCAACCAGTCGACCACACCCCAAACAAACCCTAGCCACACCCTATATAGCCCCCCCAGGTCAGACTTATGCCCCTTCTGTCCCCCCAGGCCCCTTGCCCCTGCAGCAAGGACCTCAACATGACAGCTGCACATATGCCCAGGCTGTGAGCAGAGCAACAGGCCCAACCACCACTAATGCACCTCCACAAGCGCCATCCTGCAACCTAAGTGTAATGTATCAGATGCTCGACATGCTCTGCTCACACCTACTGTAATGGTATGAGCCTAAACACTATGGAACACAAAGCTTTTACTATTTCATCTAGAAATATACAGTACAAGGTCTGAGGTCTTCTGCCTTTGGCCTAAAGAGCAGGAACGCAGACTTCATCAAAGAAATTGGAAATACAGACACGGTCATCCTACAAGATACATGGTATAGAGGAGACGGACCCACTAGTTGCCTTTTTAAGTAACAGAGAGCTGATAGTCCCATCCACCTAACTACCAGGTGTGAAACAGGGAAGGGACTCATTTGGTAGTAAGGGACTCATTTGGTAATGCTGATTTGGTAATAAGGAAATTATCTCAAAAGATAAATATGGCCTTGTGCGCTACCTATATCCCCCCCAATATAATCCCCATATTTTAACGATGACAGCATCTCCATCCTAGAGAGGAAGATCAACCATTCCCAGGCTCAGGGACATGTACTGTGCTGACCAAAATGCCAGAACTGGATACGCTTAGCACACAGGGAGACAAAAGCCTACATGTAGGTGACAGCATTCCCTTACAAATATGCCCCCCTAGATACAACTATGACAAAACAACCATCAAAAACAGGTCACAACTCCTGCAGCACTGTCACCCGCTGGTTCTGTACATAGTCAATTGAAGGCTCCGAGGGGACTCTTACAGTAGATACACCTACAGCTCATCGCTTGGCAGTAGTACTGTAGCTTACTTTATCACTGACCTCAACCCGCAGTCAGAGTCAGCTCACTGACACCCCTATCAGATCACAGCAAAATCACAGTCGACTTGAACAGAGCAATGAGTCATCAAAGCCAAATTAACTGCATAATATTAAGAAATGCTATAAATGGAAGCAAAGCAGTGTAGAAATCCACCCAAAACAATTAGGCAACAACAAATTCAATCCCTTCTAGACAACTTCTTGGGAAAAAAACCTTTCACTGTAATAGTGAAAGTGTGAACTTCGTAGTAGGAAACCTAAACGGTATATTTGACCTCTCAGCTTTCCAATCAAATAAAAATTGTTCAACCAGACAACATAATAAAATGAACAACAGTGACAAATGGTTTGATGAAGACTGCAAAAACCTAAGAAAGATATTGAGAAACCTATCCAACCAAAAACATAGAGACCCAGAAAACCTGAGCCTACGCCTGAGCCTCACTATGGTGAATCACTAAAACAATAAAGAAATACACTACGGAAAAAGAAGGAACAGCACATCAGAAATCCTCTCAATGAAATTGAAATTGAGAATTGAAATTGAGAATCCATAGAATCTAACCACTTCTGTGGAAATTGGAACACACTAAACAAACAACAACACAAAGAGTTATCAATCCAAAACAGACATGAATCAGCCACTTCTCCAATATTTTTGTCTCTATAACAAAGAACAGAGAACAAACAGCAAAAACATATACATGATTAAATACAAATCTTAGCATCAGCTATTAAAGACTACCAGAACACACTGGTTTCTCCAATTACATTGAATGAACTACAGGACAAAATACAAACCCTCCAACCCAAAAAGGCCTGTGGTGTTCCAAAAGGATATACTTAAACTTTTTAACATCATCCTCAGCTTTGGCATCTTCCCCAATATTTGGAACCAAGGACTGATCACCCCAATTCACAAAAGTGGAGACAAACCACGTATTCGCCCTGCACACCCTAATTGACAAACAAACAAACCAAAGCAAAGGCCAAGTCTTCTCATGCCTTCTTCATTTCGAAAAAGCTTTTGACTCAATTTTGCATGAGGGCCTGCTATACAAATTAAATTTATTATTATTATTTTTTCTTTAAGGGGTGGATCAGCTTCATATTGCGGAAAGATTGTTGCTTTCATCAATGTAATTGTCTGCATCATTTCCAATCCCCCATATATTTTTGGGGTAAATATACATGTCCATATACATACACGTATGCATACATATATACATATATTCATACACATACCTATATAGATATACATACTTTTTAAAGAATATACCTTTATTATTCCCCGCAAACCCTACCACCCTTCCTCCAATTGGAGTAAACTAATAAACACTTAGGCTTCTACCTTCAGTTGACATATCTTATACGTATTTTACAGACACAATCTATTTTACAATAGTAATATTTTGTTTGTTTTTAGTCCTTCCTCTAGTTCTGATGTCCATCCTGTTTGATTTCTATTTGTAACTGTGCTATTTCACAACATTTCTGAACCTATATACATTTTACAGATCCTGTATGTTTTACATTGGTTATCTTGTTATTATTCCCACCCTTCAGCTCCATTCAACCCCTCCCATCTATCTCTCAACATCATCCATTTCGGATTTCTATTTGCCATATATGTGTCAACTGTGCTGTGATGCTTTACAAAAGTACTGAACCTTTCTATTCTCATAGCTTCTACAGATTGTAAATTAAAAATAAACATTTTTGCTAAAATAATTATTGTATTATTGATTGACTATGGCTTTTCAAATCACCCAATATTGCTATCTGCAGCATTAGTTCTAGGCAAATGTTGCAATTCTTCAGCCATTCCTGGACCTGTGACCAAAAACAAGCTACATATGGACAAAACCAAAATAAATGATCTAATGACTCTGCCTCCTCACAGCAGAATCTGCAGAGCTGGGAAGATTGTATCCGCCATATATATAACATTCTATTGGTTGCAAGAATTTTGCATAGTAATTCAAATTGAAAAATTTGAAGTTTTGAATCTGGCGTTGTTTTGCGTATCAATTCATAAACCATGTGCCATGGAATGGATACATCGAAAATCTCTTCCCAACTATTTTGCAATTTATATGGCACAGCTGTCAGTTTTTCGGTTCTTAAATTAAATCGGTATATGTTTTTATTTATCACACTTTTCTTTAGCCATTTATGTTCTTTAATACAGGGCCGACATACAAGTCCCTTACTTTTCTCCTCTTCTACTTGCTTCTTCCATTTTTGTGGTAATGCTACAATTAATTGGTTGTAAATTTGGGTAGAGCAGACATTTACATATGTCTGTGTTAGCTGCATGTGTGACATAACTCCACAGGTCCTATTTATGATATCATTCAGTAAAATTATACCATTTTTAAACATTTCTTCGCAAAATTCATTTTTTTTATCCATTAGTATATTTGAGTTTAACCACAATATTTGTATTATTTGTTCTGTCTTTTCAGGTGGATTAAACTGAAATTGCAACCAACTTTCTAAGGCTTGTTTAAAAAATAACGATATTTTGGAGATTATTTGCTTTTCAAACAACCGAAAGTGAGCAGGTGTAATCTGAATAAAGGGAAAAAGGCCATTCTTGAACATAGGATGAGACATTCCTACCAATTTACGAGAGAACCAGTTTGGATTTAAGTATAACTTTTCTATGACAGATGCCTTTAGTTAGAGGTCTAATGCTTTAATATTTCATAATTTTGCCCCCAAATTCATATTCGTTATATAAATAGGCCCTTTTAATTTTGTCTGGCTTGCCGTTCCAAATAAAATTGAATATTTTTTTGTTCATATAATTTAAAAAGCAGGTCACTAGGTGTAGGCAAAATCCAGAGAGGATAGCAAAAGTATCTAGATTCTCTATGAGGCTGTGGAGGGATTCTAATTGTGGTTTTAAAAGAAAACATGAATCATCAGCGTACAATGACACCTTAGTTTTTAAGCCCCGGATTTCTAATCCCTTAATATTATTGTTTGATCTAATTTTAACAGCTAACATTTCGATGGCAATAATAAATAGATATGCCGATAGTGGACAACCTTGTTTTACTCCTCTAGATAGTTTAAAATATTTTGAGATGTAGACATAATTTACTATTTTACACTTAGGGTTACTATACATAACTTTAACCAATTTTATAAGAGATTCCCCAAATTTGAAATATTCTAGGCATTTATATATACACTCCAGTCAAACTTTATCAAAAGCCTTTTCAAAATCAGATATGAAAACCAGGCCTTGTGTCCCCGATATTTCATAGTATTCTATTGTTTCCAGTACTTGTCTCATATTATCTCCAATGTATCATCCATGTAAAAAACCTGTCTGATTAGGATGAATAATATCTGACAATACCTTTTTGAATTATATGCGCCAAGCATTTTTCTAAGACTTTTGCATCACAACACTGAATTGTGAGAGGTCTCCAATTTTTTTAAAGGACTGGATCTTTATATATACCACTTGGGTCCTGTTTCAGTAATAATGATATCAGACCTTCTTGTTGTGTGTCCGATAGTCTACCATTTATATAGGAGTGGTTAAAACATGCTAATAAAGGTCCTCTGAGTATATCAAAAAATAAATTGTGTTCTTCCACTGGTATGCCATCCAGGCCTGGAGTTTTCCCAGCCTTAAAGGCCCCAATTGCATCAAGAAGTTCCTCCTCTGTAATTTGGCCTTCACATGAGTCTTTATGTACAGATGTTAATTTTACATTATTATTAGGAAAGAAATCCATACAATTAGTTTCAGTTAGTGGAGATGGAGGAGACTGAAACGAAAACATGTTCTTAAAGTACTTTACTTCCTATTTCAAAATATCTATCTGAGAATCATGCGTGACTCCATCATTTGTAACAAGTTTCAATACATTTCTTTTGTAGCATTTCTATTTTGAAGATTGAAAAAGAATTTGGTGCATTTTTCCCCATATTCCATCCAGTTCGCTTTATTTTTATAATATATTACACTGGATCTTTCTTGAATAAGTTCCTCCATTTCTTTTTGTTTTTCCTCTAACTAATTCTGTGCCTCTATAGTACCGTTTTTATTGCTATGTAAATGTACTGTTAGTCCTTCAATTTCCTTTGTTAATATGGACTCTTTTGATCTAAATTGCTTTTGTTTTATAGATGAGTACTGAATTGCATGGCCTCTAAAGGCACATATAGTTGCACCAGGAAATTTGCATTGCTACTAAGTAAACCTCCAATTGGTCCCCACTATTCCACCTGGTAAAAGTCCTCCTCATCCCGAGTTGGGATGTCGTCTCAATGCCCGGCAGACCACCCCTGACCCACTGTATCCCATAGCCCTGAAAAGACTGGAATCCATCCTTCGAAAAGAGCACACGGTGCCATTTACATAACAGAAGTAAATCAACCGCCAAATGCATTTCCATCGCACTCACCTCGATTTGTATTATATATAGCCATCAAAAAAAAATAAAAAAATACTGTTTTCTTATTTTCCATAATTAGCTATTAATATTTGTAGTAATGTAGGCTATTTATGCAAAGGATTTTACGTCTCACCAGTCTCGCCATTACCAAAATTACATTATTACAAGCAATTATTATATTAGCAATCATCCTATATTGTCCCTAACATCTTTTACTCCTTCACAATAGTTGTGGGATATGCACATACACCCACACACACTCAACCCTTTCCCCTACACAACCATAGGCTCACATTTTCAACAGTTGCACCATCCCACAGGGCCCAACTCAAGAAAGGTCTTGATTTACGAATGCATATACAGTTGCATCTGTATGAGAAGGCCTGCAAGACTGTGCAAAAAAATGGGCAGAAATTGAGAGATTTTATTAACCATTGTCACATCCAAGAGGATGGAGGTCAAATGTACGTCTTTTCCCTGAAACACCCAGAATACCTGCTATACAAATTGATGGAAAGCAGTGTTCGTGAAAAAACATACAACATTATAAAATCCATGTACACAAACAACAACAAGAACAACATTACATAAAAACCCACAAAAAAACAAACACATTTATTTCCACAGGGCTGTGGGGTGAGACAGGGATGCAGCTTGAGCCCCACCCTTTTCAATATACACTGCTCAAAAAAATAAAGGAACACTAGAATAACACATCCTAGATATGAATGAATGAAATATCTTATTAAATACTTTTTTCTTTACATAGCTGAATGTGCTGACAACAAAATCACACAAATTATCAATGGAAATCAAATTTATCAACCCATGGAGGTCTGGATTTGGAGTCACACTCAAAATTAAAGTGGCAAACCAGACTACAGGCTGATCCAACTTTGATGTAATGTCCTTAAAACAAGTCAAAATGAGGCTCAGTAGTGTGTGTGGCCTCCACGTGCCTGTTTGACCTCCCTACAACGCCTGGGCATGCTCCTGATGAGGTGGCGGTCTCCTGAGGGATCTCCTCCCAGACCTGGACTAAAGCATCCGCCAACTCCTGGACAGTCTGTGGTGCAACGTGGTGTTGGTGGATGGAGCGAGACATGATGTCCCAGATGTGCTCAATTGGATTCAGGTCTGGGGAACGGGCGGGCCAGTCCATAGCATCAATGCCTTCCTCTTGCAGGAACTGCTGACACACTCCAGCCACATGAGGTCTAGCATTGTCTTGCATTAGGAGGAACCCAGGGCCAACCGCACCAGCATATGGTCTCACAAGGGGTCTGAGGATCTCATCTCCGCACCTAATGGCAGTCAGGCTACCTCTGGCGAGCACATGGAGGGCTGTGCGGCCCCCCAAAGAAATGCCACCCCACACCATGACTGACCCACCGCCAAACCGGTCATGCTGGAGGATGTTGCAGGCAGCAGAACGTTCTCCACGGCTTCTCCAGACTCTGTCACGTCTGTCACATGTGCTCAGTGTGAACCTGCTTTCATCTGTGAAGAGCACAGGGCGTCAGTGGCGAATTTGCCAATCTTGGTGTTCTCTGGCAAATGCCAAATGTCCTGCACGGTGTTGGGCTGTAAGCACAACCCCCACCTATGGATGTCGGGCCCTCATACCACCCTCATGGAGTCTGTTTCTGACCGTTTGAGCAGACACATGCACATTTGTGGCCTGCTGGAGGTCATTTTGCAGGGCTCTGGCAGTGCTCCCCCTGCTCCTCCTTGCACAAAGGCGGAGGTAGCGGTCCTGCTGCTGGGTTGTTGCCCTCCTACGGCCTCCTCCACGTCTCGTGATGTACTGGCCTATCTCCTGGTAGCGCCTCCTTGCTCTGGACACTACGCTGACAGACACAGAAAACCTTCTTGCCACAGCTCGCATTCATGTGCCATCCTGGATGAGCTGCACTACCTGAGCCACTTGTGTGGGTTGTAGACTCCGTCTCATGCTACCACTAGAGTGAAAGCACCGTCAGCATTCAAAAGTGACCAAAATATCAGCCAGGAAGCATAGGAACTGAGAAGTGGTCTGTGGTCACCACCTGCAGAACCACTCCTTTATTGGGGGTGTCTTGCTAATTGCCTATAATTTCCACCTGTTGTCTATTCCATTTGCACAACAGCATGTGAAATTTATTGTCAATCAGTGTTGCTTCCTAAGTGGACAGTTTGATTTCACAGAAGTGTGATTGACTTGGAGTTACATTGTGTTGTTTAAGTGTTCCCTTTATTTTTTTGAGCAGTATATATATATATATATATATCAACAAATTGGCGAGGGCACTAGAACAGTCTGCAGTACCCGGCCTCACCTTACTAGAATCTGATGTCAAATGTCTATTGTTGGCTGATGATCTGGTGCTTCTGTCCTCAACCAAGGAGGGCCTACAGCAGCACCTAGATCTTCTGCACAGATTCTGTCAGACCTGGGCCCTGACAGTAAATCTCATTAACACAAATATAATCATGTTCCAAAAAAGGTCCAGTTGCCAGTACTACAAATACAAATTCCATCTAGATGCCGTAGCCTTTGCTATTGAGAAAGGCCACCATAGGCAGACCTGGCTATGTGCACACTGCTCACAGAAGTAGGTGGAAACTGAGCTGCACTTCCTAACCTCCTGACAAATGTATGACCATATTAGAGACACATATTTCCCAGAGATCACACAGACCCACAAAGAATCTGAAAACAAATCAAACATTGATAAACTCCCATATTTGTTAGGCAAAGTACTGCCAGTGTGTAGTCACAGCAGCAAGATATGTGTCCCGTTGCCATGAGAAAAGGGTAACCAGTGGAGCACAAACAACATTGTAAATACAACCTATATTTATCTGTTTAATTATCCCCAGCTTTCTTCAACTACTTGCACATTGTAACAGCACTGTACATGGCCAATAATACATTTTATATGTCTTCTGTAATGTTCACCAATGTTTCTCTTGTTTAGTTCCCTTTTGTTTATTGTCTATTCATTTGCCTGGAGATATAAACATGTGTTTCCCATGTCAATAAAGCCCTTGGAATTTAATTAGAGAGAGAGAGAGAGAGAGAGAGAGAGAGAGAGAGAGAGAGAGAGAGAGAGAGAGAGAGAGAGAGAGAGAGAGAGAGAGAGAGAGAGAGAGAGAGAGAGAGAGAGAGAGAGAGAGAGAGAGAGAGAGAGAGAGAGAGAGAGAGAGAGAGAGAGAGAGAGAGAGAGAGAGAGAGAGAGAGAGAGAGAGAGAGAGAGAGAGAGAGAGAGAGAGAGAGAGAGAGAGAGAGAGAGAGAGAGAGAGAGAGAGAGAGAGAGAGAGAGAGAGAGAGAGAGAGAGAGAGAGAGAGAGAGAGAGAGAGAGAGAGAGAGAGAGAGAGAGAGAGAGAGAGAGAGAGAGAGAGAGAGAGAGAGAGAGAGAGAGAGAGAGAGGAGAGAGAGAGAGAGAGAGAGAGAGAGAGCAGAATTAGGCCGATACCTGCTAATTATCAAAATTACATTGAAATTGAATTGAGAGAGAGATGTACACCACAGAGAAAGCTGATTAGCATTGTGGTCCATGTCCCACTGCCGTGGCTTCGAATCATCGCTAGAAAGAGAGAGGGGAGGAGAGAGTACTCTGAGGCAGAGGAGAGAGTCTATGTATTTAGAGGGAGAAAGTGAGAAAGGGTGAGAGGTTTAAAAGAGAGTGAGGGAGAGAAGGAGAGAGAGAAAGCTAGAGGAGAGAGAGGGAGGGGTGGGACTGCAGACAAGTGTACACTTCATCCTCTTCCCCCTCTCATCCCTCTCATCCCTCTGTTCTCAGTGTCTTGGCTGCTTTGTTGAGCTGAGACAATAAAACAGCTCGGTGCTGTCAGGCCACAGGGAAACACCCGTTTCCTCTGCTGTTCTCTTTTTTTCTCCTTCTTACTGTCGGGAGGGCTCTGTTCTCTCATCCGGTGCACTGCTGCCGACAGGTCCATACAGATATCTATGCCACTGATTAAGATGCGTAGTGCACTCACTCAAACACACTTAGAGACGACCAGACACACACACATTTAGTTAGGTGTCCCATACGGCATGGCTCCAGGATACATAGACGCCTACATATCCTGGATTCTCTCTCTCCTCTTCACCTACTCTCTCCTCTTCACCTACTCTCTCTCTCCCTCTCTCTCCCCCTCTTTCTCCCTCTCCCTCTCTCTAGCTCTCTCTCTCGCTCACTCACACACACACACCCCTGTACACTGATGACAGGCGGATGGTTCTCACTGGGAGGACGGTACGGCGATCATTAACTAATACACTGTGGGAGAGCGTGTCCGCCACTACACGCAACAAGGGTCAAAGGGCACTGACAAAGAGGACACTAGTCCATCCCAGGGTCACTCCACCCCATCCATTTCTGTCACACTGCTGTGGCAACAACAAACACACACACTTGCTGATAAACACACACACACACACTCACTATTGCACACTCATTGATACACGCAAACACACACACACTCGCTGGTAAACACACACAGGCGACTGGACGACTTCTTAACTGCTGGGAGAGAGATGTGTGTGCGTGTGTGTAAGTGCTTGCACGTGCGTCTGTAAGTTCACCCACTGGCAGCCACACATTGCCTCTCCTTAGCACAGTGAGTCAGACACAGGGCAGTAGCACTGCAGTGGGTGTACACAGTCTCAATTCACAATAGGAACATCCAGGTGAAGCGATTAGGTTTCTGGAAGCAGTGTTAACTGTTGACTGTGAAATATACAGAGTTGTAATGTTATTGTGAGTCACACTGTCGAATGATGTTATGCAGTGACTGTCATCCTGAGAGCGATGGGACAGAGGTTACAGAGGCAGACTGTTGGCTTGTATCTGCCTGCCTGTAATGGCACTTAAGGGAATATACAGTATTTATCGCTCAAAAGGTCAGACCACTCACATTACCAGAGTGCATCATTTCCCTGTTGAAGAGCAAAAATATGGGTATTAAACTATACTGAACAAAAATATAAACGCAAGTTAAAGTTCATATCAGGAAATCAGTCAAATGAAAAAATACTCATTAGGCCCTAATCTATGGAGTTCATGTAACTGGGAATACAGATCTGTTGGTCACAGATACCTTAAAAAAATGGGACTCACAATGGCCCTCAGGACTTCATCGCAGTATTTTTGTGCATTGAAACTGCCATCGATAAATTGAAATTGTATTTATTGTCCGTTGTTTATGCCTGCCCATACCATAACCCCATCGCCACCATGGAACACTCCGTTCACAACGTTGACATCAACAAATCGCTCGCCCACACGACGTGGTTGTGAGGCCGGATGGACGTACTGCCAAATTCTCTAAAAATAACATTCAATTCTCTGGTAACAGCTCTGGTGGACATTCATGCAGTCCGCATGCTGATTGCACGGTGCCTCAAAACATGAGACATCTGTGGCATTGTGTTGTGCGACAAAACCGCACATTTTAGAGTGACATTTTATTGCCCCCAACACAAGGTGCATCTGTGTAATGATCATGCTGTTTGATCAGCTTCTTGATATGCCACACCTGTCAGGTAGGATGGATTATCTTGGCATAGGATAAATGGTCACTAACAGGAATGTAAACACATTAATGCACAAAATTTGAGCGTGTGGAACATTTCTGGGATATTTTATTTCAGCTCATGAAATATGGGGCACTTTACATTTTTGTTCAGTGTATTTTAAAGAGGTGAAAGAAAAGTATGGTGCCTATTTTATTTTGTAGCATCTGTGATGAACATTTTTATGTTTGTGCTTTTCTAATAACCAATTTCTGTGTTCATGCAAGTGACGAATGGAACGCCTGGGAGAAATCCTCACTGTAGTATCTGCAATTTGGCAGTACTCCAACTTTGACACCCTTTAACATTGCAAGTTGTAACATCAGAGCTATAGCCAGATATATTTTCTTCCCTCTCTTTTGCTCCCTCCGCCCCCTCTGTTTTTTCTCTTTCGCTCTCTCAGCCTCTCCCTCTCCCGCTCCCTTCATCCCTCCCCTCTTCTTTCTCTTTTCTCACATTCTCTCTCCCTCACTCACTCCCTCTGCCCTCTCTCTTTCCTTTATCATGTTCTCTCTCCCTTCCTCCCTCTCCCCTCCCTCCGCCCCTCTCCCTTTTTCCTTTATCATGTTCTCTCTGCCTCCCACTACCCTTCCTCTGCTCTTCTCTCTCTCTTTTCTCATGTACTCTCTCCCTCCTTCCTCCTTATCTCTTTCCTTGATCTCGTTCTCTCTCTCTCTCTCTCCCCTCCTCCTGGCCCTGTCAGGTTCTGGGTGGAGGCCAGACACCAGAGCACTGTGGGTCTAATTGTTAAAGTCATGGGAAACCTCCACAAGGCTCTCTCCTTCACACCTTTCTCTCCCCCTCTCTCTCTCTCTTTAGCTCTTTCCATTTGTCTGTCACTCTATCCTCCTGTCTGTCCATCAGTCTGTCTTTCCCTCTCTCCCCCTCTCACTTTTTCTCCCCCAAATACAACAGCCCCCAAGGGAAACTTCTCTCTTACTAAGCACTGTCACCCCCTCCGTCTCTCTCCCTCTTTCTTTCTTCTTTTCTTATCTTTTCTTCCTTTCTCTCCGACATTATCAATCTCCAACCCCTTCACCCTCCCCCATCTCTTCCTCTGTAGCCCATCTCTCACTCATTTCTCTGACAGCTGCTTTTCCTCCCCCTTTCTTCTTTTTCTCGCTCACTCTTTCTCTTTGCCTTAATTATTCTGCCGTTCGTTAAGCTACAAATCATTCAGCTTTACAGCCAAAGAGAACAAACTGTTCATCAGTCTCTCTTTAATTAATCTTCAGCAGCTACTCCTCTCCCTCACTCTGACCTCTCAGTGAGTGTGTGTCTGTGTGTGTGTCTGTGTGTGTGTGTGTGTGTGTGTGTGTATACAGTTGGGGTCAGAAGTTTACATACACTTTGGTTGGAGTCATTAAAACCCGTTTTTCATCCACTCCACAAATTTCTTGTTAACAAACTATAGTTTTGGCAAGTCGGTTAGGACATCTACTTTGTGCATGACGCAAGTCATTTTTTCAACAATTATTTACAGACAGATTACTTCACTCATAATTCACTGCATCACAATTCCAGTGGATCAGAAGTTTACATACACTATGTTGACTGTGTCTTTAAACAGTTTGGAAAATATCAGAAAATTACATAATGGCTTTAGAAGCATCTGATAGGTAACTGAGCTAAACGACTACCGCCCCGTAGCACTCACATCCGTCATCATGAAGTGCTTTGAGAGACTAGTC
Organism: Oncorhynchus tshawytscha; assembly: GCF_018296145.1. Lineage (NCBI taxonomy): Eukaryota > Metazoa > Chordata > Actinopteri > Salmoniformes > Salmonidae > Oncorhynchus > Oncorhynchus tshawytscha. The sequence goes on from NC_056438.1 coordinate 20,494,327, forward strand.
AAGGACCATATCACCTCCACCCTACCTGACACCCTAGACCCACTCCAATTTGCTTACCGCCCAAATAGGTCCACAGACGATGCAATCTCAACCACACTGCACACTGCCCTAACCCATCTGGACAAGAGGAATACCTATGTGAGAATGCTGTTCATCGACTACAGCTCGGCATTCAACACCATAGTACCCTCCAAGCTCGTCATCAAGCTCGAGACCCTGGGTCTCGACCCCGCCCTGTGCAACTGGGTACTGGACTTCCTGACGGGCCGCCCCCAGGTGGTGAGGGTAGGCAACAACATCTCCTCCCCGCTGATCCTCAACACTGGGGCCCCACAAGGGTGCGTTCTGAGCCCTCTCCTGTACTCCCTGTTCACCCACGACTGCCTGGCCACGCACGCCTCCAACTCAATCATCAAGTTTGCGGACAACACAACAGTGGTAGGCTTGATTACCAACAACGACGAGACGGCCTACAGGGAGGAGGTGAGGGCCCTCGGAGTGTGGTGTCAGGAAAATAACCTCACACTCAACGTCAACAAAACTAAGGAGATGATTGTGGACTTCAGGAAACAGCAGAGGGAACACCCCCTTATCCACATCGATGGAACAGTAGTGGAGAGGGTAGCAAGTTTTAAGTTCCTCAGCATACACATCACAGACAAACTGAATTGGTCCACCCACACAGACAGCATCGTGAAGAAGGCGCAGCAGCGCCTCTTCAACCTCAGGAGGCTGAAGAAATTCGGCTTGTCACCAAAAGCACTCACAAACTTCTACAGATGCACAATCGAGAGCATCCTGTCGGGCTGTATCACCGCCTGGTACGGCAACTGCTCCGCCTCAACCGTAAGGCTCTCCAGAGGGTAGTGAGGTCTGCACAACGCATCACTGGGGGCAAACTACCTGTCCTCCAGGACACCTACACCACCCGATGTTACAGGAAGGCCAAAAGATCATCAAGGACATCAACCACCCGAGCCACTGCCTGTTCACCTCACTATCATCCAGAAGGCGAGGTCAGTACAGGTGCATCAAAGCTGGGACCGAGAGACTGAAAAACAGCTTCTATCTCAAGGCCATCAGACTGTTAAACAGCCACCACTAACATTGAGTGGCTGCTGCCAACACACTGACACTGACACTGACTCAACTCCAGCCACTTTAATAATGGGAATTGATGGGAAATGATGTAAATATATCACTAGCCACTTTAAACAATGCTACCCTATATAATGTTACTTACCCTACATTATTCATCTCATATGCATACGTATATATTGTACTCTATATCATCGACTGCATCCTTATGTAATACATGTATCACTAGCCACTTTAACTATGCCACTTTGTTTACATACTCATCTCATATGTATATACTGTACTCGATACCATCTACTGTATCTTGCCTATGCTGCTCTGTACCATCACTCATTCATATATCCTTATGTACATATTCTTTATCCCCTTACACTGTGTATAAGACAGTAGTTTTGGAATTGTTAGTTAGATTACTTGTTGGTTATTACTGCATTGTCGGAACTAGAAGCACAAGCATTTCGCTACACTTGCATTAACATCTGCTAACCATGTGTATGTGACAAATAAGATTTGATTTGATTTGATTTGACATAATTTGAGTCAATTGGAGGTGGGCCTGTGGATGTATTTCAAGGTCTCCCTTCAAACTTACTGCCTCTTTGCTTGACATAATGGGAAAATCAAAAGAAATTTCTAAACCCCTGAAGATACCACATTCATCTGTACAAACAATTATAAGCAAGTATAAACACCATAGGACAATGCAGCCATCATACTGCTCAGGAAGGAGACGTGTTCTGTCGCTTAGAGATGAATGTACTTTGGTGCGAAAAGTGCAAATCAATCCCAGAACAACGACAAACGACCTTGTGAAGATGCTGGAGGAAACGGGTACAAAAGTATCTATCCACAGTAAAACAAGTCCTATATTGACATAACCTGCTCCAAAACCACCATAAAAAAAGCCAGACTACGGTTTGCTACTGCACATGGGGACAAAGATCATACTTTTTGGAGAAATGTCCTCTGGTCTGATGAAACTAAATTATAACTGTTTGGCCATAATGACCATTGTTATGTTTGGAGGGGCGGCAGGGTAGCCTAGTGGTTAGAGTGTTGGACCAGTAACCGGAAGGTTGCAAGTTCAAACCCCCGAGCTGACAAGGTACAAATCTGTCGTTCTGCCCCTGAACAGGCAGTTAACCCACTGTTCCTAGGCCGTCATTGAAAATAAGAATTTGTTCTTAACTGACTTGCCTAGTTAAATAAAGGTACAATTAAAAAAAAAAAAAAAAAAAAAAAATTTGGGGGGAAATACCATAAAACCGTGAACATGGGGATGCAGCATCATGTTGTGGCGGTGCTTTGCTGCAGGAGGGACTGGTGCACTTCACAAAATAGATGGCCTCATCATGAGGAGGAAAATTACATGGATATGTTGAAGCAACATCTCAAGACATCAGTCAGGAAGTAAAGGCTTGGTCACAAATGGGTCTTGCAAATGGACAATATCCCCAAGCATAATTCCAAAGTTGTGGCAAAATTGCTTAAGGACAACAAAGTGGACATCACAAAGCCCTGACCTCAATCCCATAGAAAATGTGTGGGCAGAACTGACAAGTGTGTGTGATCAAGGAGGCTGTAACGGTTTTCGTCGTCTGAAGAAGAGGAATCGGACTGTGATACTATAAAACCAGACACATTGTATGGCTCTGATCCTTGCCCTGGGATACTATAAAACCTGACACATTGTATGGCTCTGGTCCTTGCCCTGGGATTCTATAAAACCAGACACATTGTATGGCTCTGGTCCTTGCCCTGGGATTCTATAAAACCAGACACATTGTATGGCTCTGGTCCTTGCCCTGGGATACTATAAAACCAGATACTATGGAATTGGACTGAGAAAGCCAACCAAATGTATCTCACTAAGTGCTCACACACTTTTCTTTCAATTTCTTTTCTATATCCTAACATAGCACCCTATTTCCAAACACACTATTTAGGTGAATAGGATATAGCCCAAGAGATGTGTACTGTGTTCATTGGCTAGCTGTCGTCTCTCTCCAGCCAATGCAATGTCAGTAGAGAAATACTGCCAGAGTTGTTGGGCAACTTTTAACTTCCTTTGTGGTTTTAGTGACATACTTGGAACGGTTGTATGAAGTGACAATAGGGCTTCATTCAATTGGACCTGGTTACTTTTCCTCCTCGTATTACACCGTTACTACCCACAATGCATTTCACGTTAATAGATGCATAATACATGGCATAGCTTCTCTCATCTCAATCGTCAACACCCTATAAATCCATTTCCTGAATTATCATGATCCATTTCCCTAAATGTGGGCAGTTGGCGGGCACCATAGTCAGAGCTGTGGTAACGGCAAGAAAATAGTTTGTTTTAAAGTGTCACCACACCCATGTCTATATGAATGATGAAGGAGTCTTTCACAGCGAGATATGATTGATGGTCCCACTAAATATGCCCATGAGGATGTGGGCTCTGCCTGCCTCTCTCCCCATTACTCTTACTCAAACGGGGCCACCAAGAGCAGACATGGTCATTTGATGCAATTTATCTGCGCACTTATCGTAATTATGAATATGTGATGAAAGATGAACCTGGAGCTTTTTATGCCTCCTGTGTGTGTGTGTGTGCGTGTGTGTGCGTGTGTGTGCGTGTGTGTGCGTGTGTGTGTGTGTGCGTGTGTGTGCGTGTGTGTGCGTGTGTGTGCGTGTGTGTGCGTGTGTGTGCGTGTGTGTGTGTGCGTGTGTGTGCGTGTGTGTGTGTGTGCGTGTGTGTGCGTGTGTGTGTGCGTGTGTGTGTGTGTGTGTGTGTGCGTGTGTGTGCGTGTGTGTGCGTGTGTGTGCGTGTGTGAGTTTGCATCTTTCTCCTGAAAGCTACTGCAGCAGGTCTCTAAACTTGTTTTATGGGGACAGAGATATGTGTGTGTGGGGGGGGTTGTGGTAGCTTGTTGTTAGGTGTTATTTCATCAGTAGCTTCTGTTGCCATGGATGTAAATGTTGCAGATTCAAATATTAACGCTAGTGGAAATCTAAGTTGGTGGGTGTGTTAACAGCTGTAGGCTGTGATGGTGGGAGCAAATACAATATGAGCTGCAGTAGCAAGATTACTGGATTGTTAGGTAGAAAAAAACTATGATTGCAGTAGTGTAAAGTACTTAAGTAAAAAATACTTTGAAGTACTATTAAGTAGTTTTTTGGGTGTCTGTAGTTTACTATTTATATGTTTGATTACTTTTACTTCACTACATTCCTAAAGAAATAATGTACTTTTTACTCCATACATTTTCACTGACACCCAAAAGTACTCATTACATTTTGAATCCTTAGCCGGACAGGACAATGGTCCAATTCACACACTTATCACTTTTTCTTTTACCCTTATTTCACCAGGTAAGTTGACTGAGAACACATTCTCATTTACAGCAACAACCTGCGGAAGAATTACAGGGGAGAGGAGGGGGATGAATGAGCCAAATGTAAACGGGGGATCATTAGGTGACAGTATGAGGGCCAGATTGGGAATTTAGCCAAGACACCAGGGTTAACACCCCAACAGTAAGTGCCATGGGATCTGTAGTGACCACAGAGAGTGAGGACACCCATTTAACATCCCATCCAAAAGACAGCACCCTACACAGGGCAATGTCCCCAATCACTGCCCTGGGATTTTTTTTTTCAGACCAGAAGAAAGGGTGCCTCCTACTGGCCCTCCAACACCACTTCCAGCAGCATCTGGTCTCCCATCCAGGACCAACCCTGCTTAGCTTCAGAAGCCAAACAGCAGTGGGATTCAGAGTGGTATACTGCTGGTGTTGGTGTGTACATCTGGCTATCCGTAAGAAGAAAAAAATGGTGCCGTCTGGTTTCCTTAATATAAGGAATTAGAAATTATTTACAATTTTACTTTTGATACTTGAGTATATTTCAAAACAAATAGTTTTACTCAAGTAGTTTTTACTGGGTGACTTTCACCTTTACCTGACTCATTTTCTGTTAAGGTATCTTCTTTTTCCACCACTGAATGAACCTGGAATTGAATCTAAGTCATGCCGATATCCTTTGAGTTATTTGAGCTATTTCAACAGTATAATGAACAATGTCCTGCAGCACATCCAATACTGTTATCTCCTGATATTCTGTCTGAATGGCCTTGTACTGCTGTGAATAGGTCAACTAAACTGGAACAAGCATATTTACCAAAGCAAATTTAAATGAAACCATCTCTCTCCAGTGTGTATCTGACAGACAGACAGGCTGGTTTGGTTAAGCAGCGTCTCGCCTCAGCGCTTTATTGACGTTGGTCGTGAAGGCGTGATGCTCGCTCCTCTTTTATTAAGAGAGCGAATCTCTCCTAATGAAATAACTCTGTCATCCCTTGCTACCCTGCCACGCCGCAGCCACGCAATTCCTACATATCCCTCCCTCCTTCTCTCTCTCTCTCTCTCTCTCTCTCTCTCTCTCTCTCTCTCGCTTTGCTTCTCTACCTCTCATTTCCTTCTCTTTTCTCTCGTTTGCTTCTCTCTTTCTCTCTCCATCTCTTGTTGTATGCTAGGTCTTTCTCGTTCCATCTCTCTCTCTCTTTCCTCTCACTCCCTCTGTCTTTCTTCCTTATTTCTCCCACTATCTGCCTCCCTCTCTTTCTTCCCTCTCTCTTTCAGCAGAGAAAAGTAATGCCTTGTTATCCCCTGCTGATTGGTTGATATATGACATTATTAGGAGGGATCCAAACCACATAACTCACTACGCATCCACGGACTGAGGGGGGGAGGGGGGTGACGGACGGACGGAGAAAGAATGCCAGAGAGATCCCACGTAGAGTGAAGCCCAACTGGGCATCAGTGTGTGTGTGTGACGGCTCGAGTCCTTGGCAAGCCTGCCCCACCCCTCTGCCCCGGCCAACCCCGTTCCTTTAGATGTGTCCGTCACTTCCATGCTCTGGGAAGGGCCCTGCCAGCATTCATACATCCATCTCAGACCGCACATACACACACACACACCCATACATACACACACGGACGTACACACATCCATCTCAGATCTCTCTGCTCTCAGTTACCACACACAGCCAAGGAAAAGAAACCAATGGGAATGGGTCATGTTGTCAGATGTGAGACACTGGGGAATATTGTGACTTAAATGGGTGAGATGAATGAATATATTCATGTTTGGTACAGTCTCTTACACCTAGACTTCCTTTGAATGGCAAAAGTGATGTTTCTGAAAACGGGCCCGACTCGCTCTCTCAGCCCCTCCCCTCCTGTGTGTGACTGTAGGTGGCTTTCTCATCCGCTCACGACTCCAGTGGCCGCTTGGCTTGGCTTATTCCCCCTTGCTTCACACCCAGAATGTTAAAACATCATGTGCAGTCCTGAAGGCGCCTAATCCTGGATCGATGGCTCCTCTCTCTATCAGGCCACTGTGACGCCTGCGGCTGGGTGGGGCTGTGTGTGTGGTGTGTGTTTGGTGTGTGTTTGTGCGTACATGCAACGTGTTTGTGTGTGTGTGTGTACGTACATGCAACATGTTTGTGTGTGTGTGTGTACGTACATGCAACGTGCGTGTGGTGTGTGTTTGTGCGTACATGCAATGTGTGTGTGTGTGTGGTGGGGGAGTGGTAGAGCAGTGGTGCCCCTGCAGTGTTTAGCATACGGAACCAGGGAGGTCCAGCAGGGCCAGCCTGACAGCTCGTCCAGCCCAGGCAGGACAGACTCAGGAGGGGGAAGCTCTCCTCGGCCGGCCCCTGCCCTCTCCAGAACCCCCAGATGTTCTGCTGAACACAGCCCAGTCTGACTGACATGCTCCCCCGGCTCCACACCACTTGCAGCAGCTACTGCTGTGTTTAACCTTGACTGGAGGGGGAATGAGTGTGTGTGTGTGTGTGTTTGTGTGTGTGTGCTTGACCGCTTGTGTAATGTGTCTCTATAGACAGTGTTTTGTAATATTGCGTAAGATCCACTGTCATGAGAAGTGCTGCTTCTGTCCAGTACAGTATGATAAGCGAGGCTTGAAAGTGTAGACTGAGGCTTAATTTGGGATTAAAACTGTACTCCAGAACAAGCAAGTTGTTGAACTCTGACCCTGTGTGTCTGGTGTTTGACCACCCACTGCCGATGAGGCGGTCATTATTGGATCCAATCGCATTCCAGGGGCCACAAACTTCACCCAACATTTAACAGCATTGTGTCACCAACTGGACGTTTCCACATTGCGTAAACGTTCCTGACACGTTCTGTGTTAGTCAGGGCCTTTCATGATTTAACAAATGTTAGTGTACAGGTATCTCCCTAACTATTCCCAGGAAGGAAACGGTTAAACCCTTAGCAGCCACACACAACTGTACAAGTGATATCTTTTACCTCCCTGTACTCAAAAGGCCAAGGTATCAGAAGCCCTGTTTTTACCAGATGCCCCGATACTACCGTACCCTCATGCATATTTGATGTTGCTCATTAAATCTGGATTGTAGTGGCACTTAAGTATTCTGACATTATCTGTGATCCATGTGATACAGTATTTCCCCTGCTAATGGTCTAATGTGAAGGATTCTCTCTGCTGTGGGGCACATGAAAACAGAAAACAAGACGCTGTTGTCCATGTCGACCACATGTCACGGATTGTGCGGGACAGTCCCGCATTTTGTCCCTTTGTCCCACAAATTCAAACATCGCTGATTTAGAAGTGCTATTTGATTTGTCCCGTATTTCAGCCAGACATTCCAACCTGTCTTCTGCATTCACGTTGCGTTTATGAAAATTGTTGTCGAGATCTGATATTTTGCGCAGCGCAAGACGAGACGTAGGCCAACATCATAGGCCTATCGCCGACCAATCACATTTCTCAAATCCTTTCAGGCTAAATTCAATTCCAGCTAAACTTGGAGAGGACTGTTAGCCTAACTACTTACAAAATGCACACTTCTGATGAAGAGCTATAAAAGTAAGAACAGCCAGAAATGTTTCCGTATCCACATATTCCCAGATTTTCATAAAACAGCCACACGTGTAGTTTCTCGTTTCTGCATCCCCAAATTTTGTGCGAGGCAAATGAGTAGCTAGGTGTGCTTCAATTAGCTTGTTCAGTGCAGCGGGAGCAGGGGTGTCCAGAGCAGCACGCCGCTACTTCTCACAGTGGTGCTCGTTTAGTACAGTTAGATCAAAGCTGAATAATCAATGCCTTGGAAGATCACAATGATCTATTTGTATTCAGAACCAAATATAATAGCATAGTATAATGTTACTGTTACACCAAAAACACCAGCTCATTTCTTGAGATTTTAGGATAGTTGCTTGAATAGTCCAGCACACGCAACTAGGCAAAATGTGCTTTGAACAAAATACAGGAAGGCTATATAGTTTGTTAACACCATTATGTGACACAATATCGTAAAAAATTATAATTCACAATTGACAGTAATGATGGCCTATTTTGAAATGTGATATCTTTAACTTGTGGGGCAAGGGACTTAGCCCTCATATTAATGCCTAGGTTTTTTTTTTTTTACAGACACCTGCTGACAAAAATATATATATTTTAATCTAGGCTACACTGTCCCACAAAATCTTCCTGTTGTCCCGTATTTGGGTATGTTAAAAATGTGGTAACCCTACTGTTGTCCTGTATCGTTAGCTAGCACACTGGAACAAGGTGCTAGACATTCCCTGTATTTCCTGCTCTTGGAAGGTCTAAAGTGAGGGACTGTGTAACGGCTGTCTTAGGTGGAAGAAGGAGAGGACTAAGGTGCAGCGTGGTACGTGTTCATGATCTTTTAATTACACTGAACACTAGAACAAAAAAACAGAACAAACGAAACAGTCCTGTCTGGTACAAAGACAGAAAACTACCCACAACTGAAGGGCGAAACCAGGCTGCCTAAGTATGGTTCTCAATCAGAGACAACGATTGACAGCTGCCTCTGATTGGGAACCATACCAGGCCAAACACATAGAAATACAAACATAGAATGCCCACCCCAACTCACGCCCTGACCAACCTAAAATAGAGACATAAAAAAAGGAACTAAGGTCAGGATGTGACAGACTGTCTTGTGTGGAGCACAGAAAAAAGAAACCAACAACTGCTGTCCCCTGCTGTCAACAGGAAGCTACATAGGATGCTACATGTTATTTTCCTGCTATTTGGAGGTTCTAAGTGAAGGATTTGATCTGTTGTCAGGCAGGGTAAACAACTGCTGTTGTCCCATAGCGTTAGCTAGCATACTAGCACGCTAGCTGTCAACCGGAAGCTAATACACACAACAAGAGGCTGCAAATGCAGCAGATAAGCTCACAGTTCATATAAGATATAAATCCCAGCTAGATCGACAAACAACTTTTCTGCCTCAGAACATATTCTGAAAACAACAAAACAGAGCACCACAGTAGATGGAAAATGGTGTCCCGGGTCATGCAACTTTTAGTAGCTCTCTGTTTTTTCTCTCTCTCTCTCTCTCTCTCTCTCTCTCTCTCTCTCTCTCTCTCTCTCTCTCTCTCTCTCTCTCTCTCTCTCTCTCTCTCTCTCTCTCTCTCTCTCTCTCTCTCTCTCTCTCTCTCTCTCTCTCTCTCTCTCTCTCTCTCTCTCTCTCTCTCTCTCTCTCTCTCTCTCTCTCTCTCTCTCTCTCTCTCTCTCTCTCTCTCTCTCTCTCTCTCTCTCTCTCTCTCTCTCTCTCTCTCTCTCCTCTCTCTCTCTCTCTCTCTCTCTCTCTCTCTCTCTCTCTCTCTCTCTCTTCTCTCTCTCTCTCTCTCTCTCTCACTCCTCTACCCAAACAGAGCAGCACAGTCTCACATGCTATCCATCTTTAATGAAGCATTCTCCGTGCTAGGCAATAGACACACACACACACCCTACCTTCCTCACAGTAGAGGCTGTCCCTTTTTAAGCAGGCACCTTGCAAGGTCCCATCAATCAGAAGGCCACTGTAGACACAGACGGTGCCTTTCAGTGTAAATAGCAGGGCTCTCATGCATTAGGGGGACACAACGTTCTCTCCCTTAGTGACTGTTTGTTCACCAGTACGAAGGAGCACTCTGCACACTGTAATTTACATGCAGTCTGCTCCAGAATGTGTCCATAATAACAACACCTTAAAGGAAAATTCCAAACCCAAACTATTTGGCATTTGTTTTATAAGTCATTAGTCCGAATGAAATGACATAAATACTGCCTGTATGATGCATTTTGCATCAAATAATGCAAAATGAATCACACCACCCTCACAAAAAAGATTGCACTTTTGAAACTGCAGTAAAAGTGTACTGCAGTTATACTGCAATCTGACTACATTTTTTTCTTGATAAGGGCAGCTGTATTTCTGTATTTTGAAAGTTATACATCTTGAAAACATGATTGCTGACAAGCAAAACATTTTTGGAAGTATATCAACAATGGACTAATGAAGCAAATACCAAAAGATTGTTTTTGGGAGGAGTTTTCCTTTAAGGTCTTAGACCTGATGTTAAAATATAGGTGGAAGTTGGGAGGAAATAGATTGCAGTGCGCAGAGTCTTTCTTTAACTGCTGGACATCAACTTTGATATCCACCACCTGCTTAAAGCACACGCACACACACACACAAGCACACGCACACGCACACACACACACACATGCACACACGCACACACACACACACACACACACATGCACACACACACGTTCCCAGATGCTGTGTTTCTGTAGGATAGGGCAGTATGAGGCCACACACATATGTTGGTTGCCGTGGTACCTGTGTGTTGTGAACCCTGTCCTGTTCCCTCCACCTGCAGAGCCCCAACTGAAAGGTATCGTCACAAGACTCTACAACCGGCATGGCTTCTACCTCCAGATGCTTCCGGATGGCACCATGGACGGCACAAAGGACGAAAGCAGCTCCTTCTGTAAGTCTGTCTGTCTGGCTCACACCTGTCTGTCTCCCTATAACCCTGCTTTCCATCTCTGAGTCTCACACCTGTCTGTCTGTCTGTCTGGTTCACATCTGTTTGGCTGGCTGGCTCACACCTGTCTGTCTGTCTGTCTGGTTCACATCTGTTTGGCTGGCTGGCTCACACCTGTCTGTCTCCCTATAACCCTGCTGTCCATCTCTGAGTCACACACCTGTCTGTCTGTCTGTCTGGTTCACATCTGTTTGGCTGGCTGGCTCACACCTGTCTGTCTGTCTGGTTCACATCTGTTTGGCTGGCTGGCTCACACCTGTCTGTCTCCCTATAACCCTGCTGTCCATCTCTGAGTCTCACACCTCTGTCTGTCTGTCTGTCTGTCTGTCTGTCTGTCTGTCTGTCTGTCTGTCTGTCTGTCTGTCTGTCTGTCTGTCTGTCTGTCTGTCTGTCTGGTTCACATCTGTTTGGCTGGCTGGCTCACACCTGTCTGTCTGTCTGCCTGTCTGTCTGGTTCACATCTGTTTGGCTGGCTGGCTCACACCTGTCTGTCTCCCTATAACCCTGCTGTCCATCTGTCTGAGTCTCACACCTGTCTGCCTGTCTGTCTGGTTCACATCTGTTTGGCTGGCTGGCTCACACCTGTCTGTCTCCCTATAACCCTGCTGTCCATCTCTGAGTCTCACACCTCCATCTCTGTCTGTCTGTCTGTCTGTCTGTCTGTCTGTCTGTCTGTCTGTCTGTCTGTCTGTCTGTCTGTCTGTCTGTCTGTCTGTCTGTCTGTCTGTCTCTGTCTGTCTGTCTGTGTTCACTGTTCCTGTAACCTTCCAGGGACGGTTATGCACCTGTCTGTCTGCGTCTGACAGTCCGCTGTCCTCAACCCCTGGCTGTCCTGTCCCTCTGTCTGCCCATCTGGAGTGTCAGTTAGACAGGTCTAAAACAGCTGTTATCCACATAGCTCTGGTTCCTCACAGATCTTCCCCAGGTAGCCCGGTAGTTAGCCCCAGATAGTAGTCTTACTGCTGGATCAGTTATCCGGGTGTAGGGTGAACATGCTGATCTTGGGTCATCCTAGCATTTTCTTCACTAATGATTAAGGTTAGGATTGGGGGAGGGGGAGCTGATCCTGAAACTGTAAGTAGGGGAAACTTCGCTCACCTGCTGAGTAGTCTCTCTGCTGGGTGTATTACACTCAGTCAGGGTTTTCACCTGAATGATCACTAACCAAAATATACAGTATCCCCAGTCCTCTACGGCCCACTGGTCTCTCCTGTACCAGATCATTATAATGTGAGACCTGCTTATGTTAGGACTTTTACTTTGAAGGAGGTTAGGGTTTTCACCTGGGTGATCACTGAGCAGAACATACCTTCCCTTCCTCTGGGACCACTGGGCTCTCATACAACAGATCAATAGAGCATTATAGGATACCCACGATGTGTTGATGCCGCACTTCCCACTAGCTTAGAGTGAAATACCTTACGGCGAAAAGGCATAACGCTAGCATAATTTGTAATGAGGAAAGTCACGCTTACTGTAGATCCCAAGGCACTGTGATTATCTGGTGATACGCAACGCATGCTGTTCCTTTCTCAAAGGGGGGTGTCATGTTGAGAGTCATTATGTAATGCCATGTAACTCTTCACAGTATGTATTGCGATATGAAAATCTACACTTCGTATTGGCATAGTGTGAATGCTTTCTAGACAGTACGTCTTTTTAGACAGGTAGCCTATACAGTAAGCATTGACACATTATTCCATAAGATTTTGTGAGTCTTAAATCTGAAATATATTGTAGAACTAACTCCCTTTAGCCAGTGTGGGGGCAGTATAGAGAGTAAATCAGTGAGTAATAAAACAGGGTCCGGTTGGAGTATTAAGTCATTCATTTAGAGATTGGAGGTCAGCCATGAAGTGTTTGTGAGTGTGAGCTACGGTTAATTTGATAACTATAATTCCATCAAACCCTACATCAGTCTTACTGTTACTGTGAGCGCTTTGTAAGGGAAACAGGGGAGATACAGAAGGTGGGAGAGGAGAGGGGGGGTAAAGAGAGAAAAATAGACGAATGGAGGGAGATCTGGAATGTACAGTACAGGATTTATAAATTGTTCACTTTTCTTTCAAGGCAGATTATTTATTCATTCCTGCAGCGCGGTGGAATTGTGGAGTGATTGACATCATTGTAATTGCGCATCAATCTACAGCACAAGCATCGACCCCACTGCACAGAATATTGAATGGGAAAAATTCGTGTTTTTTTTTTGTGTGTGTGTGTGTGTGTGTGTGTGTGTGTGTGTGTGTCTGTGTGTCTGTGTGTCTGTGCAAGGTGTGTGCGTGCATGTTTATGTACGTGTTTGAGCATGTATGTTTGAGGTCTGGAATGACCCCTACAGTATTTACTGTAGCCCATAACAGAATGACAGGCCTTTCCCTATGGAGAGAGCAGAGATACCCCATAACAGAATGACAGGTCTTCTCCCTATGGAGAGAGCAGAGATACCTCATAACAGAATGACAGGCCTTCTCCCTATGGAGAGAGCAGAGATACCTCATAACAGAATGACAGGTCTTCTCCCTATGGAGAGAGCAGAGATACCTCATAACAGAATGACAGGTCTTCTCCCTATGGAGAGAGCAGAGATACCCCATAACAGAATGACAGGTCTTCTCCCTATGGAGAGATCAGAGATACCCCATAACAGAATGACAGGTCTTCTCCCTATGGAGAGATCAGAGATACCCATAATAACAGAATGACAGGTCTTCTCCCTATGGAGAGATCAGAGATACCCCATAACAGAATGACAGGTCTTCTCCCTATGGAGAGAGCAGAGATACCCCATAACAGAATGACAGGCCTTTCCCTATGGAGAGAGCAGAGATACCCCATAACAGAATGACAGGTCTTCTCCCTATGGAGAGATCAGAGATACCCCATAACAGAATGACAGGTCTTCTCCCTATGGAGAGATCAGAGATACCCCATAACAGAATGACAGGTCTTCTCCCTATGGAGAGATCAGAGATACCCCATAACAGAATGACAGGCCTTTCCCTATGGAGAGAGCAGAGATACCCCATAACAGAATGACAGGTCTTCTCCCTATGGAGAGATCAGAGATACCCCATAACAGAATGACAGGTCTTCTCCCTATGGAGAGATCACAGATACCCCATAACAGAATGACAGGTCTTCTCCCTATGGAGAGATCAGAGATACCCCATAACAGAATGACAGGCCTTCTCCCTATGGAGAGAGCAGAGATACCCCATAACAGAATGACAGGTCTTCTCCCTATGGAGAGAGCAGAGATACCCCATAACAGAATGACAGAATGACAGGCCTTCTCCCTATGGAGAGAGCAGAGATACCCCATAACAGAATGACAGGTCTTCTCCCTATGGAGAGAGCAGAGATACCCCATAACAGAATGACAGGTCTTCTCCCTATGGAGAGAGCAGAGATACCCCATAACAGAATGACAGGTCTTCTCCCTATGGAGAGAGCAGAGATACCCCATAACAGAATGACAGGTCTTCTCCCTATGGAGAGAGCAGAGATACCCCATAACAGAATGACAGGCCTTCTCCCTATGGAGAGAGCAGAGATACCCCATAACAGAATGACAGGCCTTCTCCCTATGGAGAGAGCAGAGATACCCCATAACAGAATGACAGAATGACAGAATGACAGAATGACAGGCCTTCTCCCTATGGAGAGAGCAGAGATACCCCATAACAGAATAACAGAATGACAGGCCTTCTCCCTATGGAGAGAGCAGAGATACCCCATAACAGAATGACAGGCCTTCTCCCTATGGAGAGAGCAGAGATACCCCATAACAGAATGACAGGTCTTCTCCCTATGGAGAGAGCAGAGATACCCCATAACAGAATGACAGGTCTTCTCCCTATGGAGAGAGCAGAGATACCCCATAACAGAATAACAGAATGACAGGACAGGTCTTCTCCCTATGGAGAGAGCAGAGATACCCCATAACAGAATAACAGAATGACAGAATGACAGGCCTTCTCCCTATGGAGAGAGCAGAGATACCCCATAACAGAATGACAGGCCTTCTCCCTATGGAGAGAGCAGAGATACCCCATAACAGAATGACAGGTCTTCTCCCTATGGAGAGAGCAGAGATACCCCATAACAGAATGGCAGGCCTTCTCCCTATGGAGAGAGCAGAGATACCCCATAACAGAATAACAGAATGACAGGCCTTCTCCCTATGGAGAGAGCAGAGATACCTCATAACAGAATAACAGAATGACAGAAGGCCTTCTTCCCTATGGAGAGAGCAGAGATACCCATAACATAACAGAATGACAGGCCTTCTCCCTATGGAGAGATCACAGATAACAGAATGGCAGGCCTCATAACAGAATAACAGAATGACAGGCCTTCTCCCTATGGGAGAGCAGAGATACCCATAACAGAATAACAGAATGGCAGGCCTTCTCCCTATGGAGAGAGCAGAGATACCCCATAACAGAATAACAGAATGGCAGGCCTTCTCCCTATGGAGAGAGCAGAGATACCCCATAACAGAATGACAGGCCTTCTCCCTATGGAGAGAGCAGAGATACCCATAACAGAATAACAGAATGGCAGGCCTTCTCCCTATGGAGAGAGCAGAGATACCCCATAACAGAATAACAGAATGAGCAGAGATACCCCATAACAGAATGACAGGTCTTCTCCCTATGGAGAGAGCAGAGATACCCCATAACAGAATGACAGGCCTTCTCCCTATGGAGAGAGCAGAGATACCCATAACAGAATGACAGGCCTTCTCCCTATGGAGAGAGCAGAGATACCCCATAACAGAATGACAGGCCTTTCCCTATGGAGAGAGCAGAGATACCCCATAACAGAATGACAGGTCTTCTCCCTATGGAGAGAGCAGAGATACCTCATAACAGAATGACAGGCCTTCTCCCTATGGAGAGAGCAGAGATACCTCATAACAGAATGACAGGCCTTCTCCCTATGGAGAGAGCAGAGATACCCCATAACAGAATGACAGGCCTTCTCCCTATGGAGAGAGCAGAGATACCCCATAACAGAATGACAGGCCTTCTCCCTATGGAGAGAGCAGAGATACCCCATAACAGAATGACAGGCCTTCTCCCTATGGAGAGAGCAGAGATACCCATAACAGAAACAGAATGACAGGCCTTCTCCCTATGGAGAGAGCAGAGACCCCATAACAGAATGACAGGCCTTCTCCCTATGGAGAGAGCAGAGATAACCCATAACAGAATAACAGAATGACAGGCCTTCTCCCTATGGAGAGAGCAGACCCCATAACAGAATGACAGGCCTTCTCCCTATGGAGAGAGCAGAGATAACCCATAACAGAATGACAGGCCTTCTCCCTATGGAGAGAGCAGAGATAACAGAATGACAGGCCTTATCCCTATGGAGAGAGCAGAGATACCCCATAACAGAATGACAGGCCTTCTCCCTATGGAGAGAGCAGAGATACCCCATAACAGAATGACAGGCCTTCTCCCTATGGAGAGAGCAGAGATAACAGAATGACAGGCCTTCTCCCTATGGAGAGAGCAGAGATAACAGAATGACAGGCCTTCTCCCTATGGAGAGAGCAGAGATAACAGAATGACAGGCCTTCTCCCTATGGAGAGAGCAGAGATAACAGAATGACAGGCCTTCTCCCTATGGAGAGAGCAGAGATACCCCATAACAGAATGACAGGCCTTCTCCCTATGGAGAGAGCAGAGATACCCCATAACAGAATGACAGGCCTTCTCCCTATGGAGAGAGCAGAGATACCCCATAACAGAATGACAGGCCTTCTCCCTATGGAGAGAGCAGAGATACCCCATAACAGAATGACAGGCCTTCTCCCTATGGAGAGAGCAGAGATACCCCATAACAGAATGACAGAATGACAGGCCTTCTCCCTATGGAGAGAGCAGAGATAACCCCCATAACAGAATGACAGGTCTTCTCCCTATGGAGAGAGCAGAGATACAGAATGACAGGTAACAGAGAGAGCAGAGAACAGAATGACAGGCCTTCTCCCTATGGAGAGAGCAGAGATAACCCATAACAGAATGACAGGCCTTATCCCTATGGAGAGAGCAGAGATACCCCATAACAGAATGACAGGTCTTCTCCCTATGGAGAGAGCAGAGATAACCCATAACAGAATAACAGAATGACAGGCCTTCTCCCTATGGAGAGAGCAGAGATAACAGAATGACAGGTCTTCTCCCTATGGAGAGAGCAGAGATACAGAATGACAGGCCTTCTCCCTATGGAGAGAGCAGAGATAACCCATAACAGAATAACAGAATGACAGGCCTTCTCCCTATGGAGAGAGCAGACCCCATAACAGAATGACAGGCCTTATCCCTATGGAGAGAGCAGAGATAACAGAATGACAGGTCTTCTCCCTATGGAGAGAGCAGAGATAACAGAATGACAGGCCTTCTCCCTATGGAGAGAGCAGAGATAACCCATAACAGAATAACAGAATGACAGGCCTTCTCCCTATGGAGAGAGCAGAGATAACAGAATGACAGGTCTTCTCCCTATGGAGAGAGCAGAGATACCTCATAACAGAATGACAGGCCTTCTCCCTATGGAGAGAGCAGAGATACAGAATGACAGGCCTTATCCCTATGGAGATAACAGAATACAGAATGACAGGTCTTCTCCCTATGGAGAGAGCAGAGATAACCCATAACAGAATAACAGGCAGGCCTTCTCCCTATGGAGAGAGCAGAGATACAGAATGACAGGTCTTCTCCCTATGGAACAGAATAACAGAATGACAGGCCTTCTCCCTATGGAGAGAGCAGAGATACCCCATAACAGAATGACAGGCCTTCTCCCTATGGAGAGAGCAGAGATAACCCATAACAGAATAACAGAATGACAGGCCTTCTCCCTATGGAGAGAGCAGAGATACCCCATAACAGAATGACAGGCCTTTCCCTATGGAGAGAGCAGAGATACCCCCAGAATAACAGAATGACAGGCCTTCTCCCTATGGAGAGAGCAGAGATACCCCATAACAGAATGACAGGCCTTCTCCCTATGGAGAGAGCAGAGATAACCCATAACAGAATAACAGAATGACAGGCCTTCTCCCTATGGAGAGAGCAGAGATACCCCATAACAGAATGACAGGCCTTCTCCCTATGGAGAGAGCAGAGATAACCCATAACAGAATAACAGAATGACAGGCCTTCTCCCTATGGAGAGAGCAGAGATACAGAATGACAGGCCTCCTCCCTATGGAGAGAGCAGAGATACCCCATAACAGAATGACAGGTCTTCTCCCTATGGAGAGAGCAGAGATAACCCATAACAGAATAACAGAATGACAGGCCTTCTCCCTATGGAGAGAGCAGAGATACCCCATAACAGAATGGCAGGCCTTTCCCTATGGAGAGAGCAGAGATACCCATAACAGAATAACAGAATGACAGGCCTTCTCCCTATGGAGAGAGCAGAGATACCCCATAACAGAATGACAGGCCTTCTCCCTATGGAGAGAGCAGAGATACCCCATAACAGAATAACAGAATGACAGGTCTTCTCCCTATGGAGAGAGCAGAGATACCCTCATAACAGAATGCAGGTCTTCTCCCTATGGAGAGAGCAGAGATAACCCATAACAGAATAACAGAATGACAGGCCTTCTCCCTATGGAGAGAGCAGAGATACCCCATAACAGAATGGCAGGCCTTTCCCTATGGAGAGAGCAGAGATACCCCATAACAGATTGACAGGTCTTCTCCCTATGGAGAGAGCAGAGATACCTCATAACAGATTGACAGGTCTTCTCCCTATGGAGAGAGCAGAGATACCCCATAACAGAATGACAGGTCTTCTCCCTATGGAGAGAGCAGAGATACCTCATAACAGATTGACAGGTCTTTCCCTATGGAGAGAGCAGAGATACCCCATAACAGAATGACAGGTCTTCTCCTATGGAGAGAGCAGAGATACCTCATAACAGATTGACAGGTCTTCTCCCTATGGAGAGAGCAGAGATACCCCATAACAGAATGACAGGTCTTCTCCCTATGGAGAGAGCAGAGATACCTCATAACAGAATGACAGGCCTTCTCCCTATGGAGAGAGCAGAGATACCTCATAACAGAATGACAGGTCTTCTCCCTATGGAGAGAGCAGAGATACCCCATAACAGAATGACAGGTCTTCTCCCTATGGAGAGAGCAGAGATACCTCATAACAGATTGACAGGTCTTCTCCCTATGGAGAGAGCAGAGATACCCCATAACAGAATGACAGGTCTTCTCCCTATGGAGAGAGCAGAGATACCTCATAACAGAATAACAGAATGACAGAATGACAGGCCTTCTCCCTATGGAGAGAGCAGAGATACCCCTCATACACAACACAACACAACACAACCCAGGCTGCTAGGGTTCTGAGTGGCTGAGAGACCTGCTGCTATTCTCTGTCTCGGTCACGCTACAGCTTACACTCCACTCTCTCTCTTTCTCTCCCTTTCTCCCGCTCACTCTCCCTGTCTCTGTCTCTGCTTCTCATCCTCCTGAAGTCTCCCATCAGGACCCCCACTGGTTCCCTGACCTCTCCTATATAAAAAAAGTGTCTGTCTGTACATGTGCTTATGCATGCCTGTCCATTTTATGTGTCTGTGTGTGTGTGTGTGTGTGTGTGTGTGTGTGTGTGTGTGTGTGTGTGTGTGTAATTATGCACCCTACTGCGGCGTATGCTAAGGAGGCCAGTCAGAAAAGGACCAAATCAGCAGCAAATGGAGATAAATAATTAAGGAGGAAATGGTCAGATTCATATTAGTTCTACAGAGACAGCCTGAGTCCCAAATGGCACCCTATTCTCTATGGGTCCGGGTCAAAAGAAGTGCACTATATGGGGAATAGGGTGCCCTTTTGGATGCACACAGAGTGTCTGGAGTCTTCTGCTGGACCTGTGCCCACAGGCAGTCCTTACTGGGCTTCCCCTGCCCTCCTCTCTACATTTAGCTAAGAAGCCAAACACACACACACATAAACACACAAAAGCATAAACTCTCTCAAAGTACATTTGACCGTTGGAAGTTGTTAAAGGACACTGGGATGGGAGGCCTCCCTCTCCTCCCCTTCCTCTATTCTGCTGCTCTCTTTTCCTCCCTCACTCTGACAATTAGGCAGAGAGGCTGCTGTTGGCAGAGGCCACTGGGCATTTGGCCCCTGGGCATTTGGCCCCTGGCCAGGCGTATTACACACTGCGGCTGCACCGCCCTGCCAGTTAATTGCTAATTTTACCATTGCCGTCCTGTCGGATCGATCCTTGCGGCCCCCAGCCTTCAGCTACCGCACAGTCT
Source organism: Oncorhynchus tshawytscha (assembly GCF_018296145.1). Taxonomy (NCBI): domain Eukaryota; kingdom Metazoa; phylum Chordata; class Actinopteri; order Salmoniformes; family Salmonidae; genus Oncorhynchus; species Oncorhynchus tshawytscha. The sequence goes on from NC_056438.1 coordinate 20,514,625, forward strand.
CTAGCCCCCAACCCCCGGCCTTCAGCTACCCGCACAGTCTCTAGACCCCAACCCCGGCCTTCAGCTACACGCACAGTCTCTAGCCCCCAACCCCGGCCTCCAGCCTTCAGCTACCCGCACATTCTCTAGCCTCCAAGCCCCCAACCCCCCCAGCCTTCAGCTACCCACACAGTCTCTAGCCCCCAACCCCGGCCTTCAGCTACCCGCACAGTCTCTAGCCCCCAACCCCGGCCTTCAGCTACCCGCACAGTCTCTAGCCCCCAACCCCGGCCTTCAGCCACGCACAGTCTCTAGCCCCCAACCCCGGCCTTCAGCTACACGCACAGTCTCTAGCCCCCAACCCCCAGAACACAGTCTCTAGCCCCCAACCCCCGGCCTTCAGCTACCCGCACAGTCTCTAGCCCCCAACCCCAGCCTTCAGCTACCCACACAGTCTCTAGCCCCCAACCCCCAGCCTTCAGCTACCCCCAGCTTTCAGCTAACCACACAGTCTCTAGCCCCCAACCCCCAGCCTTCAGCTACCCCACAGTCTCAGCCCCCAACCCCTGGCCTTCAGCTCTAGTCTCTAGCCCCCAACCCCGGCCTTCAGCTACACGCACACCCGCCTTCAGCTACACGCACAGTCTCTAGCCCCCAACCCCCAGCCTTCAGCTACCCGCACAGTCTCTAGCCCCCAACCCCCAGCATTCAGCTACCCACACAGTCCTAGCCCCCAACCACCAGCCTTCAGCTACCTGCACAGTCTCTAGCCCCCAACCCCCGGTCCCCAGCCTTCAGCTACCTGCACAGTCTCTGGCCCCCAACCACCAGCCTTCAGCTACCTGCACAGTCTCTAGCCCCCAACCCCCGGCCCCCAGCCTTCAGCTACCTGCACAGGCTCTGGTCCCCAACCACCAGCCTTCAGCTACCCGCACAGTCTCTAGCCCCCAAACCCCGGCCTCCAGCCCCGGGAACTTCTACTTCCAGCACCCTGACAGACCCCAAACTAAGGCCCCATGGCAAATAGCCCCTGAACCTAGTTCGTACCCCCCAGTCCTGGGCACATTGACCCAGCCCCATGGCCTCAGATATGGGAAATGTCCACCTGAGGCCCCCTTAAAGCCCCCAGGGGCCGGGCCACAAGACCCAATTCACACCTTGGAGTGAAAGGGGGCATGAGAGTATACATCCTCCACCATCACCTCTGTCTTGTTTCTACCACTCTGCTCTCCTCTGGAGGAGAAATCTGAATCTTATGGTTCTTAGAGCTTGGTGAAAGCATGGCTATTTTACATACAACCTGCATACAATACCCAACTAGCACATAACATTCTGAGAACCATATGTGTATTAGGTGGGAATTTCAGTAATTCAGTATGCACACTGTTTCCTCATGGTTCAATTTAAAATAATGTTCCCAAATTGTTCTGAGAACTTTAAGAAACAACGTTCTTCTGTGGCAATTTCAGTACTTCAGCATAACATTTTCTACAAGTTTCCTGGTGGTTCTATTTTAAAGTCATGTTTTCAGAACATTCAGATCACTTTTTGTTTTGTCACAATGACGACCAACTGAGCGTTCTGTTCAAAGCATTGGATATGAGTGCTGATGAAGATTTCATCAAAAGTGCATTACAAGATTGTAATTGGATATCATGAAATTGGGGGTAAAATACAAAAAAAAGGGGCATTACTGTTGTTCTGAAATACAATGACATTTCAAAAGGAGGCAAATAATTAGTACGAAATCCTTTTGTCATCATGTTGATGTCACCAGATGGACTTTAGATGGAGCTAGCTAAAATTGAGGGTAGACCACCACATTTTAACTAGCTGACATTAGCATTACTAGCTATTTTTCACAAACTTTGCTAGCTAATGACAACATTGTCATCTGTCTAAAGTAAATTTCACTACATGATAATGATGGCAAAGTTGTTTCCTTCTAAATATCAGCCTACTTTAACGATGTCATCATATTTCCAGGACACTTTAGTGTAATTAAGACTAAACAGTCAATAGCCTCCATCCCGAATGACTAGGCTTATCACAACTTTTTGGCACCACTATGGCGCCGCTGGCAGAGGGAGGCTTGAGAACGTTCATAACAATGGCGCGATGTGACCGGGTGAAGGAGGTGCAATTTATGAAAACAAAACTCTGACTATCCTCTATCTTGTTAAGTGTGTTCAGGTGTGTTGGCCACGCCCACTAATTGGCCACAGCTGATTTGAATGACGGACTGTTTCCTTTGAAATGGGGTCTGTTTGAAAAAATGTAAATTAAAAACTTTGTATGAGTTAAAAAAACAAACAGGTCATGCTTGCCCCATCTTGTTGGCGCAGTGGACTGATTCCATCGATAGCAAACAGAAGATCATTAGTTCAAATCTCACTGATGCTGTGCCACAACAAATAAGTTAATGTGTTTGATTAATGCCTAAGCAAATTCATTTCCATGTGGCCTATCTATCATATCAAATGAAATTGTATTTGTCACATGCGCCGAATACAACAGACCTTACAGTGAAATGCTTACTTACAAGCCCTTATGTAAGGGATCTCGTCCTCCTCTTCTGAGGAGTAGAAGCGAGAAGGATCGGAGGATCAAAACGCAGCGTGGTAAGTGTCCAAAATGTAATTAAGCAAAAATGAACACTGAACAAAAACATAAGCAACAAACGAACAGTCCCGTAAGGTGAATGACAAACACTAAACAGGAAATAAACACCCACGAAACCCAGATGGAAAAAGGCTACCTAAGTATGATTCTCAATTAGAGACAACTAACGACACCTGCCTCTGATTGAGAACCATACTAATTGAGAACCATACTAGGCCGAACACAAAAATCAACATAGAAAAACAAACATAGACTGCCCACCCCAACTCACGCCCTGACCATACTAAGACAAAGACGAAACAAAGGAACTAAGGTCAGAACGTGACAGTACCCCCCCCAGAGGTGCGGACTCCGGCTGCAAAACCTGAACCTATAGGGGAGGGTCTGGGTGGGCGTCTGTCCGCATTGGCGGCTCTGGCGCGGGACGTGGACCCCACTTCACCATAGTTTTTGTCCGCCTCCTCACCCGCCCCCGTGGCCTCTTATGAGCAGCGACCTTCCGGCAGTGCCGGACAGGCGGGAGACTCCGGCAGCACCAGACAGGCGGGAGACTCCGGCAGCGCCGGACAGGCGGGATTCTCCGGCCGCGCCAGGCAGTAGGAAGGCTCTGGCAGCGCTGGAGTGAAGGGCGATTCTGGCATCGCCAGCTTGACAGGCATCTCTGGCAGCTCCTGGCTGACTGACGGCTCTGTCAACTCCTGTCTGACTGACGGCTCTGGCAGCTCCTGGCTGACTGACGGCTCTAGCAGCTCCTGGCTGACTGATGGCTCTGGCAGCACCTGGCTGACTGATGGCTCAGGCAGCTCCTGGCTCTGGCGGCTCTGGCAGCACCTGGCTGCTCTGGCTGCTCAGGACAGACTGGCGGCTCTGGCGGCTCAGGACAGACTGGTGGCTCTGGCTGCTCAGGACAGACTGGCGGCTCTGGCGGCTCAGGACAGACTGGCGGGTCTGGCGGCTCAGGACACACTGGCGGCTCTGGCAGCTCAGGACAGATGGGAGACTCTGGCAGCTCAGGACAGACGGGAGACTCTGGCAGCTCAGGACAGACGGGAGACTCTGGCAGCTCAGGACAGACGGGAGACTCTGGCAGCTCAGGACAGACGGGAGACTCTGGCAGCTCAGGACAGACGGGAGACTGTAGGGAGAAGACAGAGAGACAACCTGGTGTGGGGGGCAGCCACCGGAGGGCTGGTAAGTGGAGGTAGTACCGGACAGACCGGACCGTGAAGGCGCACTGGAGCTCTTGAGCACTGGCTTCATGGCACCTGGCTCGATGCCCACTCTAGCCCAGCCGATACGAGGCGCTGCAATGTACCGCACCGGGCTATGCACATGCACCGGGTTCACCGTGCGCTCCACCGCATAACATGGTGCCTGCCCGGTCCCTCTCTCTCTCCGGTAAACACAGAAAGTTGGCGCAGGTCTCCTACCTGACTTCGCCACACTCCCCGTGTGCCTCCCCCAATAAGTTTTGGGGCTGCCTCTTGGGCTTCCAGCCGCACCGCCGTGCTGCCTCCTCATAGGCTTTCGCTCATAGGCTCCTCATCGGCTTTTGCTGCCTCCAGCTCAGCCTTGGGGTGGGGATATTCTCCAGCCTGTGACCATGGTCCCTTGCCATCCAGAATCTCCTCCGAAGTCCATGAGTCCTGCGATCGCTGCTGCTGCCCGTTACCACGCCATACTAAAACAAAGACAAAACAAAGGAACTAAGGTCAGAACGTGACACCTTAACCAACAATACAGTTTTTTTTAAGTCAGAAAATATTTGCTGGAAAATACAAAAAAATACTAAAAACAATAATGAGACTATATGCAGGGGGTACTGGTACTGAGTCAATCTGCGAAGGTGCAGGTTAGTAAATTGATGTAATATGTTCATGTAGGTAGGGGTAAAGTGACTATAAATAGATAATAAGCAGCGAGTAGCAGCAGTGTAAAAAAGGGTGTCAATACAAATAGTCTGGGTATCCATTTGATTAACTGTTTAGCAGTCTAATTGCTTGGCGGTAGAAGCTGATATGGAGGCGTTTGGACCTAGACTTGGCACTCCGGTTCTGCTTAACCCACGGTAGCAGTGAGAACAGTTTACGACTAGGATGGCTGGAGTCTTTTTTGGGTCTTCCACTGACACTGCCTAGTATATAGGTCCTGATGTCAGGAAGCTTGGCCTCAGTGATGTACTAGATCGTACAAACTACCCTCTGTAGCGCTTGCAGTCGGATGCTGAGCAGTTGCCATACAGCTGATGGTGCAGCTGTAGAACATTTTGAGGATCTACGGACCCATGCCAAATATTTTATTCTCCCGAGGGGGAATAGGAGTTGTTGTGCCCTGTCGATGTGAATGGGGGCGTGCTCGGCCCCCCTTTACCTGGAGTCCACAATCAGCTCTTTTGTCTTGCTCATGTTGAGGGAGAGGTTATTGTCTCTGACCTCCACCCTGTAGGCTGTCTCATCATTGTTGGTGATCAGGCCTACCACCGTTGTGTTGTAGGCAAATGTAAGGACGTTGTTGGAGTCATGCATTGCCATGCAGTCGTGGGTGAACAAGGAGTACAGGAGGGGACTAAGCACAATCCCCTGAGGGGCCGCGTGTTGAGGATCAGCATGGAAGATGTGTTGTTGCCTACCCTTATCACCAGGGGGCGGCCCGTCAGGAAGTCCAGGATCCAGTTGCAGAGGGAGGTGTTTAGTCCCAGAGTCCTTAGCTTAGTGATGAGCTTTGAGGGCACTGTCTGTGCTGGTTCAAAACAGTTAACCCAAAATAAGCTGGCAGTGTTATTAAAAGTCTAATTGAAATATGTTCTCAGAACATTATTTAATTACCTTCAAGTAACATATAATTTATTTTCTCAGAACATTACTAACACCTCCCAGGAAAAGTATCAGGGAACCATGGTAAAACGTTCTCAGAACTGGCAACATCGTCACTTCTGTTTTCAGAATGTTAAAAAAAACGTTCTGTTTTACTGGTTATTTAGGGCTTCATTCCCTAAATAAATAAAGGTTAAATAAAACAAAATCATTATAAGAATTCCCAGAGCCAATGGGAAACCAAAAACTGATGTTCCCCCAAGGAAACAAATGTGCTAGCTGGGCCTCAATTGCACTGTGTGTCAGTAGTATCCCTACACCTAGGCAAAGAGGAAGGAAGGAAGGATTGAAAGAAAGAAAGAAACGATGGAAGGTGAAGAGCAGAGGAACAGACAGCAGAGGAACAGATGGGAAGACAGGGAAGAGGGATAGAGAGGAGGGATGAGAGATGAGAGGAAGAGGATATCAAGGGAGGAGGGACTATGATGCCAAATGAGCAGCTGGCGATCCACTGATGGCCATTCAATCACTGTGTCTCCCCCCTCTGGTGGGAGGTCAGAGAGGCTGGCTATTTCTCTCCCTCTCTCTTTCAGAGAGTTATGTAATAGGGGTAATAAGGGAAAGGGGGGAATGGGGGAGGGAGGGAGAATCCAGATTTTGGACACCTCTTCTCTGACCAGCTGGACTGACCAGTGGGTTGACATTGTGACATGGCTGTGTGTGTGAGAGAGCTCGACCTCCACTTGAGATACATGAAGGAGGGAGGAGAAAGGGGGAGATGGAGAGGGGGAAGATAGGGGGAGGAGAGGAGGAGGATGCCTTAATACTGTAGCAATAGAGGAGGGACTCTCACAACCTACAGAGAAAGGTAGGAGGGAGAAACAGGCCGGAAAATGAAACAGTGAGATGGAGAGAGAAAAAGAAACTGAGACAGAGAGAAACAGAAGAAAGAGAGACAAGGAGGGTAAGAGGTTGTGAGAATAGTTTATTGAGAGGCAGAGAAAAAAACAGAGACTGAAAAACAGAGATCCAGAGAGTAGCAGAGGAAGATGAAAAACAAGAAAGTGAGAGAGTGGGGTTGGAAGGGTGGTGAAGCGGTATCAATGGATTTGGCCTGCTTTGAAAATCTCAATCCGTCTGGACAGGGGCGGAGGAGAAATTGACTTTTGTGTGGACATCCCATCGGAAAGCCATAAGGACCAGTCAGCTTGATTCCCTGCACTTTTATCCCCTCCAATTACTGCTTCTGAAAATCGTTATTCATCTCTTCCAGTTCAGTGATTGGTCTGGTCTGACATCCTCCCCAGAGTAACTCGATCACACACATGCATGCAAGCACACATGCACACACGAACACGAACACACACACACGCACACACACACGCACACACACACACACACACACACACACACACACACACACACACACACACACACACACACACACACACACACACACACACACACACACACACACACACACACACACACACACACACACACACACACACACACACACACAAAGTAGTGCAGTTGTTAACAGCTATCTTTATTCATCAGACAGACAAGACAAGGAAAACCTCTGAAAGGAAAAGCATCAAAACTTTGTGCACAAAGATAGCAGCACTCAAGGAAAGGAAAGGCATGCGATATATTGAAAGCATTGAAATGCACTTCTTATGCTGCAGTCGGATGAAGGGAGCGGGTGACAGAGAGATACAGAAAGAGAGAGACAGAGACAGAGAGGGGGAGACACAGTGAGAGAGAGATACAGAGAGAGAGAGAGAGAAAGAAAGAAAGAGAGAGAGAGACAGACAGAGAGAGACAGAGGGAGACAGAGGGAGACCGAGAGACAGAGAGCGACAGAGAGAGACCGACAGAGACCGAGAGACAGAGAGCAACAGACAGAGACAGAGTCACAGTCAGAGAGAGTCAGAGAGAGTCAGAGAGAGACAGAGGGTGTGTGAGCATGAGGCAGGGTGATGAATAGGGAAGTGAGATCAAGGGACAGTGTGAGAGAAGGAGAGAGAGAGAGCAAAAGACAGAGTCAGGGAGACAGAGGACAGCAAGAGAGAAAGAAAGAAGTAAGGAAGAGAAGGGGTGCTGAGAAATGAGGATGTAGAATAAGACAGAGGTAAATGAGTGTAGGTGTTTCACAGGAGGTAGAATCAAAGAGAGAGACAAGAGAATAGACCAAGGAGGAGAGAACTAGAAAGAGGTGAAACAACACTGAATGAATAGAGTAGGTTAAATACAGAAAGAGAGAGAGAAGAGAATAGACCAAGGAGGAGAGAACTAGAAAGAGGTGAAACAACACTGAATGAATAGAGTAGGTTAAATACAGAAAGAGAGAGAGAAGAGAATAGACCAAGGAGGAGAGAACTAGAAAGAGGTGAAACAACACTGAAGGAATAGAGTAGGTTAAATACAGAAAGAGAGAGAAGAGAATAGACCAAGGAGGAGAGAACTAGAAAGAGGTGAAACAACACTGAATGAATAGAGTAGGTTAAATACAGAAAGAGAGAGAGAAGAGAATAGACCAAGGAGGAGAGAACTAGAAAGAGGTGAAACAACACTGAAGGAATAGAGTAGGTTAAATACAGAAAGAGAGAGAGAAGAGAATAGACCAAGGAGGAGAGAACTAGAAAGAGGTGAAACAACACTGAATGAATAGAGTAGGTTAAATACAGAAAGAGAGAGAGAAGAGAATAGACCAAGGAGGAGAGAACTAGAAAGAGGTGAAACAACACTGAATGAATAGAGTAGGTTAAATACAGAAAGAGAGAGAGAGAAGAGAATAGACCAAGGAGGAGAGAACTAGAAAGAGGTGAAACAACACTGAAGGAATAGAGTAGGTTAAATACAGAAAGAGAGAGAGAAGAGAATAGACCAAGGAGGAGAGAACTAGAAAGAGGTGAAACAACACTGAATGAATAGAGTAGGTTAAATACAGAAAGAGAGAGAGAAGAGAATAGACCAAGGAGGAGAGAACTAGAAAGAGGTGAAACAACACTGAAGGAATAGAGTAGGTTAAATACAGAAAGAGAGAGAGAAGAGAATAGACCAAGGAGGAGAGAACTAGAAAGAGGTGAAACAACACTGAATGAATAGAGTAGGTTAAATACAGAAAGAGAGAGAGAAGAGAATAGACCAAGGAGGAGAGAACTAGAAAGAGGTGAAACAACACTGAATGAATAGAGTAGGTTAAATACAGAAAGAGAGAGAGAAGAGAATAGACCAAGGAGGAGAGAACTAGAAAGAGGTGAAACAACACTGAATGAATAGAGTAGGTTAAATACAGAAAGAGAGAGAGAAGAGAATAGACCAAGGAGGAGAGAACTAGAAAGAGGTGAAACAACACTGAATGAATAGAGTAGGTTAAATACAGAAAGAGAGAGAGAAGAGAATAGACCAAGGAGGAGAGAACTAGAAAGAGGTGAAACAACACTGAATGAATAGAGTAGGTTAAATACAGAAAGAGAGAGAGAAGAGAATAGACCAAGGAGGAGAGAACTAGAAAGAGGTGAAACAACACTGAATGAATAGAGTAGGTTAAATACAGAAAGAGAGAGAGAAGAGAATAGACCAAGGAGGAGAGAACTAGAAAGAGGTGAAACAACACTGAATGAATAGAGTAGGTTAAATACAGAAAGAGAGAGAGAAGAGAATAGACCAAGGAGGAGAGAACTAGAAAGAGGTGAAACAACACTGAATGAATAGAGTAGGTTAAATACAGAAAGAGAGAGAGAAGAGAATAGACCAAGGAGGAGAGAACTAGAAAGAGGTGAAACAACACTGAAGGAATAGAGTAGGTTAAATACAGAAAGAGAGAGAGAAGAGAATAGACCAAGGAGGAGAGAACTAGAAAGAGGTGAAACAACACTGAATGAATAGAGTAGGTTAAATACAGAAAGAGAGAGAGAAGAGAATAGACCAAGGAGGAGAGAACTAGAAAGAGGTGAAACAACACTGAATGAATAGAGTAGGTTAAATACAGAAAGAGAGAGAGAAGAGAATAGACCAAGGAGGAGAGAACTAGAAAGAGGTGAAACAACACTGAATGAATAGAGTAGGTTAAATACAGAAAGAGAGAGAGAAGAGAATAGACCAAGGAGGAGAGAACTAGAAAGAGGTGAAACAACACTGAATGAATAGAGTAGGTTAAATACAGAAAGAGAGAGAGAAGAGAATAGACCAAGGAGGAGAGAACTAGAAAGAGGTGAAACAACACTGAATGAATAGAGTAGGTTAAATACAGAAAGAGAGAGAGAAGAGAATAGACCAAGGAGGAGAGAACTAGAAAGAGGTGAAACAACACTGAATGAATAGAGTAGGTTAAATACAGAAAGAGAGAGAGAAGAGAATAGACCAAGGAGGAGAGAACTAGAAAGAGGTGAAACAACACTGAATGAATAGAGTAGGTTAAATACAGAAAGAGAGAGAGAAGAGAATAGACCAAGGAGGAGAGAACTAGAAAGAGGTGAAACAACACTGAATGAATAGAGTAGGTTAAATACAGAAAGAGAGAGAGAAGAGAATAGACCAAGGAGGAGAGAACTAGAAAGAGGTGAAACAACACTGAAGGAATAGAGTAGGTTAAATACAGAAAGAGAGAGAGAAGAGAATAGACCAAGGAGGAGAGAACTAGAAAGAGGTGAAACAACACTGAATGAATAGAGTAGGTTAAATACAGAAAGAGAGAGAGAAGAGAATAGACCAAGGAGGAGAGAACTAGAAAGAGGTGAAACAACACTGAAGGAATAGAGTAGGTTAAATACAGAAAGAGAGAGAGAAGAGAATAGACCAAGGAGGAGAGAACTAGAAAGAGGTGAAACAACACTGAATGAATAGAGTAGGTTAAATACAGAAAGAGAGAGAGAAGAGAATAGACCAAGGAGGAGAGAACTAGAAAGAGGTGAAACAACACTGAATGAATAGAGTAGGTTAAATACAGAAAGAGAGAGAGAAGAGAATAGACCAAGGAGGAGAGAACTAGAAAGAGGTGAAACAACACTGAATGAATAGAGTAGGTTAAATACAGAAAGAGAGAGAGAAGAGAATAGACCAAGGAGGAGAGAACTAGAAAGAGGTGAAACAACACTGAATGAATAGAGTAGGTTAAATACAGAAAAGAGAGAGAGAAGAGAATAGACCAAGGAGGAGAGAACTAGAAAGAGGTGAAACAACACTGAAGGAATAGAGTAGGTTAAATACAGAAAGAGAGAGAGAAGAGAATAGACCAAGGAGGAGAGAACTAGAAAGAGGTGAAACAACACTGAATGAATAGAGTAGGTTAAATACAGAAAGAGAGAGAGAAGAGAATAGACCAAGGAGGAGAGAACTAGAAAGAGGTGAAACAACACTGAAGGAATAGAGTAGGTTAAATACAGAAAGAGAGAGAGAAGAGAATAGACCAAGGAGGAGAGAACTAGAAAGAGGTGAAACAACACTGAATGAATAGAGTAGGTTAAATACAGAAAGAGAGAGAGAAGAGAATAGACCAAGGAGGAGAGAACTAGAAAGAGGTGAAACAACACTGAATGAATAGAGTAGGTTAAATACAGAAAGAGAGAGAGAAGAGAATAGACCAAGGAGGAGAGAACTAGAAAGAGGTGAAACAACACTGAATGAATAGAGTAGGTTAAATACAGAAAGAGAGAGAGAAGAGAATAGACCAAGGAGGAGAGAACTAGAAAGAGGTGAAACAACACTGAATGAATAGAGTAGGTTAAATACAGAAAGAGAGAGAGAAGAGAATAGACCAAGGAGGAGAGAACTAGAAAGAGGTGAAACAACACTGAATGAATAGAGTAGGTTAAATACAGAAAGAGAGAGAGAAGAGAATAGACCAAGGAGGAGAGAACTAGAAAGAGGTGAAACAACACTGAAGGAATAGAGTAGGTTAAATACAGAAAGAGAGAGAGAAGAGAATAGACCAAGGAGGAGAGAACTAGAAAGAGGTGAAACAACACTGAATGAATAGAGTAGGTTAAATACAGAAAGAGAGAGAGAAGAGAATAGACCAAGGAGGAGAGAACTAGAAAGAGGTGAAACAACACTGAATGAATAGAGTAGGTTAAATACAGAAAGAGAGAGAGAAGAGAATAGACCAAGGAGGAGAGAACTAGAAAGAGGTGAAACAACACTGAATGAATAGAGTAGGTTAAATACAGAAAGAGAGAGAGAAGAGAATAGACCAAGGAGGAGAGAACTAGAAAGAGGTGAAACAACACTGAATGAATAGAGTAGGTTAAATACAGAAAGAGAGAGAGAAGAGAATAGACCAAGGAGGAGAGAACTAGAAAGAGGTGAAACAACACTGAATGAATAGAGTAGGTTAAATACAGAAAGAGAGAGAGAAGAGAATAGACCAAGGAGGAGAGAACTAGAAAGAGGTGAAACAACACTGAATGAATAGAGTAGGTTAAATACAGAAAGAGAGAGAGAAGAGAATAGACCAAGGAGGAGAGAACTAGAAAGAGGTGAAACAACACTGAATGAATAGAGTAGGTTAAATACAGAAAGAGAGAGAGAAGAGAATAGACCAAGGAGGAGAGAACTAGAAAGAGGTGAAACAACACTGAATGAATAGAGTAGGTTAAATACAGAAAGAGAGAGAGAAGAGAATAGACCAAGGAGGAGAGAACTAGAAAGAGGTGAAACAACACTGAATGAATAGAGTAGGTTAAATACAGAAAGAGAGAGAGAAGAGAATAGACCAAGGAGGAGAGAACTAGAAAGAGGTGAAACAACACTGAATGAATAGAGTAGGTTAAATACAGAAAGAGAGAGAGAAGAGAATAGACCAAGGAGGAGAGAACTAGAAAGAGGTGAAACAACACTGAATGAATAGAGTAGGTTAAATACAGAAAGAGAGAGAGAAGAGAATAGACCAAGGAGGAGAGAACTAGAAAGAGGTGAAACAACACTGAAGGAATAGAGTAGGTTAAATACAGAAAGAGAGAGAGAAGAGAATAGACCAAGGAGGAGAGAACTAGAAAGAGGTGAAACAACACTGAATGAATAGAGTAGGTTAAATACAGAAAGAGAGAGAGAAGAGAATAGACCAAGGAGGAGAGAACTAGAAAGAGGTGAAACAACACTGAATGAATAGAGTAGGTTAAATACAGAAAGAGAGAGAGAAGAGAATAGACCAAGGAGGAGAGAACTAGAAAGAGGTGAAACAACACTGAAGGAATAGAGTAGGTTAAATACAGAAAGAGAGAGAGAAGAGAATAGACCAAGGAGGAGAGAACTAGAAAGAGGTGAAACAACACTGAATGAATAGAGTAGGTTAAATACAGAAAGAGAGAGAGAAGAGAATAGACCAAGGAGGAGAGAACTAGAAAGAGGTGAAACAACACTGAATGAATAGAGTAGGTTAAATACAGAAAGAGAGAGAGAAGAGAATAGACCAAGGAGGAGAGAACTAGAAAGAGGTGAAACAACACTGAATGAATAGAGTAGGTTAAATACAGAAAGAGAGAGAGAAGAGAATAGACCAAGGAGGAGAGAACTAGAAAGAGGTGAAACAACACTGAATGAATAGAGTAGGTTAAATACAGAAAGAGAGAGAGAAGAGAATAGACCAAGGAGGAGAGAACTAGAAAGAGGTGAAACAACACTGAAGGAATAGAGTAGGTTAAATACAGAAAGAGAGAGAGAAGAGAATAGACCAAGGAGGAGAGAACTAGAAAGAGGTGAAACAACACTGAAGGAATAGAGTAGGTTAAATACAGAAAGAGAGAGAGAAGAGAATAGACCAAGGAGGAGAGAACTAGACCAAGGAGGAGAGAACTAGACCAGAGGTGAAACAACACTGAATGAATAGAGTAGGTTAAATACAGAAAGAGAGAGAGAAGAGAATAGACCAAGGAGGAGAGAACTAGAAAGAGGTGAAACAACACTGAATGAATAGAGTAGGTTAAATACAGAAAGAGAGAGAGAAGAGAATAGACCAAGGAGGAGAGAACTAGAAAGAGGTGAAACAACACTGAATGAATAGAGTAGGTTAAATACAGAAAGAGAGAGAGAAGAGAATAGACCAAGGAGGAGAGAACTAGAAAGAGGTGAAACAACACTGAATGAATAGAGTAGGTTAAATACAGAAAGAGAGAGAGAAGAGAATAGACCAAGGAGGAGAGAACTAGAAAGAGGTGAAACAACACTGAATGAATAGAGTAGGTTAAATACAGAAAGAGAGAGAGAAGAGAATAGACCAAGGAGGAGAGAACTAGAAAGAGGTGAAACAACACTGAATGAATAGAGTAGGTTAAATACAGAAAGAGAGAGAGAAGAGAATAGACCAAGGAGGAGAGAACTAGAAAGAGGTGAAACAACACTGAATGAATAGAGTAGGTTAAATACAGAAAGAGAGAGAGAAGAGAATAGACCAAGGAGGAGAGAACTAGAAAGAGGTGAAACAACACTGAATGAATAGAGTAGGTTAAATACAGAAAGAGAGAGAGAAGAGAATAGACCAAGGAGGAGAGAACTAGAAAGAGGTGAAACAACACTGAAGGAATAGAGTAGGTTAAATACAGAAAGAGAGAGAGAAGAGAATAGACCAAGGAGGAGAGAACTAGAAAGAGGTGAAACAACACTGAATGAATAGAGTAGGTTAAATACAGAAAGAGAGAGAGAAGAGAATAGACCAAGGAGGAGAGAACTAGAAAGAGGTGAAACAACACTGAATGAATAGAGTAGGTTAAATACAGAAAGAGAGAGAGAAGAGAATAGACCAAGGAGGAGAGAACTAGAAAGAGGTGAAACAACACTGAAGGAATAGAGTAGGTTAAATACAGAAAGAGAGAGAGAAGAGAATAGACCAAGGAGGAGAGAACTAGAAAGAGGTGAAACAACACTGAATGAATAGAGTAGGTTAAATACAGAAAGAGAGAGAGAAGAGAATAGACCAAGGAGGAGAGAACTAGAAAGAGGTGAAACAACACTGAATGAATAGAGTAGGTTAAATACAGAAAGAGAGAGAGAAGAGAATAGACCAAGGAGGAGAGAACTAGAAAGAGGTGAAACAACACTGAATGAATAGAGTAGGTTAAATACAGAAAGAGAGAGAGAAGAGAATAGACCAAGGAGGAGAGAACTAGAAAGAGGTGAAACAACACTGAATGAATAGAGTAGGTTAAATACAGAAAGAGAGAGAGAAGAGAATAGACCAAGGAGGAGAGAACTAGAAAGAGGTGAAACAACACTGAAGGAATAGAGTAGGTTAAATACAGAAAGAGAGAGAGAAGAGAATAGACCAAGGAGGAGAGAACTAGAAAGAGGTGAAACAACACTGAATGAATAGAGTAGGTTAAATACAGAAAGAGAGAGAGAAGAGAATAGACCAAGGAGGAGAGAACTAGAAAGAGGTGAAACAACACTGAATGAATAGAGTAGGTTAAATACAGAAAGAGAGAGAGAAGAGAATAGACCAAGGAGGAGAGAACTAGAAAGAGGTGAAACAACACTGAATGAATAGAGTAGGTTAAATACAGAAAGAGAGAGAGAAGAGAATAGACCAAGGAGGAGAGAACTAGAAAGAGGTGAAACAACACTGAATGAATAGAGTAGGTTAAATACAGAAAGAGAGAGAGAAGAGAATAGACCAAGGAGGAGAGAACTAGAAAGAGGTGAAACAACACTGAAGGAATAGAGTAGGTTAAATACAGAAAGAGAGAGAGAAGAGAATAGACCAAGGAGGAGAGAACTAGAAAGAGGTGAAACAACACTGAATGAATAGAGTAGGTTAAATACAGAAAGAGAGAGAGAAGAGAATAGACCAAGGAGGAGAGAACTAGAAAGAGGTGAAACAACACTGAATGAATAGAGTAGGTTAAATACAGAAAGAGAGAGAGAAGAGAATAGACCAAGGAGGAGAGAACTAGAAAGAGGTGAAACAACACTGAAGGAATAGAGTAGGTTAAATACAGAAAGAGAGAGAGAAGAGAATAGACCAAGGAGGAGAGAACTAGAAAGAGGTGAAACAACACTGAATGAATAGAGTAGGTTAAATACAGAAAGAGAGAGAGAAGAGAATAGACCAAGGAGGAGAGAACTAGAAAGAGGTGAAACAACACTGAAGGAATAGAGTAGGTTAAATACAGAAAGAGAGAGAGAAGAGAATAGACCAAGGAGGAGAGAACTAGAAAGAGGTGAAACAACACTGAAGGAATAGAGTAGGTTAAATACAGAAAGAGAGAGAGAAGAGAATAGACCAAGGAGGAGAGAACTAGAAAGAGGTGAAACAACACTGAAGGAATAGAGTAGGTTAAATACAGAAAGAGAGAGAGAAGAGAATAGACCAAGGAGGAGAGAACTAGAAAGAGGTGAAACAACACTGAATGAATAGAGTAGGTTAAATACAGAAAGTGAGAGAGAGGGAGAGTGTAGATGGACTCTGAACTTTCCAAGCAGTTCAAAGGCAGTCAACTTAGTGAATGTAAACTTCTGATCACCAGGAATTGTGATACAGTGAATTATAAGTGAAATAATCTGCCTGTAAACAATTTTGGAAAAATTACTTGTGTCATGCACAAAGTAGATGATGGATAAATGGATAAAATAATACAAAATAAAGAGGAATAGAGCGTTTAGGCAGACGTTAGATGACTGGTGGTCTCTACATTATTTGACCTCTTGTGACCCCTATCCTCTTCCTCTCGATCTGTTGCTCTGTTTGGTAGATTGATGATGTCTGAGTAATCCCTTAAAGTAGCGTCCTCATGGCGATGAGAGATGAGTGACAGACAGATAGGGCTTATGCACATCAGAAGAGCATTACACAGTACTTCAATCACAAAGAGCACCCTATTCCCTATAGAGTCCACTACTTTTGACCAGGGCCCCTAGGAAATAGGGTGCCATTTGGGATACATGCTATATGAAACTCACTGCTATAGGAATAGGAGAATGAGTATCATAGGCACTTCAAAAGTAGTCAATCTCACGTCACTCAAGTAATCCATAAATCCTGATATTAATTGATTCCTGAGTGTTAAACGTAGTGAACTACATGAGGGACTAGGGTGTCATTTGAGACGCAACCACCCCACTCTCTACAACCTCTCCTAACAAATAGGAAGTAGAGAACAAGCTATACTTCCTGTAGTCCATCTACTTGGACTACAAATAGATGGACTACAAGTAGATGGACTACATCTACTTCCTGGCTTTGTATTGAACTTTCTACATGACAGCTAATCCTGTTCTCACTGCAAGGCTCAATGCAAAACAACATCACAGCAACAAGACAACTAATGCCATCTCCTCACCTTCCCTCCATTGCCCTTCCTCCCTCTCCTCCACGCCTACTCTCTATCCCTCCTGTCATCCGTCCATCCCTTCTGCTTATCAACAAGCCCGCTGATGCCCTCTCCTCTCCTCCATCCCTCTCTCCCTGGTAGTTTTTCTCCTCGTTTATTTATTGTGTAGATGATCTCAAGCTCTCAAATTGACTTGCTGGGATTGATTCAGGAAAGCCACCTATCTATCTTCTCACTCTCGCTCCGTCTCTCTCTTTATCTCTCTCTCTCCCTCCCTCTGTCTCTCACTCAAACAACTTTAATTAATTGAGCAGTCTCCCCAGAGCCACGGCAAGCAGCTGGAGAAAGAAAGAGAGAAGAGCGAAAAAAGAGAAGAGGAACAGCAACAGAGAAACGGCAGGCTGACCTATTATCTACAGAGAGTGGTATAACCTAGACGATAAGAGAGACACCGTTGATGAAGCGAGAAAGAAGGACAAACTCTCACTCACTATGCCATGGAGGGGATGGAGGGGTGGGGGGACGGACTGACGCACTCCTCTCTTTGATGCCTGGAAGAACGGAACAGAGAGAGGGAGAGTAGTAGGAAAGTAGGAGATACTGGAGAGTAGGTGAAGATATAGAGAGAGGACGTGAGCAAATGAATGGTGGGAGAAATGATTAATGATTAAAGAGATTGGAGAAAAGAGAGGGGAGGGGAGACAGAAAGAGAAATACAGGTCAGTGCAGGGTCTTGATGAGAGAGAAAGGAAGAGAGAGAGGATTGTGTGTGCTGTCTGTCGCAGTGGCCAGGGTTATGGAGAGGAAGGGGCTATTACATATTCAATGTGTGTGTGTGCGATAGAGAGGGTGCTCTTCTATTTGTCATCTTCTCCGTGGTCTTCGGTGACACCATGTTCATTTGCGAAATGGCCTAGTTGAGATTCAGGGATCGATAGAACAAATAAAAGCCTGGCCTGGAGATAGAGAGGCGGTGGGGGCAGCCATGGCTACACTCTTTCACCACCCATCCCCTCATCACTCTCTTCCTTTCAGCGAGAAAACTGTATTAGACGAAAGTGGTCAGGGGTTGATAATTGCGCTTGGATTGTTTTTTTTTAATACTGGCTGCCAAGGCTGTGATTAACTGGTGAAAGAAGTCAGGCGCAGGAAAGCTGAGATGTGTGGACAAGGTATTTAATTCAAGAAAAACACCAGTATAAACACAATACTCTGGTGCTGGAAAAATACCGGTACCACGAAATAAACGGGCGTAAATAACAAAACTCGGCAACAAAATACCAGCTGTCAGATACAGCCTAAAACAAACACGCACACAAACATGGGGGAAACCAGAGGGTTAAATAATGAACATGTAATGGGGGGAATTGAAGTGTGTGTAAAAAACAAAGACAAAACAAATGGAAAATGAAAAGTGGTTCGGTGATGACTAGAAGGCCGGTGACGTCGACCGCCGAATGCCACTTGAAACAAGGAGAGGGACCGACTCCGGCCTTCTAGTCATCACCGAACCACTTTTCATTTTCCATTTGTTTTGTCTTTGTTTGGCTATTGAGTGGCTTATTTAAAGCTACTATTCCTAGCTTGTTTCTTTGGACCTTTTAAAACCTTTAAGGGCAGTGAGTGAGGGCTTTGTTTCTCTCGGCAGCAGTCACCTTAATGCTTTCAGGCAACAGTTTAAAATCTGCATGGCTCCCCTAGTGTTGTGAAGCCAAGGGGCATTTTGTCAATATCGCTCACGTTAACCTGTTACTTGGTATATCCCCCCACATAGAGGGTACACTGGGCTCACGTTCAAGACTCGCTGATGATGAGAGAGGACATACTGTACCTAACCAGTCAAAAGTTTGGACACACCTACTCATTCAAGGGTTTTCTTTATTTGTACTATTTTCTACATTGTAGAATAATAGCGAAGACATCAAAACTATGAAATAGCGCATACAGAATCATGTAGTAACCAAAAAAGTGTCCAAAAAAATGAAAATATATTTAATATAGCTATCCTTTTCCTGGATGACAGCTTTGCACACTCTTGGCATTCTCTCAACCAGCTTCACCTGGAATGCTTTTCCAACAGTCTTGAAGGAGTTCCCACATTTGCTGAGCACTTGTTGGCTGCTATTCCTTCACTCTGCAGTCCAACTCATCCCAAGCCATCTCTCTTGTGTTGAGGTTGGGTGATTGTGGAAGCCAGGTCATCTGATGCAGCACTCCATCACTCTCCTTCTTGGTCAAATAGCCCTTACACAGCCTGGAGTGTGTTGGGTCATTGTCCTGTTGAAAAACAGAACAGGGCAAATTTGGACTCATCAGACCAAAGGACAGATTTCCATTGGTCTCATGTCCATTCCTTGTGTTTCTTGGACCAAGCAAGTCTCTTCTTCTTATTGGTGTCCTTTAGTAGTTGTTAGTTTGCAGCAATTGGACCAGGAAGGCCTGATTCACGCAGTCTACTCTGAACAGTTGATGTTCAGATGTATCTGTTACTTGAACTCTGTGAAGCATTTATTTAGGCTGCAATCTGAGGTGCAGTTAACTCTAATAAATGTAATGAAATGTTCCACATTGACTGACCTTCATGCCTTAAAGTAATGATGGACTGTCATTTCTCTTTGCTTATTTGAGCTGTTCTTGCCATAATATGGTCTTTTACCAAATAGGGCTATCTTCCCCCTGACAACACAACTGATTGGCTTAAACGCATTAAGAAGGAAAGAAATTCCACATATTAACTTTTAACAAGGCACACCAGTTAATTGAAATGCATTCCAGGTGACTACCTCATGAAGCTGGTTGAGAGAATGCCAAGAGTGTGCAAAGCAGTCATCAAGGCAAAGGTTTGCTACTTTGAAGAATCTCAAATATAAAATATATTTGTTTATTACTTTTTGGTTACTACATGATTCCATATGTGTTATTTCATAGTTTTGATGTCTCCACTATTATTCTATAACATAGAAAATAGTAAAAATAAAGAAAAACCCTTGAATGAGTAGGTGTGTCCAAACTTTTGACTGATACTGTAGACACATACAATGCTTTTTAGACAGAGCCAGGTGTGGTGTGTTTTTATGGAAAAATCCAAGGTTCAGAATAGAGGAGATACACTGAACTGCCATCAAGGGATACTTGGGGATTGTGGCAATGAAGCCCTTTATCTACTTCCCCAGAGCCAGATGAACTCGTGGATACCATTTTATATCTCTGCCTGCAGTTTGAAGGAAGCTTGCTATCTAGCATTAGCGCAGTCATCTACGGTCACAGCTGCTGTTACCGTCAGTGCCCAAATTGTAAATGAGGATTGGCCGGAACAACAAATGAGCGCAAGAAGGGGGTGACCCGGGGTGCTCTGAGGTAACGGGAATGCACGAAGAAGAAACAAATCTGCTTTATAACAAAGCAGTGCCTATCATTGTATTGGCGTTGTTGCATAGAGCATTTAGAGTAGAGGCGCTTACAGAAGATGCACAAACTTATTTTGTACTTGGGTCCAGGAAGAATGTGGTATTTTCTAAACACGTTTTATGCGATTCTACCTAATTGTATATGACTGGAAGCTTTCGCAGACCACCGCACAAAAGATCGAACTGACAGGCTACTTTGACATTGACAAACGAAGAATCTGAGATCATTTAAAAACCTCCTCGTCTTGAATCCATCAATAGCCTAGATGTGTGGAGACATATATTGTACAATATGAGGAGGAAATTATAGTCCTAGAAAAGATTTCCAGTTTCACTGACTCACCCAATGATGCGCAGCTCACTCGCGGGTGATGGCCGACACTCTCGTGCTAAAAGCCTATCTCTGGTTTCACTTTGTAAAACATTGTTTTCTCAATAGGCCTATTTGGAAGTTGATAAAACATATTTTGTTGGCCTACAATCAGATTAGAGTTTTCTCTTTTCAGCAGGAGCCATTTGCTTTTCAACCTGTGTTTTTCCATGATTTTTTGGGGGGAATATTGCGAAAGGCTCGTTGCATGCTGTTCACTGGCAGATATGCCAAGCGTTCCTGAGCTCTATGCTTTGTTATTGGTCGATATGAACACAATCCACAGCTAGGCAATTGTTTTAATGAAGCTATTGATCCTCTGTGGCAAAAGGATTGGCCTACTCCTGGAGTAGTATTCTGCATTATTTAACCTATTGTTTATTATTATTTAATAACAGACGGCAGTAATTCTATAACTTTGGCAAATTTATTTCAAGTAATCAGAGGTGCTGCAGCTCCTCCAGCACACTTCCTGCGGCTATGATTCCATAAGGGAACAAATGATGAACTGCAAAGCTGACAAGATAAGAGTTGCAGGCTCATGTCTAGTAGAGAAAATGATACAGGCTATAATGTTGCACAAACCAAAAGCCCAGGCTGGCACAACACTAATGAATTCTTAGATTATTAGGCACCTGCTGAAAATCAACGTTTTCAAATTACATATTTTAGGTGTAGGAAAATGAATGAGGCGGCATCTGGAATGATACTTTTTTACATTGTCAACAGTGATTTTTTTCTCATGAAGAGGTACCGTATCCAGACAAATAGGTTCCGGAACAAAACCGTCCAGAACAGAGAGGTGCCAGATCCTGCCAAAATCCCAGAAGTATCCCTTTACAAAGAGAAAAAAGAAAGTGGGAAAGGAGAAAGAAAGTGGGTTTACAGTGTTGTTAAAGATTAATTCTACAGGTTTCACTCCGTAATGAATTCCATAGGCTTTAAAGCCTTCTGTTCTCTCACTCTCCTTCTTTCGTACTCTTTCTTATCTTGCTTTCTCATCTCTCGCACTCTTTATCTCTCTCACTCACCTTTCCCCTCTCTCTCAGTTTCTCTCTCACTCGTTCTGTCTTTCACCCCTTCTCTCTCTTTCTCAGACTTTCCTTTTCCCCCTCTCTCTTTATCTCTCCATCTTTCCCTCTTTCTTTCTCCCTCTCTTCTCTCCTTCCCTCACTCTCCTTCCCCCCCCTCTCTCTCTCTCTCTCTCTCTCTCTCTCTCTCACACTTTCCTTTCTCCCTCTCTCTTTATCTCTCTCTTCCTGGTCACTCTGACCCGCAGGTGGAACAGAGGCTTTGTTGTTCTTAAACTTCTGACTATCTTCCTCTCTTTCTTTTTTCACTGACGGATGGAGGTAGGGATGAAACGAGAGGAGGCTGTAATTGTGTTTTTCAAACACTGAGAATGTTTTTAGAAAGCAACAACATGTGCAGACTGCTCTAACACGTCTCTATCTCCTTCCTTCACTCTGCCCCTCCCCCTCTGTATTTCCCTCCCTTGTGTCTGTTTTGCAGTGCAGTTCAACTTGATTCCTGTGGGACTGAGGATAGTAGCCATCCAGAGCACTAAGACAGGGCTCTACATTGGGATGAACAGCGATGGATACCTCTACACCTCAGTATGGCAACCCCTTATTAATTAAGTTATGACACTATCAACACCACTTATACCGTAGTAATAACATCTGTACACGTCAGTATGGCAACCTCTTATTAATTAAGTTATGACAGTTACAGAAACCTGAATAATAGTCTACATAGTCTTGATTTCTCAAATGGCTGCCTCGCCTGGTTCACCAACTACTTCTCAGATAGAGTTCAGTGTGTCAAATCGGAGGGCCTGTTGTCCGGACCTCTGGCGGTCTCTATGGGGGTACCACAGGGTTCAATTCTCGGGCCGACTGTTTTCTCTGTATTTATCAATGATGTCGCTCTTGTTGCGGGCGATTCTCTGATCCACCTCTACGCAGACGACACCATTCTGTATACATCGGGCCCTTCGTTGGACACTGTTAACTAACCTCCAAACGAGCTTCGATGCCATACAACCCTTCTTCCGTGGCCTCCAACTGCTTTTAAATGCTAGTAAAACTAAATGCATTCTCTTCAACCGATTGCTGCCCGCACCCGCCCGCCCGACTAGCATCACTACTCTGGACGGTTCTGAATTAGAATATGTGGACAACTACAAATACCTAGGTGTCTGGTTAGACTGTAAACTCTCCTTCTAGACTCACATTAAGCATCTCCAATCCAAAATTAAATCTAGAATTGGCTTTCTATTTCGCAACAAAGCCTCCTTCACTCATGCTGCCAAACATACCCTCGTAAAACTGACTATCCTACCGATGCTTGATTTCAGCGATGTCATTTACAAAATAGCCTCCAACACTCTACTCAGCAAACTGGATGTAGTCTATCACAGTGCCATCCGTTTTGTCACAAAGTTCCATATACTACCCACCACTGCGACCTGTATGCGCTCGTTGGCTGGCCCTCACTACATACTCGTCACCACACCCACTGGCTCCAGGTCATCTACAGGTCTTTGCTAGGTAAAGCCCTGCCTTATCTCAGCTTATTGGTCACCATAACAACACCCACCCGTAGCGCACGCTCCAGCTGGTATATTTCACTGGTCATCCCCAAAGCCAAATTCCTTTGGCTGCCTTTTCTTCCAGTTCTCTGCTGCCAATGACTGGAATGAATTGCAAAAATAACTGAAGCTGAAAACATATATCTCCCTCTCTAACTTTAGGCATTAGCTGTCAGAGCAGCTAACCAATCACTGTACCTGTTCACAGCCAATCTGTAAATAGAACACCCAACTATCTCATCCCCATATTGTTATTTATCTTGTTCTTTTGCACCCCAATATCTCTACCTGCACATCATCATCTGCACATCTATCACTCCAGTGCTAATTAATTATTTCGCCTCTATGACCTATTTATTGCCTTACCTCCCTAATCTTCTACATTTGCACACACTGTACATAGATGTTTCTATTGTGTTACTGACTGTACGTTCATTTATTATGTGTAACTCTCTGTTGTTGTTGCACTGCTTTGCTTTATCTTGGACATGTCGCAGTTGCAAATGAGAACTTGTTCTCAACTGGCCTACCTGGTTAAATAAAGGTGAAATTTAAAACATCATTAAAAAACAGTAGGCAGGAAGTACCTGAATGTTCAACGTTGGTTTGAACAATCGGAATCTATGCTTCAAGATGTTTTTGATCACACGGACTGGGATGTGTTCCGGGTTGCCTTTGAAAATAGTATCGACGTATACACTGATGGCACAGCCATCTAAGGCACTGCTTCACAGCGTTGTTCGGATAAGGGGAGAGTTTGGCCGGCCAGGATGTCCTTGTCCCGCTGCACTCTAGTGACTTGTGGCAGGCTGGATGCATGCACCCTGACTTTGGTCAGCAGTTGTTTCCTCTGACACATTGGCATGGGTGTCTTCCGGGTTAAGCGAGCAGTGTGCTAAGAAGCTTTGCGGCTTTCGTGTTTCAGAGAATGAATGGCTTTCGACATTCGCCTCTCCCGAGTCTGTACGGGAGATGCAGTGATGGGACAAGACTGTAACTACCAATTGGGGAGAAAAAGTGGTAAAAAATGTATAACATTTTTTATTACATTTCATCAGGAAGTGCATAGAGGATGTTGTTCTCACTGTGATGATTATAACATTTTCAAACCAAAAATTGTGGATAGCTGTCATGCCCTGACCATAGAGAGCTTTTTATTCTCTATGTTGGTTAGGTCAGGGTGTGACTAGTGTGGGTCATCTAGGTGATTATATTTCTATGTTGGCGTGGTATGGTTCAATCAGAGGCGGCTGTTTATCGTTGTCTCTGATTGGGGATCATATTTAGGCAGCCATTTCCCCTTTGTCCTTTGTGGGATCTTCTCTAGGTATAGTTGCCTGTGAGCACTTCATTGTGCTTTGTGGGATCTTCTCTAGGTATAGTTGCCTGTGAGCACTTCATTGTGTTTTGTGGGATCTTCTCTAGGTATAGTTGCCTGTGAGCACTTCATTGTGTTTTGTGGGATCTTCTCTAGGTATAGTTGCCTGTGAGCACTTCATTGTGCTTTGTGGGATCTTCTCTAGGTATAGTTGCCTGTGAGCACTTCATTGTGCTTTGTGGGATCTTCTCTAGGTATAGTTGCCTGTGAGCACTTCATTGTGCTTTGTGGGATCTTCTCTAGGTATAGTTGCCTGTGAGCACCTCATTGTGCTTTTAGTGCCTGGATCTTCTCTAGGTATAGTTGCCTGTGAGCACTTCATTGTGCTTTGTGGGATCTTCTCTAGGTATAGTTGCCTGTGAGCACTTCATTGTGCTTTGTGGGATCTTCTCTAGGTATAGTTGCCTGTGAGCACTTCATTGTGCTTTGTGGGATCTTCTCTAGGTATAGTTGCCTGTGAGCACTTCATTGTGCTTTGTGGGATCTTCTCTAGGTATAGTTGCCTGTGAGCACTTCATTGTGCTTTGTGGGATCTTCTCTAGGTATAGTTGCCTGTGAGCACTTCATTGTGCTTTGTGGGATCTTCTCTAGGTATAGTTGCCTGTGAGCACTTCATTGTGCTTTGTGGGATCTTCTCTAGGTATAGTTGCCTGTGAGCACTTCATTGTGCTTTGTGGGATCTTCTCTAGGTATAGTTGCCTGTGAGCACTTCATTGTGTTTTGTGGGATCTTCTCTAGGTATAGTTGCCTGTGAGCACTTCATTGAGCTTCACGTTTCGTTTAACGCTTCTTTTTTCCCTTTGAGTTTCTTTTCCTAATAAAGAGGATGGAAGTATACCACGCTGCATCTTCCACTCCTTATAACGATTGTAACAATAGCAGCATTCATGCAAAACTGAAAGTGTGAACCACCGCATTTAACCACAGCCAGGTGGCTGGGAACATGGACATGCACAATCAGACCAGCTATAAGGCAATCAAAGGTGCAAAACGACAATACAGGGACAAAGTCGTCTCAGACAAAAGACGTATGTGACAGGGACTCACCGACAATCACGGATTATAAAGGGAAAGTCAGTCACGTCTCGGACACTGACACCTTTCTCTCGGACAAGCTAAACACCTTCGCCCACTTCGAAGAAAACACTGAGCCGCGAAAACACAAGCCACCGCTTCTAATGAGGACAGTGAGATCTCGTTCTCTGTGGCCGAGGTGAGTAAGACGTTTAACCATGTTAACCCTCACAGGGCTGCCGGCCCAGACAGCATCCCAACCCATGTCCTCAGAGTGTGCAGACCACCACATGTGCAGACCACCACAGATGTGCAGACCACCACATGAAGTGCTTTGAGAGGCTAGTTATTTTAAGGATCATATCACCTCCACCCTACCCGACACCCTAGACCAACTACAATTGCATACCTCCCCAACAGATCCATGGATGATGCAAACACCATCGCACTGCACACTGAAATACCTGTAAAATGCTGTTGATCGATTACAGCTCAGCTTTCAACACCATAGTGCCCTCCAAGCACTAATCTCTGGGCCCTAGGTCTGAATCCCTCCCTGTGTCCTGGACTTCCTGACGGGTTGACCCCAAGTGGTGAAGGTAGAAAACAACACCTCCACCACGCTGATCCTCAACACGGAGGTCCTTAAAGGGTGAGTGCTCAGCCTCCTGCTGTACTCCCTATTCATCCATTACTGCATGGCCACGCACATCTCCAACTCAATCATCAAGTTTGCTGATGACACAACAGTGATAAGCCTGATTACCAACAATGACGAGACAGTCCTCAGGGAGGAGGTGAGGGCCCTGGTGGAGTGGTTCCAGGACTTAACCACTCCATCAACGACAACAAAACTAAGGAGCGGATCGTGGACTTTAGGAGACAACAGAGAGAAAACGCCCCAATCCACATCAACTGCTCAACCAAATTTGGCTTGGCTGTCCTCGGCTTAGCTGCCAGCGATTACATCCTTGAGTGCTCTTGGGTATGACTCTACAAGCTTGGCACAACTCTATTTGTGGAGTTTCTCCCATTCTCTGCAGATCCTCTCAAGCTCTGTCAGGTTGGATGGGGAGCGTTGCTGCACAGATATCGTAGCACACAGCAACTCCTACATTGTCTTGGCTGTTTGCTTATGGTCGTTGTCCTGTTGGAAGGTGAATCTTTTCCCCAGTCTGAGGTTCTGAGCGCTCTGGAGCAGGTTTTCATCAAGGATCTCTGTACTTTGCTCTGTTAATCTTTCCCTTGATCCTGACTAGTCTCCCAGTCCCTACTGCTGAAAAACATCCCCACAGGATGATGTTGCCACGAACATGCTTCATCGTTGGAATAGTGCTAGGTTTCCTCCAGATGTGACGTTTGCCATTCAGGCCAGATAGTCTTGTTTCTCATGGACTGAGAGTCTTCAGATGCCTTTTGGCAAACTCCAAGCAGGCTGGCATGTGCTTTTTACTGAGGAATGACCTCCGCCTGGCCACTCTGCCATAAAGGCCTGATTGGTGGAGTGCTTCAGAGATGGTTGTCCTTTTGGATAGTTCTCCCATCTCCTCAGATTAACTCTTGAGCTCTGTCAGAGTGACTATCGGGTTCTTGGTCACCTCCCTGATCAAGGCCATTTCCTCTCTAGGAGAGTCTTGGCGGTTCCAGACTTCTTCCATTTTTAAGATTGATGGAAGCCACAGTGTTCTTGGGAACCTTCAGTGCTGCAGACATTTGTTGTTACCCTTCCCCATATCTGTGCCTCGACACAATCCTGTCTCAGAGCTCTAAGGACAATTCCTTCAACCTCAATCAATCTTGCATGCTTTCTCAAACAGCTGTAACTGAATATGCATTTGTAAATCAAGTCCTTTCTTGAGTTGGGCTCTGGGATGTAACAACCGTTGAGCTTATGGGTGATTGTGGGTGAAAGGGTTTGTTTGTTTATATGTGTGAGTGTGTGTGTGTGTTTGTTTATGTGTGTGTGTGCGTGTCCGTGTGCGTGTGTGTGTGTATCCCACATCTACTGCTAGGGGGTAAGAATGTTAGGGAACATATCGGATGAATTCCAATAATTGTTAGCTTGACAAAAATGTAATGCAATGGCAATCCTGGTTATAGGTAACAATCCTTTGCTTGAACTGTTGACATTATTACTCGTATTAATTGTTAATGATGGAAAATAAGATATGTAAGAGTTTTGAATGTGCACTACTGTTCAAAAGTTGGGGGACACTTAGAAAGGTCTTTATTTTTGAAAGAAAAACACGTTTTTTGTCTACTAAAATAACATCAAATTGATCAGAAATACAGTGTAGACATTGTTAATGTTGTAAATGAGTATTGTAGCTGGAAACAACAGATTTTTTATGGAATATCTACATAGGTGTACAGAGAACCAAAATCAGCAACCATCACTCCTGTGTTCCAATGGCACGTTGTGTTAGCTAACACAAGTGTATAATTTTAAAAGGCTAACTGATCATTAGAAAACCTTTTTGCAATGATGTTAGCACAGCTGAAAACTGTTGGATTAAAGAAGATATAAAACTGGCCTTCTTTAGACTAGTTGAGTATCTGGAGCATCAGCATTTGTGCATTCGATTACAGGCTCAAAATGGCTAGACACAAAGAAGGTTCTTTTGAAACTCATCAGTCTATTCTGATGAGGTTATTCCATGAAGGTTATTCCATGTGAGAAATTGCCAAGAAACTGAAGATCTCGTACAATACTTTGTACTACTATATTCCCAGAACAGTGCAAACTGTCTCTAACCAGAATAGAAAGAGGAGTGGGAGGCCCCGGTGCACAATTGAGCAAGAGGACAAGTACATTAGAGTGTCTAGTTTGAGAAACAGACGCCTCACAGGTCCTCAACTGGCAGCTCATTAAATAGTACCTGCAAAACACCAGTCTCAACGTCAACAGTGAGGAGCCAACACCGGGATGCTGGCCTTCTAGGCAGAGTTGGAACGAAAAAGCCAAATGTCAGACTGGCCAATAAAAATAAAAGATTAACATGGGCAAAGGAACACAGACACTAGACAGAGGAACTCAGCCTAAAAGGCCAGCATCACCCTGATTAACTTCTTTGGGACTGGGGGGCAGTATTGAGTAGCTTGGATGAATAAGGTGCCCAGAGTAAACTGCCTGCTACTCAGGTCCAAAAGCTAGAATATGCATATAAGTAGTGGATATGGATAGAAGACACTCTGAAGTTTCTAAAACTGATTGAATGATGTCTGTGAGTATAACAGAACTCATATGGCAGGCAAAAACCTGAGACAAAATCCAACGAGGAAGTGCGAAATCTGAGGTTTTTAGTTTTTTGCCTATCCAATATACAGTGTCTATGGGGTCATATTGCACTTCCTAAGGCTTCCACTAGATGTCAACTGTCTTTAGAACCTTGTTTCAGGCTTCTACTATGAAGGGGGAGTGAATAAGAGCTGTTTGCCTAAGAGGTCTGGCAGAATGCCATGAGCTAAGTCAGGAGCGTGGCCGTGAGAGCGAGCTGCGTTCCTTTTAATTTCTAAAGACAAAGGAATTGTCCGGTTGAAACTTTATTGAAGATTTATGATAAAAACACCCTAAAGATTGATTCTTTACATCGTTTGACATGTTTCTACAAACTGTAATGTAACTTGTTTGACTTTTCGTCTGAACTATTTGCTCACACATTGTGCATTTGGATTACTGGGCTAAACGAGCAAACAAAAATTAGGTATTTGGACATAAGTGATGGACTTTATCGAACAAAACAAGCATTTATTGTGGATCTGGGATTACTGGGAGTGCATTCTGTTGAAGATCATCAAAGATAAGTGAATATTTATAACGCTATTTCTGAGTTTTGTGACTCCTCTCCTCGGTTGGAAAATGGCTGTATGTTTTTCTGTGGCTTGGCACTGACCTAATATAATCGCAGGGCGTGCTTTTGCCGTAAAGCCTTTTTGAAATCGGACACAGCGGTTGCATTAACAAGAAGTTTATCTTTAAAATGGTGTATAATACTTGTATGTTTGAGGAATTTGGCACCCTGCAACTTCACTGGCTGTTGGCGAGGTGGGAGGCTAGCAAACAGTTATTTAAATGATATGAGAACAAAATATGATTTTTTTTTTGGGGGGGAACTGCAAGCCAGACAAAATTAAACGGCCATATTTATAAAATGAATATGAATTCAGAGGGCGGAAATGATTAAATATTAAAGCATTAGACCTCTCACTAATGGGTTTAGTCATACAAAAGTTATACTTAAATACAAACTGGTTATCTAACAAATTAATAAGAATGCCTCATCCCATGTTCAAGAATGGCCTTTATCCCTTTATTCAGATTACAAAATCACACTCCCAAATAATCTCCCAAAGATCGCTCTTTTTAAAACAATCTATAGAAAGTTGATTGCAATTTCAATTTCATCCACCAGAAAAAACTAAAACAAATAATACAACAAATATTGTGGTTAATATTTTACAAAATGTTTAAAAAAGGTATAATCGTTGTAAATTATGTCGTAAATAGGGGCTGGTGGAGTAATGTCACACATGCAGCTAACAAAAATATATGGAAATGTCTGCCCTACCCAGAATTACAACCAATGAATTGCACTAAACTAATTGCAGTATTACTGCAAAAATAGAAGAGGAAAGTGGAAGGGGGAAAAGTATGGAACTTGTCTGTCGGCCCTGCATTAAAGACAACAATTGGTTAAACAAAATTGTGATAAATAAAAAGTATACCAGTTTCATTTAAGTACCAACAAATTTACAGCTGTGCCATATAGATTGCAAAATAGTTGGGAAGAGTGTTACGTTCGTCGTTTGAATGAGGAGACCAAGGTGCAGTGTGGTAGGCAAACATCTTACTTTTATTGAAATGAACACTGAAAAACAAAAAACAAAATTAATGTAAAGTTCTGCAGGCTACACAGCAACTATACAAACTCAGGATCCCACAAACTAAGGTGGGAAAAAGGCTTCCTAAGTATGATCCCCAAACAGAGATCTGATTGGGAAACATACCAGGCCAACATAGAAAATACAACATAGATTGCCCACCCTAGTCACACCCTGACCTGTCCAAATAGAGAATAAAAAGGCTCTCTAAGGTCAGGGCGTGACAAAGAGATTTACATGGTTTATGAACTGATACGCAAAACAACACCAGATGCAAAACTTTGAATTTTTTAATTTAAATTATTATCCAAAATCCTTGCAACCAATAGAATGCTATATATATGGGGAATACAATCTTCCCTGCACTGCAGATTTTGCTGTGTAGAGACATTTTCATTAGATCATTTGTTTTTGGTATAATTTGTTTTGGTTCATAAGTAGCTTGGTTTTGGTCACAGGTGCAGGAATTGCTGAAGAATTGCAACATTTACCTGGAGCTAACTCTGCAGATAGCACTTGTCAGGACTCTCGCTCCTGGGTGAGTATCAAAGATAGCCCCCCTCTCTCCCACCAGAGAGGAAGAAGGGGAGTGGAGCCGGTTCTATGACTCTAAAATGACCGGTTGTAAACTTTCTCTCTCTGGACATGCAGTATAGAGAAGTCAAAATCCTTGTGTATAGAGAGAGAATCTACCGCCAAAACTCCAACATCCTAAAGTGGATAATGAAAAAATATTTCCAACATAAAAAATGTGGGAAATGGTTGATGGGGATCCAAACAATAAATCCTGTCAAACATTTATTGTTTTGTGATATCATTAAGGACGGTACAACTAAATATCTGTAACTCTACAAATGTTTACGTCCCAGTTTTCAGAAATACATCTAAATGTTGTAAAACATATGAAACTATTTGATGAAAGGTCATTTTAGCCTTCTAAATGAGATAATTGTTTTTCATAGAAACTTTGCTAAGTCAGTAACCATACCCGCGTGAGCACAGACATTGTGGCAATGTGATGGAACCGCCCTCCAAGGCGAGTGCATTAAAGGACTCGCTGAATAATTAAAATATTAGATCAGAAAGCGTGGCGCTTTGGCTACACATTGAAATGGTTGCAATTTAAATACAGACCAGCGTGACTGGCAGCGTGAGCTGAAAGTCACAAAATGGTAACCCCTCTGAAACAGAGAAGAAGAAGACTAGACTAAGATATGCACCACCTGCAGCTCTGCATATCTCGTAGTCTAGGAACCTTGACCAAAGATGAGAAAATAAGAACATTTCCCTCTCAAAACTGTGCGGTATCCATCTGACTAACACTCAGGAACAATGAAGCCTACTACAACTGAGGACATTGAGATCTCTGGTGGACAACCAGAGATTACACAACCAGGGACTTCTGTCGAACTGACTTCCCATAGACTGGGCGATTTCAACAGAGAGACGACAGACATACAAGCGTAAATAAACTCAGCAAAAAAGAAACATCGTCTCACTGTCAACTGCGTTTATTTTCAGCAAACCTAACATGTGTAAGTATTTGTATGAACATAACAAGAGTCAACAACTGAGACATAAGCTGAACAAGTTCCACAGACATGTGACTAACAGAAATGGAATAATGTGTCCCTGAACAAAGGGGGGGGGAATCAAAAGTAACAGTCCGTATCTGGCAGCTGCATTAAGTACTGCAGTGTATCTCCTCCTCATGGACTGAACCAGATTTGCCAGTTATTGCTGTGAGATGTTACCCCGCTCTTCCACCAAGGCACCTGCAAGTTCCTGGACATTTCTGGCATTTTATTTCACATTTACTTAACCAGGTAGGCCAGTTGAGAACAAGTTCTCATTTACAACTGCGACCTGGCCAAGATAAAGCAAAGCAGTTCGACACAAACAACAAAACACAGAGTTACACTTGGAATAAACCAACATACAGTTAATAACACAGTAGAAAATGTCTGTAAAGTGTTTTCAAATGGGGTGAGGAGGTAAGACAATAAATAGGCCATAGTAGTGAAGTAATTGCAACTTAGCAAATTAAACACTGGAGTGATAGATGTGCAGATGATGATATGCAAGTAGAAATACTGCTGTGCAATAGAGCAAAAAAAGTTAATAAAAACAATATGTGGATGAGGTAGGTAGATTGGATGGGCTATTTACAGATGGGCTGTGTACAGCTGCAGCGATCGGTAAGCTGCTCAGATAGCTGATGCATTAAGTTAGAGAGGGAGATATAAGTCTTTAGCTTCAGTGATTTTTGCAATTCATTCCAGTCATTGGCAGCAGAGAACTGGAAGGAAAGGCGACCAAAGTAGGTGTTGGCTTTGGGAATGACCAGTGAGATATACCTGCTGGAGCGCGTGCTACGGCTGGGTGTTGTTATGGTGACCAGTGAGCTGAGATAAGGCGGAGCTTTACCTAGCAAAGAATTATAGATGACCTGGAGCCAGGGGGTCTGGCGACGAATATGTAGCGAGGGCCAGCCGACAAGAGCATACAGGTCGCAGTGGTGGGTAGTATATGGGGCTTTGGTGACAAAATTAATAGCACTGTGATAGACTGCATCCAGTTTGCAGAGTGTTGGAGGTTATTTTGTAAATTACATCGCCAAAGTCAAGGATCGGTAGGATAGGGGTGTTTTACGAGGGTATGTTTGGCAGCGTGAGTGAAGGAGGCTTTGTTGCAAAATTGGAAGCAGACTCTAGATTTAATTTGGACGGTTCTTGGGATCTTGGACGGTACAAAAGAGAGGTTGAACAGAATCACCCTCCGATCCAACAGGTCCCAGACGTGCCCAATGGGATTGAGATCCGGGTTCTTTGCTGGCCATGGCAGAACACTGACATTCCCGTCTTGCAGGAAATCACGCACAGAACGAGCAGAATGGCTGGTGGCATTGTCATGCTGGAGAGTCATGTCAGGTCTTCCCATATAGGTCTTCCCTGTAATGCACAGCATTGAGATTGCCTGCAATGACAACAAGCACAGTCAGATGATGCTGTGACTCACCGCCCCAGACCATGACGGACCCTCCACCTCCAAACCGATCCCGCTCCAGACTACCGTCCTTGGTGTAATGCTCACTCTTTCAATGATAAACGTGAATCCGACCATCATCCCTGGTAAGACAAAACCACGACTCATCAGTGAAGAGCAATTTTTGCCAGTCCTGTCTGGTCCAGCGAAGGTGGGTTTGTTCCATAGGCGACGTTGTTGCCGGTGATATCTGGTGAGGACTTGCCTTTCAACAGGTCTACAAGCCCTCAGTCCAGCCTCTCTCAGCATATTGCGGACAGTCTGAGCACTGATGGAGGGATTTTGCGTTCCTGGTGTAACTCGGGCAGTTGTTGTTGCCATCCCGTACCTGTCCCGCAGGTGTGATGTTTGGATGTACCAATCCTGCGCAGGTGCTGTTACACGAGGTCTGCAACTGCGAGGACGATCAGCTGTCTGTCCTGTCTCCCTGTAGCTTTGTCTTAGGTGTCTCACAGTACGGACATTGCGATTTATGCCCTGGCCACATCTGCAGTCCTCATGCCTCCTTGCAGCATGCCTAAGGCATGTTCATTCAGATGAGCAGGGACCCTGGGCATCTTTCTTTTGGTGTTTTTCAGAGTCAGTAGAAAGGCCTCTTTAGTGTCCTACGTTTTCATAACTGTGACCTTAATTGCCTACCATCTACAAGCTGTTAGTGTCTGAACGACCATTCCACAAGTGCGTGTTCATTAATTGTTTATGGTTCAAGCATGGGGAACAGTGTATAAACGCTTTACAATGAAGATCTGTGAAGTTATTTGGATTTTTGAAAGACAGGGTCCTGAAAAAGGTCTGTTTCTTTTTTTCTGAGTTTATGTGTTGCATTTCTAAATCCAAATGAGCGGTTGTTAGGGTGCTACATATCCATATTTATGATGAGCATACTTTCCACATGTATGTACAATGGGTCCCTTTGTCTCTCCCGCTCTCTTTTTCTTGCCCCTCCCTTTCATTGTGTAACAAGCCATCATATAGGGTTAGTCAGCTAGGGACTTTTCATTGTATTATGTTAGTAATCAATTCAACGTATTCCGTGTTTGTGTTTATGTATTTCTGTGTGATTATTTAGTTAGTTTGCAAATAAGTAATTAAGACAATTTGTGTATCGCTGAATCATCATTTAGACTAGAGTTCGTGCAGATTTGAAGTCATCGACGTTCAGAATGAGACTGATACGAGGTAAAAATTATTAATGGATGACTGGTATGATAACGATATATTCTGATGTATTCTTGAGTTAATTCAGGAAATGGTAACTCTTTAAACAAACTTTATCCGTGGTGCCCCAAGTTTGCTAATGAGTTAATTTTTCCATGATTAATTGAATCACGTAATAATTAAACATTGTTCATTGATTTGATAAAATAACCGTCATCATTTTAATGATAGTCATGTCAATAGTCACGTTCTGGTGATCCAAAAAGTCATTGTCAATCGATCAAAAATATCATAATAGTTTTAGCTTAAAAATGTTTTTAACTTACAATCTGTAGACATTATGAGAATAGAAAGGTTCAGAACTTTTGTAATACATCACAGCACAGTTAGAAATAGAAAATAGAAATTCAATATGGATGGTGTTAAGAGATGGATGGGAGGGGTTGAATGGAGCTGAAGGTTGGGAATAATGACAACAAATAACAACAAGATAACTCATGTAAATCATAATGTGTCCATAAAATGTATTTTGGTTCAGAACTTTTGTGAAAGAAATAGAGGGGAGAGGTTGAGGTTAGAGGAACGACGGTAGTAAAAACAAACAAAATATAACTATTGTAAAATAGACTGTGCCCGTAAAATGTATATAATATGTATAATCTGGAAGTAGAAGCCTAAGCGTTGTAGTTTACTCTAATTAGGGGAAGAGTGGTAGGGTTAGAACACAATTAAATATATTTAAAAAAAATTGTACATACAGTACATTGTAGAATATAGTAAAGACAGAAAAACTATGAAATAACACATATGGAATCATGTAGTAACCAAAAGAGTGTTAAACAAATCAAAATATATTCTATGTTTGAGATTCTTCAAAGTAGCCACCCTTTGCCTTGATGACAGCTTTGCACACATTGGCATTCTTTTGACAAGCTTCATGAGGTAGTCACCTGGAATGCATTTCAATGAATCTGTATGCCTTGTTAAAAGTTAATTTGTGGAATTTCTGTCGTTCTTAATGCGTTTGAGCCAATCGGTTGTGTTGTGACAAGGTAAATCAAATCGAATCAAATTGTATTGGTCACATACACATGTTTAGCAGATGTTAAAAGGGCGATAGTCATTTAGTTCAGTTACCTTTCCTTTATTGGGTACAGGAAGAATGGTGGACATCTTGAAGCATGTGGGGAGAGCAGACTGGGATAGGGAGTGTCGTGTCTTTACTATCATTAACTAAAGACATAGTTGTTATCAAAGATTCTTTGTAATTAGCATTACGTGATTATACTGATTAATCATGTAACTTTAATTACTAGGAAGTCGGGGCATTAAGGAAATATATTCAGATTACAAAGTTATCATTTCCTAAAATAACTTTTCAGATATTTTATCTGATCAATTAGTCTTCGAACCCAGTCTTCACTATGAGTCATCCATAAATCAATTGTCTTAAATAATTTATTTATTACTAAGTAATTCACAGAAATGCATAGACAAACAAACAATCAAGGTAAATGTGGTTACATGAAATGAGAATGTGCCCTAGTGGGCTAAACCGGTATGGCGGCTTGTTAGACAAAAGGGGAAGTGGGGGTCGACTAAGAAGTCACTACAGAGTGATAATTATAACAATTGAAATGCTAATCCTTTGCACATGAACGCTCACTCATTCGGGAACAATTGCAATCAATATATATATTTACGCTCAGCGTGTCGTCTTGATCACTGGTGTAAAGTTCATTTCTTTTGTAGAATTGTCCACCTCTCTCCCTATCTCTCTTTGTCTTGGTTATATTGGATAGTTCAGGGTGACATTCGTTCATTTCGTTATAGATGGATGTTTCGGCGGTTGTCATTCTTCGCGTTCAATGATACTGAATTCCTAGCTGCAGACTATCAAAGACTTGTTCTTATTCTGTCGGTATCGATAGTCTAAGAGTTTAACCACGTGGTATGGTTAAAAGATTCAGCATGGGTCTACAACCTTTGTAATTTCCTAATGGAGAAAAACATGGTCTGCAACCTTTAGCCATCTCGTAAATGAGGTAAGGTTGGTTCTGCTGATCAAAAACCCGAGTGGGGGTTTTATTCAGAAGGCAGAAAAGGGCTGTCCCAGGACGCCTGACCCTAACTGGGCTCAGGGGCAGTCCTCTGATTTAGTTAACTCAAATCCCCTTTTTGAGTTTTCCTTCATTAAACAGTCCAAACTCATATTACACAATTTTACAAACAGTATAATACTCACTCATTCATCTTATACAACAATTAAGTGTAAACCTCATATCTGAGGATATTATATAAACAGCGTTATGGTAATGTGGCCACACTGTCTCCCATAAGCTTCCCCAAGTTGTGACAAACGGACCAGTTCGTAGCTGGATTTTTCACCGATCTTTTATACTTTCTCCGGAACATGAAATTTGTTCGTACCTCAAGTTCTGTGAGGTGGAAGGAATTGCTTCGTTCTCTATGAAAATTTACTCTGAGGAGATCCTCAGGAATTTACGATGTCTCTCTGACCACAGCAACCTAGTTGAAGGAGGCAAGGGGGAGGCAGGGAGAGTGGGGTGGGGCTTGCTATACCCAAAGAGGCCAACGTCATGACAGGAGCGATTGAATATATTCGTAAACACTCCAGTCAGTTGGTCTGCACATGCTCTGAGGTTGCGGCTATGGATGCTGTCTGGGCCGGCAACCTTACGAGGGTTAAAACGCTTAAATGTCTCGCTCATGTCGGCCACGGAGAAGGAGAACCCACAGTCCTTGGTAGCTGGCCGCATCAATTGCACTGTGTTATCCTCAAAGCAGGTGAAAAAGTTGTTGAGCTTATCCGGAAGCCAGACATTGGTGTCCGCAACGTGGCTGGTTTTCTCTTTGTAGTCTGTGATTCTCTGTAGACCCTGCTACGTACTTCTCGTGTCTGAGCCGTTGAATTGCAACTCCACTTTGTCTCTGTACTGATGTTTTGCTTGTTTGCTTGCCTTACAGAGGGAATAATTACCCTGTTTGTATTCGGCCATATTTCCAGTCACCTTGTCATAGTTTAATGTGGTGGTTCGCCCCTTCAGTTTTGCGTGAATGCTGACATCTTTCCAAAGTTTCTGATTTGGGTAGGTTTTCATAGTCACAAGGGTACATATCCTATACATTTCCTGATAAACTCAGTCATCGTATTTGTGTATTCGTCGATATTATTCTCAGAGGCTACCCGGAACATATCCCAGTCCGTAGCATGGATACTTCCTGTTTGAGTTCCTGCCTATAGGAAGGGAGGAGCAAAACGGAGTCATGATCAGATTTGCCCAAGGGAGGGCTGGGGAGGGCCTTGTAGGCATTTCGAAAAGCTGACTAACAGAAGTCCAAAGTTCCTCAGAGCGAGTGCTACAGTCAATGTGTTGGTAGAACTTTGGTAGCAATTTCCTCAGATTAGCTTTGTTAAAATCCCCAGCTACAATAAATTTGTCCTCAGGATATGTGGATATGGATATGTGGTCCAGTGTAGTTCTTCATTGGCCATTGTTGTTTCGGCTTGAGGGGAAAAAGACAAGGCTGTGACTATAACTCAAGAGAAGTCTCTTGGGAAGTAATACGGTTGGCATTTGATTGTGAGGTATTCTAGGTCAGGTGAACAAAAGGACTTGAGTTTCTGTATGTTATCACAATCACACCATGAGTAGTTAATCATGAAACATACACCCCTGCACTTCTTCTTCCCGGAGAGAGATTTATTCCTGTCTGCGCGATGAACTGAGAACCCAACTGGCTGTATAGACAGTATATCCCAAGAGAGCCATGTTTCTGTGAAACAGAGTATGTCACAATCCCTGATATGTCTCTCGAATGAGATGCTCACCCTGAGCGTGTCAACTTTATTATCCAGAGACTGAACAGTAGCAAGTAATAATATACTTGGAAGCGGTGGGTGGTGTGCGTGCCTCCTGAGTCAGAACTGGAATCAGCCTCTCAAATCAGTTCAATTGCCCTGGGGGTAAGAACAACGGATCCAATTTGGAAAAGTTGTATTCCTGGTCCTAATGTTGGTAATGCTACCGCTGCTCTGATATCCAAAAGTTCTTTCCCGTTGTATGTAATAACACACAAAAAAATCTGGGCTAATAATGTAACAAATAACACATAAAAAACTAAATACAAAGTTGCTAAGTAGCTAGAAGCACGGCTGCCCTATCTGTGCCATCTTGATAGTCCTATTTGGTAAAAGACCAAGTCCTTATTATGGCAAGAACAGCTCAAATAAGCAAAGAGAAATGACAGCCCATTATTATTTTAAGACATGAAGGTCAGTCAATCTGGAAAATGTCAGTGTAGTCGCAAAACCATAAAGCGCTATGATGAAACTGGCTCTCATGAGGACCACCACAGGAAAGGAAGACCTCTGCAGAGTTACCTCTGCTCCAGAGGTTAAGTTCATTAGAATTAACTGCACCTCAGATTGCAACCCAAATAAATGCTTTGAAGAGTTCAAGTAACAGACACATCTCAACATCAAGTGTTCAGAGGAGACTGTGTGAATCAGCCCTTCATGGTTGAATTGCTGCAAAGAACCGCTACTAAATGACACCATTAAGAAGAAGAGACTTGCTTGGGCCAAGAAACTCGAGCAATAGACATTTGCAGGTGGAAATCTGTCCTATGGTCTGATGAGTCCAAATTTGAGATTTTTGGTCCCAACCACCGTGTCTCTGTGAGACGCAGAGTAGGTGAATGGATGATCTCCACATGTGTGGTTCCCACCATGAAGCATGGAGGAGGTGTGATGGTGTGGAGTTGCTTTGCTGGTGACAGTATCAGTGATTTATTTAAAATTCACAATTAACCTGCATGGCTACCACAGTATCTGGTTTGCAATGACCAAAAAAACCCACCTCCAGGCTGTGTAAGGGCTATTTAACCAAGAAAGAGTTTGATGGAGTGCTGCATCAGATGACCTGGCCTCCACAATCACCCGACCTCAACCCAATTGAGGTGAGTTGGATCGCGGAGTGAAGGAAAAGCAGCCAACAAGTGCTTAGCATATGTGGGAACTCATATGTTGGAAAAGCATTCCAGTTGAAGCTGGTTGAGAAAATTCCAAAAGTTTGCAAAGCTGTCATCAAGGCAAAGGGTGAAATATCAAATATATGTGTCACGCCCTGACCTTAGATATCTCTCTTTCTTTATATTTTGGTTAGGTCATGGTGTGACTAAGGTGAGTACGCTAGTTTTTGTATTGTCTAGGATTTTTGTATGTCTAGGGTTGTTGTAGGTCTAGGGGTTTTTGTATTTCTATGTTGGCCTGATATGGTTCTCAATCAGAGACAGCGTTTATCGTTGTCTCTGATTGGGGATCATATTTAGGTAGCCATTTCCCTTTTGTGTTTTGTGAGATCTTAGTTGACTGTAGTTGATCTTAGTTGACAGTCAGCACTATTGTGTATAGCGTCACGTTTAGTTTGTTCTTTATTGTTTTGTTTAGTGAGTTTCAGTTGATTAAAATATGTGGAACTCTACACACGCTGCGCCTTGGTCTCATTCATACGACGAACGTGACAATATGTTGATTTGTTTAACACTTTTTTGGTTACTACATTATTCCGTATGTGTTCATAGTTGGGATGTCGTCACTATATTCTACAATGTAGAAAATAGTTTTAAAAAATGGAAAAAAAGGAGGTGTGTCCAAACTTTTGACTGGTACTGTATTCCAGACTCTGACATTGCTCGTTTCGAAATGTTGCGATTTCTTTCTTTTTATTTTTGGGGATTTGTGTGTATTGTTTTGTATCGTTAGGTATTACTGCAACGTTGGAGCTAGAAGCATAATTATTTTGCTGCACCTTCGATAACATCGGCAAAATATGTGTACACGACCAATCAAATTTGATTTGATTAGCATACAACCGTGTCAGTCAGTACGCCTAACAAAGTAACAACACGTGGCTATAACATGTATCTCCCATTGTTTCATGTACTATCTATCATGATATCAGATCCAAAGAGATAATATACTTTCAATAATGCAGTACCTGATCAGAGAAAAAAATAATTGAAAGTCTATTATCTCTGTGGATCTCATCATGTTGAACAGTCAAAGATATGGTATTCAGTGCCACTACCAATCTGATATAGTCTAATGCTCAGTACTCATGCATCCCAAATGGCACCCTATTCCCTATCACTATATATGGAATAGGGTGCCATTTGGGACGCATCCACATTGTACTGGTATGCAACTCTCTTATTTCACCTTGATGTGGGAGAGAGAGTGGAGAGGTAGACCGAGAGAAAGTAGAACACTTTTCTAGTCTGCTGTGTAGTTCTGTTTAAGGTAGCTCTTCACGTTCACGTCAAAGTCGACATTCTGCCTGCAGGACCTGGGGTATAGAGAGGAATGGCGTGGCATGAAGTTTTTTAACACCGGCTTTCCGATGTGTCAATCTGCACGCACACACATTGAAACACAAATACATACACACACGAACACAGGTATGAAAAAAACACACATGCACGCATGTATGAATGCACTTATGCACACACACACACAGAGAGAGAGACAGAGAGAGAGACAGAGAGAGCGAGCGAGAGAGGATATACTTACACAGGCATTCTCTCCAGACAGAAGAAAGGTGACCCATTTTCGTAGGGGGAAAGAACCACAGAAGACAGCGAGAGAGAAGAAAAGGTCATAGAGAAAATCCCTTTGAGCAGCCTGGTCTCATAGACTAGACGTAACATTATACATGTAAATCTGGGACACTCAAACTAGCATGATTTGTTACATTTGGTATGGTTACATAAGACAGAAAAAGTTACTTAAGGCGAATATGAACAGAGGGTAATTGGTCAGGGTGTATCGGTATTTGGTGTTTATTAGGACTCCCATTAGCTGCTGCAAAAGCATCAGCTACTCTTCCTGGGGTCCACATGAAAGGTGGGCGCATAACCCGAATGTCTATTTGACTCTTTGCAAACTGGAATCCATTTATCCGGAGGCTGCATTCATTGTAGCTGGGGATTTTAACAAGGCTAATCTGAAAACAAGACTCCCTAAATTTTATCAGCATATCGATTGCGAACCAGGGCTGGAAAAACCTTGGATCACTGCTATTCTAACTCCCGCGACGCATATAAGGCCCTGCCCCGCCCCCCTTTCGGAAAAGCTGACCACGACTCCATTTTGTTGATCCCTGCCTACAGACAGAAACTTAAACAAGAAGCTCCCGCGCTGAGGTCTGTTCAACGCTGGTCCGACCAATCTGATTCCACACTCCAAGACTGCTTCCATCACGTGGACTGGGATATGTTTCGTATTGCGTCAGACAACAACATTGACGTATACGCTGATTCGGTGAGCGAGTTCATTAGAACGTGCGTTGAACATGTCGTTCCCATAGCAACGATTTAAACATTCCCAAACCAGAAACCGTGGATTGATGGCAGCATTCGCGTGAAACTGAAAGCCCGAACCACTGCTTTTAATCAGGGCAAGGTGACCGGAAACATGACCGAATACAAACAGTGTAACTATTCCCTCCGCAAGGCAATCAAACAAGCTAAGCATCAGTATAGAGACAAAGTAGAATCTCAATTCAACGGCTCAGACACAAGAGGTATGTGGCAGGGTCTACAGTCAATCACGGATTACAAAAGGAAAACCAGCCCAGTCACGGACCAGGATGTCTTGCTCCCAGGCAAACTAAATGACTTTTTTGCCCGCTTTGAGGACAATACAGTGCCACTGACACGGCCCGCAACTAAAACATGCGGACTCTCCTTCACTGCAGCCGACGTGAGGAAAACTGCTGGCTGGTGTGTTTACGGACATATTTTATCAATCCCTATCCCAGTCTGTTGTTCCCACATGCTTCAAGAGGGCCACCATTGTTCCTGTTCCCAAGAAAGCTAAGGTAACTGAGCTAAATGACTACCGCCCCGTAGCACTCACTTCCGTCATCATGAAGTGCTTTGAGAGACTAGTCAAGGACCATATCACCTCCACCCTACCTGACACCCTAGACCCACTCCAATTTGCTTACCGCCCAAATAGGTCCACAGACGATGCATTCTCAACCACACTGCACACTGCTCTTACCCATCTGGACAAGATGAATACCTATGTGAGAATGCTGTTCATCGACTACAGCTCGGCATTTAACACCATAGTGTCCTCCAAGCTCGTCATCAAGCTCGAGACCCTGGGTCTCGACCCCGCCCTGTGCAACTGGGTACTGGACTTCCTGATGGGCCGTCCCCAGGTGGTGAGTGTAGGCAACAACATTTCCACCCCGCTGATCCTCAACACTGGTGCCCGACAAGGGTGCGTTCTGAGCCCTCTCCTGTACTCCCTGTTCACCCACGACTGCGTGGCCACACACACCTCCAACTCAATCATCAAGTTTGCGGACGACACAACAGTGGTAGGCTTGATTACCAACAATGACGAGACGGCCTACAGGGAGGAGGTGAGGGCCCTCGGAGTGTGGTGTCAGGAAAATAACCTCACACTCAACGTCAACAAAACTAAGGAGATGATTGTGGACTTCAGGAAACAGCAGAGGGAACACCCCCCTATCCACATTGATGGAACAGTAGTGGAGAGGGTAGTAAGTTTTAAGTTCCTCGGCGTACACATCACAGACAAACTGAATTGGTCCACCCACACAGACAGCATCGTGAAGAAGGCGCAGCAGCGCCTCTTCAACCTCAGGAGGCTGAAGAAATTCGGCTTGTCACCAAAAGCACTCACAAACTTCTACAGATGCACAATCGAGAGCATCCTGTCGGGCTGTATCACCGCCTGGTACGGCAACTGCTCCGCCTACAACCGTAAGGCTCTCCAGAGGGTAGTGAGGTCCCGACAACGCATCACCGGGGGCAAACTACCTGCCCTCCA
The DNA here is from genome assembly GCF_018296145.1 of Oncorhynchus tshawytscha. Classification (NCBI taxonomy): domain Eukaryota; kingdom Metazoa; phylum Chordata; class Actinopteri; order Salmoniformes; family Salmonidae; genus Oncorhynchus; species Oncorhynchus tshawytscha. The sequence continues at coordinate 20,558,042 of NC_056438.1, forward strand.
GGACACCTACAACACCCGATGTCACAGGAAGGCCATAAAGATCATCAAGGACAACAACCACCCGAGCCACTGCCTGTTCACCCCGCTATCATCCAGAAGGCGAGGTCAGTACAGGTGCATCAAAGCTGGGACCGAGAGACTGAAAAACAGCTTCTATCTCAAGGCTATCAGACTGTTAAACAGACACCACTAACATTGAGTGGCTGCTGCCAACACATTGACTCAACTCCAGCCACTTTAATAATGGGAATTGATGGGAAATGATGTAAAATATATCACTAGCCACTTTAAACAATGCTACCTAATATAATGTTTACATACCCTACATTATTCATCTCATATGTATATGTATATACTGTACTCTATATCATCTACTGCATCTTTATGTAATACATGTATCACTAGCCACTTTAACTACTTTGTAGTTTGTTTACATACTCATCTCATATGTATATACTGCACTCAATACCATCTACTGTATCTTGCCTATGCCGCTCTGTACCATCACTCACTCATATATCTTTATGTACATAGTCTTTATCCCCTGACACTTGTGTCTATAAGGTAGTAGTTTTGGAATTGTTAGCTAGATTACTTGTTGGTTATTACTGCATTGTCAGAACTAGAAGCACAAGCATTTCGCTACACTCACATTAACATCTGCTAACCATGTGTATGTGACAAATAAAATTTGATTTGATTTGATTTGATTTAGCAACCCAAATGTTGCATGTTTGAATCTCATAACAGACAACATTTTAGCTAATTAGCAACTACTTATTACTTTTTAGCTTCTTGCAACTACTTGACTTGTTAGCGAACGCTAACCTTAACCCTAACCACAACCCCTAACTCATAGCCTAGCAAACATTTGCTACCTAGCTAACATTAGTGTTAGCCACCTAGCTAATGTTAGCCACAAACAAATTGGAATTTGTAACACGTCATACTTTTGAAAATTCGTACTAATTGTAATTTATAACATATCATACGAATTGTAATATCATACAAAATGGATGATCGACATCCACAAATGAATCCATACCATACGAATTGTAACATATCATACTAATCGGAGTGTCCCAGTGTCCTATGATATGTCTACTCCTAAATGGGAGCTCAGTAGCCCCGAGACTGCCACACAGCTCCCCAGTACTGCCACACAGCTCCCCAGTACTGCCACACAGCTCCCCAGTACTGCCACACAGCTCCCCAGTACTGCAGCATAGAGTGCAGAAGAAATATCATTACACGGAGAGAAGCACAAAACTGTAACTTCAACTTTCTAGAGTTTTCCCTGTAAGTTAAAACTATCACTACTCTTTACTGTGGCAATTATGATCGAATCAATGCAATATTAGCCACTTTCAATGTGACATACCAAAGCAAAACAAACTATGCAAGAGATTTTGTGGTAAGCAGAACGCATCTTAGTAGGATTCTATTGCACATAACGCACATAACGCCAATCAGAGCTGCAGTTGGCCTATATGCAAATAGACCATTGCCATATATAGATCTGTGCCATTTACCTTGAACTGGACTGTGTTTACAGCTGTGGTCGTGAGTAGATGTGCTTGTTTTGAGATCAAAGCAAAAGCTGCTTGTAGCCCCGTGTGCACATTTAGTTCATATCCTTTGCTAGTTAGTGAGTTATTAGCCCAGTTATAGATCATTTGTAATCAGTAAAAGGGGAGTGATTGCTTCCTACAAGAGCACAAAACGTGTACATTTCTAGACATCTTTGAAAAGAGAGTCAGGTAAAGAGCTTTTTTTAGTCTTAAACGGGCAGTGTTGTATTTTGACACAGGCTTGAATAAGCTAAGCAGCCAATAAGCAGAGGGTAGCATATATTGTCTGATTCTATGAAGTAATGGTATGGAAAAAATAATGCATTTTATTTTGTAAAGTGGTTTCTTCCATCAAACAACACATTTTCAGTCAACTCCTTGTTTGAAGGACAAGTGGATAAACAGGTTAATGTCAAGCTCGTATGTTTTTTTCAAAAGTCTCATGGAATGTAGGTCTACATTAAACACCACACATTGGCTGCTACTGTAGGCTGAATGAAAGAACAGCTATTTCCATGTTAAATTATGGGATGCATTTTCTCCATTGTTTTTGATGGTAGGCCACTCTGGTAGGCCTACATTATGATCAAATAGCCACAGTAGCCTACTTGGCCACTTAAAACTGTAACTTAAAGCAGGTACAGCCTCAGTGTTCACAGTAAACGCACACTGGAAGTTGCACAGAATTTTCACAACTTTCAAGTTTGCACCCAGCAGACCTGAAATTTGCTCAGTGCCAAACAAATGAGAGGGAACATTGCCCCGAGACCAGGTGGCTTTGAGAGGGAGCTATTTCTTTCTTTTTTTCTATTTTTTCCTTCTTTTTTTCTATTTTTTTTCACGGTGTGAAGAAAGGCACATCGAGTGATTCAGAGGACAGTGTGCAGAAATAGAGGCGATGGACATTCTCACTGAAAGCATCAGAGCGATAGGGGGGGTAATGGTAGGGACTATAGTGCTTGAGGGAGAGAGAGAGAGAGAGAGAGAGCATGGAGAGGTGGGATAATGGTAGGGACGACAGTGCTTGAAAGAGAGCGAGAGAGTTGGTCATAGAGAGAAATTGATCAAATAATAAGAGAGAGAGAGAACAAGGTAAGGGTAGCGACTATAGTGTTTTAGCACCTGTTACATAATCCACTACAACACTAGAGGGAGAGGAGAGAGGGGGACAGCAGAATTTTAAGAAGAGAAATTGTAGAAATGGGCGGGGTTTATGACTGTGGGTATAGAAGCCATTGACGACCAAGGTACTGTCACCTCCGTGACCAGGTTGGCACGGCAACAATAAGATGTCAAACCCAGTTGAACTGAATCCCTGTCTGTGTCTTAAGTCTGGCATAATACTATTATAAACATGCCATGCATATCACTAGAAAACTGCTAATGTTGGTTAAGTATTAAATAGCTCAATAGTGCATAGAGCAAAATATCATGTCAAAGAGCAGTTTGCTCCCACTATCTCAGCTTGAATGGACAACTCACCTTGCCTGTGGGAGAGCAGTGCTGCGATGTCTTACATCAGAAAGGTGTACAGGTTCAAAGTGAGTCTAAGACTTTGATATCCCTACTGTAACTTTGACACATCACTGACACTGTTGCAGAGGAATAGATTACTAGAGGGTAGACCAACAGCAGCAAACTATTCCGCACGGCTCTCACATGCTCTGGCAGCATATTGATGTGCATTGCGTCATTCATATACTGATCAATACTGAACTTGTAGGGAATGGGTTTGTGTGCTTGTATGGTTTTAAAGAATGCATGTTTGAATACTGGGTGTGTGTTCAAGATACATTATATATACAAAAGTATGTGGACACTCCTTAAAATTAGTGGATTCGGCTAGTTCAGCCACAGCCGTTGCTGACAGGTGTATAAAATAGAGTACACAGCCATTCAATCTCCATAGACAAATATATAATGGCCTTACTGAAGAGCTCAGTGACTTTCAATGTGTCACTGTCATAGGATGCCACCTTTCCATCATGTCAGTTCTTCAAATTTCTGTCTTGCTAGAGTTGCCCCAATCATCTGTAGTGCTGTTATTGTGAAGTGGAAACGTCTAGGAGCAACAACTGCTCAGCCGCGAACTGGTAGGCCACACAACCTCAAAGAACAGGACAGCCAAATGCTGAAGCTAAAAACCGTCTTTCCTCGGTTGCAGCACTCATTACCGACTTCCAAACTGCCTTTGGAAGCCATGTCAGCACAAGAACTGTTAGTTGGGAGATTCGTGAAATGGGTTTCCATGGCCGAGCAGGCGCACACAAGCATAAGATCACCATGCACAATGCCAAGCATCGGCTGGAGTGGTGCAAAGCTCACCACCATTGGACTCTGGAGCAGTGGAAACGTGTTCCCTGGAGTGATGAATCATGCTTCAACACCTGGCAGTCCGACAGACGAACCGGGGTTTGACGGATGCCAGGAGAAAGCTACCTATGTTGTGCCTGCTCCCGCTCTTCCCCCCTGGCTCTCAAGGGTACCAGGCTCCCCAGCATTGCGCAGTCTTGCCATCATCATTACGCACACCTGCCTTCCATCCTTCACGCGCATCAGCGATTACTGGACTCACCTGGACTCAATCACCTCTGGTGTGTGTGTGTGTGTACCAGAACTACCCCCCCCCCACACACACACCAACACAAACACACACACTTCCTTTCTGGACCAGTAGTTTCTCAGTATTAACCATTAATGTGTCTCTGTGGCAGACAAAGCCCCAACACATTATCATTGTGTTGTCCTCTGAGGCCACACACACACACACACACACACACACACACACACACACACACACACACACACACACACACACACACACAGTCTTATATAACTAATTTCAAATTTTGTGGGGACACACAATTCAGTCCCATCCTATTTCCCCTAACCTTAACCCTAACTGTGAAACTAATTCCAACCTTAACCCTAAACCCCCTAGAGATAGACGTCATCCTGACCAACTGGCCCTCCAAATACACCTCCGCTGTCTTCAACCAGGATCTCAGCGATCACTGCCTCATTGCCTGTATCTGCTACGGAGCCGCAGTCAAACGACCACCCCTCATCACTGTCAAACGCTCCCTAAAACACTTCTGTGAGCAGGCCTTTCTAATCGACCTGGCCCGGGTATCCTGGAAGGACATTGACCTCATCCCGTCAGTTGAGGATGCCTGGTCATTCTTTAAAAGTAACTTCCTCACCATTTTAGATAGGCATGCTCCATTCAAAAAATGCAGAACTAAGAACAGATACAGCCCTTGGTTCACTCCAGACCTGACTGCCCTCGACCAGCACAAAAACATCCTGTGGCGGACTGCAATAGCATCGAATAGTCCCCGCGATACGCAACTGTTCAGGGAAGTCAGGAACCAATACACTCAGTCAGTCAGGAAAGCTAAGGCCAGCTTCTTCAGGCAGAAGTTTGCATCCTGTAGCTCCAACTCCAAAAGGTTCTGGGACACTGTGAAGTCCATGGAGAACAAGAGCACCTCCTCCCAGCAGCCCACTGCACTGAGGCTAGGTAACACGGTCACCACCGATAAATCCATGATTATCGAAAACTTCAACAAGCCTTTCTCAACGGCTGGCCATGCCTTCCGCCTGGCTACTCCAACCTCGGCCAACAGCTCCGCCCCCCCCCGCAGCTACTCGCCCAAGCCTCTCCAGGTTCTCCTTTACCCAAATCCAGATAGCAGATGTTCTGAAAGAGCTGCAAAACCTGGACCCGTACAAATCAGCTGGGCTTTGACAATCTGGACCCTCTATTTCTGAAACTATCCGCCGCCATTGTCGCAACCCCTATTATCAGCCTGTTCAACCTCTCTTTCATATCGTCTGAGATCCCCAAGGATTGGAAAGCTGCCGCAGTCATCCCCCTCTTCAAAGGGGGAGACACCCTGGACCCAAACTGTTACAGACCTATATCCATCCTGCCCTGCCTATCTAAGGTCTTCGAAAGCCAAGTCAACAAACAGGTCACTGACCATCTCGAATCCCACCGTACCTTCTCCGCTGTGCAATCTGGTTTCCGAGCCGGTCGCGGGTGCACCTCAGCCACGCTCAAGGTACTAAACGATATCATAACCGCCATCAATAAAAGACAGTACTGTGCAGCTGTCTTCATCGACCTTGCCAAGGCTTTCGACTCTGTCAATCACCATATTCTTATCGGCAGACTCAGTAGCCTCGGTTTTTCGGATGACTGCCTTGCCTGGTTCACCAATTACTTTGCAGACAGAGTTCAGTGTGTCAAATCGGAGGGCATGCTGTCCGGTCCTCTGGCAGTCTCTATGGGGGTGCCACAGGGTTCAATTCTCGGGCCGACTCTTTTCTCTGTATATATCAATGATGTTGCTCTTGCTGCGGGCGATTCCCTGATCCACCTCTACGCAGACGACACCATTCTATATACTTCCGGCCCGTCCTTGGACACTGTGCTATCTAACCTCCAAACAAGCTTCAATGCCATACAACACTTCTTCTGTGGCCTCCAACTGCTCTTAAACGCTAGTAAAACCAAATGCATGCTTTTCAACTGTTCGCTGCCTGCACCCGCACGCCTGACCAGCATCACCACCCTGGATGGTTCCGACCTTGAATATGTGGACATCTATAAGTACCTAGGTGTCTGGCTAGACTGTAAACTCTCCTTCCAGACTCATATCAAACATCTCCAATCGAAAATCAAATCAAGAGTCGGCTTTCTATTCCGCAACAAAGCCGACTATACTGACTATCCTACCGATCCTCGACTTTGGCGATGTCATCTACAAAATTTCTTCCAACACTCTACTCAGCAAACTGGATGCAGTTCATCACAGTGCCATCCGTTTTGTCACTAAAGCACCTTATACCACCCACCACTGCGACTTGTATGCTCTAGTCGGCTGGCCCTCGCTACATATTTGTCGCCAGACCCACTGGCTCCAGGTCATCTACAAGTCCATGCTAGGTAAAGCTCCGCCTTATCTCAGTTCACTGGTCACGATGGCAACACCCATCCGTAGCACGCGCTCCAGCAGGTGTATCTCACTGATCATCCCTAAAGCCAACACCTCATTTGGCCGCCTTTCGTTCCAGTACTCTGCTGCCTGTGACTGGAACGAATTGCAAAAATCGCTGAAGTTGGAGACTTTTATCTCCCTAACCAACTTCAAACATCTGCTATCTGAGCAGCTAACCGATCGCTGCAGCTGTACATAGTCTATTGGTAAACAGCCCACCCATTTTCACCTACCTCATCCCCATACTGTTTTTATTTATTTACTTTTCTGCTCTTTTGCACACCAATATCTCTACCTGTACATGTCCATCTGATCATTTATCACTCCAGTGTTAATCTGCAAAATTGTAATTATTCGCCTACCTCCTCATGCCTTTTGCACACAATGTATATAGACTCCCCTTTTTTTCTACTGTGTTATTGACTTGTTAATTGTTTACTCCATGTGTAACTCTGTGTTGTCTGTTCACACTGCTATGCTTTATCTTGGCCAGGTCGCAGTTGCAAATGAGAACTTGTTCTCAACTAGCCTACCTGGTTAAATAAAGGTGAAATAAAACAATTTTTTAAATAGCATTTGATGAGGATGAACAAAATGTCCCCAGTTGGTCAAAATGTTGTTTGTTTACTATTTTTGTTTAGTTAAACACTTCCACACATCCACATACACTCCACTCTTGTCTCAATTGGCCAGAGAACACGCTCTCTCTGCCAGTGTCCCAGGATATGTGGATGTAAATAAGGTTATAATTTTAAGAAGAAAGCTTTGTGTTATTTAGAGCTTTGTGTTATTTATGTGTACAGTCTCTCTCAGCAGATCAGGGAGAAGCTAAATCATTCCACTTCAGACCTACTGCTGGTATTTCAGGATCACTCAACTAGCACTTGTCTTTTTGTTCTTTACACTCAGAGAGAGAGAGAGAGAGAGAGAGAGAGAGAGAGAGAGAGAGAGAGAGAAAAACAAAAATAGATTCAGCCCAGTCAATGTGAAGAAACAAAAGTACTGTCGTTTAAAAAGTTACAGTGTAAGAATACATAGTGGATCACTTTGCTTTAATGTGTGGCGTATTCAGAACTTCACAAAATCACTGGAGTGAAGTGAAAGATTGAATCCCTGTCTTGTAGCCTTAAAGGGTAGGTAGCAAAAACATAACCACATGTAACATATGGATTTGAATGAGTAAACCTATCAAAAGTCCCAATGCAAAGTAACATCTCATGTTTTTCTATTTTTTGAGTTATTGCATAAAACTGATCAGAACAAATCCCTTTGGGGGGAGGGGCGACGTGTCATATAGAGGACCTGGCCAGCCAGCCTATTTCCTGCAACGTAAACTCAAAAAGAAATATCTTCAAATGTATAACTTCAAATTAAATAAAATTGTGTGCAATCATGACTACCCATTTTCAATAAAACATTTCAGCCAACTTACAATCAAATACATTATGAATTTATGGTTACAAATCAGCTTGCAAGGTTGCTAGGCAACAAGCCTGCTACATTAGTACTGCAAGAGTCAGCCAGTGGCTATCAGCACCTAGCTAGCTCATTTACAGCTTTAATAGGGAATTGAGCCACATTAAAGTAAACCACATTTTTGGAAATACATAACGCCATCTGACCAGTTAGCGATCAAAGAATGTTATAGATTGTTATAGCTATGCAGTTATCTAGCCAGCCAGCTAACATTAGCCACGGTCGGCATAAGCAGCAAGCCAGAAAAACACCCTCGCCAGCAGATCAAAAGCAAAGAGAGAGCAGAGTCTTACAGATGGACGACTGGGCTGAAGGCCGTAGCTATAGCTAGCCTGCGAACAAGCAGGGGGAGGAGGGAGCACCGGGCTGAGGGAGAGTCAGTGAGTGTAATCCAATCGCAACATAGCGAGTAAAATCCAGAGTAGATCATCAAGAAGCGGCAGAGGTTACAGGGGACGAGCGGAACAGTCAACATAACTGCCAACACTCGGCCTGGAATGTGAATACATGCTAGCATGGCTAGTGGCAAACGTTAGCCAACTTGAGCTAACTAGCGAGCTAGCATACGAACTAGGAAGCACAGAGTATGTTCTCTGAATGACGTTAACAATAGTGCCGAAGACGTAATTATGTATTGAGTTATAGGTAACCAGATCGTGACTACAACTAAGTTAATGTCTTTGACAACACTGTGTTGTTACTATGGTGTGTGTGGGTTTGTGTCCGAATGTGCCTCCCTGTATGTTTGGATATTGCTGAGTGAATATCCCTCTGTGCATAGCATGCCGTTAGAGAGAGAGAGAGTGTGTGTATGTGTGTTTGTTTGTGAGTGTGTGTGTGTGCACGTGTGCATGTATCTCTGTGTGTGTGTGTGTGTGTATGCCTGGGGGCATGGTATAGTACAGGACTGGTTCACTTGGGGCAGGTTATGAGTGGCAGCATAACAAACAGCTGTACCAAACAGCCATATCATTGTGTCTGTCTGAGCAGAGTAGGAGGGATGGCTTGACAGGGGACCAGCCCCCCCGCACACACACACACACACGCACACACTCACTGCCTGTAGGGAGACAGCTCCCTGCGGCACATAAAGTGTGTGTGTGCATGCATCTGTGTGTGCGAGCATGTCTTCCTGATGGGGCCAGATACACTGAGTACTGCCTGTAGGGAGAAGAAAGCGCTCTGCAGCTCTCTCCTCTCTCTCCATCTCTCCTTATCTCTTCTCTCTCCCTTTTCTTGCTTGTCATTCCTTTTCATTCCCTGGCCAGCCATCTACATCCGCCGTGCTAGCTGCCTTTCTCTCCTCCTCAGAATTGTGGTTTGCCTCTCGCTTCTTTTTTAAATTTCTTCCTCCCATCACTCGTTTGTCTTCTTATGTTCCTTATTTACAGTCCTCGACCTCCCATCAGCCTGTCTTTGTATGTTCCTTATTTACTGTCTTCGACCTCCCTTCAGCCTGTCTTCGTATGTTCCTCATTTACTGTCCTCGACCTCCCATCAGCCTGTCTTTGTATGTTCCTTATTTACAGTCCTCGACCTCCCTTCAGCCTGTCTTTGTATGTTCCTTATTTACTGTCTTCGACCTCCCTTCAGCCTGTCTTCGTATGTTCCTCATTTACTGTCCTCGACCTCCCATCAGCCTGTCTTTGTATGTTCCTTATTTACTGTCCTTGACCTCCCTTCAGCCTGTCTTTGTATGTTCCTTCTTTACTGTCTTCGACCTCCCTTCAGCCTGTCTTTGTATGTTCCTTATTTACAGTCCTCGACCTCCCTTCAGCCTGTCTTTGTATGTTCCTTATTTACTGTCTTCGACCTCCCTTCAGCCTGTCTTCGTATGTTCCTTATTTACTGTCTTCGACCTCCCTTCAGCCTGTCTTTGTATGTTCCTTATTTACTGTCTTCGACCTCCCTTCAGCCTGTCTTTGTATGTTCCTTCTTTACTGTCTTCGACCTCCCTTCAGCCTGTCTTTGTATGTTCCTTATTTACAGTCCTCGACCTCCCTTCAGCCTGTCTTTGTATGTTCCTTATTTACTGTCTTCGACCTCCCTTCAGCCTGTCTTTGTATGTTCCTTCTTTACTGTCTTCGACCTCCCTTCAGCCTGTCTTTGTATGTTCCTTATTTACAGTCCTCGACCTCCCTTCAGCCTGTCTTTGTATGTTCCTTATTTACTGTCTTCGACCTCCCTTCAGCCTGTCTTCGTATGTTCCTTATTTACTGTCTTCGACCTCCCTTCAGCCTGTCTTTGTATGTTCCTTCTTTACTGTCTTCGACCTCCCTTCAGCCTGTCTTTGTATGTTCCTTATTTACAGTCCTCGACCTCCCTTCAGCCTGTCTTTGTATGTTCCTTATTTACTGTCTTCGACCTCCCTTCAGCCTGTCTTTGTATGTTCCTTCTTTACTGTCTTCGACCTCCTTCAGCCTGTCTTTGTATGTTCCTTATTTACAGTCCTCGACCTCCCTTCAGCCTGTCTTTGTATGTTCCTTATTTACTGTCTTCGACCTCCCTTCAGCCTGTCTTCGTATGTTCCTTATTTACTGTCTTCGACCTCCCTTCAGCCTGTCTTTGTATGTTCCTTCTTTACTGTCCTTGACCTCCCTTCAGCCTGTCTTTGTATGTTCCTTATTTACAGTCCTCGACCTCCCTTCAGCCTGTCTTCGTATGTTCCTTATTTACTGTCTTCGACCTCCCTTCAGCCTGTCTTTGTATGTTCCTTCTTTACTGTCCTTGACCTCCCTTCAGCCTGTCTTTGTATGTTCCTTATTTACTGTCTTCGACCTCCCTTCAGCCTGTCTTTGTATGTTCCTTCTTTACTGTCCTTGACCTCCCTTCAGCCTGTCTTTGTATGTTCCTTATTTACAGTCCTCGACCTCCCTTCAGCCTGTCTTTGTATGTTCCTTATTTACTGTCTTCGACCTCCCTTCAGCCTGTCTTTGTATGTTCCTTATTTACTGTCCTTGACCTCCCTTCAGCCTGTCTTTGTATGTTCCTTATTTACTGTCCTTGACCTCCCTTCAGCCTGTCTTTGTATGTTCCTTATTTACTGTCTTCGACCTCCCTTCAGCCTGTCTTTGTATGTTCCTTATTTACTGTCTTCGACCTCCCTTCAGCCTGTCTTTGTATGTTCCTTATTTACAGTCCTCGACCTCCCTTCAGCCTGTCTTTGTATGTTCCTTATTTACTGTCTTCGACCTCCCTTCAGCCTGTCTTCGTATGTTCCTCATTTACTGTCCTTGACCTCCCTTCAGCCTGTCTTTGTATGTTCCTTATTTACTGTCTTCGACCTCCCTTCAGCCTGTCTTTGTATGTTCCTTATTTACAGTCCTCGACCTCCCTTCAGCCTGTCTTTGTATGTTCCTTATTTACTGTCTTCGACCTCCCTTCAGCCTGTCTTCGTATGTTCCTCATTTACTGTCCTTGACCTCCCTTCAGCCTGTCTTCGTATGTCTCTCATTTATTGTCCTTGTCCTCCCTGCGTGACCCTCTCCTTTTCTCTCTTTCCCACTCTCTCACAACAAGTTCTCACAGTCTCACTATAGAATTAGTCGTTCACCTCTCTCCCTCATTCCCCTCTCTCCTTACTCTATCCCCACACCTCTCCCTCATTCCTCTCTCTCCCTACTCTATCCCCCCTCTCTCCCTCATTCCTCTCTCTCCCTACTCTATCCCCCACCTCTCTCCCTCATTCCTCTCTCTCCCTACTATCCCCCACCTCTCTCCCTCATTCCTCTCTCTCCCTACTCTAACCCCCACCTCTCTCCCTCATTCCTCTCTCTCCCTACTATCCCCCACCTCTCTCCCTCATTCCTCTCTCTCCCTACTATCCCCCACCTCTCTCCCTCATTCCTCTCTCTCCCTACTATCCCCCCACCTCTCTCCCTCATTCCCTACTATCCCCCACCTCTCTCCCTCATTCCTCTCTCTCCCTACTATCCCCCACCTCTCTCCCTCATTCCTCTCTCTCCCTACTATCCCCCACCTCTCTCCCTCATTCCTCTCTCTCCCTACTATCCCCCACCTCTCTCCCTCATTCCTCTCTCTCCCTACTATCCCCCACCTCTCTCCCTCATTCCTCTCTCTCCCCTCTAACCCCCACCTCTCTCCCTCATTCCTCTCTCCCCCTACTCTATCCCCCACCTCTCTCCCTCATTCCTCGCTCTCCCTACTCTAACCCCCACCTCTCTCCCTCATTCCTCTCTCTCCCTACTCTATCCCCCCACCTCTCTCCCTCATTCCTCTCTCCCCTACTCTATCCCCCACCTCTCTCCCTCATTCCTCTCTCTCCCTACTCTATCCCCCACCTCTCTCCCTCATTCCTCTCTCCCCCTACTCTATCCCCCCACCTCTCCCTCCCTCTCGCCCGCTACTCTATCCCCCACCTCTCTCCCTCCCTCTATCCCCCCTACTCTCTTCTCTACCATCCCTCCTCTCTCCCTTTCCACTAAAGGAGGAGCCGTGCAGTGTGGCCGATGGCCATGCCTATCCCCAGCTCCTCGAGGAGCAGTAGGGACTAGAGAGAGGCTAATGATGGAGGGAAACTCCTTGTCATTGGTCTATTGTCTGAGGCGCTGCCTGCCTGCCTGGTGCCTGGGCTCAGCTACAGCTAACTCTGGGGTAACATGTGGAAATGGCTTTTTAATACAAAATAGTGCTCAGCCGGGTCTGGCCCACTTTATTAACTGTGTTCTGGAGAAACCCTCCTGGGCTGAGAGAGGGAGCGAAGGAAGGAGGGATGGGAGATGGGAGGGTGGGAGATGAAGTTGAACACAAACACACACACACAGTACGCAGGTGTAAACAAACTGACAGAGGAAGGTAGACATAATTGGGACAGCCAGCTCTGATCAGGCAGCAGAACTGACCGGCTTACTAACAGGCTGGGGAAAAGTTGGACCAAGTAAACTTTTAAACATTTATACAATGAAGATAAACTAACAACACTTTAATAACACCCAAACACTGCTAATAACAGAGAGAAGAGAAAGGGTGTGTTTTCATGTTATGTGCTATGTTTCACCTGGGTGACTCCCTATATAAAGTGAGTTCCAGATCTCCTGCTTTGGTTTTGTTATCTCCTTCATTATCTTCCTTCCCCCACCCCTCCCCCTTCTCTCTCTCTCCTCTCTCTCTCTCTCTCTCTCTCCCTCTCTCTCTCTCTCCTCTCTCCTCTCTCTCTCTCTCTCTCTCTCCCTCTCTCTCTCTCTCTCTCTCTCTCTCTCACACACACACACACACACACACACACACTCTCTGTATCCTCTCTCTGCTTCCCCTCTGCTATACTCCTTGAGTAGCTCTTTCCAACTCCTCCGGGGCCTTATTGAGATGCAGGAAGGCACTGCCCACAAGATAGGGATCACCTCTCTGCATCACGTGACATTACACAGCCCCGAAAGGGAGGAAGGAGAAGAAAGGAGGGGAGGGGGGAAACAGAGGAGGAGGAGGCAGGAATGGATGTGGGGCACAGAGGGACACAGAGGGGGATGAGGAAGGAGTGGAGGAGGGGCACAGAGGGACACAGGGGGGGACGAGGAAGGAGTGGAGGAGGGGCACAGAGGAGGAGGAGGGAGGAGGAAGTATGGAGGGGGATGGAGGAAGCGAGGGAGGCAAGGGATGAGGGGTAGAAAAGAGGGAGGGAGGAAGGAGGAGAGAGGAGGATTCCACCACCTCCTAAATATAGTGCAGCTATAGCGAATACAATAAATGCATTTAATGTGACAGAGTTATGGGCCCAATGGGTGAAGCACTGAATGGACAAAGCCCCGAAGGTTCTGCATTCTGATCGCTACTATTTATCCATAGACAGATACAATACATAGATTAATATACAGTAGTATTCACACACACACACACACACACACACACACACACACACACACACACACACACACACACACACACACACACACACACACACACACACACACTCTCTCTCTCTTTCCCAATATCTATTATCACAGACACGCTTTATGAACTACATCCTGTGCCATTTAATGGCTGTCATACAGAACACTAACTGGGATAGATTATATTTTGGGGTTTCTCAGCTCCCAAATCTATAATGCTGTTGTAATTTGTAATAGTTAGCTATTCCTTTCCCTGTGTGTGTGTGCCTGCGTGGGCACGCATGTACGTACATGCCTTTGTGTGTGTGACAGAGTACATGCGAATGGTTTCTTGTCTAAGGCATAGTAAAGTATAGCTGTGTTTTGCCGCAATGCCATTGTTAAGACTAGAGGAGGTCATAAGGAACACCAGCTACTGTTGAGGGACATTTACCTCCCTGTAGAACCACCCTAATATAGTGTTTGTGCGTGTGTGTGTTGTTGAGATGATGCCAGAATGAGAGTGCTCCTTCTCTAGATAGATATTTCATTAGGATGTTCTGTTGATATCTTTGGTCAGTTGTAGGGGGTGTGGACGGGTGTTGAGACAGTGACACTGTGCAGTATATAGGCCTATACATACAGAAAACTGTTGTGAGAGGGCACACACACAGTATACAGAGCATTCAGAAAGTATTCAGACCCCTTCCCCTTTTCCACATTTTGTTAAGTTACAGCCTTATTATAAAATTGATTAAATAACTTTTTTCCCTCATCAATCTACACACAATACCCCATAATGACAAAACGAAAACAGGTTTTTAGAAATGTTTGCAAATTTATTAACCTAAAAAACATAAATACTTTATTTACATAAGTATTAAGACCCTTTACTTTGAGACTCAAAATTGAGCTGAGGTGCATCCTGTTTCCAATGAGCATTCTTGAGATGTTTCTACAACTTGATTGGAGTCCACCTGTGGTATATTAAATTGATTGGACATGATTTGGAAAGGCACACACCTGTCTATATAAGGTCCCACAGTTGACAGTGCATCTCAGAGCAAAAAACAAGCCATGAGGTCGAAGGATTTGTCTGTAGAGCTCTGAGACAGGATTGTGTCGAGGCACAGATCTGGGGAAGGGCACTAAAAAATGTTTGCGGAATTGAAGGTCTTAAATGGAAGAACTTTAGAGCCGCCAAGACTCTTCCTAGAGCTGGATGCCCGGAAAAACTGAGCAATCGGGGTAGAAGGGAGGTGAGGTGATTAAGAACCCGAAGGTCAATCTGATAGAGCTCTAGAGTTCCTCAGTGGAGATGGGAGAACCTTCCAGAAGGACAACCATCTCTGCAGCACTCCACCATGCAGGCCTTTTTGTTAGAGTGACCAGAAGGAAGCCACTCTTCAGTAAAAGGCACGACAGCCCGCTTGGCCAAAAGCCACCTAAAGACTCTCAAACCATGAGAAACAAGATTACCTGGCCTGATGAAACCAAGACTGAACTCTTTGGCCTGAATGCCATGCGTCACGTCTGGAGGAAACAGCATCTTGCTGTGGGGATGTTTTCAGCAGCAGGGACTGGGAGACTAGTCAGGATGGAGGGAAAGATTAACAGAGCAAAGTAAAACCTGCTCCAGAGTGCTCAGGACCTCAGACTGGGGCGAAGGTTCAACTTCCAACAGGACAATGACCTTAAGCACACAGCCAAGACAATGCAGGAGTGGCTTTGGGACAAGTCTCTGAATGTTCTTGTGTGGCCCAGCCAGAGCTTGAACCAGATCGAACATCTCTGGAGAGACCTGAAAATAGCTGTGCAGCGATGCTTCCCATCCAACCTGACAGAGCTTGAGAGGTTCTGCAGAGATGAAAAGGAGAAACTCCCCAAATACAGGTGTGCCAAGTTTGTAGCGCCATCCCCAAGAAGACTCAAGGCTGTAATTGCTGCCAAAGGTGCTTCAACAAAGTACTGAGTAAAGAGTTTGAATACTTATGTAAATGTCATATTTCCATTTTTTTTATTTTATACATTTGCAAGAATTTCTGAAAAGTGCTTTTTGCTTTGTCCTGATAGGGTATTGTGTGTATATTGATGAGGGGAAAAAACTATTCAATACATTTTAGAATAAGCCTGTAATGTAACTAAATGTGTAAAAAGTCAAGGGGTCTGAATACTTTCCGAATGCACTGTACTGTATATGAGGTACAGTATCTATAGCGTACTTACAACTACCACTACTGTATACATTAAACACACAAAACCCTTTAAACCGCTGCTGTCCACACACCATACGAGTGTTAGACTCAGGTCAACTACCCTTTTTTCCCCTACAGTAAGAACCAGACTGAATGTCGGTGTGTTAGTACATATCCCTGTCATGCCAAACAGTCACATAAGATAAACCCTGAAGGGAGTGTGCCTAGTTGGAGGTTTTCGGATGTGACCCGGAATGAACTAGGAACACTGTGTTCAAACTGTTGCGTGTTCGTTCAACCCTGTCCTCAGGTTGTGTCAGGGTGATTACTCATGTCTGGTTTAGGAGGGGGGTTGAGATGGTTGAGGGGTGGGGTTTTACTCCCTCTTTGGCCCCCTAGCCCTTGGCCCCTCGCCCTGACGGATGAGCTCATTAGTCAATATAGCTAGAACCTGCAAGGATCCACACTGGCCTCAGAGACCACCCTGCACTGTGCAACACACACACACGCAGGGACGCAGGAGTGCACACACACGTACAGTAACGCACAAACACATGCCAATACACACACACACACATATGTGGCAACACACACACAGGCACACACGCAGGAGTGCACACGTACAAACACACAAACAAACACATATGGATACATGCACATACACATCTCCCCTTCCGTCCCTCTCTTGTGACCTTCCACACCTTCCATCGAATCAGAAAACGCTTGTCTCTTTTCCATCGAGTCAGCACTCCCTCTCTCCCTCCTTCCCTTTATTCAAACTCTCTCTGTTTTTCTCATTCTGTCTATCATCTTCTTCTTCACTCTTCTCCCCCTCCCTTTCCTTAAACTGACCTAGCAGCGAAGGCATGCAGACACACGTGGGCTTCAGGTATGGGGGGAGGTAGAGCGGTAGAAAGAAATGGAGCGAGAGAGGAGGGCAAGGTTGAGAGGTAGGGGAGATGGGGGTTGAGAGAGAGGGAGAAAGAGAGAGAGGGAGGGAGAGGGAGGGAGGGAGAGAAAGAGAGAGGGGGAGGGAGAGAGAAAGAGAGAGGGGGGAGGGAGAGAGAAAGAGAGAGAGGGAGGGAGAGAGGGAGAGGGCTGTGGGGGTGGGTAGGTTAGTTCTAGTTTCCTCTGGAAAATCCCCAAACGCTCAGCAGGGTCTGGCAGACAAGGTGAGATGCAGAGGACAACCCCCTCCTCCTCCTCCTCCTCCTCTCCAGCTGTTCTGAACATGGGGGTGTGTGTGTGTGTGTGTGTGTGTGTGTGTGTGTGTGTGTGTGTGTGTGTGTGTGTGTGTGTGTGTGTGTGTGTGTGTGTGTGTGTGTGTGTGTGTGTGTGTCAGTGGGGTCAGTGACTGTGAAGGCTCCAGCAGCTCAGGGATCCAGGTAAGAAAGATCCAAGGTGATAATTTAGCTGCCCGGTGATTGGCTTATGACCCCTCCATGCACCTGGACTACAGTACCTGAAACCCTCTTTTACACACACTTCCTTTATTATGCCCTAATTGTCTCTATACTAAAGGACGGACGGTTTTAATGAGTGATATGGGATGTTCTTGTTCTCGTCAAGTCTTTTATGGGCCGTTTATAAGGATGTTTTGTATCCGTTGACGTCTTAGATGACGTTGGAGACAGCGACGGTGTCACGTGAAACCTGTCACACAGACACGCACACACACACATTTACACACACACACGTTGTATCCGATCAACGGTGTGAAATAGCATTGTTCTCAGGGAGACAGCCAATAAGTGTCAGGATGGTTAAACCCAGGATTAACCTTTAGTTGGCCGATTCTGAGCTTGGAAGCGTTTCTATCTTCTCCATGCTTGGGTGGATGCAACCAAAGCCTAATCCTGTTTTTTTCTTCTTTGCACTAATGCCTATTGACTTTTCACAGAGGTCCTACATGAAATCAATTCTCCAGTTGACTGCTTTGAGAGCTGAATGGTTAATGTCAACCCAGCAAGTACTGGTGGAGGAGAGATGAGGAGAAAGAGGGAGTGGGGAGAGAGGTGGAGTAGAAGACTGGGGGGTTCTGGTTGGTGCCAATGTCTGGAAATCAACCTGGTTCCTGCTACATGTGCAAGCTCAGAGTTGAGCAAGTAGGATGTAAATAGTTGTTTCCATCTTGCTCACACACTTTCTCTCGCTCTTTCTCTTCCTCTTCCTCCCACTCTCTCTCTCTCTTTCTCTCTCCCACGCTTGCATCTCCATTCTGTTCTCTCATCTATCTCTGTCCCAAATCCTTAACCTCAACACTCCCTCTCCCTTCCTCCCTCCCCTTCTCACCCTCATCTCTCTCTCTCTCTGTTCAGGATTCATTTATGTAATGTGGTGTGTGAGAGAGGATGTGCCCGTTACAAATCTGCCTCAAATATGCAACAGGAGGGATTGATTTAGCAACAACAAAAAACCTAAATGAAATCCTCACATGTGTAATGCAGGTGTCGAAACTGAGTGGATTTTAGCCTGTTTTAAGAGGGCCAATGCAGTGGGATATCTGAGGTTAGGTGTTTTGGAGAAGTGGTCTCTGTGTTAGTATTGTATCACCAACAGCAGCAAGGCAGAGTGTACTACAAGCCCCAGGCAACCTGTGTGTTTGAGCAGCCCCTGCTGGAGAGAAGTGGAATTGCAACAGTGATACAGTTTTGGGACCATATTTATTTAAATTGTTGTCATTTAGCAGACACTATTATCCAGAGTGGGTCGCAGGTAGCCTGGCGGTTAAGCCGGTGACATGGGTGTCGATTTAAGGCAGCACTCCGCACCTCTCTGATTCAGATGGGTTGGGTTAAATGTGGAAGACACATTTTGGTTGAATGCCTTCAGTTGTGTAACGGACTAGGTATCCCTTTTCCCAATTTACAGGCGAAATTAGGGTTAAGTGCTTTGCTCAAGGGCACATTGACAGGTTCTTCACTTTGTCTGCTTTGAACCAGTAACCTTTCAGTAACTGGACCGAACACACTAACCGCTAGGATACCTGCTGCCCGCATTCATTGTCTCATATCAGAGTGTGATGTGTATGATAATATGATGTGTGTGATGATCATGTGATTCTAGATCTGTACTGGTTGGTTGGTTAGAGAGTGAAAGAGTAACCACTGGTTGGTTAGAGAGTGAAAGAGTAACCACTGGTTGGTTAGAGAGTGAAAGAGCACTTTGAAAAACATCCAACCAGACTTTGACAGACAAGCCCTCTAACTGACCTACCGATTGAAACAGTACCCATTAATAGGTTAGTATGAAATCATCCTGAACCAGAATCGATAGGAACCACGAGACAGACATGGAATCAAGTAAACAACTAAACTGTAGAAAATGCTTTTGCTTGAATTCTTTTCAACACAACCATTTGTTTTAAGAGTGAAGGGTTATGTTTGAGTTCTCTTTCATTCTCTCCTTCTTCCCTTCATTTTAGGCCCCTGGGTGCAACACTGAAAGGTGCTGGACATGTTTTACCATTCTCTCTTTACCTCCCTCCCTCCTTCTATCCATCCATCCTTTATTAATTCATACCCCCCACTCACAGCTCAGAGAGCAGTGTGGTTTTATTTATTGATGACCCTGGAGAGAGAGAGAGGAACTGGCTGTGTTTAGGAGCCCCAAAGGAGTACTGTTTATTTAATGAGGAGAGGTGACCTGGGCCACACTGTGTCTGTCTAGGGCCCTCAGGGGCCTTACAATGTCTGGCTTGGGTCCTCTTAGGTGCCACATACACTACCGGTCAAAAGTTTTAGAACACCTACTCATTCAAGGGTTTTCCTTTATTTTTTAAAACTATTTTCTACACTGTAGAGTGATAATGAAGACATCAAAACTATGAAATAACACATGTTATCATGTAGTAACCAGAAAAGTGTTAATCAAATATATTTTCTATTTGAGATTATTCAAATAGCCACCGTTTGCCTTGATGACAGCTTTGCACACTCTTGGCATTCTCCCAACCAGCTTCATGAGGTAGTCAACTGGAATGCATTTAAATTAACCTCTCAGGGATCAGACCCTTTTTTTCCATTTTCGCCTAAAATGACATACCCAAATCTAACTGCCTGTAGCTCAGGCCCTGAAGCGAGGATATGCATTTTCTTGGTACCATTTGAAAGCAAACACTTTGAGGTTTGTGGAAATGTGAAAGGAATGTAGGATAATTTAACACATTAGATCTGGTAAAAGATAATACAAAGTACCAACACCTTTGACATGCAAGAGAAATGCCATAATGTATTATTCCAGCCCAGGTGCAATTTAGATTTTGGCCACTAGATGGCCAAAGTTTCAGACTGATCCAATGAACCATTGCATTTCTGTTCAAAATGTTGTTTCAAGACTGTCCAAATGTGCCTAATTTGTTTACTTTTCATTTTCAAAATGTTGCACTCTCCTCAAACAATAGCATGGTATAATTTCACTGTAATAGCTACTGTAAATTGGACAGTGCAGTTAGATTAACAATAATTGAATCTTTCTGCCAATATCAGATATGTCTATGTCCTGGGAAATGTTCTTGTTACCTACAACCTCATGCTAATCGCATTAGCCTACTTTAGCTCAACCGTCCCACAGGGGACCCACCAATCCCGAAGAAGGTGGAATTTCTTTCCTCCTTAATGCATTTGAGCCAATCAGTTGTGTTTCGACAATGTAGGGGGGGTATACAGAAGCTAGACCTGTTTGGTAAAAGACCGAGTCCATATCATGGCAAGAAAAGCTCAAATAAGCAAAGAGAAACGACAGTCCATCATTACTTTAAGACATGAAGGTCAGTCTATCTGGAAAATGTCAAGAACTTTGAAAGTTTCTTCAAGTGCAGTCACAAAAACCATCATGCACCATGATGAAACTTACTCTCATGAGAACTGCCACAGGAATGTAAGTCACCATCTCTACTGCAGAGAATAAGTTCATTAGAGTTACCAGCCTCAGAAATTGCAGCCCAAATAAATGCTTCACAGAGTTCAAGTAACAGACACATCTCAACATCAACTATTCAGAGGAGACTGTGTGAATCGGGCCTTCATGGTCATTGCTGCAAAGAAACCACTACCAAAGGACACCAATAAGAAGAAGAGACTTTCTTGGACCAAGAAACACGAACAATGAACATTAGACCGGTGGAAATTTGTCCTTTGGTCTGGAGTCCAAATTGGAGATTTTTGGTTCCAACCAACGTGTCTTTGTGAGACACGGTGTGGGTGAATGGCTGATCTATGCATGTGTATTTCCCACCATAAAGCATGGAGGAGGAGGTGTTATGTTGTGGGAGTGCTTTGCTGGTGACACTGTCTGTGATTTTTTTTAACCAGCATGGCTCCCACAGCATTCTGCAGCGATATACGCTATCCCATCTGGTTTGGGCTTAGTGGGACTATAATTTGTTTTTCAACAGGACAATGAACCAATACACCTCCAGGCTATTTTATCAAGAAAGAGAGTGATGAAGTACTGCATCAGATGACCTGGCCTCCACAATCACCCGACCTCAACCAAATTGAGAAGGTTTGGGATGAGTTGGACCGCAGAGTGAAGGAAAAACAGCCAACAAGTGCTCAGCATATGCGAGAACTCCTTCAAGACTGTTGGAAAAGCATTCCAGGTGAAGCTGGTTGAGAGAATGCCAATAGTGTGCAAATCTGTCATCAAGGCAAAGGGTGGCTACTTTGAAGAATCTAAAATATAATATATATTTTGATTTGTTTTAACACTTTTTTGGTTAATACATGATTCCATATGTGTTATTTCATAGTTTTGATGTCTTCAATGTAGAAGTAGTAAAAATAATGAAAAACCCTTGAATGAGAAAGTGTGTCCAAACTTTTGACTGGTACTGCAGGATGCATCCCAAATGACACCCTATTCACCTTTTTAGTGCAGTACTTTTGACCAGGAACCATAGGACTCTGGTCAAAACTAGTGTACTATATAGGGAATAGGGTTCCATTTAGGACAGCCATGGTGTTTGGGTTGGTTACTCTTAGGGGCCATACATTGGCTCTATCTCATTTCTAATCTCCTTGCCTCTTTCTCAACCGTATTGGAGGAGATGGTCTAAAGTCCCCCACCTCTGACCTTCTGCTCCAATGCGTTTTGAGAAGGAGGCGAGGAGATAGGATGTGAGGAATCGAGGAAAGAGGAAATAACTGCCGACTGATTGAGATGTGCTATGGGGACCTGCTGTAGAAGGGTACAGTCCCTAGTGGTTTAGAGATTAACTGGTCCCTGGACTCCACTGTAATGGAGTCATTCTGTGAACACACACACACACACACTCCGTTCGCTCTCCCTTCTCCGGTGTTCTGTAGGGAGTTCTCATTTAATTAAGTTAATTAATCAATTAATGGGGTTGAGCGAGGCTGTCTGGTTTGCTCTGGGCTTCTCGCTGTTAACTCAAAGACATATTTCTTTGAAGGTGTGTGTGTGTGTGTGTGTGCGTGCGTGCGTGCGTGCGTGTGTGTGTGCGTGTATGTAAATGGGGGTGTGCGTGGGTGTGTGTGTGTTAGCCTATAAAACTCCCTCTAAAGATCCAACCGCATTTTAAGGAAGATTGCCTGGGCTGGATCTTGGTTATTGCTAAGACAATTTAATGAACTAATGATAGTGGATTAGATCACAACTTCTAAAGATTAGACCTCTACACCCCACTCTTTGCTATCAACGTTAAGTTAGTGAGTGAGTCAGGTAATTCATGTGTAATTAAAGTAGCAATTGAATTCACTGTAATTAGCTATGCAGGTGTGTATAATGGATTTATAGACGGTTAAAGCCTGCGTCTTTAATAATGGAGAAAGAGGAGGATGAGAGAGATAAAGAGAGGGATGAAGAAGAGGTAAACAGAGAGTTTAAAAGAGGGGAGGGAGAGAGAGAGGGAAGAAGTAGTAAAGGTAAACAGAGAGTTTAAAAGAGGGGAGGGAGAGAGAGAGGGAAGAAGTAGTAAAGGTAAACAGAGAGTTTAAAAGAGGGGAGGGAGAGAGAGAGAGAAGAAGTAGTAAAGGTAAACAGAGAGTTTAAAAGGGGAGGGAGAGAGAGAAGGAAGAAGTAGTAAAGGTAAACAGAGAGTTTAAAAGAGGGGAGGGAGAGAGAGAAGGAAGAAGTAGTAAAGGTAAACAGAGAGTTTAAAAGAGGGGAGGGAGAGAGAGAAAGGGAAAAAGTAGGAGAGGTAAACAGAGGTAAGAATGAGAGGAAAGAAAGGAGGGAGAGATACGCAGATGGATGTTGAAGAGAGGGAGAGTAAAGTCCATATTCAGGGATTTTCTGTTCACCAGTCACATCAAGGCTCCAAATCAATCCTGAAAATTGGTTTGTTCCTCGACAAGGATACCAAATGAAGGGGGAGGGAGAGGGAGGGAAGGAGAGAGAGAAAGAGAGGAGAGGGGGAAATTCTGAGGGAGACAGAGTGCGAGAGAGTGGGAGATGGAGAGAGGGAGAGAGCATATTATGGTAACTGACACATTCTTGTCAGATCCATAGATGGACAGATTGGTGATATAGATATATATATAAATGGACCGGATGGTGACATAGATATAGATATCGATGGACAGGATTATGATATAGATATAGATGGACAGGATGGTGATATAGAAATAGATGGACACCATCCTGTAAAACACCAGTCTCAACGTCAACAGTGAAGAGACAACTCTGGGATGCTGGCCTTCTAGGCAGAGTTCCTCTGTCCAGTTTCTGTGTTCTTTTGCCCATCTTAATCTTTTCTTTTTATTGGCCAGTCTGAGATATGGCTTTTTCTTTGCAACTCTGCCTAAAAGGCCAGCATCCCGGAGTCACCTCTTCACTGTTGACGTTGAGTCTGGTGTTTTGCGGGTACTATTTAATGAAGCTGCCAGTTGAGGACTTGTGAGGCATCTCAAACTAGACACTCTAATGTGCTTGTCCTCTTGCTCAGTTGTGCACCGGCGCCTCCCACTCCTCTTTCTATTCTGGTTAGAGCCAGTTTGCACTGTTCTGTGAATGGAGTAGTATACAGCATTGTATGAGATCTTCAGTGTCTTGACAATTTTTCGCATGGAATAGACTGACGAGTTTCAGAAGTAAGGTTTTTGTTTCTGGCCATTTTGAGCCTGTTATCAAACACATAAATGCTGATTCTCCAGATACTCAACTAGTCTAAAGAAGGCAAATTTGATTGCTTGTTTAATCTGAAACAACCGTTTCTAGCTGTGCTAACATAATTCCAAAATGTTTTCTAATGATCAATTAGCCTTTTAAAATGATCAACTTGGATTATCTAACACAACGTGTCATTGGAACACAGGAGTGATGGTTGCTGATAATGGGCCTCTGTACGCCTTTGTCGATATTCCATAAAAATCAGCTGTTTCCAGCTACAATACTCATTTACAACATTAACAATGTCTACACTTGTCACGTTCTGAACTTTATTTTCCTTTGTTTTGTCTTTATTTAGTATGGTCAGGGCGTGAGTTGGAGTGGGCAGTCTATGTTTTGTGTTTCTATGTTTAGGTTTCTGTTTCGGCCTAGTATGGTTCTCAATCAGAGGCAGGTGTCGTTAGTTGTCTCTGATTGAGAATCATACTTAGGTAGCCTGGGTTTCACTGTTGGTTTGTGGGTGTTTGTTTCCGTGTGTGTGTTTGTCGCCACACGGTACTGTTTCGTTTTCGTTCATGGTCACATTTGTTGTTTTGTATTTCTTAGTGTTCAGTTTATGTTTTATAATAAACGATATGGACACTTACCACGCTGCTTTTTGGTCCGATCCCTGCTACACCTCCTCTTCAGACGAAGAGAAGGAAATCTGCCGTTACAACACTGTATTTCTGATCATTTTTATGTTATTTTAATGGACAAAAAATGTGCTTTATAGTTATAGATGTGGATGGACAAGATGGTGATATAGATGGACAGGATGGTGACAAAGATGGACAGGATGGTGATATAGATATAGATGGACAGGAGGTTGATATACAGTGCCTTGCGAAAGTATTCGGCCCCCTTGAACTTTGCGACCTTTTGCCACATTTCAGGCTTCAAACATAAAGATATAAAACTGTATTTTTTTGTGAAGAATCAACAACAAGTGGGACACAATCATGAAGTGGAACGACATTTATTGGATATTTCAAACTTTTTTAACAAATCAAAAACTGAAAAATTGGGCGTGCAAAATTATTCAGCCCCTTTACTTTCAGTGCAGCAAACTCTCTCCAGAGGTTCAGTGAGGATCTCTGAATGATCCAATGTTGACCTAAATGACTAATGATGATAAATACAATCCACCTGTGTGTAATCAAGTCTCCGTATAAATGCACCTGCACTGTGATAGTCTCAGAGGTCCGTTAAAAGCGCAGAGAGCATCATGAAGAACAAGGAACACACCAGGCAGGTCCGAGATACTGTTGTGAAGAAGTTTAAAGCCGGATTTGGATACAAAAATATTTCCCAAGCTTTAAACATCCCAAGGAGCACTGTGCAAGCGATAATATTGAAATGGAAGGAGTATCAGACCACTGCAAATCTACCAAGACCTGGCCGTCCCTCTAAACTTTCAGCTCATACAAGGAGAAGACTGATCAGAGATGCAGCCAAGAGGCCCATGATCACTCTGGATGAACTGCAGAGATCTACAGCTGAGGTGGGAGACTCTGTCCATAGGACAACAATCAGTCATATATTGCACAAATCTGGCCTTTATGGAAGAGTGGCAAGAAGAAAGCCATTTCTTAAAGATATCCATAAAAAGTGTCGTTTAAAGTTTGCCACAAGCCACTTGGGAGACACACCAAACATGTGGAAGAAGGTGCTCTGGTCAGATGAAACCAAAATTGAACTTTTTTGCAACAATGCAAAACGTTATGTTTGGCGTAAAAGCAACACAGCTCATCACCCTGATCACACCATCCCCACTGTCAAACATGGTGGTGGCAGCATCATGGTTTGGGCCTGCTTTTCTTCAGCAGGGACAGGGAAGATGGTTAAAATTGATGGGAAGATGGATGGAGCTAAATACAGGACCATTCTGGAAGAAAACCTGATGGAGTCTGCAAAGGACCTGAGACTGGGACGGAGATTTGTCTTCCAACAAGACAATGATCCAAAACATAAAGCAAAATCTACAATGGAATGGTTCAAAAATAAACATATCCAGGTGTTAGAATGGCCAAGTCAAAGTCCAGACCTGAATCCAATCGAGAATCTGTGGAAAGAACTGAAAACTGCTGTTCACAAATGCTCTCCAACCAACCTCACTGAGCTCGAGCTGTTTTGCAAGGAGGAATGGGAAAATATTTCAGTCTCTCGATGTGCAAAACTGATAGAGACATACCCCAAGCGACTTACAGCTGTAATCGCAGCAAAAGGTGGCGCTACAAAGTATTAACTTAAAGGGGGCTGAATAATTTTGCACGCCCAATTTTTCAGTTTTTGATTTGTTAAAAAAGTTTGAAATATCCAATAAATGTCGTTCCACTTCATGATTGTGTCCCACTTGTTGTTGATTCTTCACAAAAAAATACAGTTTTATATCTTTATGTTTGAAGCCTGAAATGTGGCAAAAGGTTGCAAAGTTCAAGGGGGCCGAATACTTTCGCAAGGCACTGTATATGAACAGGATGGTGACATAGATGGACAGGATGGTGACATGGATGGACAGGATGGTGACATAGATGGACAGGATGGTGAAGTAGATGGACAGGATGGTGACATAGATGGACAGGACAGTGACATAGATGGACAGGATGTTGATATAGATGTAGATGGACAGGATGGTGATATAGATATAGACATAGATGAACAGGATGTTGATATAGATATAGATGGACAGGATGGTGATATAGATATAGATGGACAGGATGGTGATATAGATGGACAGGATGGTGACAAAGACGGACAGGATGGTGATATAGATATAGATGGAAAGGATGGTGATATAGATATAGATGGACAGGATGGTGATATAGATGGACAGGATGGTGATATAGATATAGATGGACAGGATGGTGATATAGATGGACAGGATGGTGATATAGATGGAGAGGATGGTGATATAGATATGGATGGACAGGATGGTGATATAGATGGACAGGATGGTGATATAGATATAGATGGACAGGATGGTGATATAGATTTTACAGGATTTTACAGGATGGTGACAGATAGCCTCTGTGTGTGTGTGTGTGTGTGTGTGTGTGCGCGTGCGCGTCAAGGTCAAGCAATACAGGGAATACGGTGCCTGTCGTTGACATGCGTCTGTCTACAAGACTATGATGTTTTCATTTTATTTTACCTTGATGTGGTTACAGGAGGGAACATGCACGTGCTTGTGTTGTGTTCATTTTGCGCAACAGACACAGATCCTCCCCTAACCCTGTCACAAGGAAATGTGGGCTCCATTCTGCGCAATTCCCCATCTGAGCCTTTGGAATTTGAAATTAAATATATGGAATCAAAATATTTGTCAGCACTTTCAATCTGTTGTTCTTGTCCACTGATCTGGAGTGTGTAGTGTGAGTGAGTGCGTGCGTGAGTGAGTGAGTGCATTTGTGAGTGTGTGAGTGAGTGAGTGAGTGAGTGAGTGAGTGAGTGAGTGAGTGAGTGAGTGTGTGAGTGTGTGAGTGAGTTAGAGCATGAGTGAGTGTGTGAGTGAGTGTGTGTGTGTGTGTGAGTGAGTGAGTGAGTGTGTGAGTGAGTGAGTTAGAGCATGAGTGAGTTTGTGAGTGAGTGAGTGTGTGAGTGAGTTAGAGCATGAGTGAGTGAGTGTGTGAGTGTGTGAGTGAGTTAGAGCATGAGTGAGTGTGTGAGTGAGTGAGTGAGTGTGTGAGTGAGTTAGAGCATGAGTGAGTGTGTGAGTGCGCTACATCTGCTTATCTGTGTTTGTGTTCCCCATGTGCTCACCTATGAATATCAGTGTGTCTCTGTCTTCTAATCTACAGGAACACTTCACCCCAGAGTGCAAGTTCAAAGAGAGTGTGTTTGAGAACTACTACGTGACGTACTCGTCAATCCTGTACCGGCAGACCCAGTCGGGCAGGGCCTGGTACATCGGCATCAACCGGGACGGACAGGTCATGAAGGGCAACAGGGTCAAGAAGACCAAAGGGGCGGCCCACTTCCTGCCCAAACTCATAGAAGGTAGGCTACTATTCTCAGACATCCCAGACATAGGACATGCTGGAACATTTGTAACGTTGTGGGCAGCAAGCAGTCTTTCTGCAAAGACCAGTTGGCTACTGTAGATGTTGCTCAGGTCTCATTTAAAAAATAGATTTGTTCAGCTCAATGTTATTGTCTCTCTCCTCTCTCACTTCTTTTTTCCCATCCTTTTATCCCATCCCTTCCTTCTCTCCCTTCCCCTATTTCCACCCTCTTCCCCCCTTCCTCCTCCTCCCCTCCTCCCTCCCCTCTCTCTCTCTCCCTCCCTCCCCTTCTCTCCCCCATACAGTGGCAATGTACAGGGAGCCTTCGCTGCATGAAGTGGTGGTGGTCGCCGAGCTGAGTCCGCCCAGAAAAACGGCCAAGACCTCCGATTCGCCCGTGCTGCAGAACGGCAAGAAAGACCCGCCCTCCAAACCCAAAACTTCCTAGCGCACGGAGAAGACAGGGGGCAATGGGCACTGACTGGCACTGGCACTGACTGGCGAACAAAGTCTTCCTGTTTTTATTACAAAGGGGTGTCACCGTCAAATGTTTCCCCCCTGCCCCACCGAGCAGCGCGTAGAGGGGGCCGTATTGTTCTATATGCCCACAGGTTTCATCCATACTAATGTAAGGTTGACCAAGGATGTGAAATTTCACTCTATTCCGTTTATAGTGCACTACTTCTGACCAAAGCTTGCACAGGACTCTGGTCAAAAGTAGTGCACTATAAAGGGAATTCGGGTGCCACATGGGACGTGTTCCCAAACACCCTGTTGTTCTCTTCACATCTGTTACCAGGTATTCTCTGTCCGTCAGCACCTTTGTGACCATAGCGATCCGCTCCATACTTAAGCAATGATGTGGAGGTTCTCTTTTCTTTTTTTCTTTCTCTCGTTTGATTTGATTAGTTTGTGACACGGAGTCAATTTTCCACTCGGCAGCACAAGAGAAACTTCCTCGTTCTTCTCTAGGGCTGTTAACAGCAGCTCTCTAATCAAAATCTCCCATACCTCTTGAAAGAGAGAGAGGAACCTCCCCACTGCACTGCATTGAACTACACACATACACACACACACACCCTGCTGAGAGAGAGTGGTGATTGTGTGCGGGTCAGGGCTTAAGGAATGGTAACGATACCATCAGTGAGATGGTGTGAGTCTCTGAGAATCTGTTTGCAATACACCCTCCTATCACTACAACACAATGTATAATTCCTCTAGCTCATGCCTTCAGCCAGGGAGATACATACTGTAGGGCCCACAGCAGGTCAGTGGCACCTTAATTGGGGTGGACGGGCTCGTGGTAGTGGCTGGAGCGGAATGAGTGGAATGGTAGCAAATGTGTTTTCATGTGTTTGATGCCATTCTATTTGCTCCGTTCTGGGCATTATTATGAGCCATCCTCCCCTCAGCAGCCTCCTGTGCCGTAGGCCTATTGTGGTTTTGTTTGAGTGTTTTTGTAGCTGTGTATGTTATTGCAGGACAGTTGTGGTTCTTTCCTGAGGGCTACAGCCTCTTTATGGAATTATCAGGCCAAACAGACTGGCACCCAGGCTAATAACCTCCTGGTTCCATGTTTATTTCTGTTGTTGATCTCAACTTCCGATGTAATAACCAACTAGTACGCACTGAACCTCTTCAACACATGATCCACTATCCTGAGCAGACCATAGTTATTTTGAGCCTCCTTTACTGCACCCTACACCATCATGTCTGGTCATTGCCCATAGCAACGTCATTGTTGTACAGTATGAAATCTGTTGTTTTGTTGATGTTGACAGCGCCAGTTACAGGTTGCTAATACTCGATGGCTGCATCCGAAATGGTACTGACCAGAGCTCTGGTCAAAGGTCAAGCAATACAGGGAATACGGTGCCTGTCGTTGACATGCGTCTGTCTACAAGACTATGATGTTTTCATTTTATTTTACCTTGATGTGGTTACAGGAGGGATTGGAGTTCCCATCCCAAATGGAATGTTAGGTCACACTTTATTTGGATAATCCGGATTTATGGTCATACTGTCAACAAACTATCTGTTGATGAGCAACTACTTGTTAAGGTTACAATTAGGGTTAGAATAAGGGTAAGGTTAGGGTAAGAGTTAAGTTTAGGGTTAGAATAAGGGTAAGGTTAGGGTAAGAGTTAAGTTTAGGGTTAGGATAAAGGTAAGGTTAGGGTAAGAGTTAAGTTTAGGGTTAGGATAAGGGTTAAGGTTAAGGTTAGTTAGGGTTAGTGTTTGAGCTATGGTTAGTAGATAGTTACAGATGGACTATCCAAATAAAGTGTTACCGCAAACTATTTCCTACATAGCCCTATGGGCCCTGATCAAAGGTAGTGCACTATGTAGGGAATAGGGTGCCATTTGGGAGGCAGAGAGCTAGGGCAGAGTGGTAGATGGAGGAGAGATTCACTACTTTAGAGTGAGTGGGCTTGTTTGCGGTGGTGGAAAAAGTACCCAACTTTCATACTTGAGTAAAAGTAAAGAAACCTTAATATAAAATGACTCAAGTAAAAGTAAATGTCACCCAGTGAAATTCTACTTGAGTAAAAGTCTAAAAGTATTTGGTTTAAAATATACTTAAGTATCAAAAGTAAAAGCATAAATCATTTCAAATTCCTTATATTAAGGAAACCAGATGGTTTCTGTTTTTAATTTCTGGAAAGTCAGGGGCACACTCCAACACTCAGACATAATTTACAAATGAAGCATGTGTGTTTAGTGAGTCTGCCAGATCAGAGGCAGTAGGGATGACCAGGGATGTTTGGTTGATAAGTGCGTGAATTTTACTATTTTCCTGTCCTGCTAAGCACTCAAAATATAACAAGTACTTTTGGGTGTCAAGAGAAATGTATGGAGTAAAAAGTTCAATATTTTCATAAGGAATATAGTAAAGTAAAAGTAGTCAAAAATATAAATAGTAAAGTACAGATACCCCAAAAACTAATTAACTAGTACTTTAAAGTATTTTTTACTTAAGTACTTTACACCACTACTTGTTTGTCAAGCCAGAGGAGAGAAAGGGATGAACGAGGGTTCAGAGAGAATTATAGGAATTACGATGGCTTTTTCCAGACCTGGTAATCCTAAATAAGGTGCTGACACCAGGCATCTTCATCTCTCTCTCTCTCACACACACTCTCTCTCTCTCTCTCTCTCTCTCTCTCTCACTCGCTCTCTGTCTGTTGTGAAAGTGAGCGAGCTGTAACACGACAGTGTTGCAATCCTCCAGGGTCCATGTTGTATAATGTTGTGTGTCTGTATGTCTGTTAGGCTAGCAGGCTGTCTGTCTGTTATGCTAGCAGGCTGTCTGTCTGTTAGGCTAGCAGGCTGTCTGTCTGTTATGCTAGCAGGCTGTCTGTCTGTTAGGCTAGCAGGCTGTATGTCTGTTAGGCTAGCAGGCTGTCTGTCTGTTATGCTAGCAGGCTGTCTGTCTGTTAGGCTAGCAGGCTGTCTGTCTGTTATGCTAGCAGGCTGTCTGTCTGTTAGGCTAGCAGGCTGTATGTCTGTTAGGCTAGCAGGCTGTCTGTCTGTTATGCTAGCAGGCTGTCTGTCTGTTAGGCTAGCAGGCTGTCTGTCTGTTATGCTAGCAGGCTGTATGTCTGTTAGGCTAGCAGGCTGTATGTCTGTTAGGCTTGCAGGCTGTCTGTCTGTTATGCTAGCAGGCTGTCTGTCTGTTAGGCTAGCAGGCTGTCTGTCTGTTAGGCTAGCAGGCTGTCTGTCTGTTATGCTAGCAGGCTGTCTGTCTGTTAGGCTAGCAGGCTGTCTGTTAGGCTGTCTGTCAGGCTGTCTGGCCATCTGGCTGTCTGTCTGTCTGTCTGTTAGGCTAGTCTGTTAGGCTAGCAGTCTGTCTGTCTGTTATGCTAGCAGGCTATCTGTCTGTTAGAATAGCAGGCTGTCTGTTTGCTGTCTGTCAGGCTGTCTGTCAGGCTGTCTGTCAGTCTGTCTGTCTCTGTCTGTCTGTCTGTCTGTCTGTCTGTCTGTCTGTCTGTCTGTCTGTCTGTCAGGCTATCTGTCTGTCAGGCTGTCTGTCAGACTTTCTGGTTCTCACTGATTCAGACTATTCACTTCAATTAAGCAATTAAATAGGGCTTCTGATTTATGTATTTGGGAAGCCCGGTTGCTGAGCCTAAAGGCCTATGATCACACACACACACACACACACACACACACACACACACACACACACACACACACACACACACACACACACACATCTGACCCACTGATTCCACAAGCTAATTCCAAGCATGTCCAATTATAGAAAGGTTCTGAGAACATGAGTCTCTAGGAAGATTCCTTCTGCCTCAGATTAGAACTAAATGGTGTGAGACTGTCAGGAAAGGGGGATGAGGAGATGGAGGGGATGAGAGGAGTAGAGTGGGGAGGAGGCGGTGGAAAAGAGGAGGGGATGATAGGGGAGGAGTGGAATGGAGTGGGAGGGAGATGGATGAGAGGAGGGGAGTGGAATGGGGAGGAGGGAATGAAAGGGGAGGAGTGGAGTGGGGAGGAGGAGATAGATGAGAGGAGAGGAGGGGATGGAGCAGAGGAGTGTATGAGAGGGGAGGAGGGGTGGGGAGGAGGGGATGAGAGTGGCGAGAAGGGGATGAGAGGGGAGGAGTGGAGTGGGGAGGAGGAGGAGATGATCGAGAGGAGAGGAGTGGAGTGGAGGAGATAGATGAGAGGAGAGGAGGGGATGGAGCAGAGGAGTGTATGAGAGGGGAGGAGGGGTGGGGAGGAGGGATGAGCGTGGCGAGAAGGGGATGAGAGGAGAGGAGTGGAGAGGAGCGGAGAGGAGCGGGGAGGAGGAGGAGATGATCGAGAGGAGAGGAGTGGAGCGGGGGGGAGGAGAGGAGAAAACAATAGGTTACATTAAATGAGCGCTTCCGCTGGTTTATCAAACCGGTCAATGTTGAATAAGGCCAGTGAATCCATAAATTGGATATACTGTATGTGAAATAGCCATGAATCCTGTGACTTTTACAGTTTTATTATAAGGGCTGGGGAAATCTATGTTGCAATACATTACGTATCAACCACTGTCTGCGCATGCATTACATTATTTTACATCACAACTCTGAATGCACACCCTCCACAAGCATTACTATTAGCAATGAGAAAAGAAAGCGAGTTAAGGGCTAATGCTAAGCTAGTCCCTGACTAGCTGATATGGTGATCAAATTTTATTTGTCACATACACGTGTTTAGCAGATGTTATTGCGTGTAGCGAAATGCTTGATGGTGATTTGATGATGTTGTGCCAGTACAACACTGGCACTCTAGCAAGTTGAGATTACATTACAGTGAGCACTGAATGTGAGTGTGTGTGTGTGTGTGTTATCAACTGCGTGTGTATGTCATATTACATACAGTATGATTGGTGTGTGTTCATAAAGGTGTGTCAGTGTAGGAGTAGGTACAATTTTACACCAAATGTAATCCTGTTTGTTTTAACCCTTCAAATGGTCACACAAAGTGTGTGTGTTTATACATACAGTACAGGGACAGTATATCTACGAGCACACAAGGTGTGAGCACCTGCATGAGCAGATATGTAGCCACAGGGTGCTGCTATGCTGGTGTGTAGGTTATGGAGTGTAGGATTGTACTGAGCTTCCATCTCATACAGAATCAAACATGCACGCGCACTCACAAACACACACAAAGTCATTTTCATTATAATGAACCTGACTTCTTCAACAAACAAACAAGTTTTCATTTATTTACATATGCCTGTAGGTTGCAATAATGAATATAGAATGAACAATAGCTCATTGGAAATAGTACAACGCTACAGTAAAACACATGCGAGGATAATGTAGTTATTCAGATGAGCACCAGTGTTGTTTTAGGCCCCCCAGGTGTTTGCAGTGTTTTTCACTTTCTTCTGTTAGATGCAGTGTGGGGGAACAACATCGGTGTTCATGGAGTTGCAAGAGTTGCAGTGCTTCTCCACTGAGGAGAGTGTGTGAAGTCCTCACAAGGATAGTAAAAAAAAGGACAATTCAGACAAATGGGGACATTTTGCCGGTCCCCAAAATGAAAAAGGCAATTTTAGGCTTAGGCGTTAGTCTTAAGGTTACAATTAGGGTTAGAATTAGGGTAAGGGATTTGGGGGTTAGGGTTAGGTTTAATAGGGTTAAGGGTTAGGGAAAATAGGATTTTGAACGGGAATCAACTGTTTGGCCCCCACGAGGATGGTGTGGTTCGTGTTGTGCTGTGTTTTTGCCATTTTCAAAGTGTTCCCTGATCCACTGAAGTGTTGAATACATCTAAGAACAGACATACTCCTCCTCTCTCTTTTCTTTCATGTCTCTCCATATCCCTTGCCTTCCTTCGGGGAGTTAGCTATCACTTCATGTCATTCAGCATGAATTACTGTGTCTTTGGACGGCCATTCATCTCTTGTCTATCTGCTTTATCTCTCCATCCCGTGTATTACCTGACCATAAATTGATCAGAGAGATCAAGAGCTGGATTTACAGCTGTTAAGCTCCCCATAACTTGCCCCTGGATTCTATTTTAAATGCAAAATATCCTCCCTTTTGAGAGCGTATTATATTATATTAATACTATTCACTCTACATTTGTAAGTGGGAGAGAGAGACCGTGTGGATGCTTGTGCAATAGAGAGTTCAAATGTGTGTGTATGTGCGTGTGAGATATGGTTATTAAATAGGGTTAAGCGATGGAGGTTCACCCACTCCGTTTGCCCGGTGTTACCAGGGGGTCTTTTCTCCTTCCATATTTCCCTCCTTCTCTCCCCAGTCAGTACACACTGAGAGAGAGAGAGATAACTGCAGTGTAGGTCATCTGGAGTCCTGGAGGACTCAAAGGAGAGGGGGGCAACTAACTCTTGCCCACTCGGCCACACTTTGAAGTTTCACTTCCTCTTCTGATCCGTCTCCCAAACACAACTCCCCTTCAACCCTTATCTCTGTGTACCGCCTACAGGTACTGTAGCAAAGTGTGAAAATGTGTCCATTCCCTCTGTCTCTGTGTGTGTGCGCTTGTGAGTGAGGAGAGGAAAACATCGAGACGCCAAATCAATGAGAACTAGTCGTTGGGCAGAAAGGAAGACACTTCATTAAAAGATGCAACACAGGTTATACAGTATATCTACGAGAGTGTTAAACAACTTAGCAAATGTGTTTTGTCAGACCTTTTACTTTTAAAAACGTTTTGCCATGTTTGTTTGTGATCGGAGTTGCTGTTGCATGTGTCTGTGTGTGTTACTTTGGGGTGTAGTCCTTCTTCCCACATCTGCAATGCAGCAGAAAAGAGACACAAAATTGAAAGAGAAAAGCTCACAGGCTTTGACAAAAGAACTAAGTCAAGGTCCCGTTCTCAGATATTTTGTTTCTGAAGCTGCTTGACAAAATAGTTTTCTATTGAGGCCCTGACCCAACCCAGCCCTGAGTTTAATGCTAAAATACCTCTGGCCAGTATCTCCAATCTCTGTTAGTCCTCAGAGTAGTGCTGCATTTTAAAGGTACAGTCCTGTCCTGAAGCACATCTGCAATGCACACACAGCACTTCTGCATGTCGGGCTGGGCCGGCGCAGATGTGAATCACAGAGGTCACCTTTAAAATAGGAGCTAAGCTGGGGAGCTGCCCCACCACTGAGGTACTGCATACTGTTTGTCTCAATGGGCTTTTTCTGGTTAAATAAATAAATACCAGGCCTGGGTTCAATAGTATTTGGAATCATTACAAATACTTCATGTGGGCTTGATTGAGCTGTCCTGGCACAATGGAAGTAATAGAATACCGGCAAGAATGCAAACCCTACCCTTATGGCACTGCAGGCAGACTAGGGCAAACAAATGCTATTTGAATAGTATTTGAGCCTAGGCCTGCTGCACAGTAACTACTATGGTCTGATGGTATGCTGAAAATGTATTACTGTTTTTTAAAGTGGGATCTTGTTGGTGAAGACTGAGATTGATTGTTATTTGATTGTCATGGCGGTATGTTGTTGGGGTTATTGTGACTGTTGTAAAGAATGTACTTTTGGGAGATTCTGTCCATAGCATTGGAGTTGTTTAATGTATATATCTTAGTTGGTCCATCCATGTATGTTTCTTTCTTGATTTGATCATGACTGGTTTCAAATCGGACTCTGATATGTACCGCCAACCCAACACTGAACCCCAACTCAACAATGTAAACAAAAAGGCAAAGAGTAAAGTGAAATATTAGTGAGTGATTGTGTCTAAAGACGGAAGGATATTCATCTTTTGGCTACTATGTCTTCCGGAGCCCTAGTACCCCTCACCATGGATACAGACCTGTCAATCAAACTGGATGACCTCTGACCTATGAACCTTGAGAGGAATCTAATTGGCTCGCCAGCAGCATGCAGACTGCTCATTCACTGTCTCTCTCTATCTCTCTCTCACACACACACACACACACACACACACCACACACACACACCGTATAACCCACGTGTGTGATTCTGCCATTGATAAAAGGGGTCTGCTTCGTACATTGGAGCCCCCTACAGTTTTGTATTGCATGGATGATCCAAGTTATTGTGATGATGATGACTATGATGATGATGATGAAGTCTTCCAAAAAGGGATTTTACGAAATTCTCCATATTACTTGTTTCATGTCTTCCAATGAAAAATCAGTACTTCAGTCTTCCAGCTAACAACAAAACCACGATGACACTATTTTTGTACCAAAACAATGGGACTATCATATCCATGGAAACGTGGCGGGGGGGGCAGATGTGCATCGCAGTGTGCCCCCTGTTGCACACAAAGAGGACAACAACACCATACCATCTAAAAGCAAAACACCGAACCATGTATCACCGAAAAAACAGAGAATGGGACAATAAAGGAATAAAGCTCTATCTAAGGCTGTTTTGAGCACTATAGCCTACGGCAGTGGAGAGAGTCACAGATGGACTGTACTACAAGCATGCATGCGTCCAACATTTACAGGATACATCAAAAAAGAAAGACAAGGAGTCCTATATTTACTCCCCCTCTCCCTTCCCCCAATACACACTCTACTACTCCTTGAACCCTTGTCTTCTCTGCTTTTGCAATATGATCTGTATTCATTTCTATAATAACTTACACAAAGTCAAGGGAGACATGTTATTGGATATAATTGAATAAAATCGAATATATTTGTATGATTGTAAAAAAAAAACTGGTCTCGTGTCTTTGAATTGTGTACTGCGCTTTCTTCCATAGCCTGCTTGTTACAAATAGGCCTATGCAAATAAACAAGATTATTCTGATTTTTCAAGGTTTTTACTGTGTTCACCAATAACTAATTTCTTGACGTTGATTTTTGCATATGACTAGCTTACATAATTAAGACATCATTGCTGGTCATATCTGATTCCTTATTCAGATGCAACCTAACCTATCTTTATGGGCTAGTGCTATCCGGGATCCATGGAATGTACAACTCTGACATCACTCCATTGAAGTTTCAATTGAAAAAGATTAAGGTAAGGGTTAAGATTTTAGGGTTAGGTGAGGATTAAGGTTAGGTAAGGGGACAAAAACTTACCCACAAGGAGTACAGGGTGCACGAGCACATAGACAATTACCCCACTTATTTTATGAACTTCTAGTTAAAACCAAAATACAATTTTAATACATTGTAAAAATAGATGAAGTGGTCCCAGAACACTCAAATCTTCCAACCAGAATAAAGGGTAGTTAGTTCCCTGTAATGTTTGTTAGTGGTCACTAGATGGAATAAATTACCATCCACAGTGAACTTTAAAAACATAACAAATATGAAAGGATAAATTCATTAATAAATATATATATATATATATATTTTTTTTTGCCTCAAAAGGTTGTAAGTACTGATGTTGGCAACTATACATAAATAAGTGCTAATTGTTGAAACAAGTGCAATAAGAGGAGGGGTAGAATTCAAAATAGCCTCCTTTTAAATTCAAAAGAGGAAAAACTATATTCTGTTATCATGCAAATCACAAAAACAAGACAAAGAAATCCCATGAAGATTATGTGAGAAATATTTTTAATAGAGGATCTATTAAAATTGGGTTAGAGGTTAATTGGTAGTATATATAGTAGTGCCACCCCACACAAACAACATGTTATAAAAAATATATATAATCTAGTTGGAGTAATATCTGCAAAGGGACTCTTGTCAATCTTATTGAGACCGATTGGAGCAAGTCATTTGTTATCCACCTTTTCTCTGCTGCCAATCTTTGGGCCTTGGACCACCCCACCCCCAACTCGAGGCCAGCGATAGATAGATATGTTCTCTTTTCCATGTGTACGAAAGTGTACATATGATTCTGTCATTTCATCCACTCTCTCTTTGTAATACATGTGTTGGTTTAGACATTTCAGCAATTGATTTTTGGTTTCTCCTACATACAGTTTGTAACATTCTTTACATTCTATCAAATAGACCAGATTGGATGACTCCAGCTGGAAGTTCTGCCAAACCGGAGCCCCCATTCCCGTATATTCATTTTGCAGGTGTTTCCCACATCTAAAACGAGGATTAACCTGCACTTTCCCACTACCTATGGAAGCATTCACCAAGATGTCGTCGAGGTTCTTGTTTCTCCTAAACGCTGAAATGAAGTTCAACCGGTTTCAAGGGCTCAAAACGATTCTGTGTCTCCTCAAAATGTTTCTTAACATTAGAGTTAAGCTTCATTGAGGGTTTTCGAAAAACTTGTTACAAATGGAGTAATGTCAAACTCATTGGAATGGCTAGGAGGTTCCCCGCGCTCGAGGTCCCTCTTCACCTCTGCTTTGACTGTCCATACGAATCTCTTGGTGTAGCCCCCATATGTCTGAGTGCTTTAATTGCCTACCTAAGCTGCTAGTGTCTTAACCACCGTTCCACAGGAGCATGTTCATTAATTGGTTATGGTTCATTCAACAAGCACGTGAAACAGTGCTGGAACCCGTTAAGATGAAGATCTGTGAAGTTATTCCGATTTTTACAAGTGATCTTTGAAAGACTGAGAAAGTGACTTTTAGTCTAGTTTTGATGTCTTCCCTATTATTCTACAACGTAGAAACGGAAAACCCTTGAATGAGTAGGTGTGTCCAAACTTTTGACTGATACTGTACAGTGTGTATATACATTGACGTTACGCAGAATTGATATTATACATGTTATATTGGACATATTAGACATGCACACACACACACACACACACACACACACACACACACACACACACACACACACACACACACACACACACACACACATGCACCCAACCACACACACTCCACCCCACCCTCCGCCTCTCCCGTGGCTACACACCACAGAGGACACAACAGAGTTCTGTGGTCAGGTTAATGTGACACAGAGGGGATTTGTAGAGCCTAATGGATTATTTGGGAAGTTACTGAATGGAAGGAACGTACCATAAGGGATTCTGTGTGTTAACGTTAGCTGGCCCGTGTCATTCACCAGTAAATGAATTCTAATGGGGATTCGTCTCTCGTTTCCTTTCTGAGGAGACAGGGAGCCCTGAAGTGATGCTCCCATTGTGTTACAGTACAATGTAAAAAAAAAAACATATTGATGAATTAGACAAAAATTGCTAAATTAACCTTGAAAACACTCACTCCTACTGACAAACAGATGGAGAAATGTACATACAATGCTCCTAGCTGTAAAGGTAACTTCAGCAAGTGACATAACAAAGGTGCAGAAAGGACATGATTCAGGCTGTTTTCACACTGTAAGTGTTCGTGCCACAAGGATGGTGTGTGTCTTTGCTTGCATGTGTGTATGAGAACTTGAGGGGCTCCATAGAGACACACAGTGCTGAGCCGAGACAGAGCGAGACACTTTACATTCAGAGCCCCAGGGAGCTGGGCTTAAATGTGTCCTTGTACAGTCTGTGTATTGTGCTGCTATGCATGGCCACTTCTCTCACAGTGTGACCCTCTCTCTCTCTAACTCCTCTCCCACAGAAGCCAAAAGAGAAACACGTTCACAGGCATGTGGGTTTTCACTAGCTGTGTGTGTGTGTGTGTGTGTGTGTGTGTGTGTGTGTGTGTGTGTGTGTGTGTGTGTGTGTGTGTGTGTGTGTGTGTGTGTGTGTGTGTGTGTGTGTGTGTGTGTGTGTGTGTGTGTGTCAAAGCCTGACTGAAGCTTCTGTGCCAATGATCACCCATGAGAGGCTGTGTGTGTAGGAAGAATAAGGGTAGGAAGAGGAAGGGTATAGGAGAACTACACCATCTCTGCACACTGATAGACTCATATGAGAGTTGTCGTAAGCATTCCACAGGGATGCTGGCCCATGTTGACTCCAAAGATTCCCACAGGCAGGTGGTGGACCATTCTTGATACACACAGGAAACTGTTGAGTGTGAAAAACCCAGCAGTGTTGCAGTTCTTGACACAAACCAGTGACACAAACGTTCTACCATACCCTGTTCATAGGCACTTAAATCTTTTGTCTTGCCCATTCACCCTCTGAATGGCATGCACAATCCATGTCTCAATTGTCTCAAGGCTTAAAAAATAATTATTTAACCTGTCTCCTCCCCTTCATCTACACTGACTGAAGTGGATTAAACAAGCGACATCAATAAGGGATAATAGCTTTTACCTGGAATCACCTGGTCAGTCTATGTCATGGAAAGAGCAGGTGTCCATAATGTTTTGTAGCCTACTCTGTATATGTGTTACGGATACAGGTATCCTGAGTGTGTGTGTGTGTGTGTGTGTGTGTATCCTGTGTTCTTTTCTCTCCTTCTCCCCTCACAGGTGAAAATCATCACTCCCCAATCAGTCACCAATCATCAATCAGAAGACACACCTCCTGTTTCCTACCCAATCACAGTTCCTTTCCCTTGGTTTAAAAACCCTGTCAGTTGTTTGCTCTAGAGCACAATCTCTCTGTAAATGCCATATGTCTGTAGATCGCTCTGGTTCACCCTCTCCTACTATGTCTCTCTATCGCTCTTTATGTATTGAGCCCTCTGTTTGAGCACCTCCATATCACTTTGTCCTCACCTGTGAGTATTGATTTTGGTTATGGTGTTTGTTTGCTGGTGGGAAAAGGGGGAAACCAAGACAAGTCGCCCATGGGCATACACTACCCGTAGGTAAACTTTGTTAAAAACACTAGTTAGAACTGGGCGGACCACCCAATGTATTTTTGGTTAGTTAGCTGTTGTTGAAATAGGCTAGTCTATCTTAGGGGTGTTTTGGATGCTTATTGTTTCTTTCCTTGGGTCCAGCTCAGCCCCTTTTCCTGTCCCCCCCCATTACCATGTGTTTGACAGTAATTTAGTTGTCTGTGGTTATTTTGTTCTCACTTTGACTTTTTCACTATTATAATGTGCATGAGTTATGTTACGGGTCTCGTTACCATCTCCCCTAGACTGTCGGGCCAAAAGGGATTCGTAACAATATGGTT
Organism: Oncorhynchus tshawytscha; assembly: GCF_018296145.1. Taxonomy (NCBI): domain Eukaryota; kingdom Metazoa; phylum Chordata; class Actinopteri; order Salmoniformes; family Salmonidae; genus Oncorhynchus; species Oncorhynchus tshawytscha. Next base: position 20,599,645 of record NC_056438.1, read on the forward strand.
CTATTAATGAAGACTATCAATACATTCATCTGTTCAAACTATTATTATTATTATGAGGCTAAACTGATCCTAAATATGTTCCAATGTGTGGTAAGCGTTCTAGTACATTAATACATCATTATTACACTGATCCTAGATCTGTGCTATTTCACCAGCATCGGGCGGCAGGTAAAAGTAAAAAATGTCGATGCAGGGGATGATGTTGATGACGTAGTAAAGAGGCTTCCTCTCGATGATGAGGTAGAAGGTGATGCCTTCATACAGGCCATCACGGTTCGCGTTCTTCCTGCTGGGCGGGTGACGGATGTACCACTCACCACTCTCTGGAGACATTTGGTGTACATTATGTATTAGTGTAGGAAAGTGACTTTGGAAACCACATTGAGCATAGGGTGTGTGTGTCTGATGTATCGCTCGCCACTCTCAATACTAGGGGTGTGCTGAGCAATTTTCTGGATACGTTTATGATCAGAGTATTTTTTTTTGTAATTATCCGTGATTAGATGTATTATTTTGGGTGCCAGGAAGCAGCTTTCTCATGTCAGTCAAAAGTTTCTAAACCCCTGTCAGGATCGTCTGAATGAATGGACCAAGGAGCAGCGTACTTAAAGTTCCACATGTTTAATAAACCCCTGTCACGATCGTCTGAATGAAAGGACCAAGGCGCAGCGTATTTAAAGTTCCACATGTTTAATAAATATGAAACTCACCAAAAACAATACAGAAGAAACCGAAACGTGATGTTCTGGGCTGCTCACAGGCAGCTATACAAAAACAAGATCCCACAAACAGGTGGGAAAAGGCAGCCTAAATATGATCCCCAATCAGAGACAACGATAGACAGCTGCCTCTGATTGGGAACCATACCAGGCCAACAAAGAAATAGAGAACATAGATTGCCCGCCCTAGTCACACCCTGACCTAACCAAATAGAGAATTAAAAGGATCTCTAAGGTCACGGCGTGACAACCCTAATGGACATGGGCAAGGTTCTACGTGGTCTAAATAACTCAACTGGCTTGTTTGCCAGTCTGTAAAGAGAAAGGGCTGCTCTGATTGGATAGAGTGAAGCTGTATTTCTCTGTCCACTCGCTTCATAAATTCACCCCATCACTTTTCCAAGCATGTTCTCATTCTGATCATTTAGATGGCTGCAGCTTGTTACTGTAATAAATCACACGGCGAGGATGTTTGCTATCAATGTGTTTAACATCTAACAAGAGGGAAAAACGTGAAACGCTGCTGCACATTCTGAAAGCAAACTTGAGGACACAGACACACACACACACACACACCCCTCCATACGCTGCTCCTAATCTGCAGCTTTTTTGCAGTAAGAACGTGCAGGGAGGTATTTTGCATATTAGGCTTATTCAAAAACAAGTATCACAAGTATCATCTGAGCCGATCCGACGGCCAACTGTCAACTTACGAATACGAATACGAGGATGGCCATGTCGGCACACCCCTACTCAATCCCCTTCTCGTCCAGGATGTGTGTGTGTGTCTTCTCATATCGTCATCACTGAAGCCCTCATCACATTGTATCTCATTGCCATGGTTATCCAGGGCGTACTGCAGGTCCACCTCTGGTGTAGGTCTAGAACACCATGGTGCAGCTCTGCCGGTCAACGGTAAGTACGCCACCTGGAAACAGGAAGAGGAGGGGGTGTTACGACGAAGGTAACAGACACACGGAAAGGTAAAAGTGTGTGTGTGTGTGGTTGTCTGCGTATGTGTGTGTCTGTGCGTCCATTTATGAACGTGTGTGACAGTGTACATGTGTACATCCATTTGTGTGTGTGTGTGTGTTTGCTCACTCGTGCACATGTGTGTGTCACCTTGACCCCACAGGGGCTGCAGAAGAGGGCAAGGGGAGACCAGGTCACCCTCCCACTACTATAAGCCTGGATAGCCACACGGAGGGCCACATCAAACACACCATCATTACTGCAGAACGAGAGAAAGGGAGGGAGGGAGGGGGGGGAAGAGGAGAGAATGCAGAGAGAGAAATGGAGATTGAGAAAGAGTTCGAAACAGAAGAATACCATTCTCACTGTACATGAGAGCTATTCTGTCTATAGGACTGTACACTCTTAGAAATAAGTTTCTATCTAAGTACCTAAATGGGTTATTTGGCTGTTCCCATTGAATAACCCTTTTGGTTCCAGGCAGAACCATTTTGGGTTCCAAGTAGAACCCTTTCTTCAGAGAGTTCTACATGAAACCCAAAGGGTTCTCCTATGTGGACAGAAGATTAAGGTTCTCTAGTGTCCGTGAGTTATTTACTCAAAATTACATCCTAACAATATGCACTATACACACTCGTACACATATATTGTATTATAGATATGTGATGGTGGAATAGGAGCCTGAGGACACACAGTGTGTTGTAAAATCTATGAATGTATTGTAATGTTTTTAAAATTGTATAAATGCCATACTTTTGCCAAGGTAGCAGCTAATGGGGATCCATAATAAGTACAAATACTCACTCAGTCGGTGTGGAGGCTCCCGTTAACTGTGCTGTAAATATCCCCTCCGCTCCATTCATCACTGCTTTATAGGTAATTAAGCAGCACTGCTCCCCAATAACAGAGCCATTGTCTCCGCACCGAGAACCGCTTAGATAACGCTCCAGCTAGGAACCCACTCACCTAGCACCGAAGAGTGGAGTGTGTGTGTGTGTGTGTGTAATGTTTGTAATTTTATCTCTGAAAACACCTTCACAGGGACATGGTTTTAGAGGGGGCAGTCCTGAGGACGGGCTTTCACCAGCCCACTGCCAAGCCCATAAAACCATGCCGTGTACAGTACTCTGGGTGCTCAACATGCCAGTCTAATTGTGTTGATGTCTCTGTGCCTTGCATTATGAGTTTAATAGTGACTAAACGCTTATGTCTTACACTCTTAGAAAAAAGGGTTCCAAAAGGGTTAACCAAGTTGAATTCTTCCCAAAGGGTCGATACAGCTGTAATTCAGACGACCGACATTTCACACAAGCACTGATATTTAACCCTTTCTCCTAGGCTGAGTCTCCTCCACAACTGAACAGCCAATGCATCTCTGGTGCTAGACAGAACTTTAGTGATATCTGTTCTTCCTCACTTCATCTGACCTGACCTCTACCCCAAAGTGCTCACTCCTCCCCAACTCAAGGCTGTCATGGTGACTGGTACCAGACTGTGTCTCTTCTCCTCCCATGGGATCCCTGATGGCTAACAATAACATATCCGGACATAATGTAAACGTTATACATGACCCTCTCTCCCACAGTGGCATTGTTAGTTTCTAAGATCTCCACCCGTCTCCCCTTATCAATGCCTGCCACATGTAATCGCTTCCCTGCACTCAACACATTCCAAGCTTAGTTGCACACACTATATACCTTCCTCCTATAACCCTTAACTTCTGGTGTAGACCCTCTCTACCTCAGCACTCCATCAGTGACATCAATAAGTATATTTTCATGTTCTCAGAACCCAATAGTATGTTGTCGTGTGTGTATGCATGTGTTTGCCAATGTTTGTGTTGCTTCACGGCCCCTGCTGTTACATAAGGTGTATTTTGATCTGTTTTTTAAATCTAATTTTACTGCTTGCATCATTTACATGATGTGGAATAGAGTTCCATGTAGTCATGGCTCTATGTAGTACTGTGTGCCTCCCATATTCTGTTCTGGACTTGGGGACTGTGAAGAGACCCATGTTGGCATGTCTTGTAGGGTATGCATGTGTGTCCGAGCTGTGTGCCATTAGTTCTAACAGACAGCTTGGTGCATTCAACATGCCAATACCTCTTATTAATACAAGCAGGGATGAAGTCAATCCCTCTTCCACGTTGAGCCAGGAGAGATTGACATGCATATTATTATTTGCTCTCTGTGTACATCCAAGAGCCAGCCGCGCTGCCATGTTCCTTTTTGTGGCACCTGACCACACGACTGAACAGTAGTCCAGATGCGACAAAACTAGGGCCTGTAGGTCCTACTTTGTTGATAGTGCTGTTAAGAAGGTAGAGCAGCGCGTTATTATGGACAGACTTCTCCCCATCTTAGCTACTGTTGTATTAATATTTTTTGACCATGACAGTTTACAATCTAAGGTTACTCCAAGCGGTTTAGTCACCTCAACTTGCTAAATTTCCACATTATTTATTACAATATTTAGTTGAGGTTTAGAGTTTGGTGAATGATTTGTCCCAAATACAATGCTTTTAGTTTTTAGATATTTAGGACTAACTTATTCCTTGCCACCCATTCTAAAACTAAATGTAGCTCTTTGTTAAGTGTTACAGTCGTTTCAGTCACTGTAGTAGCTGACGTGTATTGTGTTGCGTCATCCGCATACATAGTGGCGTGTCATCTGTAAAGACTGAAAAAAGGGGGCCTAGACAGCTGCCCTGGGGAATTCCTTTTTCTACCTGGATTATGTTGGAGAGGCTTCCATTAAAAAACACCCTCTGTGGTCTGTTAGACAGGTAACTCTTCGTCCACAATTTAGCAGGGGGTGTAAAGCCATGAAACACATGTTTTTCCAGCAACAGACTATGATCAATAATGTCAAAAGCCGCACTGAAGTCTAACAAAACAGCCCCCGCTATCTTTTTTATCAATTTCTCTCAGCCAATCATCAGTCATTTGTGCAAGTGTTGTGCTTGTTGAATGTCCTTCGCTATAAGCGTGCTGAAAGTATGTCAATTTGTTTACTGTAAAATAGCTTTGCATCTGATTCAACACAAGGTTTGGTAACCGGCTGATTGGTCAGCTATTTGAGCCAGTAAAGGGGGCTTTAATATTCTTATGTAGCGGAATTACTTTTGGTTCCCTCTAGGCCTGGGGGCACACACTTTCTGGTAGGCTTAAATTTAAAATAAGGCAAAAAGGAATGGCAATATCTTCCTCTATTATTCTCAGTAATTTTCCATCCAAGTTGTCAGATAGTTAATATTTTTTTCACCTCTTCCACACTCACTTTACATAATTCACAATTACAACGCTTGTCTTTCATAATTTGGTCAGATATACTTGGATGTCTAGTGTTAGTGTTTGTTGCTGGCATGTCATGCCTAAGTTTACAATTCTTGCCAATGAAAAAATAATTAAAGTAGTTGGTTTTGTAATAACTGAACCATCTGATTCTATGAGTGATGGAGCTGAGTTTGCCTTTTTCCCAATACATTTATTTAAGGTGCTCCAAAGCATTTTACTATCATTCATTGTCATTTATCTTTCTTTCATAGTGCAGTTTCTTAAATTGCAATGTCAGCACAGTGAGACGTCTAAGACAGTGCTACAGGGAGACAGGATGGACAACTGAGTGTCCTCTCAGTGGTAGACCACGTGTAACAACACCTGCACAGGATCGGTACATCCGAACATCACACCTGTGGGACAGGTACAGGATGGCAACAACTGCCCGAGTTACACTAGGAACGCATAATCCCTCCATCAGTGCTCAGACTGTCCACAATAGGCTGAGAGAGGCTGGACTGAGGGCTTGTAGGCCTGTTGTAAGGCAGATACTCGCCAGCAAAATCGTTGCCTATGGGCAAAAACCCACCGTCACTGGACCAGACAGGACTGGCAAAAAGACAGGACTGACGAGTTGCGGTTGTGTCTCACCAGGGATGATGGTAGAATTCGCGTTTATCGTCAAAGGAATGAGCGTTACACCGAGGCCTGTACTCTGGGATCGATTTGGAGGTGGAAGGTCCGTGTGTCACAGCATCATTGGACTGAGCTTGTTGTCATTGCAGGCAATCTCACGCTGTGCGTTACAGGGAATACATCCTCCTCCCTCGTGTGGTACCCTTCCTGCAGGCTCATCCTGACATGACCCTCCAGCATGACAATGCCACCAGCCATAGTGCTCATTCTGTGTGTTATTTCCTGCAAGACAGGAATGTCAGTGTTCTGCCATGGTCAGTGAAGAGCCCTGATCTCAATCCTATTGAGCACATCTGGGACCTGTTGGATCAGAGGGTGAGGGCTAGGGCCATTCCCCAGAAGTGTTCGGGAACTTGCAGATGCCTTGGTGGAAGAGTGGGGTAACATCTCACAGCAAGATCTGGCAAATCTGGTGTCCATGGAGGAGATTCACTGCAGTACTTTGTGGCGAAATCTGCTCGGAGCCTTCACCGTGCGCTGCCACTTTAAGAGCGCATGAGCAGTAAGGAAGGAGGAGATAAAGAGAGCTCGTTCAGCTCTTTGGGGAGGGGCTCTTGGGTGGCGCGACAGTTTGATTGTGTGTGCTGTGCTGCAAAAGTTTTGTTTGTTTTCAGCATGTGTAGTTTATAGAGTATATAACTCAATCATCGGTGTAATCGCTCTAGGTCGTGGTTGTTTTCGTTTGGGACCGCGCCTGTTATGGATCGCATGGATTAGTAGCAACATTGTTGCGAAGCTTTAACATACAAACCAACAAACCATCGGACAGTCAGACAGTACACCTGCACGCCTGAAGACCACAGCTAAGATCTCTCTTATCTTTTTCTCTTTCTCTTCCCTCTCATTCCAGTGCTTTACCCTGCAACAGACTCTCTATTTTTTCAAATGCACTTCCCATTGAAGTTCATTAGAGCTGGACTATTATTTCCCTGCCAGAAGTGTTTGGAGGGACATTTTAGTAGGTTGCTTGCAAGTTGTATATTATGTGAACTGTATTGAGGTGGGGTGTACTAATGACATGTGGCCGTGAAGACTGTGGACATTTTTAAGGCCTTTGTTGTGTCGATGAACACCCCCCACATTCATACCCTCTGCACTCATCCACTAGAAAATAATACAGATTATTGCAAATCCTATGTTGATGACTGGGTTCGTTCTTGTATGAAGTTGCTGTGGAATTGCTCTGCCATTATTAGTATTAGTATTATTGTATGAGGTATTCTTGTTTGGGTTACCCCTGTGTTGTGATGTGGGTTTTATATGGTGTGTATTCTCTTTTCTCTCCACTGGCTATCTGGTAAACAGGCTACACTCTAGGCAGTCTCTTCTGCTGATGTGTGTGTGTCTGGTAGTGGTACTCTCTCTATTCTACTCTTTTCCTTTCGGCATGGTTAATACCTGCCTGGCGCCCGAACAAAATCTTTCTTTACCCTCTCTAATAAATACCGCTACAACTTAATGCAGCTGGTGGCCACACCAGATACTGACTGTTACTTTTGATTTTGACCCCTTTGTTCAGGGAAACATTATTCAATTTTTCTTGTCACATGTCTGTGGAACTTATGTCTCAAATTTTGAATCTTGTTATGTTCATACAAATATGTAAGTTTGCTGAAAATATACGCACTTGACAGTGAAAGGACATTTCTTTTTTGCTGAGATTAAATTGTGATCACTACATCCAATGGATCTGGATACTGCTTTCAAGCTGATTTCTGCAGCATAAGGTAAAGATGTGATCAATACAAGTTGATTTCATTCCTGTGCTGTCTATAACTACTATGGTAGTTTGACTGAACTTGAACTAGGTTGCAGGCACTGGTTATAGTTAAGCTTTTTTTAAAGTGGGCAGCTTGATGAAAGCCAGTCAATATTTAAATCACCTAGAAAATATACCTCTGTTGATATCACATACATTATCAAGCATTTCACACGTTATCAAGTTGACTGTTAGCATTTGGTATTCAATAGCAGCTTCCCAAAAGAATGGCCTTTAGGTGAGGCAGATGGACCTGTAGACATATTACTTCAACAGTATTTAACATGAGATCCTCTCTAAACTTTACAGTAATGTGGTTCTGAATATAAACAGGAACACCTCCACCATTGGCATTTCTGTATTTTCTGTAAGTGTTATAACCTTGTATTGCTACCACTGTATCATCAAAGGTATATGGTGTGTATATAAAGTCTAGTGAGAGTGACTGTGTGTGTAGTCTAGTGACTGTGTGTAGTCTAGTGACTGTGTGTGTGTAGTCTAGTGACTGTGTGTGTGTAGTCTAGTGACTGTGTGTGTAGTCTAGTGACTGTGTGTAGTCTAGTGACTGTGACTGTGTGTGTAGTCTAGTGAGAGTGCGTAGGGTCGGTGCAGATTGTTCGGGTACCATTAATGAACTTTTTAGCAGTCTGGCTATTTAGCAGTCTGGCTATTTAGAAGTTTTATGGCTTGGGGGTAGAAGCTGTCTCTGAGCCTGTTGGACCGAGAGCCGATGCTCCGGTACCATTTGCCGGATGGTAGCAGAGTAAACAGTCTATGGTCTTCTATCTACAGTCTTCTATCCAAATCTACTAATGACATGCATATCTTAGCTTCTGGCCCTGAGTAGCAGGCAGTTTACTCTCGGGCACCTTATCCATCCAAGCTACTCAATACTGCCCCCAGCCATAAGAAGTTAACCTGTTGAAAATGTTGCTCACAATCAGGCACAGAGAGCGAGATCATACAGTGATTGGAAAAGCAGGGGATTTCTCGCAAGGCACAGTGTTATATTCCTCAAAGCGAGCATAAAAGGCATTTAGCTCGTTCGGGAGTCCTGCATCGCTGGGCAGCTCATGGCTGGGTTCCCCTTCGTAATCCGTTATCGTCTGCAAGCTCTGGCACATACAACAAGCATCGTAGCCGGTGTAGTAGGATTCCACCTTTCTCCTCTATTGTCCTTTTGCATGTTTGATGTCTCATCAGAGGTCGTAACGGGATTTCTTGTATGCGTCCATGTCCATGTCCCGTTCATTGGAAGTGTGTGTCTGTTTCTACTCTCTGTCCTGACTGACCCGTCCAGCCCAAACTATTGCAGTTAAGTCAAATACATGATGTTGAATGAACAGAGGCCCGAAAAATACCCAACATCCTTTAGCTATTTAGTATCTAAATGACTGTGACCACTCAGGAGCTCAAGAGATTTGTATTATACTGTATACATTATCAGGTCATCTTGTTCATTTTGGAATGTCTAACTTCCTGAATTGACCGAATTGAAATGGACCTGAACCAAAGTAATACTATATACCATTTAGCATGTGACATCGGTGCATGCATAGATTTTCGTAAAGGTGGCCCCAGCAGGAAGCGAAGCATTGACCCTGCCGTTGCTAGTGCCATGCTCTACCAACTGAGCAGTCTAGCTTCTTACTTGTCGATGAGGACGATGTCCGGCAGCCAGACCTTCCCAGCAGGAAGTCTCATCACCTCGATTCCATCATGGCCTTTAGGGTTACATAACAGACAATGATCTGTACACTACTGATATCACAGGGACATTTGTGTGTGTGTGTGTGGATGGGTGGGTGTGTGTATGAGACAGACAGAGCGACAGACAGGCGGGCAGAGGTGTTGTCCATGTGTGTTCATGTGTGTGTTGGGTTTGAGTTTTAATGATTTATAACAGATGGAAATATCACGAGAGAAAGATGAGAGGTGAGGGAAAGAAAAACATGTTTATGTGAGTGGGAGAAACAAAGAGACCGAGGGGATAACTTTCAAATTAGAAATCTAACCACTTCATCATTTTATCAATTTATTTCACATTTTCCTAGCTAGTGTCATTAGCTATAGGGAGCACAATATCCCAGTGTATTTTGAAGATGAATAATATCAATAACATTTGCATAATATTTCATTTAACATAAATAGTTTATTATTTCAAGTGTTTTTACTGGATGAATGATTTGTATTGCGCTGTGTGTGTTTGTATTGCGCTATGCGTGTGTTTGTGTGTGTGTGATAGTGCTAAGCGGTTTGAAATGTATGTTATTTTTTGTTTTTTAAACAACTAATTGACCGAAGTCGGTTAAATGATTTGAATCCTATTTTGTTCTATTTTCCCTCTGTGAACTCATACAGTTTCTCTAGAGCAGTGGTCAACAACCGGTCGATCGCTTGTAAAAAGAATACGATAAAGTCTTGCATTCCTATTATTATTTACTGTATATACAATGCCAGTCAAACGTTTGGACACACCTACTCATTCAAGAGTCATTTTTACTTATTTTTCCTACTCATTTTTCTTTTATTTGTACTATTTTCTACATTGTAGAATAATAGTGAAGACATCAAACTATGAAATAACACACATGGAATAATGTAGTAAGCAAAAAGTATTAAACAAATCAAAATACATTTTATACTTGAGACTCTTCAAAGTAGCCACCCTTTGATTACAGCTTTGCACACTCTTGGCATTCTCTCAACCAGCTTCATGAGGCAGTCACCTGGAATGCATTTCAATTAACAGGTGTTCCTTGTTAAGTTATTTTGTGGAATTTCTTTCCTTCTTAATGCATTTGAGCATATTTTTGCTGTTGCTGTTGACGGTAGGTGCCCTTGATTCAGCAGCCAAAGTGTTCCCATTTTTAGCCATTTCATATGTCTGAAGGTAGAACTCCACCTATAGGCCTACCCCTGACTGATCAGGTAGCTCAGATCACCAAAAGGTTGGCGACCACTGCTCTAGGGAGAAATTAGTGTGCAATGTAGTAGGGAAGTTGTAGTTTCCAGCAAGTCAATATTCTACATAGTTTAGCGCAGAGTAGTAATTCACTGAGAGGGAGAAGTGACAGATGACGAGTGACCGAGAGGGATAGAGAGCAGATGCAGATGCATCGCAAGGTATCTCTACCTGAAAATACATGATTTTAAGTGGTTGTGTAACAGTTCACCAAACTCACAGTTCGGTACATATTGAGGTTTTGGTCACAGTTCCTACTGTGACCTGATTGTTATGTTGGGCCTCTCTCTAGTCTCCATTCTTATGTTGCGTTTGTAACCAGGTGGGAATTTACCAGTTGTAAAGTCATAAATACCAGTTGGGTGCATTCATGTGATTTGAAATGGTTGAGAAACGGCAATTGGCTAAGGGCCAACCAGCTATGTCAACTATAAACGAAAAGTACAGCTATCATGCTTGTTAAAAAATATAGAGTTCAAATAACACAAAAAAATAGATGGATTTTTGTTGTTGAATTTAACTGCTGAAATTTCTGTTGTAGACTAGTGGTGTCCCTAAATGGCCATACTCGTATTCATAACCGTATCCCTAAATTGACATTTGATAGTGGGATCGGATGATACTTGGATGTTTTAATAAATGTTGGCAAAATGCCCATGTCCCTGCACGTTTATAGACCAAACAAGCTGCAGATTAGGAGCCGTTACTCTCGCCCTGTTGTTAAATATGATCAACATTGATAGATTGAGAGCGAAAGTCCTTGCATTTGATTGATCATAGTAGCAGGCTAACCGGAGGCAGCGGCAGTCTGAATGATCAGACCCAAACAGAGACGTAAAAGTGATGGGGTGAAATTATGAAGCGAGTGGACAGAGAAATACAGCTTCACTCTATCCAATCACAGCAGCAGGATCCACGTACAGTACACCCTTCTCTTTACAGACAGGCAAACTAGCCAGTTGAGATATTTAGTTGGGTTAACAGTAATGTCATGGTTAGGTGTGTGTGTGTGTGCGCGCGCAAGTGTGTTTGCTCAGCATACAGTTGAAGTCGGAAGTTTATATACACTTAGGTTGGAGTCATTAAAACGTTTTTCAACCACTCCACAAATTTCTTGTTAACAAACTATAGTTTTGGCAAGTCGGTTAGGACATCTACTTTGTGCATGACACAAGTACTTTTTCCAACAATTGTTTACAGACAGATTATTTCACTTATAATTCACTGTATCACAAATCCAGTGGGTCAGAACTTTACTAAAACTAATATGACTGTGCCTGTAAACAGCTTGGAAAATTCCAGGAAATGATGCCATGGATTTAGAAGCTTCTGATAGGCTAATTGACATAATTTGAGTCAATTGGAGGTGTACCTGTGGATGTATTTCAAAGCCTACCTTCAAACTCAGTGCCTCTTTGCTTGACATCATGGGAAAATCAAAAGAAATCAGCCAAGACCTCAGAAATTGTAGACCTCCACAAGTCTGGTTCATCCTTGGGAGCAATTTCCAAATGCCTGAAGGTACCACGTTCATCTGTACAAACAATAGTACACAAGTATAAACACCATGGGACCACACAGCCGTCATACCGCTCAGGAAGGAGACGTGTTCTATCTCCTAGAGATGAACGTACTTTAGTGTGAAAAGTGCAAATGAATCCCAGAACAACAGCAAAGGATCTTGTGAAGATGCTGGAGGAAACAGGTACAAAAGTATCTATATCCACAGTAAAACGAGTCCTATATCGACATAACCTGAAAGGCCACTCAGCAAGAAAAAGCCACTGCTCCAAAACCGCCATAAACAAGCCAGACTACAGTTTGCAACTGCACATGGGGACAAAAATCGTACTGTTTGGAGGAAAAATGGGGAGGATTACAAGTCGAAGAACACCATCCCAACCGTGAAGGACAGGTCGTACCATGTTGTGCTGTAGGAGGGACTGGTGCACTTCACAAAATAGATGGCTTCATGAGGCAGGAAAATGACGTGGATATATTGAAACAACATCTCAAGACATCAGCTCGGTCGCAAATGGGTCTTCCAAATGAACAATGACCCCAAGCATACTTCCAAAGTTATTGCAAAATGGCTTAAGGACAACAAAGACAAGGCATTGGAGTGGCCATCACAAAGCCCTGACCTCAGTCCTATAGAACATTTGTGGGCAGAACTGAAAAAGCGTGTGCAAGCAAGGAGGCCTACAAACCTGATTCAGTTACACCAGCTCTGTCAGGAGGTATGGGCCAAAATTCACCCAACTTATTGTGGGAAGCTTGTGGACGGCTACCTGAAACATTTGACCCAAGTTAAACAATTTAAAGGCAATGCTACCAAATACTAATGGAGTGTATGTAAACTTCTGACCCACTGGGAATGTGATGAAAGAAATAAAAGCTGATATAAATCCTTCTCTCTAATATAATTCTGACATTTGACATTCTTAAAATAAAGTGGTTATCCTATCTGACCTAAAGACAGGGAATTTTTACTAGGATTAAATGTCAGGGATTGTGAAACTGAGTTCAAATGTATTTGGCTCAGGTGTATTTAAACTTCCGACTTCAGCTGTATGTATGTGTCAGTTGCCCAACATCCAGTAATCAAACCGCAGGTTCAGGACACAGAGCATAGAGTGACACAGCCTGGGTACTGAGGCAAAGAGGAGGAGAGGTTTCTTGTCTGCATACTATATATGAGGACTAAATCTGATTTTGACCACCCAAATCAATGAATGAATTTGTAGATAAACACATCTACGAAAAGGTGTGGGTGTGTATGCGTGTGTTTGTCAAATCAAATCAAATGTTATTGGTCACGTAGACATATTTTGCAGATGTCATCACGGGTGTAGCGTAATGCTTATGTTCCTAGAGCCAACAGTACAAAACAATACACACAAATGCCCAAAATAAAGGAATTGAAAAATATAACGAGGAATGTCAGAGTCCAGAATATAAATATATATGTAAATGATGGTTTGTATGGACAGTATATGAATAGAAACGGTGTGTACAACAGAAGTTACACAGGATGAGCCTTGATTAGAAGACAATACATATGAAGTGGGTAAAACTGTATGTAAACATTATTAAAGTGTCCTTGCGTGCATGTGCTTCCTTCTACAACAGCACATGTTCCTGCACCCCTTACCAGGCTGACGAAGGAAGAGAGGATCACACCAACCTGGACCACCACCGTGGCTTGATGGGAGGCCACCGGGTGAACCTTCAGGTTGTAGTTGGAGAACAGATCCTTCATTAGCTTCTTTCTCCCCCTCTGACGTACCTGGAGGGGCAGAGGGAGGGAAGCGACTATATAATTATAATAAACTATATAGAATACAAAGGAGCTGATCATGGACTACAGGAAAAGGAGGGCCGGACACGCGCCCATTCACATTGATGGGGCTGTAGTGGAGCGGGTTGAGAGTTTCAAGTTCCTTGGTGTCCACATCACCAACAGACTAACATGGTCCAAATTGTGAAGAGGGCACAACACCTTTCCCCCTCAGGAGACTGAAAAGATTTGGCATGGGTCCCCAGAACCTTCTACAGCTGCACCATCGAGAGCATCCTGACCGGTTGCATCACAGCCTTGTATGGCAACTACTCTGCATCGGACTGTAAGGAGCTACAGAGGGTAGTGCGTATGTCCCAGTACAACACTGGGGCCAAGCTTCCTTCCATCCAGGACCTATATTACCAGTCGAAAGTTTGGACACACCTACTTACTCAAGGGTTTTTCTTTATTTTTACTATTTTCTACATTGTAGAATAATAGTGAAGACATCAAAACTATGAAATAACACATATGGAATCATGTAGTAACCAAAAAAGTGTTAAACAAATCAAAACATATATTATATATGTGATTCTTCAAAGTAGCCACCCTTTGCCTTGATGACGCTCTTGGAATTATCTCAACCAGCTTCATGAGGTAGTCATCTAGAATGCATTTCAATTTACAGGTGTGCCAGGTTAAGAATTTCTTTCCTTCTTAATGCGTTAGTTGTGTTGTGACAAGATAGGGGTGGTACACAGAAGATAGCCCTACTTGGTAAAATATGAAGTCCATATTATGGCAAGAGAAATGAAAGTCCATTATTACTTTAAGACATGAAGGTCAGTCAATTCAGAACATCTCAAGAACTTTAAAGTTACTTCAATTGCTGTCGCAAAAACCACCAAGCGCAATGATGAAACTGGATCTAATGAGGACCGCCACAGGAAAGGAAGACCCATAGTTACCTCTGCTGAAGAGGATAAGTCCATTAGAGTTAACTAACTGCATCTCAGATTGCAGCCCAAATAAATTCTTCATGGTGTTCAAGTAACAGACACATCTCAACATCAACTGTTCAGAGGAGACTGTATGAATCAGGCTTTCGTGGTCGAATTGCTACAAAGAAACCACTACTAAAGGACACCAATAAGAAGAGACTTGCTTGGCCCAAGAAACATGAGCAATGGACATTAGATCGGTGGAAATCTGTTCTTTTGTCAATGAGTCCAAATTAGACATTTTTGGTTCCAACCGCTCTGTCTTTGTGGTCCGCAGAGTAGGTGAGCAGATCTCTGCATGTGTGGTTCCCATCGTAAAGCATGGAGGAGGAAGTGGGATGTTCTGGGGGTTGCTTTGCGGCTGACCCTGTCTGTGATTTATTTAGAATTCAAGGCACACTTAACCAGATGGCTACCACACCATTCTGCAGCAATACGCCATCCCATCTGCTTTGCGCTTAGTGGGACTATATTTTTGTTTTTAACAGGACAATGACCATAAATCCCACCTGCAGACTGTGCTGCATCAGATTACCTGGCCTCCGCAATCACCCGACCTCAACCCAGTTGAAATGGTTTGGGATGGGTTGGACCGCAGAGTGAAGGAAAAGCAGCCAACAAGTGCTCAGCATATATGGGAACTCCTTCAAGACTTTTGGAAAAGCATTCCTCATGAAGCTGATTTAAGAGTGCCAAGAGTGTGCAAAGTTGTCATCAAGGCAAAGGGTGGCTACTTTGAAGATTCTAAAATATATTTTGACTTGTTTAACACTTGTTTGGTTACTACATGATTCCATATGTGTTATTTCATAGTTTTGATGTCTTCACTATTATTCTACAGTGTATGTAATAGTACAAATAAAGAAAAAACCCTGAATGAGTAGGTGTCTAAACTTTTGACTGGTACTGTATATACTAAGCGGTGTCAGAGGAAGGCCCAAAAACTGTCAACGAATCTATTCACCCAAGTCATAGACTGTTCTCTCTGCTACCGCACGGCAAGCGTTACCGGAGCAAAAAGTCTAGGTCCAAAAAGCTCCTTAACAGCTTCTATCCCCAAGCCATAAGACTGCTGAACAATTAATCAAATGTCCACCCGGACTATTTACATTGACCCACCCCTGGCACGAGGCATATTGAATAACGGTGCATCCTTGACTTTCTGCACCTCATCGCTCTGATATGCCATTCTATCAATTTCACATTCATCCACAAACATACAAATCCAGACCTGGGTTCGAATACTATTATAAATATTTCCCATTGCAACAGGCAAGCTCACTAAAGCACAGCTAAAGTATTTGAAATATATCAAATAGCATTTGATCCCAGGTCTGGTGAGAGTGCAGGTCCCTCTATAACCAGCCCGCTGGCCTTGTAAGCCTCCAACCTTTAGCCGGGCAAACTGTCTAATATTGAAGCAGCATGCATAACTCCTGTTTTCCCCTCCTCTGAGGCGTCCGAAGGTTCACAGCATTTATAATAGGCAGCTGTGGCGGCAGCAGCATTCATCATGTGTCTCTACAAACCAGTGCCCCCGCAGGGCTGGCTCTGACAGGAACAAATAACAGCACAGCCAGGTACCTTCATTAGCCAAGCACAGGCAGGGACAGACAGACAGGGAGCCGGGAGAGCTAGACAGACGGTTGTTAAGCGTTTAGCTCCCTTTCCTCTCCTGTTTAGGCTACGCCAATTAGGTCTTTAAGTTAGGTAGGATGTGTGATTAGAAAATAAATTGGAATACATGTTGTAAAGTATGGGCCAGATTTCATGTGCACTCAAAACAAATGCCACTGTCACCTGTTTTTCAGAGGCTTTTAACTCGATAGACATTTTGATAAATAGCCCAATGTCGAAACAATTTTAACGTGTCCAAATCAATAAACAGATTGTGATATACTGCAAACAGAAAATGTACTATTCACACAATTATACTACTACTATTTATTTTAAATGAGCACCTTTTAAACAAGCGCATGCACCAAAAACCAGCTAGATGCGCTGTTGAAACTAACAACAAAAATAACATATATTTTTTATATCACTGGTTATAGAACAACCTGCAGAAGACAGTGGGCTACATTTTGGAGTGATGCATTTTGATTTGAGGGTCCCCAAAACAGAAAGAAGAACGCAACACTTGTCAATAACTCAAATCGATATCACGCTGAAATCAATAGAACAGGGGGCAAATAATTGGGGGTGTAGTGCTGTTTAAACTAACACTATTCAAAGGCCACAAGGAAACTTGGAATAACCTATACATGGTTGGTTAGATGAGAACTTAAAAGGTTTATCTATATTTTGTAACGCGTGATGTTAATTTCAGGATTCTGCCATCACGGAAAAGTTAACAAACCAGTTTTTCGGTTGGTTAACTTCAACGAGTCATGACGCAGGATATGATATCAACAGTTACAATGGTTGGCTGCTATTTAAGTGATGGTTTGACTGTCAAAACCATGTATTGGTGTATGGCCAGCTAATTTTATAGAGAGACTGCCCAAAATTTTCCTTGCCATTTCATTAACTCCGTGTTCTAAGTGGTTATCGTATCCCAGAGCGTGACAAAATCAATCAAATCAAATCACATTCTATTTGTCACATGTGCCAAACACAACAGGTGTTGACCTTACAGTGAAATGCTTACTACAAGCTGTTAATCAACCATGCAGTTTTTAGAAAATACAAACAAAAAGTTGGAAATAAAAGTAACAAATAATTAAAGAGCTGCAGTAAATAACAATAGCGAGGCTATATACAGGGGCTACCGGTACAGAGTCAATGTGCAGGGGCACCGGTTAGTCAAGGTAATTGAGGTAATATGTACATGTAGGTAGAGTTATTAAAGTGACTATGCATAGATAATAAAGAGTAGCAGCAATATAGAAGGGGGAGGCAATGCAAATAGTCTGGGTAGCCATTTGATTAGATTTACAGGAGTCTTAAGGCTTGAGGGTATAAGCTGTTTAGAAGCTTCTTGGACCTAGACTTGGCTACTTGCCGTGCGGTAGCAGAGAGAACAGACTATGACCAGGGTGGCTGGAGTCTTTGACAGTTTTTAGGGTCTTCCTCTGACACCGCCTGGTATAGAGGTCCTGGATGGTAGAAAGCTTGGCCCCGGTGATGTACAGGGCCGTACGCACTATTCTCTGTAGTGCCTTGCGATCAGAGGCCGAGCAGTTCCCAAAACAGGCTGTGATGCAACCAGTCAGGATGAACTCAATTGTGCAGCTGTAGAACCTTTTGAGGATCTGAGGACCCATGCTAAATCTTTTCAGTCTCCTGAAGGGGAATACGTTTTGTCGTGTCCTCTTCACGACTGTCTTGGTGTGTTTGGACCATGTTAGTTTGTTGGTGACGTGGACGCCAAGGAACTTGAAGCTCTTAACCTGCTCCACTACAGCCCCATCGACGAGAATGGGGGTGTGCTCGGTCCTTTTCCTGTAGTTCACGATCATCTCCTTTGTCTTGATCACGTTGAGGGAGAGGTTGTCCTTGCACCACACGGTCAGGTCTCTGACCTCCTCCCTACACGGTTGCAACCCTCAAAGCTTCCTACCCCCCCCATTATTTTGCATGCATTTTGTTGAACTCAAAAGCTCCCAATATTTCTTTGGTTCGACAAATTTGGAGAGACCCACTCGGTGAAACAGGTTCCTAGAGCGGACCACACAAAATATTCTATTCCTATAGGTAAGCACTCGGCTTACCGTCTTTACTAGTGGCCACTTGTGTTTTGTGCAGTCCGTTCCAAGAAGCCCATTCACAGCTGCAGATTTCCACCGTCTCAGGTCCTTTTTTGCCACTCCTGGCAAGCTCGCCATTTATGTCAGAAATATTCAGTCAACCATATTTCACAAATACCGGAGCATGTGCTTCAAATATACTTTAATTAACAATATAACAAAATTCATGAAGCAACTCCCTTTCCAATCTTGACACAGACGACTTATACATTTTTCCTCCTTATGTCACATTCACAGTAACTCCTCTTAATGACTCGTCCCCTCTGGCATTTAGCCACCATTATCTTATTGCCTTTCACTAAGTTTAGTTTGGTTTCATATTAGGGCATGGAACCCGTAGAGCCACGGAAATAGTTCAAAAATAGACCTATACTCGCCTTAAGCCAGGTTCATGCATGTTGGACCATAGTAACAGTCCTTGGAACTTTACAGAAATGACCATACATGTCATCCTGCTAACTCCTCTGAAAGGGACACCTGTGTTCTGGAAAAGACCCAAGAGGTGTAACCATAGCAACAGTACATAGTACATCTCAATGGTACAAAATATTTGGTTTTGTATCTGTTTTAAGCAATCGATCTTATGTCAGAGTGTGTACTAACATCAGCTAAAAAGGATGTGTAATTCCACTTCATTTTATGTGGTGAATATGTAAGGTAGTAACACAAACTGTCCACATTAGGGAAATTAGCGCAATTTATAATAATTGCAAATGGCAAAACAATTAAACATGTCAATTTAAGATGAGAGAATAGGTTGCCCACTCACAAACATAATGCAAAAATGTCATCTATTTCTCACTCATTAAACAATTTAGAGTTAAATGCTCCCAAACACAATTTAACCTGGTGCTCTAGACTAGAGTCTGTGCAGCAGCTGAAACATTTGACCTCCCAACTACTATCCATTTGATGTCATCACTTCAGACAAATGTTGTCACTAACCACGTTTCCATCCAAAGTTTTCATGTGAGTAAAAGCCATACCATATAAAAAATGAATCAGGACAGCTGTGATGGAAACAGGAATTTTAGATTATAATTTCATAGATGCCGACATGATGGGATTTTTTTGTATCAGTAAAATTAATTATCGGAGAAAAGGCAGTGGAAATGCCTTTATGGGCAAATATTTATATAATAACCATCATTCTCCTTTCTAATAAATATCCAGGGTCTTATTCTGGTGATATGATGATCGATATTTGACTGCTATTTGACAAATAAAATATTCTTATCCATAATAATAATGTAGACTAGCCTACCCGCGCTGTATCAGCCAGATGTTGGCGAGTCCTCACCTGCCATGACCAGAGAAGGCACATTTGCTATTTAACGCAACAGTTTTTTGCGTCAACTATCAGTAGAGTTGAAAACGTGACGGAAACACATTGCGATTTAGATTTTTGTCCGGCACATGAAAAAGCACCTTTTGTGTGCATTACATCATCATGCACAGATTTTTATCAGCAACAAGTCCAATTTGTGGCAACAACCCACTGGTGAGGGAATGTTGAACATTTTCTTCATGCAGAATCTAAAATACGGTGCGTTCGGAAAGTATTCAGACCCCTTCCCTTTTTCCACATTTAGTTACATTACAGCCTTATTCTAAAATGGATGAAATACAAAAAAATCCTCATCAATCTACACACAATACCCCATAATGACAAGGTGAAAACAGAAATACTTATTTACATAGGTATTCAGAACCTTTGCTATGACACTCAAAATTGAGCTCATGTGCATCCTGGTTTCATTGATCATCCTTGAGATGTTTCTACAACTTCATTGGAGTCCACTTGTGGTACATTTAATTGATAGTCATGATTTGGAAAGGCACACACCGGTCTATAAAAGGTCCCACAGTTGACAGTGCATGTCAGAGTGAAAACCAAGCCATGAGGTTTAAGGAATTGTCCATAGAACTCAGAGACAGGATTGTGTCTAGGCACAGATCTGGGGAAGGGTATCAAAAAATGTCTGCAGCATTGAAGGTCCCCAAGAACAAAGACGCATCCATCATTCTTAAATGGAATAAGTTTGGAACCACCAAGACTCTTCCTAGAGCTGGCCGCCCGGCAAAACTGCACAATCAGGGGAGAAGGGCCTTGGTCAGGGAGGTGACCAAGAACCCGATGGTCACTCTGACAGAGCTCTTGAATTCCACTGTGGAGATGGGAGAACCTTTCAGGACAACCATCTCCGCAGCACTGCACCAGTCAGGCATTTATGGTAGCCATTCCTCAGTAAAGGCCATGACAGCCCACTTGGAGTTTACCAAAAGGCACCCAAAGGACTCTAAGACCATGAGAAATAAGATTCTCTGGTTTGATGAAACCAAGATTGAACTTGTTGGCCTGAATGTCAAGCGTCTCGTCTGGAGGAAACCTGGCACCATCCCTAAGGTGAAGCAAGGTGGTGGCAGCATCATGCTGTGGGGATGTTTTTAAGCGGTAGGGACTGGGAGACCAGTCAGGATTGAGGGAAAGCTGAACGGCTTAAAGTACAAAGAGATCCTTGATGACAACCTGCTCCAGAGCACTCAGGACCTCAGACTGGGATGAAGGTTCACCTTCCAACAGGACAACAACCCTAAGCACACAGCCAAGACAAGACCGGAGTCTCTGAATGTCCTTGAGTGGCCCAGCCAGAGCCAGGACTTGAACGCGATCATACAGCTCTACAGAGACCTGAAAATATCTGTGCAGCAACGCTCCCCATCCAACCTGACAGAGTTTAATAGGATCGGCAGAGAAGGATGGGAGAAACTACACAAATACAGTTGTGCCAAGCTTGTAGCATCATACCCAAGAAGACTCGTGACTGTAAACGCTGCCAAAGGTGTTTCAACAAAGTACTGAGTAAAGGGTCTGAATACTTATGTTGTCATATTTCCATTTTTTGCTTTGTCATTATGGGGTATTGTGTGTAGATTGATGTTAGCAAAACATTTCTATAAATCAATTTTAGAATAACGCTGTAACATAACAAAATGTGGAAAAAGTCAAGGGGTCTGAATACTTTCCGAATGTACTGTATGTAGTGCATGAAAATCTGTCGCCAATTGGATGGAAACCTGGCTACTCAATGATTGATAGAGTTGCACAAAACTGCACAAAGTAGACTGCATGTCTACGCCTTGATCAAACCGGCAGTGTAATGCATCAGTGCTGTAATAAATTCTGCAGTCAAACTTTTTTCATTATGTATAAATATCGATCAACATTTGAATTGGAAATGTGTGCAACAAACTCAACATTCACCTTTTGCTACTATTTCTGTTAAGGCTAATGCCTCGATCATGCCGACAGCATCATTGCATTTTGGTACACCAGAAGTACATTCATATCCAATGGAACGATGCATTTGCCTTGCTGAATTGCATTGCAGAGGCAGTTCCAGTGTGTTCTGTGCGGTGCATGAATTAGATTTATTGAATGTATGTAAACTGTAGGCGTAGACGGCTTGACAGAAATGGTAGCAGAAGGCAAATGTTCAACTTTTGTTGCACACATATCCAGATGATACTGTGTTCCATTTGCGCAATGCTGCTGTCAGTGTGATCGAGGCATACAATTTGATGCATACATATACACCACACAGAACACACTGCAACAGCCTCTGCAACATAATGTTGCAGGGCAAAGACAGCATTCCGTTGGAAATGAATGTACTGCTGGTGTACCAAAACGCAATGACACTGCCTGTGTGATTGAGGCCTTATGGGTATATGCCTACACATCCACATTTAGGTCATGACTGTGCTAGATCAGGCTAAAACTTTTCCAACTTGATGAGGAATAGGCTACATTCAAACAACCCAAGTCATGTGATCCCTCACCTGTTTTAAATAAAGAGGAAAGGCTACAGAGTTGGGAATGCATAAAACCCCAAAATAAAATGGGAAAATAAAAAAGTAAAATGGGAATATTCAACAAATAACAAGAAAGGATATATTTAGGCCTAATGCATCACACAGATCTGAGAGTTTATACAGGGTTAATCATTTGAAGATTTATTTGAATCGCTGCCAGCATAATCCTGTAGTTTCTGAAGTGTTTTGGCCCTAAGAGAAGAGTCCTCATACTGTCACGGGTCTGGTTATTATTAATGCGATGTACTTTTAGGTTATTAGCGAAAGTTATTCAATCTAAATTGGTCACAGATATCTCTGCTATTAAACAAAAATATGATAGCGATTAGTCTAATTATGGCCAGTGGTAAAGTCCTTGCATAGGCCTAGGCTACTTGTAGAGGACTGTGTGGTTGACTCAATCACAGCGCATTAGCTGCCTGTCACTGTCAGAATAATGCATGAGTAGATGGCTGCCATCACAGAGAGTCATTGGCACAGCTGGAGATATTGATGGGTCCTGCTTCCTCTTTTAAATAATGCCCGCTGTGCTGGGTCCATTTTGACCGGCTGCTGCAACACTGGGCCCGGAGTGATGTAGAGACAAAGCCTGAAAGCACCCACAACATATGCCGCTTACCGCTCTATGCCATTCCGAATTCGGCGCACACACGCACCCCTTGTGATGTCCCATTAACCTATGATGCACTATCAGTAGCATCTGGAACCCCGCCAATTTAATTTGCCTACCATAGAAACTCGCAACTGGTGTCAACTCAACATCCATGGAAAAAGTCAGTTTATAGAGGTTCCTTTTTGGCACCAACTCAAAGACAGGGATATTCCTTTGTACCATCTTTTCACACAACTCTTTCTTACGGAGCATGTTCCCTAGCAAGCGGTAAATTGCCACGTGCCACTTAGGCCACCCATTGTGACTGGCTTGTGGGCGTGCTGGCAGCATATGGCTTGTGGGCGTGCTGGCAGCATATGGCTTGTGGGCGTGCTGGCAGCATATGGCTTGTGGGCGTGCTGGCAGCATATGGCTTGTGGGCGTATTGGCAGCATAGCAGCACGTTCAATTGTGCATCAAGAAATCAGCATAGCAAGTTGGTATGAAGGTCTGGTTATTAAATGGGTAAATAGTTCAATAGTAATATGCTCTAAAACGCTCTGGTCACAAACAAACTTTGCTGCCCTGTTTCCAATTGTCCACATGGCTGGGATAACCTATTCAATTAAGTAAATACATTTAAAAAATGAAAAAAACAAACAATGTATTTTTAGTTAACTAGCTGCAGTGCATTCTAACTCAAATGAGCTGCTAAATGAGCTAGCTAGTTGGCTACCTAGCTATCTAACCAACTTTACATACTGTATAGATAGCTAGCTAAGTGAACACATGTGCATGTGTAGCATGTGACAGTAACAGGATCATATCAAGGATAGCATCACAAATGAATACATAAATACCACTTGAAGCTTGATGATGAGTTGATCATTTCAATCAGCTGTGTAGTGCTACGACAAAAACAAAAATGTGCACCCATTTGAGTCCCCAGGACCAGGACTGAGAACCACTGCTCTTCATTGGGACCTCTTCATCTGTAGACAGCTCTCTTTATCTGAGGACAGAACACCTAGCTACATGTCCTAACAAAAATGCAGTGTACGATATACCATTTTGTAGCTCTGCGTCTCTGCTTTTATCCAATCTAAAAAAAACACAATTTCAAATGTTGCTATATAAGACCGAATCAAGGCCGTTAATTACATTTTTGCAAATTTTTGAAATGTAAAAAAACAGAAATACCTTATTTACATAAGTATTCAGACTCTTTGCTATGAAACTCGAAATTGTGCCCAGGTGCATCCTGTTTACATTGATCATCCTTGAGATATTTCTACAAATTAATTGGAGTCCACCTGTGGCAAATTCAATTGATTGGACATGATTTGGAAAGGCACACACCTGTCTATATAAGGTCCCACAGTTGACAGTGCATGTCAGAGCAAAGACCAAGCCATGAGGTTGAAGGAATTGTCCATAGAGCTCCGAAACAAGATTCTGTTTAGGCACAGATCTGGGACCACCATGACACTTCCTAGATCTGGCCGCCCGGCAAAACTGTGCAATCAGGGGAGAAGGGCCTTGGTCATGGAGGTGACCAAGAACCCAATGGTCACTCTGACAGAGCTCTGGAGTTCCTCTGTGGAGATGGTTGTCCTTCTGGAAGGTTCTCCCATCTCTGCAGCACTCCAACAATCAGGCCTTTAAGGTGGAGTGGCCAGACGGAAGCCATTCCTCAGTAAAGGCACATGACACCCCGCTTGGAGTTTGCAAAAAGGCACCTAAAGGAATCTCAGACCATGAGAAACAAGATTCTATGGTCTGATGAAACCAAGATTGAACTCTTTGGCCTGAATGTCAAGCGTCACGTCTGGAGGAAACCTGACATCATCCCTACGTTGGAGCATGGTGGTGGCAGCATCATGCTGTGTGGATGTTCTTCAGCAGAACAGAGCAAAGTACAGAGAGATCCTTGATGAAATCCTGCTCCAGAGTGCTCAGGGCCTCAGACACAGCCAGGACAGCACAGGAGGGGCTTCAGGATAAGTCTCTGAATGTCCTTGAGTGGCCCAGCCAGAGCCCGGACTTGAACCCGATCGAAGATGTCTGTGGAGACCTGAAAGTAGCTGTGCAGCGACGCTCCCCATCCAACCTGACAGAGCTTGAGAGGATTTGCAGAGAAGAATGGGAGAAACTCCCCAAATACAGGTGTGCCAAGCTTATAGTATCATACCCAAGAAAACTCGAGTCTGTAATCGTTGCCAAAGGTGTTTTAACAAAGTACTGTGTAAAGTGTCTGAATCCTTATGTAAATGTGTATTTTGTAAATATTTTGTCATTATAGGGGTCTCATTAACCATCCTGCTGTGTTCCGGTCGAATTGGACCGCTTTACAAGTTTTCTCTCTGAAAAATGTAGTTCATTTAATCTGATTGTCATAAGGTTACATGACTTTGTCCACACAGGGCATCTGAACACACAAAATACATTTTGATGATTTTCATTACATTTTGGGTGTTTTCTTTAACTTTCTTTAACTTGGATATGTGTGCAACTTTAACTGTATACCTGTGGTGTTCCCGGTCAAAAATGACAATTAGAAATGAATGGGTGAGGCTACAATTAGTGTATAAAATTTAGTTCAGGCACATGCCCGTTCATCAGATGGACACACATCCTCTCCCAGAGCCCCACATGCATGTGCGTTTGAGCACGCGCACACACACACACACACACACTTCTTGGCTTCCATGGCAACCTTTCCAAAATATAATCATTCCCCCACGGGAACCACACCTGTTGGCTTTCTCACAAACAATCGCAACATTCTTTCAATAATATATAGAACTTTTCTCGCAGCTCTGGTATATAAAGCTTTTTTGAGGCCTTGCTCACAATTCATCCTGTGGCTGTACAATGACAATTATATACTGTATGTGAGACTCTTCCGCATATTTTTGCTGATTGTGGATGCCAGACCAGAGTATAGGGAGTCTTAGACCGGTGGTTGGACAAGCAGGAAGGTGTGTGTGTGCGTGCTTGTGTATGTGTAACTACTTAGGTGTGTGTGGATGTGAACTAAGCATCTACTGCCATCGCTCCTCTCCTCTACCCCCTGACATCTTGTAAACCATGTTATGACGTGAACCTCCATCAATGGCTCTGGTCTCTACATTATTAAAAGGTAATTACATCGCTCCAGCACTGCTCAACCGCTGCTGTAACCCACCACTCGCCACTGTATGGCTGAACAATCGCCATGGATACTCCGGGAAATTTGCATTTTATGATGGAACGAAACCGCATGGAAATGGACGATATCAAACAAGAGACTCTATTCAGTATTTTAGCCTCCTTTTTCTTCTCCTCCTCCTTATCCCCCTCTTTCTCCTCCTCCTCTTTCTCCTCCTCCTCCTCCTTATCCCCCTCCTCATCCCCCTCCTCCTCTTTCTCCTCCTCTTTCTCCTCCTCCTCATCCCCCTCCTCCTCTTTCTCCTCCTCCTCATCCCCTCCTCCTCATCCCCTCTTCTTCCCCCGCCTGATTGGTGGAGTGCTGCAGAGAGAGAGATTTAACAAGGTTTTATTGTGCAATTAAGCAGCTTCAATGTGACAGCTACAGAATCAAGAGAAAGACAAGAAAAACCCTATCTTCTAATTTACAGTTTTTTGTGTGTGTTTTTCTCACAAAGGAAAGAACAGGAGGCCACTAAAGATGGTATATTTATTAAAATCATCAAAGGGTCTGCAGTCTGAGGGAATCAGGATGGAGACCACATGCATTTTTTTTTACATCAACAGAATCACTAAATTGGATACATTCTGATTGTATCAGTCATTGAGGTAATTTTCAGACATAACCAAAAGGTTGCTGGATCGAATCCCCGAGCTGACAAGGTAAAAATATGTCGTCCTACGCCTGAGCAAGGCAGTTAACCCACTGTTCCCTGGGCACCGAAGATGTTGATTAAGTCAGCCCCCCGCACCTCTCTAATTCAGAGGATTGAATGCGGAAGACACGTTACAGTTGAAGGCATTCAGGTGTACAACTGACTAGGTATCTCCCCCTTTCCCTGGCTAGGCGCCCCGTCAGCGGGACACCTGTCGACAACATCCAGTGAAATTGGAGGGCGACAATTCGAATAAATAATCGTAATATTAAACATTTATGAACATACAAGTATCTTATATCGGTAAATTTGTAAAGTTCTTGTTAATCTAGCTGCATTGTCCGATTTACAATATGCTTTACAGAGAAAGCGTACCATGCGATTGTTTGAGGACGGCGCCCCACATCAACATACAGTGCCTTGCGAAAGTATTCGCCCCCCTTGAACTTTGCGACCTTTTGCCACATTTCAGGCTTCAAACATAAACATATAAAACTGTATTTTTTTGTGAAGAATCAACAACAAGTGGGACACTCATGAAGTGGAACGACATTTATTGGATATTTCAAACTTTTTTAACAAATCAAAAACTGAAAAATTGGGCGTGCAAAATTATTCAGCCCCTTTACTTTCAGTGCAGCAAACTCTCTCCAGAAGTTCAGTGAGGATCTCTGAATGATCCAATGTTGACCTAAATGACTAATGATGATAAATACAATCCACCTGTGTGTAAACAAGTCTCCGTATAAATGCACCTGCACTGTGATAGTCTCAGAGGTCCGTTAAAAGCGCAGAGAGCATCATGAAGAACAAGGAACACACCAGGCAGGTCCGAGATACTGTTGTGAAGAAGTTTAAAGCCGGATTTGGATACAAAAATATTTCCCAAGCTTTACACATCCCAAGGAGCACTGTGCAAGCGATAATATTGAAATGGAAGGAGTATCAGACCACTGCAAATCTACCAAGACCTGGCCGTCCCTCTAAACTTTCAGCTCATACAAGGAGAAGACTGATCAGAGATGCAGCCAAGAGGCCCATGATCACTCTGGATGAACTGCAGAGATCTACAGCTGAGGTGGGAGACTCTGTCCATAGGACAACAATCAGTCGTATATTGCACAAATCTGGCCTTTATGGAAGAGTGGCAAGAAGAAAGCCATTTCTTAAAGATATCCATAAAAAGTGTTGTTTAAAGTTTGCCACAAGCCACCTGGGAGACACACCAAACATGTGGAAGAAGGTGCTCTGGTCAGATGAAACCAAAATGGAACTTTTTGGCAACAATGCAAAACGTTATGTTTGGCGTAAAAGCAACACAGCTCATCACCCTGAACACATCATCCCCACTGTCAAACATGGTGGTGGCAGCATCATGGTTTGGGCCTGCTTTTCTTCAGCAGGGACAGGGAAGATGGTTAAAATTGATGGGAAGATGGATGGAGCCAAATACAGGACCATTCTGGAAGAAAACCTGATGGAGTCTGCAAAAGACCTGAGACTGGGACGGAGATTTGTCTTCCAACAAGACAATGATCCAAAACATAAAGCAAAATCTACAATGGAATGGTTCAAAAATAAACATATCCAGGTGTTAGAATGGCCAAGTCAAAGTCCAGACCTGAATCCAATCGAGAATCTGTGGAAAGAACTGAAAACTGCTGTTCACAAATGCTCTCCATCCAACCTCACTGAGCTCGAGCTGTTTTGCAAGGAGGAATGGGAAAAAATGTCAGTCTCTCGATGTGCAAAACTGATAGAGACATACACCAAGCGACTTACAGCTGTAATCGCAGCAAAAGGTGGCGCTACAAAGTATTAACTTAAGGGGGCTGAATAATTTTGCACGCCCAATTTTTCAGTTTTTGATTTGTTAAAAAAGTTTGAAATATCCAATAAATGTCGTTCCACTTCATGATTGTGTCCCACTTGTTGTTGTTTCTTCACAAAAAAATACAGTTTTATATATTTATGTTTGAAGCCTGAAATGTGGCAAAAGCTCGCAAAGTTCAAGGGGGCCGAATACTTTCGCAAGGCACTGTATTTTTCAACCATCACAGGCTTCATAAAATCACAAATAGCGATTAAATAATCACTTGCTTTTTGAAAATCGTCCTCTGTTTGCAATCCCAAGGGTCCCAGCTACGACATGCATGGTCGTTTTGTTAGATAAAATCCTTCTTTATATCCCAAAAAGTCTGTTTAGTTGGCACTATCGATTTCAGTAATCCACTCGATCAACATGCAGACAAAGGAATCCAAAAAGCTGCTGCTAAACTTTGTTCAAACAAGTCAAACTACATTTCTATTTAATCCTCAGGTGCCCTAAATGTAAATTAACTATAATATTTCATGTTCAATAGAAAGTGCACGCCCACAGACTGATTTCCAACAGTGACTCCTTGTACCCAAACTTGTACCGAAACAAGCCTAAAACCTTGAACAAATACTGTTGACATCTAGTGGAAGCCATAGGAATTGCAATCTGGGAGCTGGAATTGCATAGGACCCATAGCTTTCAATTGAAAGAGCATGGGATCTAAAACAAAATAATTGAAAAATCAGGTTGCTTTTTCTTTGGATCTTCGGCTACCATATCAATTGTGTTATAGTCTCATACATTATTTTAACATTTCTACAAACTTAAAAGTATTTTCTATCCAAAGGTACCAATTATATGCGTATCCTGGCTCCTGGGGCTGAGTAACAGGCAGTTTACTTTGGGCACGTCAGTCAGGTGGAAATTCTGAAAAAAAGGACCCTAGCCCTAAGAACAATAGTACATTGGCGTATGCTAAGGTGCGGTTGTCCATGCTAGTGAATTTGATGGAGTACTCCCCTCTCACTGGTGTTGTGAAGGACCCTGTAACAAATCAAATCAAATCCAATCACATTTTATTTGTCACATACACATGGTTAGCAGATGTTAATGCGAGTGTAGCGAAATGCAGTAATATCTAACAAGTAATCTAACCTAACAATTTTCCAACAACTACCGTATACACACAAGTGTAAAGAAATGAATAAGAATGTGTAAATAAAAATATATGAATGAGCAATGTCCGAACGGCATAGGCAAGATGCAGTAGATGGTATAGAGTACAGTATAAACATATGAGATGAGTAATGTAGGGTGTGTAAACATTATATAAAGTGGCATTGTTTAAAGTGGCTAGTGATATATTTATTACATGCATTTTTGTATTAATAAAGTGGCTAGAGATGAGTCAGTATGTTGGCAGCAGCCACTCAATGTTAGTGATGGCTGTTTAACAGTCTGATAGCCTTGAGATAGAAGCTGTTTTTCAGTCTCTCGTTCCCCGCTTTGATGCACCTGTACTGACCTCGCCTTCTGGATAGCGGGGTGAACAGGCAGTGGCTCGGGTGGTTGTTGTCCTTGATTATCTTTTTGGCCTTCCTGTGACATCGGGTGGTGTAGGTGTCCTGGAGGGCAGGTAGTTTGCCCCCGGTGATGCGTTGTGCAGACCTCACTACCCTCTGGAGAGCCTTACGGTTGTGGGTGGAGCAGTTGCCGTACCAGGCGGTGATACAGCCCGACAGGATGCTCTCGATTGTGCATCTGTAAAAGTTTGTGTGTTTTTGGTGACATGCCGAATTTCTTCAGCCTCCTGAGGTTTGAGAGGTACTGCTGCGCCTTCTTCCCCACGCTGTCTGTGTGGGTGGACCATTTCAGTTTGTCCGTGTATGCCGGGAACTT
The DNA here is from genome assembly GCF_018296145.1 of Oncorhynchus tshawytscha. Taxonomy (NCBI): domain Eukaryota; kingdom Metazoa; phylum Chordata; class Actinopteri; order Salmoniformes; family Salmonidae; genus Oncorhynchus; species Oncorhynchus tshawytscha. The sequence continues at coordinate 20,630,101 of NC_056438.1, forward strand.
AAAACTTTCCACCTTCTCCACTACTGTCCCGTCGATGTGGATAGGGGGCTGCTCCCTCTGCTGTTTCCTGGAGTCCACGATCATCTCACTTGTTTTGTTGACCTTGAGTGAGAGGTTATTTTCCTGACACCACACTCTGAGGGCCCTCACCTCCTCCCTGTAGGCCGTCTCATCGTTGTTGGTAACCAAGCCTACCACTGTAGTGTTGTCTGCAAACTTGATGATTGAGTTGGAGGCATGCATGGCCACGCAGTCATTGGTGAACAGGGAGTACAGGAGAGGGCTGAGAATGCACCCTTGTTGGGCCCCAGAGTTGAGGATCAGCTGGGTGGAGATGTTGTTACCTACCCTCACCACCTGGGGGAAGCCCGTCAGGAAGTCCACGACCCAGTTGCACAGGGCGTGGTCGAGACCCAGACCCAGGGTCTCGAGCTTGATGACGAGTTTGGAGGGTACTATGGTGTTAAATGCTGAGCTGTAGTCGATGAACAGCATTCTTACATGGGTATTCTTCTTGTCCAGATGGGGTAGGGCAGTGTGCAGTTTATTTGCGATTGCGTCGTCTGTGGACCTATTGGGGTGGTAAGCAAATTGGAGTGGGTCTAGGGTGTCACGTAGGGTGGAGGTGATATGGTCCTTGACTAGTCTCTCAAAGCACTTCATGATGACGGAAGTGAGTGCTATGGGGCTATAATCATTTAGCTCAGTTACCTTCACTTTCTTGGGAACAGGAACAATGGTGAACCTCTTGAAGCATGTGGGAACAGCAGACTCGGATAAGGATTGATTGAACATGTTCGTAAACACACCTGCCAGTTGGTCTGCGCATGTTCTGGGAATGCGGCTGGAGATGCCGTCTGGGCTGGCAGCCTTGCGAGGGTTAACACGTTTGAATGTTTTACTCACGTTGGCTGCAGTGAAGGAGAGCCCGCAGGTTTTGGTACAGTGGCACTGTATTTTCCTCAAAGCGAGCAAAGAAGTTGTTTAGTTTGTCTGGGAGCAAGACATTGTGGTCCGCGACTGGGCTGGTTTTCCTTTTGTAGTCTGTGATTGACTGTAGACCCTGCCACATACCTCTCGTGTCTGAGCCGTTGAATTGCGATTCTACTTGAATTGCGATCTCTATACTGATACTTAGCTTGTTTGATTGCATTGCGGAGGGAATAGCTACACTGTTTGCATTCGGTCATATTTCCGGTCACCCTGCCTTGATTAAAAGCAGTGGTTCGCGCTTTTAGGTTTGGGAATGTTTTAATAGACATTGTGGGTAAAACATCACCGATGCACTTGCTAATAAACTCGCTCACTGAATCAGCATTTTCATTAATGTTACTGTCCGACGCTATGCGGAACATGTGATCGAAGCAATCTTGAAGCATGGAATCCAATTGGTCGGACCAGCGTTGAACAGACCTGAGCACAGGCGTTTCCTGTTTAAGTTTCTGTCTATAGGCTGGGAGCAACAAAATGGAGTCATGGTCAGATTTTCCGAAAAATGGGAGGGGGAGGGCTTTATATGCTTCGCGGAAGTTAGAATAGTAATGATCCAGGGTTTTACCAGCCCAGGTCACGCATTCAATATGCTGATAAAATTTAGGGAGCCTTGTTTTCAGATTAGCCTTGTTAAAATCCCCAGCTACAATAAATGCAGCCTCAGGATATGTGGTTTCCAGTTTACATAGAGTCAATTGAAGGGGGGGATATACACTACTGTGATTATGATCGAAGAGAATTCTCTTGGTAGATAATGCAGTCGGCATTTGATTGTAAGGAATTCTAGGTCAGGTGAACAAAAGGACTTGAGTTCCTGTATGTTGTTATGATCACACCACGTCTCGTTAATCATAAGGCATACACCCCCGCCCTTCTTCTTACTAGAGAGATGTTTGTTTCTGTCGGCGCGATGCGTGAATAAGCCAGGTGGCTGTACTGACTCTGATGACATATCCTGAGTGAGCCATTTTTCCGTGAAACAAAGAACGTTACAATCTCTGCTGTCTCTCTGGAAGGCACCCCTTGCTCAGATTTCATCTACCTTTTTGTCAAGAGTCTGGACATTGGCAAGTAGTATGCTCGGGAGCGGTGTGCGATGTGCCCTTCTACGGGAGCCTGACCAGAAGAGCGCTCCGTCTGCCCCTTCTGCGGCGCCGTTGTTCTGGGTAGCCGGTTGGGATCCGATCCATTGTCCTGGGTGATGGAACAAACAGAGGATCCGCTTCGGGAAAGTCGTATTCCTGGTCGTAATGTTGGTGAGATGACATTGCTCTTATATCCAATAGTTCCTCCCGACTGTATGTAATAAAGCCTAAGATTTCCTGGGGTAACAATGTAAGAATGTAACACATAAAAAACTAAATACCGCATCGTTTCCTAGGAATGCGATGCGAGGCGGACATCTCTGTCGGCGCCGGAAGTCAGGACTGTAGGACCCTGTAACTGATGTTAGTGATGACATTGTTGTACAATAGTGTGATGTCAGTACTGAACTGTCCCACTGGTACAGTATTTTGGTATTTATTGGGTCCCCATTTCCTGCTGCAAAAGCATCAGCTTATCTTCCTTGGGTCCACATGAAACATTATGGGTTTTTTTTACCTTTATTTAACTAGGCACGTCAGTTAAGAACAAATTCTTATTTTCAATGACGGCCTAGGAACAGTGGGTCAACTGCCTTGTTCAGGGGAAGAACAACATATTTTTTTTACCTTGTCAGCTTGGGGATTTCGATCTTGAAACCTTTCAGTTACTAGTCCAACGCACTAACCACTAGGCTACCTGCCGCCCCACATATGACATAGTACAGAACATTATTTGCCAAGGACTGAAATACATCAATTTAAAATGTCACACAGTCTACATAACAGTGCATACACACAATATCTAGGCTGATACATAGTGCACTGCAATTACAATACAAGATATATAAAATGTCTGTGTATCTTCACAGTCCCCTTTGTGTAGTAAGGTATTATTGTGTCTGTTCTTTTTACTGGTTTTGTTCCTAACTTGTGTTACCTGGGGTGGCAGTGAGTTCCATATAGTCATGGCTCTATTTAATACTGTGCATTTCTCAGCCTCTGTTCTGGACCTGGGGACTGTAAAGAGACCTCTGGTTGCATGTCTTGTGTTGTACCGATGAGTGTCCAAACTGTGAGCAGACAGTTCGGTACCTTCAACACATCAATACCTCGCACAAAGACCAAGAGATGCAGTCTTTTCAACTTCGAGCCAGGAGAGACTGACATGCATGTTACTGATACTTTCTCTCCATGTACATCCAAGTGAGCTACGTGTTGCTTTTTTCAGGACCAACCGCAATTTTCCTAGGTCCTTCTTTGCCTCACATGACCACACAGCTGGGCAGTAGTCCAGGAGTGACAATACTAGGGCCTGTAGGACCTGTCTGGTCGACTTAGAGTGTCATGGACAGACCTCTTCCACTTTTAGCAACCATTGAGTCTATATGTTTTGACCATGACAGCTCGCTATCTAGGGTTACACCCAGAGGTTTAGTGTCCTTAACTTGCTCAATAGCCACATCATTCAATAATAGATATAAATTAGGTTTAGCATTGAGTGAGTGATTTGCCCCAAAAATTATGCTCTCAGTTTTTGAGATACAGTATTTTGTACCAGCCTATGCTAGTTACCCATTATTAAACTAACTTGAGCTCTATGATAAGTGTCTCAGATATTTATTTTACAGTGGAAGCAGACTGTATACTGATGAGTCATCAGCGTACATAGACACACAGACTTTATTCAATGTCAGTGGAAGGTCATTTGTAAAAACAGAAAACAATAATGGTCCTAGCTGGCTGCCCTGCGGTATACCACACTCAACTGAATTTGCATGAGAGAGGCTTCCATTAATAAAAAACGTCTGTGTTCTATTAGATAGGTTATGCTCAATCCATAATAAGGCAGAGGATGCAAATCCATAACAGTTACGTTTTTTTCAGCAATAGGTTATGATCAATGACATCAAAATCTTGACTAAAGTCCAACAAAACAGTTCCTACAATCTTCTTACTATCAGTTTCTTTCAGCCAATCATCAGTCAGGTGTGTCAGGGCTGAGCATGTTGAGTGTTCAGCATGCTGAAAGTCTGTTGCTGATTGGTTTTCTGTAAAATAACTTTGTATTTGATCAAAAGCACTCGTAACAGGCTGATTGGTCGGCTGTTTGAACCATTAAAGATTGCCTTGCTATTCTTGGGTAGCAGAATGCCCTTTGCCTCCTTCCATTTCTAGGGCACAAGTCTTCTAGGCTTAGATTGAAGACGTGGCAAACAGGAGTCACAATGTATTCCACCACCAACCAACAAAGGCTCAGAATTGGTTGTTTGCATGTCATACCTAAGTTTGCTAATCTTGCCAACACAAAAGTTATTAAAGTGGTTGACAATATCAAAGGGTTTTGTTATGAACAAGCCATCTGCCTCAATGAAGGATGGAGCCGAGTTTGTTTTTTTTGCCTAGAATTTCATTTAAAGTACACCACAGCTTCTTACTATCGTTCTTTATATAATTTATCTTTGTTCCATAGTATAGTTTCTTCGTTGTTTTGTTTAGTTAAGTTACGTAATTTATCAATTTACTGTATGTTTTCCAGTCTGCTGTGTTGTCAGGCTTATTTGCTATTCCCTCTGCCTCAACCCTCTCAGCCATACAGTTTTTCAATTCATAATCTATCTGTGGGGATTTGGCAGTTCTAACAGTTAGTTTCATGATGGACTCATGCCTATCAGTAACCGGAAGAAGCAGTTTCATAAATGCTTCAAGTGCCGCGTCCGGATGTTCCTCATTACACACATCAGACCAACAAATATTTTTCACATCTTCGACATAGCAATCATGGCAAAACGTCTTGTATGATCGTTTATATACAATTTTAGGTCCAGTCTTTGGAACATTGGTTTTCAAGATATGGCTATTACATTATGATGTGTGGATACTGCTTTAGGGCAGATTTCTGCAATATTAGTAAATATATGATCAATACACGTGAATGATTTAGTTCCTGTTCTGTTTTTAAATTACCTGGTAGGTTGACTGATGACTTGAACTAGATTGTAGGCACTGGTTAGAGATTGTAGCTTCTTTTTGAGTGGGCAGCTTGACTACAACCAGTCAATATTTAGGTCACCTAGAAAATATCCCTCTCTGTTGATATCACATATATTTTCCAACATTTCACACATGGTCAAAATACTGACTTTTATCAAATGGTGGTCTATAGAAACTTCCTACAAGAATAGGCTTTAAGTGAGGCAGATTAACCTGTAGCCATATTACTTCCACATCATCTGACATGAGATCCTCTCTCAGCCTAACAGGAATATGACTCTGGACAAACATGGCAACACCTCCTCCATTTGAATTTTTATCTTTCCTATGTATTCTATAACCATGTATAGCTACTACTGTATCTTTAAATTAATTATCTAAATGTGTTTCAGAGATGGCCAGAATATGAATATTTTTGTTAATACGTTTATTTCATTAACCTTGTTTCTCAGGCTACGTATGTTAATATGGACATTTTTTTGTGTCCTTTTCTGGGTTGCTTGTTTGTTTTTAGTGCTATTCTGAAAGGCTGATCCAAGGAAGACATGTCAGTGAAATTTACATTTGAGTCATTGGTACTGAGTGGGCTGCCCATAGAGGGCTTCTTCCTAAGGCAGACATTTTGAGTGCAAACAGTGAAATTCAGTTCTATGTGCATATGATTATTGCAGACACTAGCCTCAGAGCCAACAGTTAAAGGAACACAGATTAGGTTACTTACATTTACTGCACTTCTATGTCTCTGACATATAATATGATTTCCATGTCCTCTGTTGCTTATTATGACAGGGAGGACTGGAGAACTGCCAAACCGACCGTCAATCTCTTAAGCAGTTCACTATGTTGATGGAGATGAACCTGGAATCCCTGTGGTCAAGGTGAATCCCATCTCTTTAAAAGAGTGCTGGTTGCTCCCACAACAAGTCAAAATTGTCACAAAAGGAGACATTCCTGTCTTTGCAGAGCCTCTTCAGGAACTCGTTTAGGGCAGTGAGACAGCTGTAACCTTCCAGGGGGGCAGAGATGACTGTGTTCAAGAGAAGGGTGTTCAAGAGAATGTTGTAGTCCTTCTTCTGTTCCTCAGATTGCCAAAAGCGAATGTTGTTAAATCCAACGTGAGTGATGCCAGTATTGGAGTAGTTGGCGAGAACTGTGGGTAGAAGGGAGTAGATGTCTTGGATACGGGCGCCTGGGTGACAGTGGACCTTGGTCAGGCTGCAGGCAGGCCAATGTCTCTCACTATCAAGCTGCCCAAGATGATGGTGATGGAATCCGATGGGGAAGGAAGAGGGGATACAGAACGGGCCTGCCTTGGGCAGGGGGGAGGAGGTGGGCACCGCACATGTACCAGTAGCAGCGGATGTATCGGAATCCTTGGGGAAATGGAGGAGGGACCCAAGATCTTGTTTCCTTTAGTCAGCGACCGGCTGAGCTGTGAAGGGTGCCCCTGGACGGCTTCTGGCTGTTGGTGTACTCCCAGGATTAGAGCTGACTCCCGGGGCCGGTATGTCCGTCTCCAGTAGGGCTTCTCTGTTTAATAGGACTGTGTTTGATGTAACAGAACACAAGTCAGGATTACTCCATGTCACGTCATTCATTGGCCACCAGTGGACTGATACATTGGAAATGTAACAGATGTCCCTAGTGGAGCATTTACACAATATAGCCACTGTGTAATGTAACAGAACCCAGGTAAAGATTACCACATGCCACGCCATTAACACTTCGGGTTGTTTAAAGCCATGGGAAAGTCATTGGGGACTGCTACAATAGATTAGGATAGTGTATGATAAGACAGGTTACACTACGTTATCTTACTATTCACTGTGATATCACACTTTGAAGCAAGGATGACATGTTTGATTATTACCTTAAGTGGTAACATTTTACAATATGGTTCCATTTGTAAAGGGCTTGTAACGGGTTTGTAAGTAGGTTATTAACAGTTATTTAATCATTTGTAAATGCATTATAAACCATTGGTCAAAATAGTGTGATAGCCAGTGAGCCACTATTTCCGTCCAGCTGTTAACCATTTATAAATGCGTATAATATTGAACCCTTATGCATCATGCAACATTATTTTAAATGGTTGCACAGTTAAACAATGATTATTTTCTCACTTTTGCATGTGATGCGTTATTGCTCCATCCCAGGAACAAATGGTTGGTTTGCAGACCAATGGTCAACTCCCATGATGTGTCTTGCCCCACGTTTGAAACCCTGATGAGGCATTTGTACACTTATTTAGAGTGCCTTCAGAAAGTATTAAACCCCTTGACTTACACATTTTGTTGTTATATCGTTTTTTCCCTCATCAATCTACACACAATACCCCATAACAACAAAGCAAAAGCGTTTGTATTTTTTTATTTCGTAAATGTATTAAAAATAAAAAACTGAAATATCACATTCATATACACTGCCGTTCAAAGGTTTGGGGTCACTTTGAAATGTCCTTGTTTTTGAAAGATAGCTATTTTTTTGTCGATTAAAATAACATCAAAATGATCAGAAATACAGTGTAAACATTGTTAATGGTGTAAATGACTATTGTAGTTGAAAACGGCTGATTTTTTATGGAATATCTACATAGGCGTACAGAGGCCCAGTTTCAGCTACAATCCCTCCTGTGTTTGGCATGTTGTGTTAGCTGATCCAAGTTTATCATATTAAAAGGCTAATTGATCATTAGAAAACCATTTTGCAATTATGTTAGCACAGCTGAAAACTGTTGTTCTGATTAAAGAAGCAGTACAACTGGCCTTCTTTAGATTAGTGGACTATCTGGAGCATCAGCATTTGTGGGCTCAAAAGGGCCAGAAACAAAGAACTTTCTTCTGAAACTCGTCAGTCTATTCTTGTTCTGAGAAAGGAAGGCCATTCCATGTGAGAAATTGCCAAGAAACCGAAGATCTCGTACAACGCTGTGTACTACTCCCTTCACAGAACAACGCAAACTGGCACTAACCAGAATAGAAAGAGGAGTGGGAGGCCCCAGTGCACAACTGAGCAAGAGGACAAGCACATTAGAGTGTCTAGTTTGAGAAAGACACCTCACAAGTCCTCACCTGGCAGCTTCATTAAATAGTACCCGCAAAACACCAGTCTCAATGTCAACAGTGAAGAGGCGGCTCCGGGATGCTGGCCTTCTAGACAGAGTTGCAAAGAAAAAGCCATATCTCAGACTGGCCCAAAAAAAAAGAAAGGATTAAGATGGGAAAAAGAACACAGACACTGGACAGAGGAACTCTGCCTATAAGGCCAGCATCCCGGAGTCGCCTCTTCACAGTTGACAGTATTGGGTACTCATCATTGCATTCATGAGAGAAGATTCAACACTTGGTTTAAACATGTTCAGTCAATGAATGGTGGGTACAAAGACCAAAACATTTCAACATTTTTAGAGGATACCTCCTCCACTGTTTCTCCAACCAAAGGTATTACTGTTACCATTTCACGTCAATAATGTCCTGGATGTAAATTTGCCCAGGGCATCGGTGTTTCAAAGGTGGGTCAAGACAAATAATGAAAACCAACTTCTTCTGTTCCCGAAACAGAGCACCAATTCATCCCACCCAAAAGTGAGAAAATGTGCAACTATTGAAAATAAGGTTGCATGATGATGCATAAGGGTTCTTCTTAAAAGCATTTGTAAGTGCATTTATAAATGGTTAATAAATAGAGGTAAATATTGGTTCTCTATTTGGGAAACTGACCAGTTATTGCACTATTTTGACCAATGCGATATAACAGTTTATTAATGGTTAATAATACATTTACAAATAATTAAATTGTTGTTAATAAAGTAATTATAACCCCTTTGTAAATGGAACCTTTTTGTAAAGTGTTACCCTTTAAGTTTGGAGGATTATGAGTGGTGCACACCTCATGTCTGTTTATGTAAAGGAGAGAGAGAGAGAAACAGAGAGATATAGAGAGCGATTTAATAACCTCTTGAAGCAAGGGGGCACTATTTTTATGTTTGGAAAAATAACGTTCCCAAAGTAAACGGCCTATTTCTCAGGACCAGATGCTAGAATATGCATATAATTGACAGATTAGGATAGAAAACACTCTAAAGTTTCCAAAACTGTCAAAATATTGTCTGCGAGTATAACAGAACTGATATTGCAGGCGAAACCCTGAGGAAAATCAAACCAGGAAGTGGTCTCTATTTTGAAAACTCCATGTTCCATAGCCTGCCTTTGCTCCATTTAAAGGGATAGCAACCAGATTCCTTTTCCTATCGCTTCCTCAAGGTGTCAACAGTCTTTAGACATAGTTTCAGGCTCTTATTTTGAAAAATTAGCGAGAAAGATAACATTGCGTCATTGTACGGCCGGGTGCCAGCAGCGTTTTGCTTGGCGCAACAGAGTTTGGGCAGCCATTGCCTTTCCCTTTCCGACTGAAAAAGACAGTTGCGGTTGATATATTATCATTTATATATTTTAAAAACAACCTGAGGATTGATTATAATAAACGTTTGACATGTTTCTGTGGACATTACGGATACTATTTGGAATTTGTCTGCGTTGTCGTGACCGCTCTTTCCTGTGGATTTCTGAACATAACGCGCCAAACAAACGGAGGTATTTTGGTTATAAAAATAATCTTTATGGATCAAAAGGAACATTTATTGTGTAACTGGGAGTCTCGTGAGTGAAAACATCCGAAGACCATCAAAGGTAACCGATTAATTTGATTGCGTTTCTGATTTTTGTGACCAAGCTACTTGATGCTAGGTGTTCATAATGTTTTGTCGAGCGATCGATAAACTTACACAAACGCTTGGATTGCTTTCGCTGTAAAGCATATTTTCAAAATCTGACACGACAGGTGGATTAACAAAAGGCTAAGCTGTGTTTTGCTACATTACACTTGTGATTTCCTGAATATAAATATTTTTAGTAATATTATTTGAATGTGGCGCTATGCAATTCAGCGGTTGTTGATGACAATTATCCCGCTAAAGGGATGGGTAGCGTCAAGAAGTTTTAACAAGCCTTTATTGTACAATTCAGGAATCCACAGAGTTTATATTCAATGAGACAGCCACAGAATCAAGAGAAAGACTACATTTCATCTGATTGCATGTCAGCTTTTTGTGTTGTTCCTCTCACATAGGGGAGATCAGAAAGACACTGAAGATACTGTGTTTATCGTGATCATCATAGAGCCTAAAGCTTGTATAAAGTTCCATATAGAACACAGCCCTTTCCTCCAGCTCTAGAATCACTGCATTGGATACAAACTGATGATCTGCTAAATTTTTCTGACCTGCCCACATTATGTGGTATTTGCCATTCTTTTTCATGGATATGTAACAGGGTTATATTGGTGATTCCACTTGCCACTTTATTGTTAAGCCAATGGGTTTTTGGTTTTAGTTTTGTCTTGCCTTCACCTACTCAGCATGGCTTCTTATTGACTGGTTTGCGTAGCTTGCTTACGAGGGAGGATGTTTCAGTTAGAATTGTCCCAGTGAACAAGCACCAAACCAGCGGTAAGTTGTTGGTTGCAAAGCATTGTACGTCAAAAGTGATTTTTATACTCCCAAGTGATGATTTAAATGTACAATTTATATCAATTTCTTTGTAAATGTTATTCGAACATCACACATGAGATGCAGCGTTTTTTGGTGAATATTTGTTGTGCATTTTGTTGTAGAGAATTCCCGCTAATACTAGCTAGCAACTTACTGTGTCTGGTGGGGGGGTTCATATATTTTGTACAGTGCGCGAGGGCAGAGTTGGATGGTGAGCCGTGCATTGCATGACGTGCAATTTTACTGTTACAGATACACCCACCCTTTTTGAGATGCGGTTGTCCATACCAGTGAATCTGATGTAGTAGACACCTCTCACTGGTGCTGTGAAGGCCCCTGTAACTGGGCTGTAGGCATTACCAATGTTAGTGATGACATTGTTGTACACCAGTGTGACAGCAGTAGTGAAGGGTCCCACTGGACGGCCTAAAGCAGCAGAGAAGGCTACCTTTGGTCTGTCTGTGTTCTCTCTCCAGCTCCTCCACCTCCTGCTCACTGGAACTTAGTCTGGCCTCCAGTTCGAACCGCTCTGCATCTTGGTCTTGGATCTTTGCCTCGACGCGTGCCAGTCTAGTCCGCAACTCTCCATTCTCTCTCTTCAGCTCCTCCACCTTCCCCTCCCTGGCATTCAGTCTCTCCCCCATGGTGGACAGCTCTGCTGCTTGTGACACATTCTCTCTCTTCAGTTCTTCAACTGTGTTCTTGTGGAACTCCACTCTCGGTTCCACCATCATGTCTCTCAGAGCTCTCAGCTCAGCCCAGTCATCAGTTGTGGGGCGACAGCGTAGCCTAGTGGTTAGAGTGTTGGACTAGTAAACGGAAGGTTGCAAGATCGAATCCCTGAGCTGACAAGGAACTAATCTGTCCTTCTGCCCCTGAACAAGGCAGTTAACCCACTATTCCTAGGCTGTCATTGAAAATAAGAATTTGTTCGTAACTGACTTGCCTAGTTAAATAAAGGTAAAATAAAAATCAGGTTTGGTGGTCTCTGTAGTGTCATTCTCTCTGACCTCTCCACTCTCTTGCTGAGCCCATGTTCCAGACAGACAGAACAGCAACACCAGCACAGCTACAGCCCCCCTCATTCTGAAACAGCAGGCCTTTTCAGAGTATTTAGTCTATGAAGCTCAGTCACCCAGATATATATTGGATATATATTCAATATTCAATATATTCCTGTCCATTTATTCAATTTCAGGCATTTCAATGAGCCTCCTCCCACCAGCCACAACTGATAAACATTGGTCTTGGTGGACTAATACATAGAAATTTAACAGGTGTCCTCAGCACATTTAGAGAACATATCCAAGGACAGGAAAACATGAATGAAATCTGGGGTTGTTTAAGGCCACAGTACATCTTCCTCCTCCTCTTTTTCTTCTCCTACTCCTACTCCTTCCCATCTTCCTCCTCCTCCTTTTCTTCTCCTACTCCTACTCCTTCCCATCTTCCTCCTCCTCCTTTTCTTCTCCTGCTCCTTTCTCCTCCTTCTTCTTCTCCTGCTCCTCCTCCTTCTCCTGCTCTACCTCCTTCTTCTTCTCCTTCTCCTGCTCCTCCTCCTTCTCCTGCTCTACCTCCTTCTTCTTCTCATTCTCCTGCTCCTCCTCCTTCTCCTCTTCTTCCTTCTTCTCCTGCTACTCTCTCCTTTATCTTCTTCACCTGCTCAATGTGTGTGTACTGGCTGGCCCTGCTTGTGTGAGATACTTCTTGCTCCAGTAAGCGGGTGGCAGCTCTGGACTAAAAACGCCTCTTGCCAATCGTCACACACACCTCCTTAGCCGTGTTTTTGGAGAGCCCACGTCAATCGTTTGAGCACACACACGCACACAGATAGACACATGGAAACACAAACGCTTCCTTAGCCGTGTCTTTTGAGAGCCCACGCCAATCGTCTGAAAATCAACAAATGTTCCTTTTTCCATCAGAGCGTAGGAGAAAACACTTCCTCTCTTCTAGGCTTATCTGAGTCCCATTATCTCCAAACAGAGACACAGACGCTCCCGGGCCGCTCCGCTATCCCAATAGCTTTTCTACTGGCACCTGATTGAATTTTCCTTCCTGAGACGACTACTTTTGAGAATGAGAGGGCTAATGCACTGAGACGCAGTCATGCAAAAAATATACTTTTGTATGAAGTATCCACTTGTGCACACAGTACACACACAGAACGAGAGATGAAGATTGATAAGTTTGGCTTTACTGCAATCTCAGTGACAGTGTGACTAGCAAACGGTGTGGGCCCAATTCGGGCTAAAATATTGGCCCCACATAGGCTGCTGAAATTGGACCAATGCGCCTTTGCATATTGGCCCCAAGGGCAGCCCTCACCGTTTTGGATTGGTAGCCCGTTACATTGTATCAGAAAGGCAACAAAGTTGTTTCTATCATATACTGTGTATATACACTGAGTGTACAAAACATTAAGAACACCTGCTCTTTCCATGGTATAGACAGACCAGGTGAATTCAGGTGAAAGCTATGATCTCCCTTATTGATCTCCCTTATGTTCCATTGTGAAAACATGTTACTATTGATGTTCTCAAACAGATTTCACTTGGTTTCCCAAATTAAGCACTGTGTAGCTGCAGGAGCCGGGTTGGAGAGCCCATGGTATAAAGAGTTTGGGCGGAATATCACCTGTGGTGCAGTGAAATCACCGGAGTAGCCTACCTAACATGAGTGAATAACATATCAATGGGAAAGTGTTCTCCATTCACTATTCCAGTGCATATGGATGACATGTATTTTTCCCCCTGCCCCCATTCCTGCCCATTTGATAATGGGCCATTCTAAATCAAAACTACTTTTACATATTAGTAAAGACAAGATTAAATTGAGAATAGTCTGATGCGTGAAAATATGATCACTTGATGAGAGAACAGCTGTAGAGACTGAGGCAAGGAACAGAGCGCAAGCTTTTTTTTGCGACTTTCTCAAATCATCAATAGCAGCCCCAATATATTTGGCTTTCTAATGCATTCTAAGGTTTGTATCATTGCCAAAGTTGCCAAATAACTCTAAATCTAGCTTAAAGGACCTGTTTCAAATGATCACTTTTATGCTCAACATAGCCACTTCATATGCGAGCACGAGCTCCTGAATGGGAAAAATATCCATTCTATTCTTTTAACTATAAAATCATTGTCGGGAGTGAGTTGGTCGAAATTCTCTTGGAGAGTCTGATCTTCTCGTCGGTTCGACCTCCTATGACAATAGCAAATCACAAGCCAATCACCACAGAGCCCAGGGGTGTTCCCAAATCATAGCACATCTCAGTATGAGTGAGCCCAGTGCAAACAATGAATGTATCATCTCATCAGCTGGTAACATAGCTGCAATATAGCCTGCATAGCCTATAAACACAATGAGACTGAAGGAGCACATCAAAACCTTTAGCTTAAAATGTTGACAAAATATTATTTCTTCCCATTTTAAGGCAATATGCGCAAATATTATTATTATTTTGTTTTATGAAAAGGGAGATCCAAAGATGCAAATACTAGCATGACTTGCTAATATGACATAGGATTGTGCCATTGGCTGCTGAAAGAAAGAGAACAGAAGAGAAATGCTAGTTTCAAATGACATATGAGGAAGTGTTGATAAAATTCTTCCCTCAACATTTCCGTGGTTGGATTTACATGGCTATTACATGGCTCCTTATAATAAGTAAAAAGTAAAACGTCCAGGTTACAAACATGTGTACAAGAGGCACTGTCCTTTCTCTCCGCCCTTGTGACCATTTGCTCTGAATGAGTAGTCTATGTTGACAGAATCAAGTGTTAATCAAGCATTATGGCCAATCAAAGCACTAAAGTTTTAAATTGTCCTGTGACTTTTTCCCCCACGCTTTCAGGACCACATTGGACTGATATGAATTTCTTGTTGGGCCATGTGGTGGAGGCTTTACAATGAGTTGGTTCTGGCGGTGCTGGTACCAAATCTGACGGCTGTTAGCTGTGTATAATTTGAGCTTTAACCACCGTCTCTCTGAATCTGTTGGGGAAGACTCACTTCTGGTAACATGTTTTGTCCCCTAGTATCCCCTAAGGTGAATTCTATCATAAATTACTGAAGATCAGCCACTCAGGGATTGATACTATGAGGACCAAATGGATAGCTTAATGCTTTAACCCTCTTCAAAGCAATTTACACACACAGTCTAACTCACACAATCAATAATGAGGAGAGACAAGGTCAATCACCAAACAGGATATTAACTTTATTAAAAACTTAGTGATAAGGGAGCTGGTCACACCACCCACAAAGTGAATAGAGTGACAGCCCACTGATTGGAGTGAGCCTCTGGGTTATAAACTATCTCAGGATAGGTGCAACCTCAAAGATGACATACAATGATTCCAAACACTAACCACACACATCCTGTGCCAGCACTTGGCCTCCGGTACAAAGAACTTGTTGTTTTGTTCAGTACTAAGAACATAGAAGGACATCTTTTGTTAGTTATTGTTCATATTAGTTACACATTCACCTATGGAAACAATATTGCCTTCTGACCTCCTTTGCCCGTTTCCTCTTTCTGATATTTTACACAGCAACAGGGACATGTGATAGACGAGCCTGGCTTCTCCCCTCTCTGGGTCACAGGTGACTGAGGCCCATATGAGGGAGGAAGTGCAGCCTGAAGAGAGACATATCAACAGTAATTAAAACATGTGAGCATATTCTGCAAATGAGACACCTTAATTATGTCAATGTTACTTAGATCATACTGATTTCCCCCCCCACAACAGTCACGCAAGCAATCGCACACAGAGAAACCCAGGCACCTGCATCTTTATTAACCTCCACACTAAATCATCTCATGGAGGAATGGACGTATGAGGCCATGAGAGAGAAAAGGGAGGAGAGAATATCATTATAATCCTCTGACACATTAGGCCTGGTTTGCATGTGTCGATGGTGGCTGGGCGACACAGGAGAGGGGAATGAGTATTAGAGCAATTCGATGAGACAGCAGTATCCCCGCTCCCCGGCCTTCTAAATTGGTTTTAGTGCGTGTTTTGGCACCGTCTGTGCCAGTCTTAATTGAATTAGTCTCCCTGATTACTCATCTACATCTCCCTGAAAATGTGATACTGTGAGAGGGGGACCAAGAGGAGGAGGAGAGGAGCGAGGGAGGAGAGAGGAGCAATGGATAAGTGGTCAGGAGGTTAGAGAGGAGGTTTGGCGTCGTGAATGTGTGAAGAGGTGTGTTTATCCTCCAATCAGATTTGGAGTTTGGAGGGCCTTGTTCTTCAGCCTCCCCTCAGTATTTGGCTGACACACACACACACACACACACACACACAGCTTTGTTTTTAGGACTTTGAAAAGTAAAAATGTATTCACCTTAAAAATCCAATTTTCCCTAACCCTGAACCTAACCCTAACACTGACCTTAACCCAAACCCTTAACCCTAAGTCCTAAACCCTAAACTTAACCCAAACCCTTAACCCTAAGTCCTAAACCCTAAACTTAACCTTAACCCCAAACCCTAAACCTTAAGCCTAAAATAAGCCTACCTACCCTCAGTTGAAATTTACATACATCTTAGTCAAGTACATTTAAACTCCGTTTTTCACAATTCCTGACATGTAATCCTCGTAAAACTTCCCTGTCTTAGGTCAGTTAGGATCACCACTTTATTTTAAGAATGTCAAATGTCAGAATAATAGTAGAGAGTGATTTATTTCAGCTTTTATATCTTTCATCACATTCCTGTCAAGCAGAGGCACTGAGTTTGAAGGTAGGCCTTGAAATACATCCACAGGTACACCTCCAATTGACTCAAATGATGTCAATTAGCCTATCAGATGCTTCTAAAGCCATGACATATTTTCTGGAATTTTCCAAGCTGTTTAAAGGCACAGTCAACTTAGTGTATGTAAACATCTGACCCAATGGAATTGTGATACAGTGAATTATAAGTGAAATAATCTGTCTGTAAACAATTGTTGCGAAAATGACTTGTGTCATTGCACAAAGTAGTTTTCCTAACTGACTTGCCAAAACTATAGTTTGTTAACAAGAAATGTATGGAGTGGTTGAAAAACGAGTTTTAATGACTCCAACCTAAGTGTATGTAAATCTCCGACTTCAACTGTACCTACCTACCTACAGGTCATGGGAAATTGCTCTTTGAGTATTTTGTCAATTAGGCTTCCTCAAGGAGAAAGTCCCCACTGGTATGTCAAAAATAATAAAGCCAAAACACTGTAATAAATACTACAACCAGCACAAACACTACAGTAATTACTATAGAATATACTACAGTTTTTTTACTACAGTATTTAACTAAATTCCACAGTATAATACAGTCATGTCCGCAAAAACTGTACGGTGAATACTACAGTAAAGTCTGCAAGAATACTATAATACACTGCTCAAAAAAATAAAGGGAACGTTAAAATAACACATCCTAGATCTGAATGATTGAAATATACTTTTTTCTTTACATAGTTGAATATGCTGACAACAAAATCACACAAAAATGATCAATGGAAATCAAATGTATCAACCCATGGAGGTCTGGATTTGGAGTCACACTCAAAATTAAAGTGGAAAACCACACTACAGGCTGATCCAACTTTGATGTAATGTCCTTAAAACAAGTCAAAATGAGGCTCAGTAGTGTGTGTGGCTTCCACGTGCCTGTATGACCTCCCTACAATGCCTGGGCATGCTCCTGATGAGGTGGTGGATGGTCTCCTGAGGGATCTCCTCCCAGACCTGGACAAAAGCATCCGCCAACTCCTGGACAGTCTGTGGTGCAACGTGGCGTTGGTGGATGGAGCGAGACATGATGTCCCAGATGTGCTCAATTGGATTCAGGTCTGGGGAACGGGAGGGCCAGTCCATAGCATCAATGCCTTCCTCTTTCAGGAACTGCTGACACACTCCAGCCACATGAGGTCGAGCATTGTCTTGCATTAGGAGGAACCCAGGGCCAACCGCACCAGCATATGGTCTCACAAGGGGTCTGAGGATCTCATCTCGGTACCTAATGGCAGTCAGGCTACCTCTGGCGTGCACATGGTGGGCTGTGCGGCCCCCCAAAGAAATGCCACCCCACACCATGACTGACCCACCGCCAAACCGGTCATGCTGGAGGATGTTGCAGGCAGCAGAACGTTCTCCACGGCGTCTCCAGACTGTCACGTCTGTCACATGTGCTCAGTGTGAACCTGCTTTTATCTGTGAAGAGCACAGGGCGCCAGTGGTGAATTTGCCAATCTTGGTGTTCTCTGGCAAATGCCAAACGTCCTGCACGGTGTTGGGCTGTAAGCACAACCCCCACCTATGGATGTCGGGCCCTCATACCACCCTCATGGAGTCTGTTTCTGACCGTTTGAGCAGACACATGCACATTTGTGGCCTGCTGGAGGTCATTTTGCAGGGCTCTGGCAGTGCTCCTCCTGCTCCTCCTTGCACAAAGGCGGAGGTAGCGGTCCTGCTGCTGGGTTGTTGCCCTCCTACGGCCTCCTCCACGTCTCCTGATGTACTGGCCTGTCTCCTGGTAGCGCCTCCATGCTCTGGACACTACGCTGACAGACACAGCAAACCTTCTTGCCACAGCTCGCATTGATGTTCCATCCTGGATGAGCTGCACTACCTGAGCCACTTGTGTGGGTTGTAGACGCCGTCTCATGCTACCACTAGAGTGAAAGCACCTCCAGCATTCAAAAGTGACCAAAACTTCAGCCAGGAAGCATAGGAACTGAGAAGTGGTCTGTAGTTATCACCTGCAGAACCACTCCTTTATTGGGGGTGTCTTGCTAATTGCCTATAATTTCCACCTGTTTTCTATTCCATTTGCACAACAGCATGTGACATTTTTTGTCAATCAGTGTTGCTTCCTAAGTGGACAGTTTGATTTCACAGAAGTGTGATTGACTTGGAGTTACATTGTGTTGTTTAAGTGTTCACTTTATTTTTTTGAGCAGTGTATTTATACCATATTATAAACTCTGTGGTTCGAGCCCTGAATGCTGATTGGTTGACAGACGTGGTATATCAGACCATATACCACATGTATGACAAAACATGTATTTTTACTACTCTAATTACGTTGGTAACCAGTTCATAATAGCAAAAAACACACCTCGGGGGTTTGTGATGTACGGCCAATATACCATGGCTACGGGCTGTTTCCAGGCACTCTGCGTTGTGTCGTGCATAAGATCAGCCCTTATCCGTGGTATATTGGCCATTTACCACACCCCCACGTGCCTTATTGCTCAAGTATACTATAGTATTTTTTCATGTGGGACAATGCACCCACCTCCTACCAACACACACATTCTCTAGTCCCTCCCCATTATTTCGGTCTATTATCATACCCCTAAGGCACGTAGTTCATCCCAGAACCATGCCTCAGCATCCCTCTCTCTCTGTGTAAAACAGCACTGATGTTATTTAGTGACCCTCTTCTGGAAAGAGAGGAGCTGCTGTTTGCTGCCGAGTTCAGGGGCGCTTCACTCGCCCGGCTTGCCCCGGAGACATGCACACACACACATACATACATAAACTCTCTCACACACACACATGCACACACACACACACACCACTACATAAGCCAGGTTCTGCCCGGAATACCAAGTAGAGAGACTACAGAGAGGGATAGAAGACCTGCCTGCTTGCCTTTGTGATGCTGTATGACCACACTGTAGCCAGGCTGAAGACACAGTACCATGCTTACCCCTGGTGGTAGCTATGGAGAACTGCAACACTAACAGGTTCCAGTCTCCACAGGCCTACAGCAAGAGAGGTGTGTTTCAGAAAGAATAGATGTTAGGAAGTGCTTAATTTGTAAATTGGGAGGTGCCGGAAGAAAAAGTGAGCGCGAGGAGGGGAGTGACCTGGGGGGCTCTGAGGCTTGAAAAAATGACTTTATAATAAAGCATTGGATGCATATCATAGCATTTGCGTAGTGGAATAGAGCAGTAGAATAGAGGCACGTGCAGAACCCAGCTAGCACAGTGGATCTGGGCCGATTCCGGTTGAGAGACGGGGCACTCGGCTGAGAGTCAGACTCGGCCGACGTGATGTGGCCCGAGTCTGGCCCACCTTCGGCATTATTACATATGGTTAGGATGCGGGGATTGAGCTCGGGCCAATTCCGGTGTGAGTTATCTGGCCCAAATGCATTACTAGGGGCTCGGGCCAATTCGGTGTGAGTTATCTGGCCCAAATGTATTACTTGGGGCTCGGGCCGAATGTGGCTACTCTCTGGCAGATGATTACATGGGCTGCTTTACATAACTAACATTTCATTATTTATTTATTTTTCCATATTTTCTCTTTGTTTCTTTGATCAAAAATAAAATTAACATTTAAATAAAAAAATGTAAGAGCCTTTCCTGTTTAAGTAGTATTTTAGTATTTTGATACTTTAAAAACTTTGTGGGTGGGGCCTCCTGAGTGGCGCAGCGGTCTATGACACTGCATTGGAGTTCAAGCTGCGTTGCTGCAGACACTGATTCGATGCCCTTCTGCGTCGCAGCCAGCTGAGACCCGAGAGACCCATGAAGCGACACACAATTAACCCAGCATCGTTAGGGTAGGGTTTGGCCAACCAGGATGTCCTTGTCCCATTGTGCTGTAATGACTTCTGTGGCAGGCCGGGCACATGCACCCTGACACGGTCGAAAGGTGTACAGTGTTTCCTCCGACACATTGGTGAGGCTGGCTTCCGGTTAAGCATGCAGTACGGCTTGGCAGGGTTGTGTTTCGTTGGAGAGTTGCAGCGATGGTACAAGACTTTAACTACCAATTGAGAAATTCCAGGTCGATTCAATCAGTTCCGGCCCCCCGGCCTCTTCTGGGCCGATTTCTCATTGCTAGCTGGGAAAATTTTGGGTCATTTTCAAAAGGGGCATTTTTTGGTAGCCATATGGTCAGAATTTTTTTGGGTGCCTTTTATCAACGCATTTCATGCAATTCTACATCCTTTGCATGACTAGAGACTTTTGCAGAATCTCTTTTAGTACCGTACAAATGATGAAATGACAGTTTACATAGCTCTGAGATCAATAAAAACAACTTCTTCTTGAAACAATCAATAGCATAGGCCTATGTGTGTGGAGAATTATATTGTACAATATGAGAAGCAAATTATAGTCCTAAAAAGGTTTACAGTTTCACTGACTCACCCAATGATGCGCTGCTCACTCACTGGCGATGGTCAATGCGCTCCTGCCAAAAGCATATCTCTAGTCTTGTTATGCTTTGTGAAACAATGCTGACTGCTCAATAGGCATATTTGGACATTTCTAAAATATTTTGGTAACCTACAGACAGATTAGTCTTCTATTGTCAACAGGAGTCATTGGCTTTCCAACTTGTATTTTCCTTCGATTGTATTAAAAATATTGCAAAAGGCCTGTTTTGGCTGCGTGCTGTTTGTTCGCTGTTCCAGACTGTAGGCTATGCCTTGTATTTGGGCTACACAGAATCCATAGCTAGACAATTTTTTCAAATAAGATATTGATCCTCTGTGGCTAAATTATAGGCTTACTCCTGGTGAATTATTAAATGTATTTATGAACAGAAATAAGTCATTCCTAAACTTTGGCAAATGCATTTGTATTTACCAGGAGTGCTGCAGCACCTCCAGCCCCCTTCCCATGGCAGTGATTTTATAAGGAAATAAATGATGGAGTGCCACACTGGAGAAACGAGAGTTGCAGGCTCATGTCTATCAGAGCGGAGAAAGGGAGAAAGATCATAGAATCTCATTCTAGTTCCGTGAGAGATACAGGCATGGTTCTCTCTCTCACCACAGCAACGGCCATACACCCATCTAGTCCTTTCAGACACTGAACAAAAATAGAAACACAACATGTAAAGTGTTGGTTCCATGTTTCATGAGCTGAAGTAGAAGATCCCAGAACTGTTCCATACACACAAAAAGCTTATTTCTCTACAATGTTGAGCACAAATCACATCCCTGTTAGTGAGCATTTCTCCTTTCCAAAGATAATCCATCCACCAGACAGATGTGGCATTTCAAGAAGCTGATTAAACAGCATGATCATTACACAGGTGCACCTTATACTGGAGCCAATAAAAGACCACTCGAAAACGTGCAGTTTTGTCACACAACACAATGCCACAGATGTCTCAAGTTTTGAGGGAGTGTGCAATTGGCCTGAAGACAGCAAGAATGCCCACCAGAGCTGTTGCCAGATAATTTTATGTTAATATCACTACCATAAGCCGCCTACAACATTGTTTTAGAGAATTTGGCAGTACGTCCCAAGACCAGGACCTCCACATCTGGCTCCTTCACCTGCGGGATTGTCTGAGACTAGCCACAGATGA
This sequence comes from Oncorhynchus tshawytscha, assembly GCF_018296145.1. NCBI lineage: Eukaryota > Metazoa > Chordata > Actinopteri > Salmoniformes > Salmonidae > Oncorhynchus > Oncorhynchus tshawytscha. Next base: position 20,652,044 of record NC_056438.1, read on the forward strand.
ATCACGGTTTCAACTGTACCAGGCAGATGGCAGTCGTGTGGGAGAGCGGTTTGCTAATGTCAGCATTGTGAACAGAGTGCCCGATGGTGGGGTTATGGTATGGGCAGGCATAAGCTACGGACAACGAACACAATTGCATTTTATTGATGGCAATTTGAATGCACAGAGATACCGTTACAAGATCCTGAGGCCCGTTGTCATGACATTCATCCACCGCAATCACCTCATGTTTCAGCATTATAATGCACAGCCCGATGTCGTAAGGATCTGTACACAATTCCTGGAGTCTAAAAATGTCTTGCATAATCACCAAACATGTCACCCATTGGGCTTTTTTGGGGATGCTCTGGATCGATGAGTATGACAGCATGTTTCAGTTCCTGCCAATGTCCAGCAGCTTCACACTGCCAATGAAGAGGAGTGGGACAACATTCAACAGGCCACAATCAACAGCCTGATCGACTCTATGCGAAGGAGATGTGTTATGCTGCATGAGGCAAATGGTGGTCACACCAGATAATGACTGGTTTTCTGATCCACACCCCTACCTTTTTTAAGGTGTCTGTGACCAACAGATGCATATCTATGAATTCCATAGATTAGGGCCTCATTGATTTATTTCTATCCAAGATGGCGTAGCAGCAAGACGTGTTTGTTTTTGTCCCGTGTAAATATTTGTTTTTGTTTTTCTGCTCTTTTGCACACCAGTATTTCTACTTGCACATCCTCATCTGCACATCACTCCAGTGTTAATTGCTAAATTGTAATTACTTCGCCACTATGGCCTATTTATTGCCTTGCCTCCTTACTTCATTTGCACACACTGTATACGTATTTTCTATTGTGTTATTGACTGTAAATTTGTTTATCCCATGTGTAACTCTGTGTTGTTGTTTTTGTCGCACTGCTTTGCTTTATCTTTATCAGGTCACAGTTGTAAATGAGAACTTGTTCTCAAATGGCCTACCTGGTTAAATAGGTGAAAAAAATAAATAAAAAATAAACATTTCAATTGACTGATTTCCTTATATGAACTGTAACTCGGTAATATCTTTGAAATTGTTGCATGTTGTGTTTATATTTTTCATCAGTGCATAGGTGTTAGCAGTTTATTCAGGATTGGGCATTAGTGTGTTTAACCCCTTCCCTCCCTTCCTGTGTATGTCTATAGGTACCAGTCAGAGGGCATGTGTACTGACCTTAGGAAGTTCATTGACAGGCCCAGCCACTACCTCACTCTGCCTCCAGAGCTCAACACTGTCATCACCTACATTGCTGAGCAGCTACAGGCTGAAAAGGACTTTGCTGCTGTGAGTATATGACGCAAATCAGACCAATGGGCTGGGCTGGGTAGTATGTAGCCATGGTAGTCGATCGTATGTTCCTGTGGATCTTTGTGGTCTTCACCACTGTGGGAACCCTGGGTATCTTCGCCGACGCCAACTTCAACCATACCCCCAGCGATCCCTTCAAGTACTCCTAACGTGGGACTGACACGCACACACATATTACACATTTACCAGTAAATCTATATATTTACTGGAACACATACATGAACACACACGCACACACACACTCAAAAGCCACCCAAAATTACTTCACCAAATCCCCTGAAGCTTACCTTGACAGTTGCCTCCAGCCTCCAAAGCACAGACATGTGTAGCTAGTTCCTCATCCACACACTTTTCCTACCTCCAGTGATGCCTTGGATAACAGCTTCTGTACAGTATATGAGTAGCTACATGTATGTACTGTTCATGTGTCTATTTTCTATATGTGCTGTGCTGAAGTGTGACATTCCCAGGTTTTCCAGAAAATCCCAGTTGGAAGACTCCTGGAATCAGGATGAAAGCAGGAAATCCGGCAATCATCCAACCGACAGAATTTCTGGAAAACCTGAGAATTTTGGGAAGGTTTACTGGAATTTGGCAAGACTGTAGTTGTAGTGTCACTACTGTATGTATTTATTGGCATGTATTTGTTTGGTGTGAGAAGATAAAGGCCATGAACACCACATAATATAAATGAAGTGCATGCATTTCATTACCAGTGTGAGAATTTGTGTTTAGAAAGCTATCGCGTGCTACCTATATATATGTACCTCTGGTAATCTGTTGTGTATTTTAGTGTGTAAGGGCTATTTTTGTATTCAGGGGTGGAATAGCATGCCCATACACACAAACACACACACACTCTTTTCACCAGCTGTACCAACAACCTGGGGATTTTCCATTACTGTAGAAACCTGTGCCACACACAAACACACACACACAGACACAAACACACACACACAAGCCTCCGTCCATCATTCTCTCTCCCTTTCTTTCTCTCTCTCTCCCTATCTCCCATGCACACATACACACACACACACACCTGTCCGTTAAGCTTGTTATGCTTTCATTTTTTAAATAAAGATCTGAGAACTAAATTCAAAGGCTCCATCTGTTGTCAGAATGTAATCACTGTGCCGTGCGTAATAATAGAGAACACACACATAGGCCCCGTCACCTGCTGGACCAGCTCTATAAATAACATTACACACTGGGCACTGATAATCTGGGACCACTGGACACTACTGTACAGGCCTGGGCTTCCCTAAGGTGGGGGGGGTGTGTGTTCTTCCAGTGTCTGCCTGCCAGCTGAAAGTCCTTGCCAGTGTGTGTTCTTCCAGTGTCTGCCTGCCAGCTGAAAATTGCCAGTGTGTGTGTGCATTGCCAGTGTGTGTGTGCATTGCCAGTGTGTGCGTGCGTGTAGGCTACCTTCCCCTCCCCCTCCGAAGCATGGCTGCAAGCCGACTGACATTATTACTCACATCATTTTTTATTAGAGAAGGATGGATGAACTTTTATATGCTAGTTAGGGATACTATAGTCACATTTCACATTGTATTTATTAACTACTATCTGCACTGCATGATTGGTTAAGTAATTTAATGTGGGCTATATGTAAAAACAAATGTATTTCAGAGAGGAAGGATATAAACCGGTTGGAACCGGTCAATAACTTCATTTTGCAGGTTGGAACAATGGAATGGAACGCAAAAAAAATTATGGTTTTGTTCAGAACGAAATGATTGGAAAATGATTGTGGTTCTAACCCCTGCCTAAAACAGATTCTGGACATCAGAACATTGATCACTAACCTCAATCTACATTTCTACTTCAACGAGTCGGTTCCTCTGGACGTTCTGCTTACTCCGGACCAGGCTCTAATCCCTGGGACACGAAAGAGGATGCAGCGGTGAAAGAAAGGAAGGTGAGATGGTATCCTGATGAGACTACGCCAGTGTGAAAATAGACGGCCGTTAACCTTCATTCTATTGCAGTCACTGGAGAACAAACCGGATTAACTCCGTTCGAGACTGTCCTGCCAAAGGGACCTGAAAAACTGTAATATTTTATGTTTCTCAGAGTCATAGCTGAACGAGGACATGGATAATATACTGTACATCTCGCTGGTTTTTCTATGCATCGTGAAGACCGGATGGCAGACTTGGGTAAGACGAAGGGAGGAGGGGTGTGTCTCTATGTTAACAACAGCTGGTCCACAATCTCTAATGATATTTTAAGGAAGTCTCAAGTATGCACGCCGCATACAAGGCCCTCCTTCACCCTCCCTTTGACAAATCAGACAATAACCCCACCCTCCTGCTTCCTGCTTACAAGCAAAAACTCAAACAGGAAGTACCACTAACACGCTCAATACAGAAGTGGTCCAATGAAGTGGATGCTAAGCTAGTACAGCTAGTACAGACTGGAATATGTTCCGGGATCCATCCGATAACATTGAGGAGTTTAAAGACATCAGTCACCGGTTTCAAGTGCATCTACAATGTCGTCCCCACAGTGCATTCGGAAAGTATTCAGACCTCTTGAATTTTTCCACATTTTGTTACGTTACAGCCTTATTCTAAAATTGACTCAATTGTTTTTTTTCTTCATCAATCTACACACAATAATCCTATAATGACAAAGCAAAAACAGGTTTTTAGAATTTTTTGCAAATGTATTGATAATACAAAACTGAAAAATCACACTTACATAAGTATTCAGAGCCTTTACTCAGTACTTTGAAGCACCTTTGGCAGCGATTAGAGCCTCAAGTCTTCTTGGGTATGACGCTACAAGCTTGACACACCTGTATTTGGGGAGTTTCTCCCATTCTTCTCTGCAGATCTTCTCAAGCTTTGTCAGGTTGGATCGGGAGGGTCGTTGCACAGCTACAGCACCAGTCAAAAGTTTGGACACACTTACTCATTAAAGGATTTTTCTTTATTTTTACCATTTTCTACATTTTCATTTTTAGACATAAAAATAGTTAAGACATAAAAACTATGAAATAACACATATGGAATCAAGTAATAACCAAAAGAGTGTTAAACAAATACCTGAGATTCTTCAAAGTAGCCTCCCTTTGCCTTGATGACAGCTTTGCAGATTCTTGGCATTCTCTCAACCAGCTAGACCTGGAAAGCTTTTCCAACAGTCTTGAAGGAGTTCCCACATATGCTGAGCACTTGTTGGCTGCTTTTCCTTTACTCTGCGGTCCAACTCATCCCAAACCATCATCAAGTCTGCTGACAACACGGCAGTGGTAGGACTGATTACCAACAATGATGAGGCAGCCTATTGGGAGGTCAGAGACCTGGCAGTGTAGTACCAGGACAACAAACAATCCCTCAACGTCTGCAAGACAAGCTATCTGATCCTGGATTACAGGAAACGGAGGACGCCCCATCCACATTTATGGAGTGGAGCGGACTCTCAAGTTCCTCAGTGTCCGCATCACTAAGGAATTAACATGGTCCACACACAAACAGTTGTGAAGAGGGCACAACAGTGCCTCTTCCTGCTCAGGAGACTGAAAAGATTTGGCATGGGCCCTCAGATCCTCAAAAAGTTAAAGCCACCCAAGCCATAGACTGTTCTCTCTGCTACCGCACAGCAAGCAGTACCAGTGCAAAAAGTCTGGAACCAACAGGAACCTGAATGGCTTCTATCCCCAAGCCATAAGACTGCTAAACAATACTGCTAAATAGCAAATCAAATGGCTACCTGGGCTACCTGCATTGACCCTGTTTTGCACTAACTCTCTTACACTGACTCTATGCACACACACTGGAGTCTAAACACACACACACACATGCAATACTAGTCAAAAGTTTGGACACACCAACTCATACAGGGGTTCTTATTTTTACAATTTTGTACATTGTAGAATAATAGTGAAGTCATCAATACTATGAAATAACATAGATGGAATAATTTCTTAACCAAAAACTGTGAAACAAATCAGAAAATACATTTGAGATTCTTCAAAGTAGCCACCCTTTGCCTTGATGACAGCTTTGCTCACTCTTAGCATTCTCTCAACCAGCTTCATGAAATGAAGAATGATTAAGAATGCATTGTCACCTGGAATGCATTTCAATTAACAGGTGTGCCTTGTTAAAAGTTCATTTGTGGATTTTTTTGCGTTTGAGCCAATCAGTTGTGTTGTGCCTAGGTAGGGGTGGTATACAGAAGATAGCCCTATTTGGTAAAAGACCAAGTCCATATTATGGCAAGAACAGCTCAAAAAAGCAAAGAGAAACGACAGTCCATCATTACTTTAAGACTTCAAGGTCAGTCAATGTGTAAAATGTCAAGAACCTTTTAACTTTTCTTCAAGTGAAGTCGCAAAAACCATCAAGCGCTATGATGAAACTGGCTCTCATGATGACCACCACAGGAAAGGAAGACCCAGAGTTACCTCTGCTGCAGAGGATAAGTTCATTAGAGTTAACTGCACCTCAGATTGCAGCCCAAATAAACGTGTGGTTGCTACAGTAAAGCATGGAGGAGGAGGTGTGATGGTATGGTGATGATAGCTGGTACACTGTCTGTAATTTATTTAGAATTCAAGACACACTTAACCAGCCTGGCTACCACAACATTCTGCAGCGATACGCCATCACATTTGGTTTGCGCTTAGTGGGACTATCATTTGTTTTCAACAGGACAATGACACAAAACATACATCCAGGCTGTGTAAGGGCTATTTGACCAAGAAGGAGAGTGATGGAGTGCTGCATCAGATGACCTGGCCTCCACAATCACCCGACCTTAACCCAATTGAGATGGTTTGGGATGAGTTGGACCGCGGAGTGAAGGAAAAGCAGCCAACAAGTGCTCAGTATATGTGGGAACTCCTTCAAGACTGTTGGAAAAGCATTTGTCATGAAGCTGGTTGAGAGAATTCCAAGAGTGTGCAAAGCTGTCATCAAGGCAAAGGGTGGCTACTTTGAAGAATCTAAAATATAACACATTTTGATTTGATTTGTTTAACACTTTTTTGGTTACTACATTATTACATATGTGTTATTTCATAGTTTTGATGTCTTCACTATTATTCTATGATGTAGAAAATAGTAAAATAAAGAAAACCCTTGAATTAGTAAGCGTGTCCAAACTTTTGACTGGTACTGTACTTACACTTGTCGTGGTAATTCATTCTGAGAGAGAATTTGTCATTTCTTCAAACAATCATCTTTATTTAATATCGATTAATTATTGCAATAAAGAAGCCGTCAACCCCACACCCCACACAACCCCAGCTTATCCTTAACAGACATTTTAGAGTTCTTATATAGCTGACACTCAAAATGCTTAGTCATGGCTGGTTCCACCCCTCCCATGCAGATCGGGGGACACCACAAGCCATCCTGGGTTCATCCTGTGGTCATCTGCACCCGGTGTTGTTTTAACCCCACACCGACATAGTTTCCCAGATGCCAGGATGATTTTGAGTCAATGAGGGATTATGTTCTACTCCTCCAGGCTGTCTGTATCTCAGTTATATCCACCACATCTTGTCTATGGAATGCGGTCTTTATGTTTGATCACCAAGTCAACTGTCAGCTCAAGCCCCAGAGGCCCAACTACCCACAGACACAGATGAGAGAGTACCCATCAAAACTTATTTGGCACATAAACAGTATTATAACATGAACTTGTGATTTTGGTCTCACACACTGACACTCCAACACACATACACACACACAAACACACACTACATACGCCCACACACACATAACATGCGCACACATACATACTGATGCCACTCAGACACACTCACACACAGACACACACACTTTCACACTCACCATGTTTAGAGAAAGTACTGTATATGAATGAGAATCATTGGAGAAACCACCCCAGCATACACAAGTAAAGGAGTGGACGTGAGCACTGTCTTAAAAATATCCTGCAATAGGCAGTTTGTTTACGTTTTCAGTTCCTCGTTCACCTCTGCGGTCAATGTCACCTGACTGAACTAGGTGAAATGTGTCATTGACAACCCACACAGCTGTGTATCCATCCATACAGGGATGAAACGGCACCCTATTCCATATGGGCCCTAGTCAAAATAGGGTGGCATTTTGGGAATCACCCAGGGTGTCCGACGCAGTGGCATTATGGGACAGTGGGACACTGACTGACTAACTGATTGAGACACACAGACACTTTGTTTATATTGACAGTAGTGCAGGCAGGAGGGCAGGTTCCAGCTATGCCCACTCAACTCTGAACGTGTCTCAGATGTATGACTTGTTTGTGTTTGTATCCTCTGGAAACACCTTCTCTAGGCTCGCCCTCTGATCTCCACAGGAGCAGGGTCAAACGAGTGAGAAATAATGACAGAGAGGGGAGGGGAGAGAGAGATGGAGTAAGGGGGAGAGAGAGAGTATGTATGAATGTATGGATAAACCACTTCTCCAATATTTTTGGCTCTACAAACAGCAAAAACATTTAGATCATCAAATACAAATCTTAGAATCAACTATTAAAGACTACCAGAACCCATTGGGGTTGATTCTCCTAAATAAAATCTCCAATTCTCCAATACAGTCTCACTCTTTAACATCATCCTCAGCTCTGGCATCTACCCCAATATTTGGAACCAAGGTCTGATCCCCCCCAATCCACAAAAATGGAGACAAATATGACCCCAATAACTACCAGGGGATATATGCGTCAACAGCAACCTTGGGAGAATCCTCTGCGTTATCATTAACAGCAGACTTGTACATTTCCTCAGCGAAAACAATGTACTGAGCAAATGTAAAATTGGCTTTTTACCAAATTATCATACGACAGACCTTGTATTCACCATGCACACCCTAATTGACAAACAAACAAACCAAAACAAAGGCAAAGTCTCCTCATGCTTTCCTGATTTAAAAAAAAAACGTTTGACTCTATTTGGCATGAGGATGATGGAAATTGGTGTTGGGGGAAAAACATACAACATTATAAAATCCATGTACACAAAGTGTGCGGTTAAAATTAGCAAAAAATACACACATTTCTTTCCCCAAGGCCGGGGGATGAGACAAGGATGCACCTTAAGCCCCCCTCTTCAACATATATATTAATTAATTGGCGAGGGCACTAGAAGAGTCTGCAGCACCCGGGCTCACCCTACTAGAATCTGAAGTCAAACGTCTGTTTGCTGATGATCTGGTGCTTCTGTCCCCAACCAAGGATGGCCTACAGCTGTCACACCCTGACCATAGTTTGCTTTGTATGTTTCTATGTTTTGTTTGGTCAGGGTGTGATCTGAGTGGCCATTCTATGTTGGATGTCTAGTTTGTCTGTTTCTGTGTTTGGGCCTGATATGGTTCTCAATCAGAGTCAGGTGTTAGTCATTGTCTCTGATTGGGAACCATATTTAGGTAGCCTGTTTTGTGTTGGGTTTTGTGGGTGGTTGTCTCCTGTGTCAGTGTTTGTACCACACGGAACTGTTTCGGGTTTTCACGTTTCTTGTTTTGTAGTTTATTCATGTTGAGTTTCATTATTGAAGAACCATGAATTATAACCAGGCTGCATTTTGGTCCGCCTCTCCTTCCCAGGAGGAATCCCGTTACAACAGCAGCACTTAGATCTTCTGCACAGATTCTGTCAGACCTGGGCTCTGACAGTAAATTTCAGTAAGACAAAAATAATGGTGTTCCAAAAAAAGGTCCAGTTGCCAGGACCAAAAATACAAATTCCATCTAGACACCATTGCCCTAGAACACACAAATAATATATACCTCGGCCTAAACTGCTTCACAAGTAACTTCCACAAAGCTGTGAACGATCTGAGAGACAAGGCAAGCATGCCTTGCCTTCTATGCCATCAATAGGAACATGAAATTCAACATACCCATTGGGATCTGGCTAAAAATACTTGAATCAGTTATACAACCCATTGCCCTTGATGGTTGTGAGGTCTGGGGTCCACTCACCAACCAAGAATTCACAAACTGGGACAAACACCAAATTAAGACTCTGCATGCAGAATTCTACAAAAATATCCTCCGAGTACAACTTAAAACACCAAATCATAACCTGCTAATTACCAAAATCCGGAAAAGATCAGTTAAATTCTACAACCACCTAAAAGGAAGCGATTCCCAAACCTTTCATAACAATCACCATCACCTACAAAGAAATGCACCTGGAGAAGAATCCCCCACGCATGCTGGTCCTGGGGCTCTGTTCACAAACACAAACAGACAGCACAGATCACCAGGACAGCAACACAATTAGACGCGACCAAATCATGAGAAAACAAAAAGATAATTACTTGACACATTGGAAAGAATTTACAAAAAAAATAGCAAACTAGAATGCTATTTGGCCCTTAACAGACACACACAGTGGTAGAATACCTGACCATGACTGACCCAAAGACAGGCTTTGTGCACACTTCCCAATAAATGAGGTGGAAACTGAACCTCCTGCCAAATGTATAACCAAATCCAGTTTTTATAAACTCCCATATCTATTGGGTGAAATACCACAGTGTGCAATCACAGCAGCAAGATTTGTGACCTGTTACCACAAGAAGAGGGCAACCAGTGAAGAACAAACACCATTGTAAATACAACCTATATTTATGTTTATTTATTTTCCCTTTTGCACATCATTACACCACTGTATATAGACATAATATGACATTTGAAATGTCTTAATTGTTGGGTAATTTTGTGATTGTAAATGTTTACTGTTAATTTTGTATTAGCTATTTCACTTGCTTTGGCAATGTAAACATATGTTTCCCAAGCCAATAATGCCCCTTAAATTGAAATTGAATTGAGCAGGACAGGGATGGAGGAAGAGAGAGAATGAGAGGGGGGGGCAGAAAGAGAGTAGGGGTGAATGCGAGAATAAAGAAAAAGGGAGGAAGCCATCATAAAAAATGTTGGACCAGGTATTTTCCCTGACTTTTAGACCTGACCAGGAGAAACTCAGGCCTCTACTAGTCATAGACCAAGGCCCATAGATTCTCCTAGTCAGGTAATGTCATCCAGTCCCTGTCTATTTATGACATGTCTAGCCCTTGAGACGGCCTTCTAGCCTGATTACCTGTGTTGATAGTGGTGTGATGTTTGAATGTGTTGACCAGGTGTTGGACTCTGGACAGGACTGGCTGTGGTGTTTTATGGTTGGTTCATGTCTGAGCTGGAGTCGTCCCCCCCCCAGTCTTTCCAAAGCTCCACATATCATACACTGGGCAGAGCTTGGAATGCCATTCCACCAAAGGACAGAGACGCAGAGAGAGAGAGTGAGAGAGGGCAACATACAGTCTAACTAAAAAGACACAGATGGCTAGACAGATACATTGATGAAGTGAAAGAGAGAGAGACATTAGAGGGTAGCACGCAATTTGGCGACCTGTCAGGAAGTCAAACCAGGGAAATAGCAGCATGTACAATGAGGTTTCCACCAAAAGCACAGTGTGACCTGATGTGGGGTCATGACAACAGGTATATTTTTGGGAAGAACAAAGGGGGGGGGGTATCATCTGAACGTCACCCTGTTGTTCTCCCCAAAAATATACCTATTGTCATGACCCATACCCCCCCGGCCAAAACCTCACCAACAGGTGTCTGACTACGGAGGCTTTCATAGTCCATAACAAACTCCTCCCTCCTGTCACTCCCAGCACCACCGGCCAATCAGGTGAGAGCGTCCCCAGGCAGACGACTCCCACCCAAAAAGAAAAGAGAAGAGAGAGAGAGAGAGAGAGAGAGAAAGAAACTGTTCACTCGCACAAGCAGGACTCTGCCTGTAAGGTTGGCATAGCTAAATGGTGGTGTAGCGGCTGTGTTGGCCTGTTTAATGCTCTGGACCTGGATGCGTGTGTGGGGGCGTGTGTTAACGATTAGCGACTTCATTGGACTATCCAGATTCCTGCTAAAGGTGGTTAGAGTGCCCACCGATTGGAATAGTGGGTACAGTTGGTGGGTAAGGTCGGTACGCCCCTACGATACAGTTTGGTTGGTTTGTTGGTTGACAGGTGAAGGGGCAAGACGTTGTGGGTCCTTGTGGTCTGAGGTATTTTGAGGATGACTATGTGGATGAAGATGGGAGTGAGGATGAACCTTTTCCTGTGGGTGGTGTCTGCTTGCCTCTGCCTCACTCTCACTGGTAAGGACAGTTTGTGTGCGTGTCAGTGGAGGCTGCTGAGGGGAGGACGGCCCATAATTGTGTGTGTGTGTGTGTGTGTGTGTGTGTGTGTGTGTGTGTGTGCAATGCATGGCATGGGCATATATTTGTTTGCATCTGAGGTTGAGGTTGTCCTCATTGAGGTTGAGGTTGTGTGTTAAGCAACTGAAGAAACCCATGGTATGTGTAAGTCATAAATTACATCTCTTTAAAAAGATGGGTAAAAATGTCATTACAGTATGTCATTGTCATTACTTTATTAGCAACCTAATAACAGTACCACTCTAGCCTCTGTGCACTTTGGCTTTGAGTGACAGACAGAAGAAAAAAAACATACACCCGACCAAGATCCGTGCCTTTGACTTTGACCACACCACCCAGTGGGGGTGTTGCAAGCAAACATCCCCCATGCTAGCTGGTGACCTCTAGGCCATTGTCTCCCCTCTCAAACGTCCCCCATGCTAGCTGGTGACCTCTAGGCCATGGTCTCCCCTCTCAAACATCCCCCATGCTAGCTGGTGACCTCTAGTCCATGGTCTCCCCTCTCAAACATCCCCCATGCTAGCTGGTGACCTCTAGGCCATGGTCTCCCCTCTCAAACGTCCCCCATGCTAGCTGGTGACCTCTAGGCCATTGTCTCCCCTCTCAAACGTCCCCCATGCTAGCTGGTGACCTCTAGGCCATTGTCTCACCTCTCAAACATCCCCCATGCTAGCTGGTGACCTCTAGGCCAATGCCTCACCTCTCAAACATCCCCCCATGCTAGCTGGTGACCTCTAGGCCAATGCCTCACCTCTCAAACATCCCCCCATGCTAGCTGGTGACCTCTAGGCCATTGTCTCCCCTGGGTGCCTACTGTGGTGGTGTAGTGTCATTGTATGTGCCCCTCCTCTCTCTCTCTCTGGGGAAGGAAACCAGGCAGGAGAGGTATGAAGGGATCAGGGATTTTATGATTTCCTCCAAAGAGAGAGAGGGAGAAGGGGGGAAGAGAGAGAGGGAGGGAGGGAAAGGGAGCTAGAGAAAATGAAAGAGAGAGGGAAGGAGAAGGAAAGGGAGATAAAGAGAGAAGGAAATGGAGTGTTGGAAAGGCAAAAAGGGAGAGCGAGACATGGGGAGAGAGAGCGAGGCATCCAGACTGTGATAGAGTGACTGTGATAGAGGACAGGGAATGAGGCAGTTAATGACCTGTCGAAAAGAGAGAGAAGGGTAGAGAAATATAAAGAGACAGAGGGGCAATAGAAATAGAGAGATAGACATATGGAAAGAGAGTTAAAGAGAGAAGTACATAGTTTGGTAGATTAGTAGAATATTACTGTTTGATGGAAGCAAAAATATAAATCAGTGCTCATATTTACTGAGCGTCTTAGAGTACGAGCTCTGATGAATAAGATTACATGGACAGGAGGGAGCCGATCCTTAGATGTTTTCTAAGAAGCTTGACAATTACAGCCCCAGAAGTCCACATTGAAAGAATGAAAGATCAAAGTAAAGTGTTCCTTCATCAGGGATCAAATGGAACATTTAACGAAGCTCATTAACACTCCATTGTGTGATCATTCTGTTTAGAATCTATTTTGATTTCATATTTTGCCACTGTTCCAGATATTTCTTTGAACTTGTGGTGCAATAGTGGATATCGATTACAGTACAGATCCCCTTTGCTGCCCATTTTACATCCACCTGCTCCTTACTTTCTTACCCTCAGCCTCTCTCTCTCCTCTTGTTCCCTTCTCATTCCATATCTTTCGCTCTTTCCCTCTCTCTATTTCCATCTCTCTCTTGCTCTCTCGCTCTCGGTATCTCTCATCTCTTGCTCTCTCTGCCTCCCTCTCTCTCTCTATTTTTCTCTCCCTCTCTCTCTCCACCTCTCTCCCTCGCCCTCCTCCCTCAATCTCTCTCTCCATCTTTCCCTCTCTCTCTATCTCTCTCCAGGTGCGTCAGAGTCAGAGAGGCTGCTTCACCAGAAGATCTTCCAGAACTACAACCTGAAGGTCCGGCCAGCTAAACAATGGGAGGAGAAAGTCCAGGTCCGAGTGGGGATGACCCTCTCCCAGCTCGTCAGCCTGGTACGACACAGACACGCACACGGAACACATATATAAACACACACACACACGATAACACAAATAAACACACACAGACACACACACATAACCACTCAAACAATTCATACATAGACACAAAGAAACAAATACAAACTTGCTCTTGAGGACACACACACACAGACACACTTGGCACTGCCAACTATCCTGCCAGCCAGCCCTCTCTCAGAGACATAGAGCCTCCAATCATGCATAGCCAATTATGCTTTCCTAGGACAGGATTGAGTATAGCGGGCTGCCATGCATGACAAGACTCACCCCCAGCTTAATGTCTCTATCTCTCTCGGCAGAATGAAACTCATCCCCAGCTTAATGTCTTTATTTCTCTGGGCAGAATGAAACTCACCCCCAGCTTAATGTATCTGTCTCTGGGCAGAATGAGACTCACCCCCAGCGTAATGTCTCTGTCTCTGGGCAGAATGACACTCACCCCCAGCTTAATGTTTCTGTCTCTGGGCAGAATGAGACTCACCCCCAGCTTAATGTCTCTGTCTCTGGGCAGAATGAGACTCATCCCCCAGCTTAATGTCTCTGTCTCTGGGCAGAATGTGACTCACCCCCAGCTTAATGTCTCGATCTCTCTGGGCAGAATGAGAAGAACGAGGAGATGACAACCAATGTGTTCATGAATATGGTGAGCGTCAAGCATTTATCTTCATCATCTCTCCGCTAATCCTCCCTCGTTGACTCCCTCTCTTCTCATCTCCACGTTACCCCTCTCTTTCAAAAATGGGACTTGTCACTTTTTATAATGGAAAAGTATTTCTTTCTTTATCCCTCACGCATGCAGCCTTGCTCTTTCGCTCTCTCACTCCATCTCTCTCTTTCTTTCTTTTCATTTTTCGCCCGTCTCTTCTTCCCTCGCTCCCTCGGTCTGCAGTGCTAATTGTTATTGGAGCGGGCCTGAGTGTGTGTGACAGTGCAGTGTGTGTGTATGTCAATGAGACTGCCTTAGTCACGTTATAAATGACAGCAACACCAGACAAAAGCAGTAATGATTCTCTGTTCCCATTCTGTCCTTTGGTTTTATCTCCTCCTCACATTGTGACTGTATCTCTTTTGCTGCTCCTCTCTCTCTCTCTCTCTCTCTCTTTAACGCACCCTCTCTCCCTCCCTCTCTCTCTAGGCGTGGACTGACTACAGATTATCATGGAATCCAGAGGATTACGATAATATAGATGTCCTCAGGATTCCTCCCAACAAGGTGTGGCGGCCAGACATCTACCTCATCAACAAGTGAGACTCCTGTCCTACTCCAAAATAGAATAGCATAGAACACCATTCATGTTCCATGACCAAGAGTTTGGAATAGCAGAAACACCATCCAGGTTCCATCACCAAGAGTTTGGAAAAGCAGAGAACACCATCCATGTTCCATGACCAAGAGTTTGGAATAGCAGAGAACACCATCCATGTTCCATCCAACCAGCTCTCACAGTCTCACTTCAGAATGTCAAATTTCAAAGTTGAGTGTTTAAAATTAAGTTTACGAATTAACTCAACATTGTTAAGGTTATGGTTAAATGTAGGCATTAATTCCAAAACCTTAAGGTTAGGCATTAACTCTGAATGGTTAAGGTAAGGGTTAAGGTTTGGGATGTGCTTAATACAAAAATCAAAAATAAATATTTCATCACTGGATTTGACCTTGCAACATTTGGTTCACAACCCTCTGCCATCCCTGTCCACAATGCCATAACAAAACCAAAACCTACTTGAAGGTAACAGAGCTCACTGTTGCCCCTAGTGGCCTGTTTCCATGTCATCTCCCAACATCCTCAGACATGGACGGATGTTGAATACTGACTTGTATCATGGGTGATACAAGAATAGCAGAAAACATTATCCATGTTCCATCACCAATAGTTTAGAATTGCAGAGAACACCATCCAGGTTCCATCACCAAGAGGTTGGAAGAGCAGAGAACATCATCCATGTTCCATCACCAATAGTGTAGAATTGCAGAGAACACCATCCAGGTTCCATCACCAAGAGGTTGGAAGAGCAGAGAACATCATCCCATGTTCCATCACCAATAGTTTAGAATTGCAGAGAACACCATCCAGGTTCCATCACCAAGAGGTTGGAATAGCAGAGAACAGCCATCCATGTTCCATAACCAAGAGTTTTTCCTGACCATGTGACACTGAACAGGAAAAACTCTGCACTCCTTAGATGTGCCTAAAACTTGGGGCTTTTTCTTTTGGCCCTGTCCCGCACCCCACATTGCTTTTCCCCAGAGCTGAAAAATATCCTGCAAATGTTTTTCTTTACCTATACTTTACGCACAATTGTTTGTGGTCACCCTCCTTTCACATTTCTTACTGTCAATCGTGATAATTTGTTACGTTTTACAGGTGAAGCATTCATGTGTTATCTGCACACCATTTGATCTAAATCAGTTTCATGGGATATGCATTTATCTCTTCTTGAGTTATGTACGCTACAGTGTTGTTAAGAGAAGCCTACAGTGTTTTGAATTAGCTACAGTTGAAGTCGGATATTTACACACCTTAGCCATATGCATTTAAACTCCGTTTTTCACAATTCCTGACATTTAATCCGAGTAAAATTTCCCTGTCTTAGGTCAATTAGGATCACCACTTTATTTTAAGAATGTGAAATGTCAGAATAATAGTAGAAAGAATGATTATTTAATATTTTATTTCTTTCATCACATTCCCAGTGAGTCAGAAGTTTACATATACTCAATTAGTATTTGGTAGCATTGTCTTTAAATTATTTAACTTGATTCAAACGTTTCGGGTAGCCTCCCACAAGATTTCGACAATTAGTTGGGTGAATTGTGGCCCATTCCTCCTGACAGAGCTGGTGTAACTGAGTCAGTTCTGCCCACAAATGTACAAAATAATTGAGGTTAGGGCTTTGTGATGGCCACTCCAATACCTTGACTTTGTTGTCCTTAAGCCATTTTGCCACAACTTTGGAAGTATGCTTGGGGTCATTGTCCATTTGGAAAACCCATTTGCGACCAAGCGTTAACTTCTTCACTGATGTCTTGAGATGTTGCTTCAATATATCCAAATCATTTTCCTGCCTCATGATGCCATCTATTTTGTGAAGTACACCATCCCCTCCTGCAGCAAAGCACCCTCATGACATAATTTTCTGGAATTTTCCAAGCTGTTTAAAGAGACAGTCAACTTAGTGTATGTAAACTTCTGACCCACTGGAATTGTGATACAGTGAATTATAAGTGAAATAATCTGTCTTTAAACAATTGTTTGAAAAATGACTTGTGTCATGCACAAAGTAGACGTCTTAACCAACTTGCCAAAACTATAGTTTGTTAACAAGAAATTTGTGGAGTGTTTGAAAAACGAGTTTAATCACTCCAACCTAAGTGTATGTGAGCTTCCAACTTCAACTGTAAATGCAGGAATGGGTTTCTGTCCATGCTTCTCATAGTCTGTAACGGCTCATCTACTTAAGTGCCAATAAATCGTGCAACTGGCAGATGCCATCGGGGAGATAGCTGTACGGCCCCAGCCAGTCGCTCTTGAGCCAGCCCCACCAATAAGCTGTTGGCGCACTCAAACCGCAGGAGGTTAATGCCGATGTATGCTGGGACCACTAGGCCCAGGACCTCACAGATGATGCACATTACCAGGTAAGATGCCCACGTTTTTCTGAAGCCAAGTCAGACTGACGTAAAGGATGCATTCTCCTCGTCCTCGTTGGCCCCTAGCTGCCCTAACTTGGGCATACCTGAAGCTCAAGTTGCTCTGCAGTGTTGGGTTGACGTCGTCCCACTGCTCTGTCAGCCTGTTGGCCTCCTCCATCCATAAGGACAGCTGTTTGTAGTGGGGCAGCAGCACACAGGAAATGCCTATGCAGATCCCCACCAAGAAATGCCCCACTATCACAGACTACTGCACCACGCACATTAAAGGGTTCTTCCCTCCCTCGTATTCGACTTCTATGAGATTGCTGACAGCTGAGCTGCAGGAGCGCACGCCGGGCAGCACCCACACCAGCAGCGTCAGGGCGCAGTTCCACAGGGCTCTACAGGGGACGGTGTGGCACCCGGCGTAGCGTGGCTCGGAGGCATAGTCCAGCAGCCCCAGGGCTAGCATGGGCAGAGGCAGCTCGTTGAACACGTCCGAGGCATGCTCCAAGAGGAAGCACTTGGAGACTGGGGAGCAGGCAGGTCCGAGGCATGCTCCAAGAGGAAGCACTTGGACACTGGGGAGCAGGCAGGTCCGAGGCATGCTCCAAGAGGAACACTTGGACACTGGGGAGCAGGCAGGTCCAGGCATGCTCCAAGAGGAAGCACTTGGAGACTGGGGAGCAGGCAGGTCCGAGGCATGCGCCAAGAGGAAGCACTTGGACACTGGGGAGCAGGCAGGTCCGAGGCATGCTCCAAGAGGAAGCACTTGGACACTGGGGAGCAGGCAGGTCCGAGGCATGCGCCAAGAGGAAGCACTTGGACACTGGGGAGCAGGCAGGTCCGAGGCATGCTCCAAGAGGAAGCACTTGGACACTGGGGAGCAGGCAGGTCCGAGGCATTCTCCAAGAGGAAACACTTGGACACTGGGGAGCAGGCAGGTCCGAGGCATGCTCCAAGAGGAAACACTTGGACACTGGGGAGCAGGCAGGTCCGAGGCATGCGCCAAGAGGAAACACTTGGACACTGGGGAGCAGGCAGGTCCGAGGCATGCTCCAAGAGGAAGCACTTGGACACTGGGGAGCAGGCAGGTCCGAGGCATGCTCCAAGAGGAAGCACTTGGACACTGGGGAGCAGGCAGGTCCGAGGCATGCGCCAAGAGGAACACTTGGACACTGGGGAGCAGGCAGGTCCGAGGCATTCTCCAAGAGGAAGCACTTGGACACTGGGGAGCAGGCAGGTCCGAGGCATGCTCCAAGAGGAAGCACTTGGACACTGGGGAGCAGGCAGGTCCGAGGAACCACACAGCCGCCATGGCGCATGCCAACACCATGCCGACCAGGAAGACTCAGAGGCCACAGCCGCCCATGAAGGAGGTGTGAAGCCGGCACAGGCAGATGGACAGGATCAGACAGTCCAGGCCCACCTTTAACAGTGAGATGAACAGAATCAGGCTGGTGTTGTCCTTGCGGCCCTCCTCTTCCCAGGACTCAATGATGGGAGACATTATGAAGATTTTGCCGTTGAGACTGAGCCCAAACCCAGAAGTCATCTATTGGGTCTGTGACATTCTGATCGATGTCACTAGAAAAAGCTGTTGAAGAGTGAGTGGAACAGTTAGCAGTAATCTACAAACAGCTTCTACCAAACAATGAAACAGTTTTCTAGTGTTTTCAGTGCTACCTGGTCTCTCGTGACTCGTCTACAGCAAAAACAACCCTTTAGGGAAGTCGAAAATAAGAAACTTCAACTCTCCCTGTAATGGATGTAGCATGCCTCAACACTCATTGTTTGGATTCCACCTACCTCAACTATTAAGAAATACAGTGCCCAACGAATACATTTAGATGGTGACAGGTTGAGTCAAAGGCTGACATTTCCAGGCAATCCATTTCCATGGCAATCCATTGACTATATTTTCAGCTATAGAATACGAGTTTGTCCAAGTGCAGGAGGAAATCCATGCCTTCTTTTGAAACAATGCAATTGCCTGATCCAGATATCTTCCACATACAGTAACAGGAATCTTCAATTATTAAAAGCTTCAAAATATGATGTTATAACTATCATGATGATCTTGTGGACTGCCAGTCCTTGCATCCATATCTCCATCTATGATTTTGAGCATGATTGAATTCCTTCAGCCCCATCTCTCAGCTCAGTTGCAAACCAAGTGACAGGGTTGCCTTTTACTTAAGTAGAACATTTGAATTAAGAGTTGTTTTCCAATGACACAAAAAAACGATCAATCCGCGTAACACTGTGATCATTTAAACACATTGCATGTCGGCTCTACCTCTCAATTGTTGTGGGTAATGTTGGTGTAAAGGGGTTTTTCAGGTGAACCAAAAGGAGAGCAATTGATGAAATGAATCAAAAATCTATCCGATTTAATACAAGAATTCAGTGAGCACACCTCTAGAGCAGAAGCAAAAAAAGTGTCTTACGGGCCTCTTGGAAACAGGCCCTTTATATTCTAATCAGACAGTACCAAACGTTCTCTAAACATCTGCCAAGAGGCTGGTATGAAGTCAAAACAAAAGACAGTGACTTTGCCAGCTGCTACAGAATCACACAGTGTTCATAATGTCATCAATGGAATACTAATCAGTTTGTCATTGAAACTTCAGTAGCTCTAACGTCAATCACTATCAAACAATTTGAGAACAATCCTTAACAATCAGTGAACAGTCTAGTGACCATCAACCTAAACACAAATTATTGTCACAAGTAGAACACTGGAAATCATGTGTATTGCACAAAACATACAAATATGCTAAGCAGTGTGTTAATTACACTTGAACTAAATATGTAGAAAAAAATGGTTGGGGGCCTCCCAGAGCTCTTCTTGAGTTATACTGTGTTGTTTTGAAGTAACCTACTGTGTTGTTTTGAACTACTTCACACCCCTTGACTTTTCCACACTTTGTTGTGTGACAAAGTGGGATTAAAATGGATTTAATTGTCATTTTTTTGCCAACGATCTACAAAAAATACTCTGTAATGTCAAAGTGGAAGAAAAATTCGAACATTTGTAAAAAATAATAATAATAATAATAATTGCTTGATTGCATAAGTATTCAACCCCCTGAGTCAATACATGTTAGAATCACCTTTGGCAGCAATTACAGATGTGAGTCTTTCTGGGTAAGTCTCTGAGATATTTGCACACCTAGATTGTACAATATTTGCAAAAATTCTTCAAGGTCTGTCAAGTTGGTTTTTGATCATTACCAGACAGACATTTTCAAGTCTTGCCATACATTTTCAAGAGAATTTAAGTCAAAACTGTAAATAGGTAACTCAGGAACCTTCAGTGTCTGTTGGAAAGCAGACTGAACCAGGTTTCCCTCTAGGATTTTGCCTGTGCTTAGCTCTATTCTGCTCATTTTTATACAAAAAAACTCACAAGCAAACTCATAAAATGTTGCAGCCACCACCATGCTTGAAAATGTAAAGATTGCTACTCAGTGATGTGTGTGTTGCATCACAGAGTGAGTCCATGCAACTCATTATGTGACTTGTTAGGCAAAGTTTTACTTATGAAAATACATTTAGGCTTGCCATTCAACAGGATTGAATACTTATTGACTCAAGACATTTCAGCTTTTCATTTTTTATTAATTTACAGTGCATTTGAAACTATTCCGACCCCTTCACTGTTTCCACATTTTGTTATGTTACAGCCTTATTCTAATATATATATACATATATATATATATATATATATATATATATATAATGTTTTTATCAATCTACACTCAACACCCCACAATGACAAAGCAACGATGCAGGGCTCCCTTGAAAAGGAGACCTTGGTCTCAATCGGAATCCCCTTTCTAAATTAAGGTTAGATTAATAAAATATGCATCACATGACTCCTGATTGTCCTTTATGTGAACCTCCTTATCCACACAGTAATGATGGTCAGTTTGACGTGGCTCTGTATGTCAACGTGCTGGTCTACAGTGATGGGACAGTCAACTGGCTGCCTCCTGCTATCTACCGCAGCAGCTGCCCTATCGAGGTACATTATCAATAAATGATTATATTATTATTAACCAATAGAGGTAACGAACCAGGGCCCATATTCATAAAGCTTCTCAAAGTAGGACTGCTGATCTAGGATCAGGTCCCTAGATCAGCACTCCCACTCTGTAATAACCTTCTTTGCCTATAGGTGGCGTACTTTCCGTTTGACTGGCAGAACTGCACCATGGTGTTCCGCTCCTACACCTACGACTCATCAGAGGTGGACCTGCAGTACGCCCTGGATGAGAAAGGAGAGGAGATACATGAGATTATCATAGATGAGAACGCCTTCACTGGTTAGAGTCCTCTCCCTTCTCTTCTCTTCTCTCTTCTGGCCTCTCTTTTCTTACTTCCTATTCTTTTCTCTTCTCTGCTCTTCTCTTTTATCCCCTCGTACACCTCTCCACTCCTCCCACTGCCTTCCCCCTTTCCCCATCTCCCCTCTGCCCTTCATCTCCCTTTCCCTTTCCACAGAGAACGGGGAGTGGGCGATCTGCCATAAGCCCAGCAGAAAGAACGTGAACCCCGAGGACCTGTATGAAGACATCACCTTTTATCTCATCATCGAGAGGAAGCCTCTCTTCTATGTCGTTAACATCATCGTGCCCTGCATCCTCACCATGGTCCTGGCCATCTTTGTCTTCTATCTACCACCTGGCGCATGTCAGTCCCAATTCACACTCTGGAACATATGCACATTATGTCTCATTGGCATGTGTAACTTGCGTAGAACTGGATAGAGGGCACACTTAGCACAAAGATAGGATGTGTGCCCTCTTTCCATCTCAATGATAAATTGAGATGAGTAGCTTGCCATTGTTGATTACACAGCAAGGAAGTATCCGTAAGAATATATGTTGTGCTCTGGGTACGATGTTTATGTAGTCTGTTTATACTTCTTGGGGGTTTATTTAAATTTTTTAGAACAGGTGTCTCAAACTGCCAGCCTGCTGGCCAGAAGTGGCCCATGAACCAACTTAATGTGGTCCGCAGTTGTAAAAGAAGCAATATTTGTCATTAGGTGGTTCATAATGTTTAAGCACAGTCTTCATCACTTGCCAGACAACTGCAGTAGATACATAGCCGCCATGTTTTAGCCCTGTGTTTCCCTCTCTCTCCCAGGTGAGAAGATGACCCTGTCTATCTCTGTCCTCATCGCTCTCACTGTGTTCATGCTGCTGCTGGCTGACAAGGTCCCCGAGACCTCCCTGGCCATCCCTCTTATTGTTAACTATGTCATGTTCACCATGATCCTGGTCACCTTCTCAGTCATCCTCAGTGTGGTGGTCCTCAACTTGCACCATCGGACCCCCTACACACACATTATGCCCCCTTGGGTGCGCAAGGTGAGCTGTAGCCTACGTGGCGGTGCTACGGATGGTGTAGTCTATATGAGATATAGACTCTAGGATCCTCAGCATTCTTCTTCTTCATTATCTTTGCAATACATCTCTATGCAATTTCCTGCTTCTGCGCTGGTTCAATGCCAAGGGGACATATATTTGCTACTTCCTGCTAAAACCTTGACGTTTGACCTCTCATCCAGGTGTTCATCCACTTCCTGCCGAAGTACCTGGGCATGCAGAGGCCCCACCCAGAGGAGCCTATGGAGGAGGAGCCTAGTGATGATACGCCCCTCCAGAGCATCGACGGACGCAGGCCGGGAGGAGAGTACTTCTTCAGGAAGATCAACCCTGAACTGGTCCTACCCTGGAGAGGCAGGTAAAGTATCAGCTAACACACACAGACCAGGGATTCACCAGTAGATCACAGCTAATTGCTTTCGGTTTGAGACAGTCGTCTTGGCTACAAAGATTTGGTGGTGAAGAGATTTCTATTCGACTGAATACAAGCTAGCCAAAGCATGAATCTTCTTTTCAGCACTATCCTGAGGCAAAGTATAAATGCCTTTTTCTCCTGTGCCAGCTATATTATAGTTAGGTACATTGTGTGCCCAGGCTTGGCAGTAGTATCATCTTCTTTAGGCATCTTAATAGATGTCTGTCTATATGTGCTATATCATCATAATCTGCTATAGTCTGGGAACCTAGTTCCTATTCCTCCCACCTCTATACCCTCTAATATACTCTACTATACTCTATACCATCCCAATAGTCTAGAACAGTAGGTAATGTTCCTCCTATACTCATAGCCTCTACTATACTCAACTATACTCTCCAAAGCCTCAACTTTCTTCAACATAGCCTCTACTATACTATACTCTATTCTACTATACTCCACCATACTATACTCTCCATTGCTTCTACTTTACCCTCCATGGCCTCTACTATACTCTACTATAGTCTCCATGGCCTCTACTCTACTATACTATACTCTACATGCCCTATACTATACTATACTCTCCGTGCCCTCTACTATGCTCTACTGTAATCTCCATGGCCTCTACTGTACTATCCATGATCTCTACTACACTATACTCTTCATGTCATATACTATACTATACTCTCCATGCCCTCTACTATACTCTACTATACTCTCCGTGGCCTCTGCTATACTCTTCATAGCCTCTACTAAACTCTACTCTACTATATTATACTATACTCTCCATGGCCTCTACTATACTCTCCATGACCTCAACTATAGTCCCCATACCCTCTACTATGCTATACTCTACTATATTCACCATGGCCTCTACCATACTCTACTCTTCCATAGCCTATACTATACTATACGATACTCCCCGTGGTCTCTACTATACTCTACTATACTCTTCATAGTATATACTGTACTATACTATACTCTCCATGGGCTCTATTATGCTCTACATAGATAGCCTCCTCTAAATACAGTAGTTCCGATTATACTTTCCGCTATACTGTCCACATCTCACTCAGTGATGATAAATATCTGACAGATTAATTTGGCCCCTCAGTAGTCTGTGAGTGCCACCCTAGTCTCACCACCCAGAGTGGGGCTCGTAAACACCCAGAGACCCAAGGATCTCCAGGGCTGGTGGACACTACTCATCCCAGGCCAAAGGCATCATATTCAGGCCTGCTAAGCCTCAGACCCCCATCCACAGTCGCCAGGGCATAAGCCTCTGTTTGGTTTGGGCATTAGGGGTAATCCCGAAAGAGAGGGATGGGGCAGTCGGTTGGATGGAGGGGAGAGAAGGGTGGCTGGTAGATGAGTGTGGAGTATAGGGAGAGGTGTTGAGTGATCAAAGTAGAGGAGGATTTTGTGGGTTTTGATGTGGAGCGAGGGATAGAGGGATGGAGATGTTACTCTATCTAGAAGATGGCTCTGCTTCAAGGCGATTGGGGACGATGGCGCCAGTGTCAAATCAACTGTTCCCTCGGAGTGTGTAGTGATTCAACGCTCTCTCTCTGCTGTCACAGAGCTAGTTAGAGACCAGGTGTTGCCCTTCACACTGAGTTTACGTGTGTGTGTGTGTGTGTGTGTGTGTGTGTGTGTGTGTGTGTGTGTGTGTGTGTGTGTGTGTGTGTGTGTGTGTGTGTGTGTGTGTGTGTGTGTGTGTGTGTGTGTGTGTGTGTGTGTGTGTGTGTGTGTGTGTGTGTGTGTTGTGTGTGTTTGTGTGTGTGTGTGTGTGTGTGTGTGTGACTTCACAGCTCAGGGTCTAGCTATGCTCCGTCCTGCCTGTTGCGTGCCAGCAACATTCCAGGGCTTCTATTCATTACCACAGACAGATGGAGCCGGTGTCACACACACTCTCTCCCACACACACACAAACTCACAAACAAACGCACACTATGACACATAGTCTCTGTGGTGCCAGAAGGTTATGATGTCCTGGTGCCAGTCTGGCCTCCCTGAAGAGGTGATAACTGATACTGAATAGCCCTGTTCCTGGCTAATGAACAAACACATCTCTCGGCGGCCGTGTGACTATAAAACAGTCCCAAAGAAAGAACGTCATGTGAACGAGACACAGTGGAGGCTGGTGAGGAGTGGACGGCTCATAATAATTGGTGGACTAGAATGAATGAGCCCGTCCCCCGCAAAGTTCCACCAGCCACAACTGGCATGACATATGCCTTAAGGTTGCAAAATTAATTCCCTGGTTTTCCCAAAATCATGTTTGGAAGATTCACGGGGAAAAAACAGAATTTCTGGAAAACCAAGCAATTTATTGAAAGTTCCAGGAACTTGTGCCTCAAGTTATACAGATAATTATCTTTATACCAACTGTACATGAACGGTGTGGTACCTACATATTCAGAGACCATCACTGGTCTGGGGCTTGAAGACAGTGATACTGATAACAAAATCCCGTTCCAAACAAGGACAAAACAGGACTCAAAATCCAACACACTGGAATACACGAAAGACGATCACGCACAAAACAGAAAGGGAAACCAGAGGATTAAATAAGGAACATAATTATGAGATGGGAACCAGGTGTGTAAAACAGACCAAACAAAAGGAACAATGAAACATGGATCGGTGGCGGCTAGAAAGCCGGTGACGTCGACCGCCGAACGAACAAGGAGAGGGAACAACTTCGGTGGAAGTCGTGACAGTACGTCCATGACAGAGATGCTTCATCTTTCAATATCATTCAAAATAATGCTCACATCCTTTGTCAACCAACGGGATACAGTTTCATATGTTCAATTTTATGTTCATAGTCTGCTCTCTATGTGAATTGGTTTATGTTCTGATGTGGTTTGTACACTGCGCGGTTGGACGATGTAGTGTAGAGTTTATGTAAAATAATTATTACTTAAATGCTATAGCAGTAAATAATAGCCATCTTAGAAGTACCATAGTTTCCCATGGTATAGACAGTGGTAGTCAGTCGTAGCCAGTGGTAGTCAGTGCCTCTGTCGAGCCCCAACATAAAGATATACCCTAATGTAAGGTAGTGTTCAGGGTGGATTCTCTGACAACAATACTGCTATGGAACAGCTGTGTGAGGCAGGAATACCTTTAGGGGTCAGAGTCCCGTGTAGCTCAGTTGGTAGAGCATGATGCCAGTGTTGTGGGTTCAATTCCCACGGAGGACCAGTACTAAAAACATATTAAAATGTATTCACTCACTACTGTAAGTCGCTCTGGATGAGAGCTTCTGATAAATGACTTCAATGTAAATGTCATACCAGCACCACAATACATTGTCCCAACATTACCTCTGTGACAGGAGTGTCACTGTCACTCAGAGACCTGGAGGAGGGGACACATGCCACATGACTAATGAAGTTTATTTGACACATAGGTATGTCCTCTGGAACCCTCAATGGTAATGAGAAATATGGCACTTCTGACTTGATTAACTACATGATTAACTACATTTGTTGTTAGCATTTATTTGTTTGTGTGGGTTTGCGTTTCTTCTCAAATTCATACACTGTTGTACTCTCTCTCTCTCTTCCTTCTCTCTCTCTCCTCCTTTCTAACCCCCCACCCCTCTCAGGAGTGAGAGTACAGTACAGCTTCAGAGGTTCTTTGACAGTGACAACTACTGTCTGATCCTCCCCCCGGACCTCAAGTCAGCCATCGCTGCCGTCACATACATGGCTGAGCAGCTGAAGAAGCAGGATGGCTCCGACTTGGTGAGCTACACACAAACGCACAGACACGCATACACACAGGCAAGCATGCACACACACACACAGACACAAACTTCCCCATGCTCATTAAATGAATCTCCATTCTCTCATACCAGAGCACAGTCAGTGTTCCCAGCATGCCCTGGTGATGTCCACGTGTCACTGCAGACATACTGTGCTTCCTTCTTCATGACTTACATGCTTTCATGTCTCTATGTCTCTTTGTGTGTGCGTGCGTGCATGTGTGTGCGCACATCCCTCTGTCCGTATGTGCGTGTGTGTGTTCCTCCCTATAGGAGACAGGAGACTGGCAGTACATAGCCATCGTGGTGGACAGGCTGTTCCTGTGGCTGTTTGTCATCATCACTACTCTGGGGACTCTGGCCATGTTCATGGACGCCAGACTCAACTACACCCCAGACGAACCTTTCCCCCTGAGGCCGTAGTCCATTCACACACCCCAGCACAGCCACTCTGGTGCTCACAAGGGATTACAAGAACTACACTTCCCATAATTCCATAGCTGAGTACCAACTTCTTTGATATGACGAGGACCAGAGGTTTCCCCAGGTAAAACTCAGTGTTCTATGTATAGTGTATTGTTAGGGATGACACAGTACCATATACTTTGATATGAATAGTCCCCTTCTCTAATCCTACTCCTTTATGAAAGCAATATAATCTAATATAGACCGTTTATAGATTAGCATCTATTTAAATAGGAAAAATATATTATTTATATACAGTACCAGGTGGACACAGGTGGACACACCTACCCATTCAAGGGTCTTACTTTATTTTTACTATTTTCTACATTGTAGAATAATAGCCAAGACATCAAAACTATGAAGTAACACATATGAAAATCATGTAGTAACCAAAAATGTGTTAAACATATATTTTATACTTTTCAAAGTAGCCACCCTTAGCCTCTTGGCATGCTCTCCACCAGCTTCATGAGGTAGCCACCTGGAATGCATTTCTATTAACAGATGTGCTTTGTTAACAGTTCATTTGTGGAATTTCTTTCCTTCTTAATGCGTCAATTGTGTTGTGACAAGGTAGGGGTGGTAGGCAGAAGATATCCCTATTTAGTAAAAGACCAAGCCCATATTATGGCAAGAACAACTCAAATAAGCAAATAGAAATGACAGTCCATCATTACTTTAAGACATGAAGGTCAGTCAATGTGGAACATTTCAAGAACTTTAAAAGTTTCTTCAATCGCAAACACCATCAAGTGCTATGATGAAACTGGCTCTCATGAGGACCACCACAGGAAAGAGACCCAGAGTTACCTCTGCTGCAGAGGATAAGTTCATTAGAGTTACCAGCCTCAGAAATTGCAGCTTCACATAGTTCAAGTAACAGACACATCTCAACATCAACTGTTCAGAGGAGACTGTGAGCATCAGGCCTACGTGGTCAAATTGCTGCAAAGAAACCGCTACTAAAGGACACAAAAATAAGAAAAAGAGCCTTGTTTGGGCCAAGAAACACGGTCAATTGACATTAGACCGGTGGAAATCTGTCCTTTTGCTGATGAGTCCAAATTTGAGATTTTTGGTTCCAACTGCTGTGAAATTGT
This sequence comes from Oncorhynchus tshawytscha, assembly GCF_018296145.1. NCBI lineage: Eukaryota > Metazoa > Chordata > Actinopteri > Salmoniformes > Salmonidae > Oncorhynchus > Oncorhynchus tshawytscha. Next base: position 20,680,402 of record NC_056438.1, read on the forward strand.
GAGATGCAGAGAAGGCGAATGGATGATCTCTGCACGTGTGGTTCCCACATGAAGGAGGGGGTGTGATGGTGCTTTGCTGGTGACACTGTCTATGATTTATTTAGAATACAAGGCACACTTAACCAGCATGGCTACCACAGCATTCTGCAGCGACACGCCATCCCATCTGGTTTGCACTTAGTGGGACTATCATTTGTTTTTCAACAGGACAATTACCCAAAACACACTTCCAGGCTGTGTAAGGGTTATTTGACCAAGAAGGGGAGTGATGGAGTGCTGTATCAGATTACCTGGCCTCCACAATCACCCGACCTCAACCCAATTGAGATGGTTTGGTATGAGTTGGAAACAGAGAGGTAAGGAGTGCTCAGAATATGTGGGAACTCCTTCAAGACTGTTGGAAAACCATTGCTTATGAAGCTGGTTGAGAGAATGCCAAGAGTGTGCAAAGCTGTCATTAAGGCAAAGGGTGGCAACTACTTTGAAGAATATAAAATATAAAATATGTTTTGATTTGTTAAACAATGTTTTGGTTACTACATGATTCCACATGTGTTATTTCATAGTTTTGATTTATTCTACAATGTAGAAAATAGTCAAATGTAAGAAAAACTCTTGAATGAGTAGGTGTGTCCAAACTTTTGACTGGTACTGTACGTTATTAATTGTAATGTATCCTGGTCTTCCAGAGTGTTTGAATTTGAAAGGCAATACACTGCTTGAAGTATTAAATAACTGATTTAATGTACCAACCATTGTCATAGGATTATTCTCTTTTGACTATACCCTATGTGACTATTAAAACCTACCCGAGCCAGTAATCGTGGATAGATGGCAGCATTCGCGTGAAAGTGAAAGCACGAACCAAAGCATTTTCCCAGGGCAAGGTGACTGGGAATATGGCCGAATACAAACAGTGTAGTTATTCCCTCCATAAGGCAATCAAACAGGCAAAACGTCAGTACAGAGACAAAGTGGAGAAGCAATTCAAGGGCTCAGACAGGAGATGTATGTGGCAGGAACTATGGACAGTCACGGACAACAAAGGGAAAACCAGCCACATCACGGACACCAACGTCTTGCTTCCGGACAAGCTAAACACCTTCTTCAACTCCTTTGAGGATAACACGCGGCCCACTACCAGGGACTGCGGGCTCTCCTTCTCCGTGGCTGATGTGAGTAAGAGCATTTAAGCATGTTAACCCTCGCAAGGCTGCCGGCCCAGACGTCATCCCTGGCCGCGTCCTCAGAGCACTGATCAACTGGCTGGTGTGTTTACGGACATATTCAATCTCTCCCCATCCCAGTCTGCTGTCCCCATATGCTTCATGATGTACAGCATTGTTCTATACCCAAGAAAGCGAAGGTAACTGAAATAAATGACTATCACCCCGTAGCACGCACTTCTGTCATCATGAAGTGATTTGAGAGGCTAGTTAAGGATCATATCACCTCCACCCTACCTGACACCCTAGACCCACTTCAATTTGCTTACCACCCCAATAGTTCCACAACCGATACAATCACCATAGCATTGCACACTGCCCTGTCTCATCTGGACAAGAGGAATACCTATGTAAGAATGCTGTTCATTGACTACAGCTCAGCATTTAAAACCATAGTACCCTCCAAGCTCATCATTACGCTCGGGGCCCTGGGTCTGAACCCCGACCTGTGCAACTGGGTCCTGGACTTCCTGATGGGCCGTCCCCAGGTGGTTAAGGTAGGAAACAACACCTCCACTTCGCTGATCCTCAACACAAGGGCCCCACAAGGGTGTGTGCTCAGCGCCCTCCTGTACTCCCTGTTCACCCATGACCGCGTGGCCAAACATGCCTCCAACTCAATCATCAAGTTTGCAGACAACACAACAGTAGTAGGCTTGATTACCAACAATGACGAGACAGCCTACAGGGAGGAGGTGAGGTTCCTAGGAGAGGGGTGCCAGGAAAATAACCTCTCACTCAATGTCAACAAAACAAAAGAGCTGATCGTGGACTTCAGGAAACAGCAGAGTGAGCACCCCCCTATCCACATCGACGGGACCACAGTGGAGAAGGTGGAAAGCTTCAAGTTCCCCGGTGTGCACATCACGGATGATCTGAAATGGTCCAACCACACACATAGTGTGGTGAAGAAGGCGCAACAGCGCTGAAGAAATTTGGCTTGGCTCCTAAAACTCTCACAAACTTTTACAGATACACAATTGAGAGCATCCTGTTGGGCTGTATCACCGCCTGGTATGGAAACTGCACCACCCACAACCGCAGGGCTCTCCAGGGGGTGGTGCGGTCTGCCCAACGCATCACCGAGGGCAAACTACCTGCCCTCCAGGACACCTAAAGCACCCGATGTCACAGGAAGGCCATAAAGGTAATCAAGAACCACCTGAGTCACGGCCTGTTCACCCCGCTATCATCCAGAAAGTGAGGTCAGTACAGGTGCGTCAAAGCTGGGACCGATAAACTGAAAAACATCTATTGTAAAGCCATCTGACTGTTAAATATCCATCACTAGCCCGTTTCCACCCGGTTACGCAACCCTGCACCTTAGAGGCTGCTGCCCTATATACGTGGACTTGAAATGACCGACCACTTTAATAATGGAACACTAGTCACTTTAATAATGTTTTAAAAATGTTTACAACCTGCTTTACTCATCTCATATGTACAGTATATACTGTATTCTATTCTACTGTATTTAAGTCAATGCCACTCTGACATTGCTCAATCTAATATTTAGATATTTCTTAATTCCATTCTTTTAGATTTGTGTGTATTGTTGTGAATCGTTTTTAGACACTACTGCACTGTTAGATAGTACTGCACTGTTGGAGCTAGGAACACACGCATTTCACTACACCCACAATAACATCTGCGAAATATGTGTATGTGACCAATACAATTTTTGATTAGAGATGTTAGCTTGGGCGCCAGTTCCTGCTCTCTTGCTAGCTCTTTATGGAAGTGCTGTGCCATGTTTGGGAGTTGGCAAGAGCACAAACAAATCTGGGTCTAGGCTATAGTAGTTTCTCCATTCTGGATGTAAACTAACCATGCTTGTATTGGCAGATTGACTCCATTGTAGGCCTCATTAATTTCCTTCAGAACATCTGTTATTATCTTCCCATGATTAAACTCTACATCCTCTTCTACCAAGCTATACTAATGGCCCATTCTAACACATAGGTTGTGTCTGAAATGGCACCCTATTCACTATTGAGCCCATAAGGCTCTGGTCAAACATGCATTATATAGGATGCGTCCCTAGAGTGATTTATAGAGGTAGAAATGTACAATTAAGGGATGAAAGAATGGTGCTGAACCTCTCACCACCTGCAGTTTGTCATTTTGACAGAGGGGGGCAGCAGACTGCAGTGTGTACTCACCTTCTACTGTCATCAGCTCCACCACAATCAGAAGTATGGGAGTATGTGATGGCATTACGGTCACTTTCACTTTGCTTTTCAGCTATTTCAAAAGACCTGGGTACATTCATAAGACATCACAGAGTTGTTCTTTATTTCTTTTATCCTGTGGAGAATCTGAATAAACAACATGTATGTTTTGTTTCCATGATGACCGTGGTTAAAGATGCTTGCAGTAAAGATACTGTAAGTTAATGTATTATTTAGGAATGACTTATAGCTATAATTCACTCTTCAACTATTTTTATAGGATTTTGTAGTTTTCATTTTCATGTGAAATCTTCCACCTACTGTTAAGAATTTCAAAAAAGTTGAAAGTGAACTGGTACTAAACAACATACTCAAGCTGTTACCTAACCTTGTCTTTGCATTGAATGCCCCCCCTTCTCCTCCTCATCTCTAACCCCACCCCTTGATTACTTTCAAGTGCACGGCTACCTAGCAACCCCTGGACTACACAATGTGCTTTGTAACCCTGGGAGCAGCAGCAGGTGAATGAATGGAGTTGTAAACAGGCTATTGATGTATCCATACACCATTCTAAGGGGCATTGTTTTGGTCTCAAGAATTGTTCCTATGAGAACTCCCATACAGGTGGCCTATAATTGGCCTCAAGTTCAGTTTACAATCCTATCCAAATAGATTTAGTGTACATTCATTGGCAGTCATGTCTTCTCATTGAAGGGTCTCCTTTGAAAGAGAGGTATTTTGATCTCACTGTGAAAACCTGGTAAAATAAAAATAAACCAATTGAGGTATAAGAGTATTGTGACATTTGAATGTAACAGTATAACTTTAGACCGTCCCCTCGCCCATACCCGGGCGCGAACCAGGGACCCTCTGCACACATCAACAACAGTCACCCACGAAGCATCATTACCCATCGCTCCACAAAAGCAGAGCAAGGGGAACCACTACTTCAAGGTCTCAGAGCAAGTGACGTCACCGATTGAAACACTATTTAGCGAGCACCACCGCTAACTAGCTAGCCGTTTCACATCCGTTACATGAACATACTGCACTTTTCTGTGTAGACAGTCATCAAAACATGTTCTATCTCCCATACAGATGATATGGTCGATGGGTCAGAGAGTTGAGTACACACATATAGGTACTAAAGTGAAATAACATTACCTCTCTCATTACAGCATAGTTTGACATAAGAAAAATGAACAAGACAATGTCACTCGGACTATCCTGCTGTCTCAGGACATTAGAGAGAAAACGAGGGAGAGCAATATAGAGAAATGAGGGAGAGTGGAGGAGGACAGAAGAAAGGAGGAGGAGGACATTAGCCCATTGTGGATTGTTGACTATTCAGGGAAAGCTTTGGGACCCAGCATGTTTTATTGTTAACGGTTCAGTAGCTTCCAAGGGAGCGTACAGGACTTTAATCACTGCTTTTCAGTCTCTCCAACACCCGAGGATGGTTGGGGGCCTGCAGGATAAAAGCAAAGAGGTGCAGCCTTGCCCTTCTTAAGGGCTGATTTAGCTGGTTTTGCTCTCCCATCGAGCATTGTGCAACATCAAAAAAAAGACAAATGTGTGTTTACCAGGAGGGAAAAGTGGTAAAAAGAGAACGGGAAGGAGAGAGGGAGAGAACAGTTTATTTTGTGTGTCATGGTGACTCAGGCCCCTAGTTCCAATATGGGCAAATAGGACAGTAGATAAATCACATACTGTAACTAGGAGCAACAGCACTAGTGATCAGGAAAGAGAGAGCTATAGGGGTTCCATGTAGAGAAGTTACTTACTATCTCTTCCTCCAAGTCAAGCTATAGGACTAGAGGACATTCCTTAAATTACAAGGACCTTCATCCCAGCAACAGTGGGCCCTTTGTTGACCCCCTGAGCCCAGCATCGAGGCCCCGGGCTTAGCTAGGAAGCGGCTGAACACTTGCCTAGTTTATATGTGACACTAATATGTGTCCTTCGACCTGATCTTGTCCACATTCTGGTTGTGCCCACATTTTCATAATTATGTCTACACATGGTATTAAAATGTGTCTCGTGTCTGTCCACAGTGGCAATTGGTGTCAGTATGCTGTGATTGCTGGTGTGAGGGATTGAGATGTTTGGTGTACTGTCGAGCTTACATAAATGGTTCTCTACCACGCCAGTCAGGTATTTACGAGGCTAACAGTCTACTGTGAGAAGAGAAAGGGAGAGTGAGTTATGGCCCATGGCTGATCAGTAGCCTACCTTACTGTACAGAAGTAGGTCAGTGACACTGCAGCAGTTAGGGTCCAACACACATGTGACCGCACACACACAACTCCAGGTCATAGTCAGTACAAATAACATTATTCCCCCAAGGATTTTATTCTAGATTGTTAATGAGATATTCTATTGAGGTGTATCCTGTTTTTCTAATTACATAACTTCACAAACAAGTTTAACCTACTGACTTGCTAAACTGTGGACCTGCACAATGCAATCTGACTGTTGAATATTTTGGTATCACTTAAAACACTTAAAGCATCCAGGTATCATGTTATAAGCATGCATAAGCCTTTATAATGTTATTAACAAGACATACCAAATTGTCTCTCTGTATAAAAATACAGAAATGTAAAACATATGACTACAAGGAGAGCTGTGGTGATTTTAGCGTGTACATTTTGGGTGGGGGGGGGTGCATGCCAGCAAAGCCACTACACAACACAACACAACACTAAACATGAATTGCGCTATAACGTTGACGAAAGGTGCCCACAAACTCTTAGGGCCTACATAAAGCTGTCCCAACAGTAGCTAATACAGCGAAAAAATACAATGCTATTGTTTGAGGAGAGTGCACAACAACAAAACACTTATATCATGGCAACTGATTTGATACATTCACTTCGGAAGGTAAATAATATCCTTACATTCAGTAATCTTGCTCTGATTTCTCATCCTGAGGGTCCCAGAGATTAAATGTAGCGGTTTTGTTTGATAAAATCTATTTTTATATTAAAATGTACGAACTGGGTTCTAAAGTTTGACCCCACTGCTGTCTCTGGCTCCACACCCACCCGCCTGGCCATCTAGATGAGTGAAGGTTAGTGTCTTTTCTGTAAGGAAGCTAATGATCCTTCATGTATGACATTCCCGGGAGTGTTTAAACTTCTTTTTTTGAATGCTATAGCATTTTTGTATGTTTTCTATAGTTATGCACTTGAAAATGTATAAATTGACCAATTCGGCACATTTGGGCAAACTCCTGGAAGACTTGATACAAAATATTGTGTTATGATGTAATTCTTCACTGGATCAGTCTGACACATTGCACACAAACTGCTGCCATCTTGTGGTCAATATCTAAATTACACCTATAATCCTACATCACTGTCTGGCCTTTCTCTTGCATTTCAAAGAGAGAAAACACATGTTTTTTTTGTTTGTATTATCTTTTACTAGATCGAATGTGTTATATTCTCCTACATTAATTTCAATTTTTCACAAACTTCAAAGTGTTTCCTTTCAAATGGTATCAACAATATGCATATGCCTTCTTCAGGTCCTGAGCTACAGTTCAATTTGGGTATGTCATTAGAGGCGGAAATTGAAAAAAGAGGTTTTATGAGGTGAAAATATACCAAATTATTAGAGTGCGGTACATGGGCTACTAACAGTTTACTACACAACATAGACTTTGCATTACGGTCTTAGCTACAGTATACATACCTACCTGGCATATTACATCATTTATTCAGCAGCAAACAAAATATTTTTGGACTTACCTTGTTGTGCTGTGCTCACTTGAACAGGAAGGTGGCCCGGCGATGATTCGTGGGGAAATTTTGTCATCAAACGTTGTCATCAAAGTCTGGCATTCTCTGGATTTATGGTGCTTTCAAGACAACTGGGAACTCAAAAAAAAAATAATGATGATGTCAGTGATCTTCAGGTCGTAGCTCTAGGCCCGAGTTCCGAATTTACAATTCCGAGTTGGATAAAAGTTCAAAATGTATTTTCCCAGTCGGAGCTCGTTTTTCCCGAGTTCCCAGTTGTCTTGAACTCACTAGTCAGATTTTTCAGTTCTGGGTTAACAGTTGTTTTGAGCACGGCACAAATCATGCTTCATTGACAGCATGGCCAATGTTGACATAATGCTGAAACACCTGCATTTTGGAAGTGCCTTACTCAAGAAAACAAAAAAGATACCATGTTGGTATGCTGCTGCTTTATTAACTCAATTATATAGATTATTATTATTATTATATATATATATATTACATTGTTACACTGATATTATTATTGCATATTACACTGATATGTGCATATTACACTGACACATATAAATGCCAAAATAACATGCAAAAACAGGAAATCTCCCCAAAAATATGGGGCTCTGCCCCACCTGCCCTGCATGAAGGGTCTCCTCTGAAGGAAAGGCATCCCTCACTGGAAAACAAGTTCTAAGAAAAAGTTATTTATTGTCATTTGGCCAGTTGTTGAAGGTAAAATATGAACCTGATGTGTCTCTAGACAGTTCCAGGAGAAAATGTACAAACAGTTTTATCTTTAAAAAAAAATGTGGAGGTGATTTTTTTCAACGGATAAAGCCTGGGAACCCCTGTCAGCTAAGCAACGCTGGCATTCTGAAGCGTCAGCCCGGTAGGAACTGTACAGTTGTTTTACAGTACCCACTTGCTCGAGAAACAATTGTATCTTCCCTGGAATGAAGAAGTAGCATGGCCAATGGGCGTGACATAACGGTAAGTGCCCTGGGAGGAGGGGATGCGAGAAGAGACCTCTCACGCATCACCGGGTACGGTGACTGGACACACACACCCCCTCGCGGGCCCTCATGCAGAATTTAAATCCCCCTTCCCGCAAGCTCAGCACTACTATTCAAGGTGCGGCTCAAGCTATAACAGGTGGAAAGGAGATCAAGAACCACAACAAGATTGTGTTTACTGACGCTATCCTGACGCGTTTAATGAAGATAGGTAGATCTACCTTGCAAATATAGACTGCATTACGATAACCGTTGTGTGCCTTTGGACACGCACAAAAGGATTCATCGTTTTTTCATCAACAGAAACGTATTTATTTAGACATTTAAAAAATAATCGACAAAATAATTTATTTATTTTTAGATGGCAAACTCGGGAATTCAACTTTTAGGATTCGCCCTGTCACTCGTCGGTGTCATTGCACTTATCGTGGGGACCATTCTTCCACAGTGGAAGATGTCTGCGTACGTAGGAGACAACATCATAACGGCGGTTGCCATGTACCAAGGACTATGGATGTCATGCGCTTTTCAGAGCACAGGGCAGCTCCAATGTAAAATCTACGACTCGATCCTGCAGCTAGACGGTGAGTATAAATAAACGAAATATGTATTCGACCGTTATATTTCTATGACGGTATGCGCGTCCTGTGCGCACCTCACGCACTGTGAATTACGCATGCATATAACCCGATAGGCTATCTTATTATCAAAGGAGGAATGTCATGAGTATGGTGACTTGTTTCGGGAAAGTCTCACGTTGTACCAGGAAATGGAATTGATTGACGGGAGATACAGGTGAGCAGACATCTGAGCAGACACCTGAGACGGTCAGCTGAGGTCCCCACCCATTTTCCTATGGAGCAGTTCTTGTTCAATGGAGCACATTGATGTCACTGATAAAGGTGTCACCTCCGGACTGTTCCTCATTTATTTGCCCCTCTCGTGGTTATCATTTAGTAGCACCTTTTGTATTATTATACAGTGCGATACTGTTAACTCCTTTCCAGGTGCCACACTCACTGACACTTCAATCACTCTGGATATTACTCTTGAAAAATCAATTACAAACGTATCTGACATTTACTCTTATCAGAACCCCATTGAACACCTGGAGTTCTCAACCCTGTTACTCTTCCCAGCAACCTCTCCCCACCTCCCCACCTCCCAACCCATTTTCCCCTCCCCTCTCTGCTGTCTATTCTCAAACGGCTGCACTGGTCCACCCCCAAGGTGGTAAGGCCCCGACTGGCATGCCCCCTGCCCATTCATCACCCACTATACCCTGGCATAGAAAGGTGGCACAGGGAGGGTGCTGACTGGGGCTTCAGATGCCAGAGATGTCCTGATCCTAACTAACTAACTAACTAACTAACTAACTAACTAACTAACTAACTAACGGTGAACAACCAAAAGAGTTGCCATTGCAACAGCAGCACAGTAACCTGTGCAGGAATGTTATGCCCTTCCCCTCCCTCTTCCTCCCACCTCGGTTTGCCCCAGACCCTTAGGGCACCATAATGAAGAGAACCTGGGTGTAATTTGATATAACTCCCCATCTACTCTTCTTGGTTTCTCATGTCATACTGGTTGGTGAGAGGGATTTCATTGAACAGAGATGCCTGTTCAGATTTAGAACACTTAGAGTTCCAGTTTTTATTGGCTGTAACTGCTGACAGAGAGCAGGTTTGGGGGTTCTAGGAATGGTACAGGGGGGGTCAGGGTGGCACTGTGGAGTACAGAGGGGTGAGGGTGGCACCGTGGGGTACAGGGTGGGGACTCTGGGTGGCACCGTGGGGTACAGGGGGGTTAGGGTGATATTCCATGGTATCCCCAATTTGCATGCCTGGCATGCCCTCATTGTGTTTAGAATATAGCAGAGGAGGAATGTTTCTTCCTTCCTTCCTCTCTTCTCCTCCATCCCTCCATCCACCCATCCCTCCCTTTCTCCCTTTCTCCGTTTCTCAGGCCTGGAGTTTTTTTTGTGAACTCAGGAATGGCCTGGACTGGCACAGACTGGTTTGGGGTGGCCTCTGCTTCTCCCTCTCTGTCAGTTTTATGAGATGTGGTGACAGATTAGGGGGTCCTGACAGTAGCTTTCAATCCCCCCTCCCCTAAACGACAGCAGACTGTGTGATCATGCTCTCCACAGCCGATGGGGAGAAAGGGAGAAAGGGAGAAGGGAGGGAGGGAGGGAGGGAGGGAGGGAGGGAGGGAGGGAGGGAGGGAGGGAGGGAGGGAGGGAGGGAGGGAGGGAGGGAGGGGAGACGAAGGAAGGAAGGAAGGAAGGAAGGAAGGAAGGAAGGAAGGAAGGAAGGAAGGAAGGAAGGAAGGAAGGAAGGAAGGAAGGAAGGAAGGAAGGAAGGAAGGAAGGAAGGAAGGAAAAATTCCTCTTCTGCTATATTCTAAACACAATGAGGGCATGCCAGGCATGCAAATTGGGGATACCATGGAATATCACCCTAACCCCCCTGTACCCCATGGTACCACCGTTGCAAGAAATAGACCTCTGAACCTTTCACCTATTACTACCTGTCAGGGCAAGGAGATTGAGGTTATAACCTCATATAAATATCTTGGAATTTTAATTGATGACAGCTTCTCTTTTTAATTGCATATTCAACAATTTACAAAAAAATTGAGGCTGAAATTGCGATTTTATTTTAGGAATAAGGCCTGTTTTTGTTTTGAAGCCAGAAGGAGGCTAGTATCAGCTACATTTATGCCTTTAGTAGACTATGGGGATATTTTATATATGAATGCTTCCGCTCAGTGTTTGAGATCAATTGACACTCTTTACCATAGTACTTTGAGACTTTTAAACTGCAAAACCCTTACGCACCACTGCACTTTGTATACCAGGGTTGGCTGGCCTTCTCTAGTCACTCGTAGGCTCACAGTCACTGGTATACTTTTATTTACAAAGCCATTTTGGGTTTACTACCTTTTTATTTGTGCATTTTTATTGTTCAGAATTATGGTGGTTACTCTCTTCGTTCGCTGGACTTTATCCTGCTAACTGTTCCAAATGTCCAAACTGAATTTGGTAAAAGGGCTTTTATGTACTCTGCGCCATCGTCTTAGAACACCTTACAAAATACTTTTAAACTGGAAGAACTTGTCCCGATTGGTGTTTTTAAATCACTGATGAAGGATTTTGAGGCTGATTCCCTGACCTGTCAATGTTTTTAATTTGCTGTTTTATACTCTTGTGAATTCAATGGTTTTTACTGGATTACTTGTAGTTTTTCATGTTGTCTGTCTGTAATTTTTTTGTAATGACTTGGTGCTGCCTATCTTGGCCAGGGCGCTCTTGTAAAAAAAAATGTAATCTCAATGAGCCCTTCCTGGTTAAATAAAGGTTCAAACATTTTTTTTAAATGTAAGACCTTCAGTCAAATTAAAATCTAATTGTATTTGTCACATGCTGCCAAATACAACAGGTGTAGATCTTACAGTGAAATGCTTACTTAAAGACCTTAACCAACAATGCCGTTTTAAGAAAATACCCACCCCAAAAATTAAATAATAATAAGAGAGAAGAAAAACAAATAATTAAAGAGCAGCAGTAAATAACAATAGCGGGGTTATATACAGGGGGTACCGGTTCAGAGTCAATGTGTCAGTGTGCGGGGACACATTGTCGAGGTAGTTGAGGTAATTATGTACATGCAGGTAGGGTTACTAAAGTGGCTATGCATAGATGATAACAGAGAGAAGCAGCAGCGTGGGGTGGGGGGGTGAAAATAGTTTGGGTAGCCATTTGATTAGCTGTTCAGGAGTCTTATGGCTTGAGGGTAGAAGCTGTGTAGAAGCCTCTTGGAGCAAGACTTGGCGCTCCAGTACCGCTTGCCGAGCAGTAGCAGAGCGAACAATCTATGACTTGGGTAGCTGGAGTCTTTGACAATTTTTAGGGCCTTCCTCTGGCATCGCCTGGTTCAGAGGTCCTGGATGGCAGAAAGCTGGGCCCCGGTGATGTACTTGGCCGTACGCACTACCCTCTGTAGTGCCTTGTGGTCAGAGGCCGAGCAGTTGCCATACAAGGAAGTGATGCAACCCGTCAGGATGCTCTCGATGGTGCAGCTGTAAAACCTTTTGAGGATCTGAGGACCCAAGTCTCCTGAGGGGGAAAAGGTTTTGTCTTGCCCTCTTCACGACTCTTGGTGTGCTTGGACCATGTTAGTTTGTTGGTAATGTGGACGCCAAGCTTTCAACCTGCTCCACTACAGCCCCATCAATGAGAATGGTGGCGTGCTCGGTCCTCCTTTTCCTGTAGTCCACAATCATCTCCTTTGTCTTGATCAAGTTGGGGGAGAGGTTGTTGTCCTTGCACCACACGGTCAGGTCTCACCTCCTCCCTATATGCTGTCTCATCGTTGTCGGTGATCAGGCTGTTGTGTCATCAGCAAACGTAATGATGGTGTTGGAGTTGTGGCTGGCGTGCAGTCATGAGTAAACAGGGATACAGGAGGGGACTGAGCATGCACCCCGAGGGGCCCCCGTGTTGAGGATCAGCGTGGCGGATGTGTTGTTACATACCCTTACCACCTAGGGGCGACCCGTCAGGAAAACCAGGATCCAGTTGCAGATGGAGGTGTTTAGTCCCATGGTCTTTAGTTTAGTGATGAGCTTTGAGGGCACTATGGTGTTGAAGGCTGAGCTGTAGTCAATGAATAGCATTCTCATGTAGGTGTTCCTTTTGTCCAGGTGTGAAAGGGCAGTGTGGAGTGCAATAGAGATTGCATCATCTGTGGATTTGTTGGTACGGTATGCAAATTGGATTGGGTCTAGTGTTTCTGGGATAATGGTGTTGATGGGAGCCATGACCAGCCTTTCAAAGCACTTCATGGTTACAGACGTGAGTGCTATGGGTTGGTAGTCATGTAAGCAGGTTACCTTAGTGTTCTTGGGCACAGGGACTATGGTGGTGTGCTTGAAACATGTTGATATAACAGACTCAGACAGGGAGAGGATGAAAATGTCAGTGAAGACACTTGCCAGTTGGTCAGCACATGCTCGGGGAACACGTTCTGGTAATTCGCCTGGCCCAGAGGCCTTGTGAATGTCGACCTCTGATACACTCATGCATGTTTCAGTGTTACTTGCCTCAAAGCGATTATAGATAAATAAAGTTATTTAGCTCATCTGGCAGGCTCGTGTCACTGGGCAGCTATCGGCTGTGCTTCCCTTCGTAGTCTGTAATAGTTTGCAAGCCCTGCCACATCCAACAAGCATCGGAGCCAGTATAGTACGATCCGATGTTAGTCCTGTATTGACGCTTTGCCTGTTTGATGGTTTGCCAGAGGGCATAGCGGGATTTCATATAAGCTTCCGGGTTAGAGTCCCGCTCCTTGAAAGCTGTGGCTGTACCCTTTAGCTCAGTGCGAATGTTGCAGGTAATCGATGGCTTCTGGTTGGGGTATGTACGTACAGTCACTGTGGGGACGACGTCCTCGATGCACTTATTGATAAAGCCAGTGACTGATGTGGTGTACTCCTCAATGCCATGGGAAGAATCCCGGAACATATTCCATTATGTGCTAGCAAAACAGTCCTGTAGTTTAGCATCAGCTTCATCTGACCACTTTTTTATAGACCGAGTCACTGGTGCTTCCTGCTTTAATGTGTGCTTGTAAGCAGGAATCAGGAGGATAGAGTTATAGTTAGATTTGCCAAATGGAGGGCGAGGGAGAGCTTTGTACTGTGTGGAGTAAAGGTGGTCCAGAATTGTTTTCCCTCTGGTTGCACATTTAACATGCTGATAGAAATTCAGTAAAACTGATTTAAGTTTCCCTGGATTAAAGTTACCGGACACTAGGAGCGCCGCCTCTGGATGAGTGTTTTCCTGTTTGCTAATGGTGGAATACTGTTCATTGAGTGCGGTTTTAGTGCCAACCTCGCTTTGTGGTGGTATATAGACAGCTACAAAAAAATACAGATCTACAGCTTAACATGAGATGCTCTACCTCAGGCGAGCAAAACTTTGACACTTCCTTAGATATCGTGCACCAGCTGTTGTTTACATAAATGCCTAGGCACCCACCCCGTGTCTTACCAGAGGCTGCTGTTCTGTTTTGCCAATAGAGTGTGTAACCCGCCAGTCTTATGTTCTTAATGTCGTTGTTCAGCCAAGACTCGGTGAAACATAAGATATTACAGTTTTTAATGTCCTGTTGGTAGGCTATACGTGCTTTCAGTTCGCCCCATTTATTTTCCAGCGAATGTTAGCTAGCAGAACGGAACGCAAGGGCTGATCCTCGCAAGGCACCCTGATCTTTTGCTTCGAAATCTCTGTTTCCTTCTCCAGCGAATCACAGGGATCGGTGCCTGATCGGGTGTCTGCAGTATATCCTCGTGTCCGACTCATTGAAGAACTCCTTGTCCAATTTGAGGTAAATATAATTCCAGTTCTGATGTCCAGAAGCTCTTTTCGGTCATAAGAGACGGTAGCAGCAACATTATGTACAAAACGAAAAAACAATGCAAAAAAAAAAAAAAAATAACATTATTTAGTTCAGAGCCGATAATACGGCAGCCCTACCCTCTGGCACCATCAGAAACTGGTCAACATTCACAAGGCCGTAGGGCCAGACAGATTACCAGGACGTGTTCCCCGAGCATGCGCTGACCAACTGGCATGTGTCTTCACTGACATTTTCAACCTCTTCCTGTCTGAGTCTGTAATACCAACATGTTTCAAGCAGACCACCATAGTCCCTGTGCCCAAGAACACTAAGGTAACCTGCCTAAAAGACTACCGACCCGTAGCACTCAAGTCTGTAGCCATGAAGTGCTTTGAAAGGCTGGTCATGGCTCACATCAACACCATTATCCCAGAAACCTTAGACCCACTCCAATTTGCATACTGCCTGAAAGATCCACAGATAATGCAATCTCTATTGCACTCCACACTGCCCTTTCACACCTGGACAAAAAAGTGCCTACGTGAGAATGCTATTCATTGACTACAGCGCAACGATCAACACCATAGTGCCCTCAAAGCTCGTCACTAAGCTAAGGACCATGGGACTAGACACCTCACTCTGCAACTGGATCCTGGACTTCCTGACGGGCCACCCCCAGGTGGTTTGGTTAGATAACAACACATCTGTCATGCTGATCCTCAAAACGAGGGCCCCTCAGGGTGCGTGCTCAGTCCCCTCCTGTACTCCCTGTTCACTCATGACTGCACGGCCAGGCACGACTCCAACACCATCATTACATTTTCAGATGACACAACAGTGGTAGGCCTGATCACCGACAATGATGAGACAGCCTATAGGGAGACGGTCAGAGAACTGATCGTGTGGTGGAAGAACAACAACCTCTCCCTCAACCTGATCAAGACAAAGGAGATGATTGTGGACTACAGGAAAAGGAGGACCGAGAACGCCCCCATTCTCATCGACGGGGCTGCAGTGGAGCAGGTTGAGAACTTCAAGTTCCTTGGCATCCACATCACCAACAAACTAACATCGTACAAGCACACCAAGACAGTCGTGAAGATGGCAAAACTCAAGGCTATGTCCAATAGTCTACTAAACAGCTTCTACCCCCAAGCCACAAGACTCCTGAACATCTAATCAAATGGCTACCCAAACTATTTGCATTGCCCTCTTCTACGCTGTTGCTACTCTCTGTTATTATCTATGCATGGTCACTTTAATAACTCTACCTACATGTATATATTACCTCAATTACCTCAACACTGGTGCCCCCGCACCTTTATTCTGAACCGGTACCTCCTGTATGTAGTTCCGCTATTGTTATTTTACTGCTGCTCTTTAGTTATTTGCTATTTTTATCTCTTACTTTTTTTTGGGGGGGGGGGTATTTTCTTAAAACTGCATTTATTTATTTAGTTTAATCTAACCTTTATTTCACTAGGCAAGTCAGTTAAGAACAAATTATTTACAATGATGGCCTAGCAAAAGGCAAAAGGCCTCCTGTGGGGAAGTGGGCTGGGATTAAAAATATAAATACATTAAATAAAAATATAGGACAAAACACACATCACAACAAGAGAGACAACACAACACTACATAAAGAGAGACATAAGACAACAACATAGCAAGGCAGCAACACATGACAACACAGCATGGTAGCAACACAACATAACAACAACATGGTAGCAGCCCAAAACATGGTACAAACATAGTTGGTTAAGAGCTTGTAAGTAAGCATTTCACAGTAAGGTCTACACCTGCTGTATTCGGCGCATGTGACAAATTAAATTTGATTTGGAGGAGAGAGAGAGAGGGGGGTAGAGGGGGTAGAGAGACTTGCTGATCTTTTATTTTAATTTTACATTCTGCAATATATCCCACAAGTCTATAAATTAAAGCTATCTATAGCTGTGCCACACCTCTCTCTCCCTCACTATCTTGCTACTCCTTTCCCTCCTCTCCCTTTCCTGCTCTCTCTCCTCTCCCTGGTGTGTGTATGTGTGTGCGTGTGTTTCTCAGGCACTCTCCAGGCCACCCGTGCCCTGATGATTGTTGGCATCATCGTATCCATCGCTGGGCTGGGCGTGGCCACCATGGGCATGAAGTGTACCACTTGCGGAGGAAACAACAAAGTGTGGAAGTCTCGCACCGCCATGACTGGAGGCGTCATTCTACTGGTTGGAGGTGTGTGAGTGAGTGAGTGAGTGAGTGAGTGAGTGAGTGAGTGAGTGAGTGAGTGAGTGAGTGAGTGAGTGAGTGAGTGAGAGTGCGTGTGAGAGAGAGAGAGAGAGAGAGAGATATATATATGTTAAAGGGGCTATAGAGAGCAATCAGAATAATCTCCACAAACATTATATGTTCTTAGGGTCCAGAGTTTTCCTTACATGGTCAAATGTCTTGGTCATGAAAATCTCAGGGCCCTACTTTTTTAAAACATTCTTTCTAAGCTGGTCTGAGATCTGTGCTTATTATGTCACTTCGTCATTCTGGTCCCTAACAGGGGCATGGCTATATAGAGAGATCAAGAGAATCATCACAGGCATATACTGTATTTTTCTTTATGTGTAGGCACTTCTTATTTAACATTACATGAAAAGATCTGTGTTAGAGGTCACTTGGTCATTCTGGTCCAGCGTCTGAGATCTTAGAGAGTACTGTATGTAGGAGGTTTGACCCTCTATCTGGCCACCAGCTGCTCTCCCACTCATCTAAGCCTGAGGAAGACCTTCGATTTGAAACATTGCGCAAGAAAAGTCACACTCATCTACTCTGGTTCCCCTGGAGGTCACATAGGGAGAGAATGGGGCATTTTTACTGACTCTGTGGCTATTACTCTGACACTATTCCCTATTTAGGGCCTATAGGGATCTGGTCAAAAGTAGTGCACAACATAGGGAATAGTGTGCCATTTGGGATGCTGGTTGTTACTGTTATATAAGAGGTAGTTAACTCTCATCAGACAATGGCAGTAAAATCTAATGGTTAGAGCCTGTTATTCACAAAGGGTCTCAGAATAGAAGTGCTGATCTAGGATCCGTTCATTATTTTAGATTATAATTAATGGACAGGGGGGACTAGATTTTTGCTCATTTGAAGACTCATAGGTCAATGGCAGTAAACAGCTAATGACTGGAACTCAATAGCTAGCCTCCCATTGACTTCTTGAGTGTATGGCTCCCCTCTCTCAAATATCTCTTTATGATGTCTCGATGTACTGATCTGTCTGTATCTGTTTGATCTTCTCCTTCAGCTCTGTGTGCATTAGTGGCCTGCTCGTGGTTCGCTCATAATCTCATCCGGGCCTTCTATAACCCGTATTCTCCTGTCAACACCAAGTAAGTATCCCTACAAAATTCCTGAATGTATTGACCTTTCCCTTCTATTGAGTGGTCTTATTTTAAAAAAGGTCCAATATGCAGAAATCGCGCCGCCATTTCCTGGCTTCTAAAATTCTAATAGTTCACCAAATATCAGTTTGTGACAAAACAAACAACCCCTAGTGTAGTGCAGGGGTAGGTAGCCATGGTCCTCGTAGAGTGCCGCATCCACTTCATGTTTTTTATTTAACTGACCTGGAAGACCAGGTGTGTTGAATTTAGGCAATCACTGAACTAATCAATTTACTCAATTGGGCAGGTGGGGTGCCTAGTTGGGACAAAGGGTTGCCTAATCCTGGGTTAGAGAATCATTGTATCATCTGAACCACTATGAAATATATTTTCAATAACCAAAAATATTGTATTTTCAGATGTTTGAATCTGGTGTACAAAAACTAAAGTAAAAGACACAAAAACGAAACGAGAAAAAAAATGAACGAGAACCATATAAATAGAGCACATAGAAGAGAACTATCACTTCTTAGACTTGCTTTCAATGCGAATTACAGATCTATAACTCCCATTTCTATGTGCAGTAATACCTATCAAGCAAAGTTGGCTTGGCGCCGTCTTAAGTCTTTGATTGTTGACTTAAAATAATGCAAGGCTGGAGAAAAAATGTGCACACCACATGGCTTTCCAGGAGAATAATGTAAGAACACTGTTCTAGAACAACGTCTCACTCTTCTCTCCATCTCCCCAATAACAGGTTCGAGTTTGGGGCAGCCATCTTCATCGCCTGGGGGGGTTCTTTCCTGGACCTGCTGGGGGGAGCCATGCTGGCATCTTCCTGCCCCAGGAGTAAAAAGCCAGTGCCCAAATATCCTGTCATGAGTGGCATGAGTGCTCTCTCACCATCCAGCAGCACCAAGGAGTACGTGTGAGCTAAATCATGCTGCCAGGTTATAATGAGATTCACAGAAATTGTTGTGAGGTTTACAGATATGCCCACACCCCACCCCACCCCAGCAGGGCCGTTGTGATGTCTCTCACCCGCTCCCAAAATTCCACAATTGTTTATGAGTGGACCTCACAAATACACTATAATTGGTTCTTGGATCCCCCTTATATTATGTTTTAGGGTGCATGTTCTAGTATTACACAAACACACACTTCTCTTATTACAGCCAAGATGCAGCATCATGGCAAACACTCACCTCGATGTAAGAAACACTGTCTACTTAAATTAACATTTCCATTGTAATTGAAGGTAGTCAATTAAACTTGTTGTGGTGCTAAGGTCCTACTCTTGGCATACTCATGGGACAGCTATGTATGTAAAATAGGAAACTGGACTAGCGCACCATCAATACTTTTACAATGGAGTTTTTTGTAGACATGACCATCTCCAATTGTGTTCAATGTTCAATCCAAGTGGAACTTCACACTAGTTGTGAGTGACTGTATACGACCAAGAACCTGATGGTCACTCTGACAGTCATGAGTGACTGTATACGCTATGGTGAATCACCGGACAATTCACTGTTGCACTCCAAAAAGGGGGGCTTTTCATACAGGCCTGCAATGTACTCTGTCCCATTATAAAATCTCTCAGAACAGTGATTCTCAACAGGTGCATTATTACAGGAAGTGTTTGTGTTGCATTACAGCCTTTATCTAAAATGTGTCAAATAAAATAAAATCCTCATCAATCTACATGCAATGTCCCATAACAGCAAAGCAAAAATAGGTTTAGAAGTTATTGCAAATGTATTTTTTTTTTTAAGTTTTAAAAAAAGAAATACCTTATTTACATAACTATTCAGACACTGCTATGAGACTCGAAATTGAGCTCAGGTGCATCCTGTTTCCATTGATCATCCTTGAGATGTTTCTACAACTTGATTGGAGTCCACCTGTGGTAAATTCAATTGGACATGATTTGGAAAGACACACACCTGTCTATATAAGGTCCCACAGTTGACAGAGCATGTCAGAGCAAAAACCAAGCCATGACGTCGAAGGGATTGTCAGTAGAGCTCCGAGACAGGATTGTGTCGAGGCACAGATCTGGGGAAGGATACCAAAGAATGTCTGCAGCATTGAAGGTCCTCAAGAAAACAGTGACCTCCACAATTCTTAAATGGAAGAAATTTGGCACTAGCCAAACTCTTCAGAGAGCTGGCCACCCGCCCAAACTGAGCAATCGTGGAGATGACCAAGAACCTGATGGTCACTATGACAGAGCTCCAGAGTTCCTCCGTGGAGATGGGAGAACCTTCCAGAAGGACAACCATCTCTGCAGCACTCCACCAATCAGGCCAGACAGAAGCCACTCGTCAGTAAAAGGCACATGACAGTCTGCTTGTAGTTTGCCAAAAGGCACCTAAAGGACTCTCAGATCTTGAGAAACAAAATCCTCTGGTTTGATGAAACCAAGATTGAACTCTTTGGCCTGAATGCCAAGCGTTATGTCTGGAGGAAACCTGGCACCATCCCTACGGTGAAGCATGGTGGTGGCAGGATCATACTGTGGGGAAGTTTTTCAGCGGCAGGGACTGGGAGACTTGTCAGGATCGAGGGAGAGATGAACCTGCCCCAGAGTGCTCAGGACCTCAGGATGGGGCGAAGGTTCACCTTCTAACAGGACAACCTTAAGCACACAGCCAAGACATTGCAGGAGTGGCTTCGGGACAAGTCTCTGAATGTCCTTGAGTGGCCCAGTCAGAGCCCGGACTTGAACCCAGCGATGCTCCCCATCCAGTGCAGCGATGCTCCCCATCCAACCTGACAGAGCTTGAGAGGATCTGCAGAGAAGAATGGGAGAGATTCTCCAATACAGGTGTGCCAAGCTTGTAGCTTCATACCCAAGAAGACTCAAGGCTGTAATAGATGCCAAAGATGCTTCAACAAAGTACTGAGTAAAGAGTCTGAACACTTATGTAAATGTGATATTTCAGTTTTCAAAATTTCTACAAACCTGTATTTTCTTTGTCATTATGGGGTATTGTGTATAGATTGATGAGGGGAAAAAACAATTTCATCCATTTTAGAATAACACTGTAACGTAACAAAATGTGGAAACAGTCAAGGGGTCTGAATACTTTCCGAATGCACTGTACATTATCATCAAACTTGGTTTATTATGTGTTTTATCATTTGTTCATTATTCTGTACGAAGGCATGCTCTGTTCTGATGTCCACACTAGCATTCTACTTAGGATGGAACAATTTATTTGGGATGCATTATAGATAGTATGCTAGTGGTGTTCTTAGAATGTAGCCTGTGTTTTAAATGTAGCTGACTACAGTAGTACCATTCCTAAGTGCTAGCGTAGTTCAATTCAGCCTTGTATTTTTGCCTTTGGCTTTAAACAGCATAAGGAATATTGTATCTTTGTGCTGCACATTACGAAGCTCAGCCATCCTGCCTTTGCGTGAAAAAGATGTTCAGCAGAATTTTAATGCTGGGTCCTTTTGTATTTGTTTGTTGTAAGCATATAAATGAAATTGCTAGATAGTAATTACTAGGTTACTTATTTGTAATATTTCTACGGTTGTAAGATTAAGATGTTCTGAAAGGTTTTTAGAAATGTTTGTTTTAATAAAATGCAGTTTTAGTTTTTTTTCTCTATCTAGCCCATTTTTTTGAATTATTGAAAAGTTGAATGAATGTTTTCTTCTCAACACAGTAGCTGAAATGCAATGTCTTAACTGTCAACATCCCATTATACAACAAGTCTGGTAGTAAAATACACAACAGGAATATTATACAGCTTGTGATGTGTTTTTTGTCGTCTTTGGCTGTTTAGAAGTTTGACATAACGTAATTCTGGAGGATGCTTAGCAATCAAATGTTACATTAAAAAAGAAAAGCTCCTCTTTTACTTAAAATAATACATTATTATGCAAAACTCCTCCCATTTTCATGCAAATGCTCCCAATGCACATAACAATTCCATCCATTTAAGTTATGTGATAGTGAAAGCATCACAATGAGCTATGATATGAAATGCAATGTTTCACTGAAAGACGTGACCAAAGTGTGCAAGAAAGTTACAGGCTTTGGAAAGGTCAATATTGTCCATATGACATTGAAACAGTGTGTGTGTCTCAAACAGCACCATTTCCCTATATAGTGCACTACTTTTGACCAGGGCCCATAGGTCCCATGTAAGGAATAGGGTGCCATTTGGGACTAAGTCATTATTATAATCATATTTAAACACCAAAGAAGAAAGTAGCCCTTCTAGACAGGAACATTGTCCTGACATGTTTTGATGCTTCAATAGAATCTGTGCATAGAAATATGTCAAGTTTCATCATCACATACAATTTAACAGTCATTCCCACAAAGTGTACCATTACGCCATAATATGAAAAACAACATAACCCATATATTACATAAATTCTTTGAAAAAATGTGCTAAAAATTGTATAAACCAAAACTGTATTTTGTTGTAAATATAAATTAGCATCAGTAGCCATCTATTCCAACTATCCCTGCATTCCAAAATAGTGATTATTCAACAGTAACCTGACACTCCACAAGGTGAGAGAAGCACAGATTCAGGTTATTAAGTCACAACAAGTAGTAACCCAATGTTCCATCTGCACGTTACACGTTAACAGGCTTCCTTCCTTCCAAGGATGGTTTCCGTTTTTATCTTAGAATGTAAAGAGTGCAACTTTTTTCAAATGTTGCCCTACTGAAGCTTTAGAGACAAGCCACACTGTACTTTTCCAAGTGCAGATATTACTGCCGTAGTGGACTAGGAGCAGAACATGTTTCAGTACAATTCATTCACAGTATAAGAACAGCTAAATAAAGTACAATGTACAAGCTTTAGATGCAAAGGTCTACAGAATCCTAGTATTCCGGCAATAGAATTGTACTATTTGTGCCACGATGAGCGTTTCCATCTAATATGCAGGTCACTTGTAATATTGCTGGATTAAGGCCAAATTGATACAGTTGAGTTTGGCTTCGAAGAACTTCATGGTCACATGTGGTGTTTAGGAGATGCGTGAGAGGATGAGGGACATGGGACATTGTCTGTTATTATTCATGTTATCGTCCACGACCTCGTCCCCTGGGTCCACTGGAAAGCGAGCAGTAACATGAGAGTTAAGGTTTAGTAGTTTCAATCTACTCATACAATTAGTGTTTAAGGTAGATAATAGCAGAATCATATGTTCTTCTTTATTTGGATAAGATAAAGTTATAAAGTGATGGTTTTAAATGAATCTCTGATGCAAGATACACTCTTGTTCTATACTCACTAAAAACAGAAATGATCACAAAAGTACAATATGGTATATCTCGCTCTAAAAATATGTGGGTATACAATGAGAGCACATATATTTCCACTTAAGGCTACTCACCTTTCTAAGAATGACTAATTTGTCCGAGCTTGGGCACATGGTACCCTAGTCTCTGTGGGTTCAGTCCCTCTGTGCTACCACCTGGGTATGTCCCGGGTTGAACTGACCTGTTGGACCTGACTGTCTCGGGCCATTAGGTGGAATCAAATCTAGCATCCTGTAGATCTCTACTCTACAGCAGGGCGCACGCGCTCTTCTCCGTTTCGTCCACTAGATGTCTTCCTTGATTCTCTCTTCTCACGTTGCCGGGGGTTTACTTCCTCAACGGCATTAAACAGTGTTCTGGGATTGTTTATAAGCGAAATCAGCAGAAATAGCCCGTTGACACAACCTGTGGATGGGGAAATTGTTGCCATGAAAACATGGCGAGGCTACACGGACACACCTAGTGCCCAAATGGACGACTTAAGAAGCGCAGCTGAGAGTTGCGTGTGGAGACGAATGGATTTGGCTCAGGTTCAGTCAGCGCGTTACATTGGCGCGTTACGTGCAGTAACGTAAAAGAAAGGAAACACTTCAATAAGCCCTTCCAAGTTAGTTTATGCTGGCTAGCTGGCAACAACAGCAGCATGGCGCTAGTTACAACTTGTGAAAGTAAGTGATGTTTAATTCGATGGGCGAGGGGAAAATAACTTTGTAGGTTATTGCTCCACATCTCCAATTTTTTCAATGCCACTTAATTTTATTTAGATTAGGATAGCATCCTACACGATAAATAACTTTTAAAACCTGTTGGGGCTAGGGGGGCAGAAGGAGTTCCCTAAAGGGAACACCCCCTCCCATTCAGCTGGAAGAAATATTCTTTAGAAATATTTAACTTTCACACATTAACAAGGTAATACAGCAAACGGTTTTTAAAATGTTTTACAGCGAAAACACAACATATATTTATGTTAGATGACCACCAAATTCAAAAACACACAGAGCGATATTCACAAAAGCATAAATATAGATAAAATTATCACTAACCTTTGATTATCTCCATCAGATGACACTCATAGGACATCATGTTATACATGTATTGTGTGTTTTGTTAGATAATGTGCATATATATATATATATATATAAAAAATCTCAGTTTACATTGGCACGTTACGTGCAGTAATGTAAAAGAAAAGAAACACTTCAATAAATTAGGGATACAAAGTAAAATCAAATCAAAGTTTATTTGTCATGTGCGCCGAATGCAACAGGTGTAGAGACCTTACAGTGAAATGTTGTGCTGTTCTCTCTCCAGTCGTAGCTCCTGGATCCTCTACATCAGTCCTAGTAGGAGTGGTTGTGGGTCTGGTTGTTGCTGGTGTTTTACTGGTCATTCTCCTCGTCCTGCTGTGGAGATTTAAAAACACCAAAGGTGAGATTTTTATTATTCATCATTTAACTCTGTAGTTCATGTTTAGTTAGAAAAATGTGTAAATACAATAGTTCAAAACAGTAATGACCTGATATAATAGTATGCATTTCTCATTACAGGTTCCTGTTTAAACAGAATATTCTTGTGAGTACACCTGTCTCTCAACTATGTTAATTCAGTAACGTATCATCTTAGTTATTTATGAGTATATCTCTCCCTCTAGACACCCCCAGACCCAGAACACTAACCAGGACCCACAACAGGACCCACAACAGGACCAAGGATCTACCCAGGGCCAGGCTCCTGATGCTGGATATACACTTCCGCAGCATGGTCAGTTTCTCAGCCCAGACTTTACCTCTCTCTGTAACCTCATACACTGACTCATCAACATCCCCTTTATATAACATGTTACTGTACTCTCTGTCCCTGAGGGAGAACCAACCTAACTAACCTGTCTCTCTCTTCTTTGACCAACAGGTGGTCACATCTACGATACGATCAATCCCTCAGACAACAATGATGATGGAACTGTATAGTGTATGTTATGTTTAAAATGAATACAGGATAGAGTTACTGCTGCTGTTCTTCATGTGTTTAATATGAATACAGTATAGAGTTACTGCTGCTGTTCTTCATGTGTTTAATATGACTACAGTATAGAGTTACTGCTGCTGTTCTTCATGTGTTTAATATGAATACAGGATAGAGTTACTGCTGCTGTTCTTCATGTGTTTAATATGAATACAGTATAGAGTTACTGCTGCTGTTCTTCATGTGTTTAATATGAATACAGTATAGAGTTACTGCTGCTGTTCTTCATGTGTTTAATATGAATACAGTATAGAGTTACTGCTGCTGTTCTTCATGTGTTTAATATGAATACAGTATAGAGTTACTGCTGCTGTTCTTCATGTGTTTAATATGAATACAGTATAGAGTTACTGCTGCTGTTCTTCATGTGTTTAATATGAATACAGTATAGAGTTACTGCTGCTGTTCTTCATGTGTTTAATATGAATACAGTATAGAGTTACTGCTGCTGTTCTTCATGTGTTTAATATGAATACAGTATAGAGTTACTGCTGCTGTTCTTCATGTGTTTAATATGAATACAGTATAGAGTTACTGCTGCTGTTCTTCATGTGTTTAATATGAATACAGTATAGAGTTACTGCTGCTGTTCTTCATGTGTTTAATATGAATACAGGATAGAGTTACTGCTGCTGTTCTTCATGTGTTTAATATGAATACAGTATAGAGTTACTGCTGCTGTTCTTCATGTGTTTAATATGAATACAGTATAGAGTTACTGCTGCTGTTCTTCATGTGTTTAATATGAATACAGTATAGAGTTACTGCTGCTGTTCTTCATGTGTTTAAATGAATACAGTATAGAGTTACTGCTGCTGTTCTTCATGTGTTTAATATGAATACAGTATAGAGTTACTGCTGCTGTTCTTCATGTGTTTAATATGAATACAGTATAGAGTTACTGCTGCTGTTCTTCATGTGTTTAATATGAATACAGTATAGAGTTACTGCTGCTGTTCTTCATGTGTTTAATATGAATACAGTATAGAGTTACTGCTGCTGTTCTTCATGTGTTTAATATGAATACAGTATAGAGTTACTGCTGCTGCTGTTCTTCATGTGTTTAATATGAATACAGGATAGAGTTACTGCTGCTGTTCTTCATGTGTTTAATATGAATACAGTATAGAGTTACTGCTGCTGTTCTTCATGTGTTTAATATGAATACAGTATAGAGTTACTGCTGCTGTTCTTCATGTGTTTAATATGAATACAGTATAGAGTTACTGCTGCTGTTCTTCATGTGTTTAATATGAATACAGTATAGAGTTACTGCTGCTGTTCTTCATGTGTTTAATATGAATACAGTATAGAGTTACTGCTGCTGTTCTTCATGTGTTTAAATGAATACAGTATAGAGTTACTGCTGCTGTTCTTCATGTGTTTAATATGAATACAGTATAGAGTTACTGCTGCTGTTCTTCATGTGTTTAATATGAATACAGTATAGAGTTCCTGCTGCTGTTCTTCATGTGTTTAATATGAATACAGTATAGAGTTACTGCTGCTGTTCTTCATGTGTTTAATATGAATACAGTATAGAGTTACTGCTGCTGTTCTTCATGTGTTTAATATGAATACAGTATAGAGTTACTGCTGCTGTTCTTCATGTGTTTAATATGAATACAGTATAGAGTTACTGCTGCTGTTCTTCATGTGTTTAATATGAATACAGTATAGAGTTACTGCTGCTGTTCTTCATGTGTTTAATATGAATACAGTATAGAGTTACTGCTGCTGTTCTTCATGTGTTTAATATGAATACAGTATAGAGTTACTGCTGCTGTTCTTCATGTGTTTAATATGAATACAGTATAGAGTTACTGCTGCTGTTCTTCATGTGTTTAATATGAATACAGTATAGAGTTACTGCTGCTGTTCTTCATGTGTTTAATATGAATACAGTATAGAGTTACTGTTACTGCTGTTCTTCATGTGTTTAATATGAATACAGTATAGAGTTACTGCTGCTGTTCTTCATGTGTTTAATATGAATACAGTATAGAGTTACTGCTGCTGTTCTTCATGTGTTTAATATGATGTGTTTAATATGAATACAGTATAGAGTTACTGCTGCTGTTCTTCATGTGTTTAATATGACTAACACACTAAGACTAAGGGCTGTATTCAGTCCGTATCATGGAAGTTCAGCGTTACAGTGTGATTTAAATTTAAAGGCAATGTTCCCACGTTAGTGGAGACTACATTCAAGATAAACACTGTATATTTAGACTCAATCAGAAATTACCTTTACATTTCTGTCTGTCAATCTGTAACCCTTCATCAATACAGACTGAATAGAGTCCTAAGTAGAGATATTAGTGTATCACCTGTGTGTTTCAGATGCTGCTGCTGGACCAAGTCATGTGACGTACGCCCAGATTCAACTCAAAAAGTTGGACAAGAAAAAGAAGGGTGACTATCTATGACATCAATTAATAATGTGCAGTGTATCAAAGTTTAGTTGAAACATTTACATATTTAAAAATAAAACAAAATCTACAAAATCTCGGCCCATCTTCCTCCTCCTCAGAAAAGCCAGCTGATCCAAAAGGAAGTCCAGTCTACTCTGAGGTGAAGACAGGAAAAGCCACAAGTAAGACCAATTCTACAAGTTGGCAGTTAGTCACTAAATTCACAATTTGAGAGTGTTGATGAAGAGGCAGAACATGCAATAACTCATTCCTTCATTTGTTGACTGGAAATGTCCATTGTCAGCAGCAGCTGGACCTGTTGAAGTGGCCTATGCTGAGGTTGACCTCCAAAAGAAGACCAAAGCCAAGAAGAAGAGACGTAAGACTGGACATCCCTCCCTCCATATTCTCCCTCCCTCCATATTCCCCCTATCAGAACCTCACACCTCTGACCACATATTGAATATTTATCTATTTTATCCTCACTCCCTACAGAAAAAACAACCCCACCAGAGGTAGATTCAGTCTATTCTCAACTGAAGCCAAGTCAACCCCAGGTAAGATGCTATTGATACTTATATGTAACCCTCTGACCACAGACTTGGATAGACCAGCAAGGGAATGATGGTGAAAAGGACATCACAGTGTATGAACTTTTATGATTTTGACTCACTAGAGGAAAAACAAGAGGCTAGGGATATTACTAAGAAATAAATAAAGGCTTATATTACTGGTTTCAGAATGTTTTCCGATGCAACAAAATGAATGACTCATTGACAATACAAACACACACAGAATGCAATTTAACGTGACTATATTTTGAATAAAATATTTGCAGTTACACAACTACCACACAATCCAATTACAATAAAGGAATAAATATATAACCCCCGGTTACAGAGAGTGTACTCTTAAAACTCAGTCACTGACACTGTTCAACCTAGCTAGCAGCAAAACAGCTCCTGATCTGACAAGGTAAGCCACCGTGCCAAAATTCTCCACACAGCAGCAGGTGAATTCAGGTCAATTCTATAGATATTTAACAACACTTTCTGTACACTTGTAATCATCACCTCTTCCAGTGCCTCAAAAGTCACACGGTAGGCCCATTTAGTTTATGATAATGCCCTTTTAGTTTAAGAGCTGTTTTGGTGGGATGGAGGTTTGGCCTTCCATGGTAACATCACCATGTTGAAAATGTGTTAAACATTTGTATATATCGTTTTTAAATATTTTTATTCTCATATCTTTTAATTATAATTTGCTAAACCTCAACATCTAAATACTCTCCTCTGCAACCCGCCTCACCCAATGTAGCGTGGATCTGCTTTTTTTTCTCTAAAGTATCTATATTTACTTCGGATCTGGAATCCCTCAACTGAAGCTAGCCAGCTAACTACCAGCTATCAGTCAGCAAACCATTGCTAGCGGTCATCAGCTAACCTTTAGCTCGGAAAGCTCTCACCAGTTCGAACAACGCGACTCTAACCAGAGCATAACGGACCGATTATTTTTATCCTTCGGATTCCCACCGCAAACCAAACATTTTCATCTGGATCTTCACAACTAGCTAACTGCAACCCCGGATGACTACTCCTGGCTAGCGTTTCCATCCACTTAGCTTGAAGCTAGCCCGGCCAGAGCTCCTGTGCTACCACCGAAGCATACTCCTGGGCTACAATTATTCGATCCACTTCTACAGCCGGTACGGGGCATGGAACCCTGCAGATCCCCTACGACTGGAATAGGAGACATAATCTGCCTGAGGACTCAGGCGCGACGCCCGCTGAAGGCACATTATGCTAACCAGCTAGGCCTGCTTAGCTACCTAGAGCTACTTGGCACCCTACTAATTCCACGACCGGTCTATCAATGTCACCGCATGAAGAGGAAAAAACAGATTTAACCCCATCGCGACGTCCCCCAAAGGCAAACTTTCTAGCCCTTGCTATCTGCTTGCTTGCTAACCTTGCTAGCCTGCTAACTGCTAGCCTGCCCCGGTCTACTAACTGCTAGCTTGTTTAGCCCCGGCCTACTAACTGTTATCTTGTTAGCACAGGCCTGCTAACTGTCTGAATCACCGAGTCCCCAGCTAGCCCATCCACTCACTGGACCCATATTTATTTTCAATCTCTTTTCGATTTTTAATTCGATTATACCTTCCGGTAACCTGCCTCACCCATTGTGATACGGAATCGCTATTATTTTTAATAATAGAACACATTCAAGAACCTCCAGAAGCTAACCAGCTAATTAGCTACAAGCTATTGAGTCATTGTTGGCCACTGCTAGCGGCTTTTACCTTCTGCACAGCCAGCCCTGTTTTTAGCCTGGATAATACTCGCCAGTCTACCAGTATCGAACTGTCTCTCCACAACAACGCCGGATTCCTGCCGCAATCCCTGGACCACTACTTCTGATCTTCATAGCTAGCTTGCACCCAGTACCGAAGCTATCCCTGAGGCCCACCTCCCGGCCTACTCAGCTGTTCACCCGAACCCCATTCATACACGGCTAGAGCCCAATACTCCACCGGATCCTTGCTGTAAACTCTGGACCTTGGCTAACGCCACTGCCACGAAGCTAGCACCAGTTAGCCGTGAGCCAGGCCCATCTCCCTGCTAGCAGGCACATCTCCCTGCCAACCCTGAGCAGACCCCCCTACCACCCCCGGGCTACTAACTTTAAACGCTGTGTCGCTAGCGTAGTGGCGGCTTCCATGTCCCATCTACTGCTGCCCCCTGGACACTGTGATCACTTGGCTACATAGCTGATGCCTGCAGGACTGTCCATTAATCACGGTCCTCCATTCTGTTTATTTATGTTTTATCTGTCGGCCATCTGTCGGACATTTTACCTGCTGTTGTTGTGTTAGCTGATTAGCTGTTGTTGTCTCACCTGTTGTTTTAACTAGCTCTCCCAATCAACACCTGCAATTACTGTATGCCTAGCTGTATGTCTCTCTCAAATGTAAATATGCCTTGTATACTGTTGTTCAGGTTAGTTATCATTGTTTTAGTTTACAATGGAGCCCCTAGTTCCACTCTTCATACCTCTGATACCTCCTTTGTCCCACCTCCCACACATGCGGTGACCTCACCCATTACAACCAGCATGTCCAGAGATTCAACCTCTCTTATCATCACCCAGTGCCTGGGCTTACCTCCGTTGTACCCGCACCCCACCATACCCCTGTCTGCACATTATGCCCTGAATATATTCTACCACGCCCAGAAATCTGTTCCTTTAATTCTTTGTCCACAACGCTCTAGGCGACCAGTTTTGATAGCCTTTAGCCGCACCCTCATACGACTCCTTCTCTGTTCCGTGGGTTATGTGGAGGTAAACCCAGGCCCTGCATGTCCCCAGGCACCCTCATTTGTTGACTTCTGTGATCGAAAAAGCCTTGGTTTCATGCATGTCAACATCAGAAGCCTCCTCCCTAAGTTTATTTTACTCACTGCTTTAGCACACTCTGCCAACCCTGATGTCCTTGCCGTGTCTGAATCCTGGCTTAGGAAGGCCACCAAAAATTCTGAGATTTCCATACCCAACTATAACATTTTCCGTCAAGATAGAACTGCCAAAGGGGGAGGAGTTGCAGTCTACTGCAGAGATAGCCTGCAAAGTAATGTCATACTTTCCAGGTCCATACCCAAACAGTTCGAACTACTAATTTAAAAAATTACTCTCTCCAGAAATAAGTCTCTCACTGTTGCCGCCTGCTACCGACCGCCCTCAGCTCCCAGCTGTGCCCTGGACACCATTTGTGAATTGATCGCCCCCCATCTAGCTTCAGAGTTTGTTCTGTTAGGTGACCTAAACTGGGATATGCTTAACATCCCGGCAGTCCTACAATCTAAGATAGATGACCTCAATCTCACACAAATCATCAAGGAACTCACCAGGTACAACCCTAAATCCGTAAACAAGGGCACCCTCATAGACGTTATCCTGACCAACTGGCTCTCCAAATACACATCCGCTGTCTTCAACCAGGATCTCAGCGATCACAGCCTCATTGCCTGTATTCGCTACGGGTCCGCAGTCAAACAACCACCCCTCATCACTGTCAAACGCTCCCTAAAACACTTCTGCGAGCAGGCCTTTCTAATCGACCTGGCCCGGGTATCCTGGAAGGATATTGACCTCATCCCGTCAGTTGAGGATGCCTGGTCATTCTTTAAAAGTAACTTCCTCGCCATCGTAGATAAGCATGCTCCGTTCAAAAAATGCTGAACTAAGAACAGATATAGCCCTTGGTTCACTCCAGACCTGACTGCCCTTGACCAGCACAAAAAGATCCTGTGGCGGACTACAATAGCATCGAATAGTCCCCGCGATATGCAACTGTTCAGGGAAGTCAGGAACCAATACACGAGGTCAGTCAGGAAAGCAAAGGCCAGCTTCTTCAAGCAGAAATTTGCATCCTGTATCTCTAACTCCAAAAAGTTCTGGGACGCTGTAAAGTCCATAGAGAACAAGAGCACCTTACCCTAGTAAAACTGACTATCCTACCAATCCTCGACTTTGGCGATGTCATCTACAAAATAGCTTCCAATACTCTACTCAGCAAACTGGATGCATTTTATCACAGTGCCATCCGTTTTGTTACTAAAGCACCTTATACCACCCACCACTGCGACCTGTATGCTCTAGTCGGCTGGCCCTCGCTACATATTCGTCGCCAGACCCACTGGATCCAGGTCATCTACAAGTCCATGCTAGGTAAAGCTCCGCCTTATCTCAGTTCACTGGTCACGATGGCAACACCCACCCATAGCACGCGCTCCAGCAGGTGTATCTCACTGATCATTCCTAAAGCCAACACCTAATTTGGCCGCCTTTCCTTCCAGTTCTCTGCTGCCTGTGACTGGAACGAATTGCAAAAATCACTGAAGTTGGAGACTTTTATCTCCCTTACCAACTTCAAACATCGGCTATCTGAGCAGCTAACCGATCGCTGCAGCTGTACATAGTCCATCGGTAAATAGCCTACCCAATTTACCTACCTCATCCCCATACTGTTTATATTTATTTACTTTTCTGCTCTTTTGCACACCAGTATCTCTACCTGCACATGACCATCTGATCATTTATCACTCCAGTGTTAATCTGCAAAATTGTAATTATTCGCCTACCTCCTCATGCCTTTTGCACACATTGTATATAGACTCTTTTTCCCCCTTTTTTTCTACTGTGTTATTGACTTATTAATTGTTTACTCCATGTGTAACTCTGTGTTGTTGTCTGTTCACACTGCTATGCTTTATCTTGGCCAGGTCACAGTTGTAAATGAGAACATGTTCTCAACTAGCCTACCTGGTTAAATAATGGTGAAATAAATAAATAAAAAATATATAAGAAAGAGTTCCGAACAGCTCTGCCAAAACCAGCTAATTTTCAGTTTTCCCCTCCCCACTCAGACCACTTCCAGAATCCTATCAAAATTCTTGCTTGAGAAATTACCCTTTGCAAAGAAGCTTTTTGTTTATTTTGACAATTTTAATTGAAAACAATCACAGGCTGGAACTTAATTGTTACCCAGAAATGATTTGATATTGAGATGAAAATGGCAGCATTGGATCTTTAAATTACTGACGTTTTTCTTTAAGTTTGCACATGAAAGTAACACAACATAGGCTGAACAGCAGAGGATGTAGTAAAACAATATGTTTCTAAATACATGGTTTATCAGGATATTACACTCATATGGAACTAATGCTCGTACATCATAGTATACTGTATCTATTGACAGTATATCTCTATTTTATTCTTAGGACTTTGTTTGACTGCTTGCACAAACAAATGTTGTGTGGTGATATGTTACAGGTCCTTGAGGGAGATGGAGGGATAAATAACTTTGTGTGGTGATATGTCACAGGTCCTTGAGGGAGATGGAGGGATAAATAACGTTGTGTGGTGATATGTTACAGGTCCTTGAGGGAGATGGAGGGATAAATAACGTTGTGTGGTGATATGTTACAGGTCCTTGAGGGAGATGGAGGGATAAATAACTTTGTGTGGTGATATGTTACAGGTCCTTGAGGGAGATGGAGGGATAAATAACGTTGTGTGGTGATATGTTACAGGTCCTTGAGGGAGATGGAGGGATAAATAACGTTGTGTGGTGATATGTTACAGGTCCTTGAGGGAGATGGAGGGATAAATAACGTTGTGTGGTGATATGTTACAGGTCCTTGAGGGAGATGGAGGGATAAATAACGTTGTGTGGTGATATGTTACAGGTCCTTGAGGGAGATGGAGGGATAAATAACGTTGTGTGGTGATATGTCACAGGTCCTTGAGGGAGATGGAGGGATAAATAACTTTGTGTGGTGACATGTCACAGGTCCTTGAGGGAGATGGAGGGATAAATAACTTTGTGTGGTGATATGTCACAGGTCCTTGAGGGAGATGGAGGGATAAATAACGTTGTGTGGTGATATGTTACAGGTCCTTGAAGGAGATGGAGGGATAAATAACGCTGTGTGGTGATATGTTACAGGTCCTTGAGGGAGATGGAGGGATAAATAACGTTGTGTGGTGATATGTTACAGGTCCTTGAGGGAGATGGAGTCTTATGGCTTGGGGGTAAAAACTGTTGAGAAGTCTTTTTGTCCTAGACTTGGCGCTCCGGTTCTGCTTGCCATGCGGTAGTAGAGAGAACAGTCTTTGACTGGGGTGGCTGGGGTCTTTGACAATTTTTAGGGCTTTCCTCTGACACCGCCTGGTGTAGAGGTCCTGGATGGCAGGCAGCTTTGCCCCAGTGATGTACTGGGCCGTACGCACTACCCTCTGAAGTGCCTTGCGGTCGGAGGCCGAGCAATTGCCGTACCAGGCAGTGATGTAACCGGTCAGGATGCTCTCGATGTTGCAGCTGTAGAACCTTTTGAGGATCTCAGGACCCATGCCAAATATTTTTGGTTTCCTGACGGGGAATAGGCTTTGTCGTGCCCTCTTCACAACTGTTGGTGTGTTTGGACCAATCTAGTTTGTTGTTGATGTGGACACCAAGGAATTTGAAGCTCTCAACCTGCTCCACTATAGCCCCGTCGATGAGAATGGGACGTGCTCGGAGCTCCTTTTCCTGTAGTCCACAATCATCTCCTTAGTCTTGGTTACATTGAGGGATAGGTTGTTATTCTGGCACCACCCGGCCAGGTCTCTGACCTCCTCCCTATAGGCTGTCTCGTCATTGTCCGTGATCAGGCCTACCACTGATGTGTCGTCAGCCAACTTAATGATGGTGTTGGAGTCGTGCCTGGCCATGCAGTCATGGGTGAACAGGGAGTAGAGGGGACTGAGCACACACCCCTGGGGAGCTCCAGTGTTGAGGATCAGCGTGGCAGATGTGTTGCTACCTACCCTCACCACCTGGGGGCGGCCTGTCAGGAAGTCCAGGATCCAGTTGCAGAGGGATGTGTTTAGTCCCAGGATCCTTAGCTTGGTGATGAGCTTTGAGGGTACTATGGTGTTGAACGCTGAGCTGTCGTCAATGAACAGCATTCTCACATAGGTGTTCCTTTTGTCCAGGTGGGAAAAGGCAGTGTGGAGTGCAATAGAGATTGCATCATCTGTGGATCTGTTTGGGCGGTATGCAAATTGGAGTGGGTCTAGGGTTTCTGGGATAATGGTGTTGATGTGAGCCATTACCAGCCTTTCAAAGCACTTTATAATTTGAAGCAGGAGCAATCTGGGAACATGGGTTATGCATGCTCGACGCACACAAGCACACACACACATTCAGGCATGCTCAAACACACAGACATGCACACAAACACACAAATACAGAAATAAATATTCCAAAATGTGAAGTATTCCAAAAACACATGTTTCATGTGATCACATGTGATAAAGTGATCTTATTTAAAGTTAATATGATAACATGTGACGACATGTGAAGCAACATGTGATGACATGAAACTGTACATGTGAAAACGTGATTTCACGTGACATTTCTCATGTGTTTTTTCTGTGAGGGACACACACATAATAAATAACACCTTGTGCATTAAGAATTTGTATGTTATTTTAATTTACCAGATAAATACAACAAATATATTCTATTTAATCATGTGTGTATTACTGTAACAGCTTAAATAAATGATATGTTGTAATGAGGATAGATCTTATAAACAGCTACAGTAATTAATTCTATCTGAATTACATTGTGTATTGAATTGTTGGGTTGTAAATCTACTGAAATGCATTAGCATTGATTCATTCAGATGATAGAATAACATAACATATTAACATATAACAATAACATATTTTCTATATGAATGTCACATATACATGTTTGCTTCTAATGACAGGTACTTTTACAGTACACTTTGCATTATGCTTTTTAAATCAACTTTTTATTTTTATCCACCAGATGGAATGAATGCTTTGTTACAGTAAACAGATATTGTCCTCATGGTCAACTGTTCCATACAACCAACCTACTTTGGTCAGCTCTCCTTTCAGCCTAATAGAGTTCTTGTTGCTCCTCAACATTACAGGAAAAGTGTTAGGAAGGAAACATTGTTGTCAGCCTCACAACATTGTTGACAGCCTCACAACATTGTTGACAGCCTCACAACATTGTTGACAGCCTCACAACATTGTTGACAGCCTCACAACATTGTTGACAGCCTCACTCTATAATTAAATGTTAGGCATTACATTGGATACTGACTTTAATACACAAAGAATACCCCTGGTAATACAATACAATACAATATAATGCAATACAATAGAACTCTCCAAACTACTACTTTAGGTTGATCAGTTATAGTTCAGTTGTATCATCAGGAAATACTAACAGAAATACAGATCAAGAACTTGAGCCACATGACATCCTTTCTCTGATAAAAATATAGTGATGTGCAACATTTTATAACCCCCCTCATCTAAGATAGTAATCACCTCTCACTATACTTTAACATTAAACTACTGTAGTTCTACAACCAACACACACAAATGCCTGTAATGTGTTTAATAAATTGAAAAATGAAATGTGGACACTCAAGCCTGATTGCCAAGGGGTCTTCCAAGTAAACAAAGGTCAGACTCATAAGTCAGAATGTGATATAACATGGTAACAATATTGAATGTTTCCATTACTGTGTTGAATTCTAAGTGCTAACCTACATATGCATGACTAACATTTATTGCATATTGCCTCCTCATCATACAGACAAGGTCAAGGTGATTTATGACATTAGTCGTTGTCTGACTCTGACTACTATTTTCAGTGTTCCTGCATGGTTGGTAAGGCCACTGTTCCAGTTAGGGGCTGTATGTGTCTATGTGTTTAGACCTATGTGGTCAGACAGACAGCAGATGTCATAGTGTCACTGCCATATAATTAGGAATTAGAATACTAGAATGGACATAAACTCTCCTATGATGGGATAAATGGCAGCCATTTTGGTCAAGGACTTGTTCAATCATGCTTTGCCAGTTCTGTGATAAGATATTGTGTAGAATAATGAATTTGAAGAGTTAATATGTTTGTTTGTCACTGTATGTTTGTTAGCTAGCTAGCCAGACAGATTTACATAGAAAAACAAGTGTGGTGTTTGCATTTCCACATAGTTGATTTTCATTTATAATAATGGTTAGGAGAAGGAATCATAAATCTAAATGTAAGTAAATGAACACAGTTGTATTTATTTTTCCAAACTCTACTGGTTTCTTGTAGAAGCTGTTTCCAGACCAGTCATGGAGGTGGTGTCTCTCTACTCCAACTCTATTGCTGGAATCTGTGGCGTCACATTGAACTGTTCAGTTACAGATGTGTGGATGTTGTCTGTCTGTGATGGAGGTCAGTGCACACTGTCACAGCAGACTCTGTCACACACCAGAGTCAACATCACCACCTCCAAAGACAACGGTACTATCCAATGAACCGGCAGAAATCATGTCAGTGCAGTGACCAACTCTCTTCGCATGGAGGACATATTCAATTCTAATATACTAGCTTCCACCTTCTGTGCGTACCTCTTTCATTGTATTATATGCTAATACTTTATATAATATAATAATTGTGTGTGTGTGTGTGTGTGTGTGTGTGTGTGTGTGTGTGTGTGTGTGTGTGTGTGTGTGTGTGTGTGTGTGTGTGTGTGTGTGTGTGTGTGTGTGTGTGTGTGTGTGTGTGTGTGTGTGTGTGTGTGTGTGTGTGTGTGTGTGTGTGTGTGTGTGTGTGTGTGTGTGTGTGTGTGTGTGCGTGTGCGTGTGCGTGCGTGCGTGCGTGCGACTGCTCAGGTATTGGAGAGAAGAAGGGGCGTGCTACATAACCACCAGTTAGGACCATTGTGAGTGGTATTGGTGTAGACTTCGTCATTGGTGTGCTAGTTGGTGTATCATATCAGCCAAAAAAATGTCCTGTTTAAAAGAACTGCCATTGCAGGTATTTCCTCTGACTATCATTTATCCATTGTCAGCATCCTAGAAAAATATTATATCTCCAAAAAGCATTTATTTCCAGGATGCTCAAGCCATGTTTTAATAACATTGTAAAGAATGATCATTTAAATGTGTTTACAGTGTTTCATCTCCTAACACGTCAACCCATTGAGCTCAACCAGCAGAGAAGCTGGAACCACAGAACACAGAGGGTCCTGAGGTAACATTAACCTATGACACTGCAGGAAACAAGGATCTGCAGTAACGGAAGGAGCAGCAGCAGCAGTACAATAGGGCCAGACAGAGGCAATCTACAGCAATTTGCAGTAACCAGCAGTAGAATACAAAGTGAGCATTGCTCCAGAAAATAGTCCAGAAGCACGTGGCACAGCAACAGTCTACAGCAC
Organism: Oncorhynchus tshawytscha; assembly: GCF_018296145.1. Classification (NCBI taxonomy): domain Eukaryota; kingdom Metazoa; phylum Chordata; class Actinopteri; order Salmoniformes; family Salmonidae; genus Oncorhynchus; species Oncorhynchus tshawytscha. The sequence continues at coordinate 20,718,864 of NC_056438.1, forward strand.
AATAGGATATACATTACCCACTGATATTTCAGCCACACCCATTACTAATAAGTGTATAAAATCTAGCACGCAGCCATGCAATCTCCATAGACAAACATTGGCAGTAGAATGGCCTTACTGAAGAACTCAGTGACTTTCAACGTAGCACCATCATCGGATGCCACCTTTCCAACAAGTCAGTTCTTCAAATTTCTGCCCTGCTAGGGCTGCCCCGGTCAACTGTAAGTGCTGTTATTGTGAAGTGCAAACGTTGAAGCCACACAAGCTCACAGAGTGGGACTGCTGAATATTGAAGCGCGTAGCACGTAAAAATCATCTCTCTTCATGTGGAAGAACTTGACTGGCCTGCACAGAGCCCTGACCTCAACCCCATTGAACATCTTTGGGATGAATAGGAATGCAGACTGCCCAACATCATTGCCCGACCTCAATAATGCTCTTATGGCTGAATGGAAGCAAGTCCCAGCAGCAATGTTCCAACATCTAGTGGAAAGCAGCAAAGGGTGACCAACTCCATATTAATGCTTATGATTTTAGAATGTTTGAAGAGAAGGTGTCAACATACTTTTGGTCATGTAGCCATGTAGCCCGAGCCATTATCAAGGCTCGGGTCAATTCGAATTTGTTGACAGTCAATTCAGGAAGTGATATGAATTGAACATCTTAAAATAGTAAACGTTTTCAAATAAATATCTTCTCCTGTTCAGCTTACTGAGAAGGTATCAGAGACAACGTTGTTGAGCACCAGAAACTGAATATATAACGTCCTTAGTTGTCCACATTACAATAATGTTGACAACGTTGTGAGCACCAGAAACTGAATATATAACGTCCTCAGTTGTCCACATTACAATAATGTTATACTGTCTAGTATAGTGAACATCCAATACACTCCACTAGGTGTCTCATTAATCTCAATATTCAAATATACTATAAACTCCAACTATTGTCTGTTAGTGTTGTTATTTTCAGTGTTAATGTAATCAATCAAAGTCATATAAGCCTGGTTTGGTGAGTCACTAGAAAAAATGGGATCAAACAATGTCAGTTACAAAACTTAGAGAGTGACAATATAAAAAGAGTCAGAATGTATAGAATGCACTTGTGATGATTTATTTAATATATTTCTTAGTGGAAACATCTAGACAACATGCACAAATGTTTCAGTGTTCACTTTCATCAGTATGTGAGAAACACTTCACAACAAAGATATCCTGAAAGCATTCAATAGGGGACATTTACTATATAAATTGTCATTTACATGTTTTTAATTGTGAAATGCCCCATAGTTGTTATCTAATAATGTGTGACAATAGATTTTGATTGTTAGGTTCCCATACATAAAAAGACAAATCTATGATATGTTCGGATACAATGCAATTCCATTGACAAAAAACATATTTCACATAGACTCAAATTAATTTAGTAGATTACAGTAGATTACAGTAGATTACAGTAGATTACATACAGATAGATAGTAGATTACATACATGCACATGAAACAAGTTATTGACAGAAGATTGGTATTATTGTAGGCATGACATTACTTTGGTGAAATGAAAATTGAAATATGGTCCTCCTTACATATAGTCTTATACAACATATAATCTGGATAACACAAAATGTACAGTATTTCTTGAAGAGAAATAGCAGGAACGCTTTTTCTTGTAATCTCTTTTCTATCCTGTTCATGTGTTTTTTCCACATATAATTATTTTGCTTTACTTTATCTCAGTACTACTTTCCCTAGTAGTCTTTCCACCCTTTCTCCACACCAGCTTTACATTTATCCAAATCTCCCTTGTGTTCCTCAGCTCTCTTCTTCATCTCCTCCAGTTTCTGAACCTTCTCTGTGTCTCCTGTCTCCTTCATCTTGTCAATCAGGAAGTCCAGATGCACTGCTGAGCAGTGGACAGTGAGAGGGCCTTTAGGACTTTCTCTTCCAGTTTGATGACATACTGGTACGACTCCTCCAGCAGTCTGTCCTTCTCAAGAGAGCTGCTCCAACTGTCTGAAGTCCACTGAACAGACTCCCTTTCTCTACAGCCACTTTCTCATTGATTTCGTACTTTTTCAATTCCTCGTATTTGTCCTGAAAACCGATCTGGTCTTGCTAACATACATTTAATATACTTTGACATGCTTGGTGTAGTGAAATGTGGTTTTATACACAGTGCAGTGGTTGTTCTTCACCACACTACACTATAACACACCAGAAGCCTGGAAAGTGGCAGTTCTCCTCACAAACACTGCAGGACATTGCCTGTTTAGTTAAATGCCCCATTCTATGGGGACTTTCTCTTTGTAAGGTTCTTCAACAGTATATGTAAAGTCCTTATTTTCCTCCATGTCTTTCTTGTGTTCCTCCAGGGTTCTTTGTGTCTGTTTGATCTGATCCTGCTTCAGATCAATCATGTGGATTCACCCACGTAAGATGCTGCCAAATGTCTCCAGTTGTTTGTGTTCTCTGAACTTCTTCAGTAATCTTCACATTTGTAGGTGTTTTTCCACTCTGGAACTCAGTGAAATCCATCATGCCCTCCTCTGACAGGTTCCATGCAGGTAGCCTAGCTACCTTAGAGAGTTGACCCAGTAACCGGAGGGTTTAGATAAACATGTTACATTATCATTCATTCTAAATACAATGTGATTTCAGTGACAAAAACATGTCATGTTGATTCAAATTTATTTACAAAGAATGTCATATATGCAAGCTATTGACGAAAGTGTGTTATTAGTGTAGGCAGATCCATCATCTGAGGTTATGATTAAGAAAGAAAACATAGCATTGGTTAATCTCATACAATATATGTGGTTGACATTAAATGTACAGTAGTATTTCTTGAAGAGAAAAAGGATTAAGAAGAACAGTTTTCATTTCCACACTGCAAATGTTTTCTATCCTATGTTCATGTTCACATTTTCTTTACACCAGCTTTAAAGTAATCTAAAGCTCCCTTGTATTCCTCCTCAGCTCTCTTCTTCATCTTCTCCAGTTTGTGAACCTTCTCTGTGTTTCCTGTCTCCTTCACCTTCTCAATCAGGAAGTCCAGATGCTGAGCAGTGGACAGTGAGCTGGTCTTTAAGGCTTTCTCTTCAAGGTTGATGACACACTGGTAGGATTCCTCCACCAGTCTGGCTTTCTCAGATGTGAACTGCTTCAACTCTGACTGAAGTCTGCTGATCAGAGTCTCTTTCTCCCCAGCCGCTTTCTCAATGATTTCATACTTCTTTTTCAATTTCTCATTCGTCCTTGTAACCTGCCTGGTCATAAAAACATACTTTTTATTTTCTTTGACGTGATCGGTGTAGTGACATTTCCCAGTACACCTTGTGCAGTGATAGTTCTTCATCACAGTACACCATGAGAGATCTTTGACCCACCAGCAGCCTGGAAAGTGGCAGTTCTCCTCACAGACTGTGCAGGTGGTAGCCTCACCCTCTGTTGTATCTGCCTTTCTTTTGTATTTCTCCTCAACAGTGTATGAAAAGTCCTTGTTTTCCTCCATGACTTTCTTGTCTTTATCGAGTGCTTCTTGAGTCTGCTTGATTTCATTCTGTTTCAGATCAACCAGGTGGACCTGCTTGCGTATGTTGCTGACACACTCCTCCAGGTGTTTCTGCTCTCTCAGAATTCCTTCAGACATCTTCACGTTTTGAGGTGTAATTCTACCCAGGAACTCTGTGAATTCCTTCATGCTCTCCTCTGATAAATCCCATAAATTCTTCAAGATACGTTCTTCTTTCTTGGCCTGGGTTGCTTTTGCAGAGGTGACACTCTTTCTTTGAGAGTTGTTGAATAGGAAATAAATAGATTGATTGCTGTCATCTTTTGCAAGGGGGACATGAGCATCTTCTAAGGCCTGTAGAGCATTAGCAGGTTCAAAACCATCTGAGTGTGTGATGAGGGCCACAATGTTCTTCTCCATGTCTTTGCCAAATATAGACAAGACTGAATCAAATATGTACTTCTGTTCAACAGTGAGTCGATTTACACTTGCCTTCACCAATACACCAACAACATCAATTTGATGGACTCCATATTCAGATCCAAACAACTCAAACAGTTTTTTAGCGATTAGTTGGTCTTCTTGAATCCCTCTGGCGTCTCCATACCCAGGAGTGTCGATGATGGTGAGAGAGTATGGCACTTTAATTCCCTCAAACCCAAATACATCATATACAGTAATCGCTGTAGTTTGAATTACACTCTGACTTTTTTCCTCTTTTTCTTCCTCCACAATCTCAAACCAGACTTTGTCCTCCTGTTTACACCCAGGGAATAATTGACTATGGAATTGATCAGAGTTGACTTCCCTGTTCCTGTCTCTCCCACTATCAGAATGGTTCTGTTAACCTTGGTGGAATCTCTCTCTCCAAAGGTCCATCTTCTGAGCATGCCTTCATCATCTAGTTTCTGTTTCTTTGTTTCCAGCTGATACCTTGCAGGAGGTCCTAGGTCAATAAGGTTACTTGCAATCATATCTTGAATGTTTGACGATGTGTGTCTAATCATGGGAAATAAATTAACATATGTTATAATATAATATGAAATGTACTTAATAATTTTGTTTTACTGTAAAGGAAGAATCATAAGTTCTCTGAGAGATCTCAGAGATCTGAAGGCAAAAAGATGAAGGCTTTACCAATAAGGCAATTTGTTTTGCTTAAAATACTATATAGCTTTCAACCAATCCCATAAATCAAATCAAGTGGACTGTGGGGACGGGTTTTCCGGATCCAGATGAAGCCATTTCCTCGACAAAAAAAAACACTTTCAATGGAGATTCTCCATTCAGCATGCATTTTAGACGAGAGTTGGGCTTAATCTGGGACTGATAAAACGGCCTATAGAGTTTTGCGGTTTGCATCCGTCAATAATCTATAAAACATTCTACCTGTCCGTAAAATGTATATAGTTATAAAACTTTTGTGAAACAGCACAGTTAAAAATATATGGCAAATAGAAATCAATCTGGATGGTCTTCAGAAAGAGATGGGACGGGTTGAGGGTAGCGGAAGGATAGGAGTAAAAAAATATATACATTCAATAACATCTGTAATAACAATGAAATCTGCTGAGACTCACTTGCTTGCCATGATGGTCTCTTGGTTGTGTGATCCACTCAGGGAAGATACAGTTGACCGGTGATTAAGCTATGTAAACGGAAAACATAGTTTCAACGAATTGGTAGACTTGTCCAACTCAGAATTGTTAATATACTTTCATGCCAACTTAAACTGATGAGGTAGCTGGTTTCACTGCATTTGTAAGTTTAATGTAGTGTCGTAGCATTTGCTGTCATTAAATGTGAAGACTGTTATATTATCAAATCAATTCTCTATGTGTAATTATTTAGTAACTAACTAGGAAGTCGGGGCACCATGGGAAAATGTTGTTTATAGAGTTGCAATTTCCCAAATATAATTCTTCAGATATTTCATTATCTTACAGTCATTTATTAATGTATTATTACCTCATCAGTCTCATTCCTGAATGTCAAAAACCCTTGGATATCTGCACGAACCATAGCATCATAAATCATGAATCAGCTATATACAAATTGGCTAAATTATTTATTTGCTAACTAATCAATCACAGAATTACATGAGCATACAACAATAGCTATACATTGGTTACTGACATGATACACTGAGCCCTAGTGGGCTAAGCCGATATGACGGTTTGGTAGACAAAGGAAAGGGGTGGGTCCAGCTCAAGAGCATGAAACTCAGTGGACCCACGTCGACTACACTACACACATGGAAATGTGTATACTTTCAACATGAACAACCACTCATTCTGAAATAAATTGCAATTGACATATTTACTAGTATATGCCTTTGTTGTCCCTCTGAGATCGCTGGTCCGTCTGCTGGATAGTCAGTCGACAGAAAGTCTCTGGTTTGCCCACCAGAGATCAAAGTCTTTTGTAGTTGTAGCTTGTTATAACGGATACGTCAGAGTACCATTCAGTTGTTTGACCGGTTGCGTTTACCAGACTAAAGTACTTAAACAGCTGCAGCCTGAATAATTGGTCTTTAGTTTGTAGATTTCTTAACCATTTCAGCGTGGGAATGATCTCCACGTTCTCTGGTCTTATCCTTTTGTAGAGTTGCCAACCATTTCAACATGTAGCGACGGATTCCATGTTTTCTGGTCTAATGTACATTTTGGCGGAAGTGGGTTTAATACTGGAGTAGAAAAGGGGGCGTGCCATGATGCTGTGTAATGTCTGTGCTCACGGGGGCATGGCCAATGACTGATCCTAAGTTACTATGAAAAACTATTCTCATTTGGAAGACTAAGATCACATTGGTATCTTTCCAAAAGTATTCCTATACTCAATCATTTATTTTATACAACATTCAGATGCAAACCCCATAAGTGAGAAGTGTATACAAACAAAGAAACAGTAATGTGTGTCTCCTGTCCTTCATGAGGTCACCAAATTAAACAAACTCGACAAACTCAACTGTTACTTAAGAGTCCATGGACCACTCCAACTGCTTGGAATACAGAAATACTGTTCAATTATTCAACCTTTTGATGTCCAGGTGTCTCTCTGTGTTTCACAGTCACATTCCAATCTCGATACTGCAGAGCTCAGAAGCAGAGTATTTTTCAATCGCCATAAAGCGGGCTCCTCCACCTCTGTGACAGTAGGCAACTTGGCATAAACATTTTACATTCATGAGTTGGGCAAATATGTTATGATTTCTAGTACTATACATTTTAAATGGGATGAACTATAATATGGAACGATAAGTAATTTATGTTGAAGGAAGGCTGCTCTAACACTTATTTTAATTGACACAATTTTAATTGTTGAAAGGTTGAGCCTAAATAAGTTCAGCAAACTAAACTCCTTGTCCAGTCAATCTAGCTATTTGAAGGCAATATATAAATGTATAACATTTTGTTATGTTCATTCACTCATAATTTTTTTAAATTTAGCTCTGAGCGGGTTTAATGTATAGAAAGTAATTACTAAATGATGAGTGAATGAAGAACAGACTATATAAATGTTAATGTAAACATATTACCTGAACATATAAAATAGATAACCCAATAACAACAATACAAACAACGATAGCAACAACTCACTTTCACCCAGGTATTCAATGAACATACAGTGTGCCTTCAGAAAGTATTCACACACCCTGACTTTTTCCACATGTTGTTGTGTTGCAGCCTGAATTTAAAATGTATTAAATTCAATGGCCAACACACCCCATAATGTCAAAGTGGAATTATGTTTTTAGAATTTTTTATAAATTAATTTAAAAAATGAAAAGCTGAAATGTCTTCCCTTTTATTATGGAAAAGCTACATAAGGTCAGGAGTAAAAAATATGCTTAGCAAGTCACATAATAAGTTGCATGGACTCACTAATAGTATTGCAATACTACATGAACAAGTATTGCAATAATAGTATTTAAAATGTAAAATTATTTTTGAATGACTACCTCATCTCTGTACCCCTTACACAGAATATTCTGTAAGGTCCCTCAGTCAAGCAGTGAATTTCAAACACAGATTCAACCACAAAGACTAGGGAGGTGTTTCAATGCCTCGCAAAGAAGGGCACCCATTGGTTGATGGGTGAAAAATATCCCTTTGAGCATGGTGAAGTTATTAAATACACATTGAATGGTGTATCAATACACCCTGTCATTACAAAGATACATATGTCCTTCCTAACTCAGTTGAATGAAACTGCTCAGGGATTTCATCATGAGGTAAATGGTAACTTTAAAACAGTTACAGAGTTTCATGGCTGTGATAGGAGAAAACTGAGGATGGATCAATAACATTGTAGATATGACACAATACTAACCTAAATTGTCACGAATCCCGTTTCCTGAGTCTGTTTTTTGCCTGTGTTCTGTCCTGGAGTGTTTTTTCCGGCGTCCTGGAACGCACCCTGTCTGGTTGCCGGGCAATGTAGCCAGTTGGGAGTTCTGATTACCCGCACCTGTATCCCATCAGCTATCTGCACACCTGGTCCTGATCATCATCTCTCCTCTTCATAAGCCCGGACCTGACATCCATTCCCTGCCGGATCGTTAGCCATGAACAGTATGTTGTGCCATAGTATCAGCCTCAAGTTGGATAGAATTTGTTTTGTTGTTTTTTACGTATTGCTTGCCTTAAACTTACCTCCGTTTGTTCTGTCTTCAGTTACTCACCCGGATCATTTACCCCATTCCCGCCTGGTCGTCGGAGGATTCCGGTTCCCCATTGGATCCACCTATTTACTCCCATCAACTCACCACCGCTGCCCGCTACGCCACCTGGATATATCTACCCATTCACATTCACTTGTAAATAAATACTCACCTTCTTCCTACTCTCCTTGTCCTGGTCTGCTTCTAGGTTTGATTTTGAAGAAACGTGACAGAACGATCCGGCCAAGGATGAACCCAGCGGACCTGGATTCCGTTTGCCATGCCATTACCCAGCAGGGGAAGACATTGGGACAACACAAGACGGTGCTACAGGAGATAGCGGGTGCAATCCAGAACTTATCTGCTAGCTTGACACAAATCCAGGATCAGCTCAGTTTGCTGGCATTTCATTCACCACCTGTTTCACCCATCTCACCTGCCGTGTCTGATGCGGTTTCCTTCCGTGAACCCAAGGTACTGACGCCTGATAAATATGAAGGGGATTTGGGAAGATGCCGTTCTTTTCTTATGCAGTGTGGGTTAGTGTTTGATCTGCAGCCCCATTTCTTACGCCACTGACAAGGCTAGGATAGCCTTTGTTATTGAACTGCTGCGTGGAAGAGCTCTGGAATGGGCTTCAGCCGTTTGGGAATGACAGGAGACCTGCATGGCTTCATACCAGGAGTTCACGAGAGAGATGAGAAAGCTTTTTGACCATCCAGTCCGAGGTAAGGACGCAGCTAAACGTTTGTTCACTCTTCGCCAAGGAGCTCGCAGTGTGGCAGACTTTATGATCGAGTTCAGGACATTGTCTGTGGAGAGTGGTTGGAATGAGGAGTCACTACAAGCGGCTTTTTACCAGGGGTTGTCGGAGCAACTCAAGGACGAGCTGATATCCTATCCAGAGCCTAGTGACCTAGACAGCTTGGTCACTTTATCTATTCGGGTAGTTAATAGAGTCCGAGAGCGGAGGGAGAAGCAGTGGGGCCTATCCAATCAATCAGCAACTCTGTTACCATTCGGTTCAGGAAGTGAACCAGAACGTATTGATCGTTATTCCCCACACGGGATTAGTGGAGGGGTCTTGCCACCAAATCCTGAACCAATGCAAGTGGGGCGACACGGGCTAACTAAGGAGGAGCGCCAACGTAGACGTGAGACCAACAGCTGTCTCTACTGTGGTAGCTCAGGACATTACATCTCCGCTTGTCCACAGCGCTCGTTAAACTGCCCGGCTCGCTAGTTTTGGGAGGAATTTTAGCGAGCCAGTTTCAACCTCTCAAGAATCCTATCAGACCCCGTTTTCCTGCGGCCCTTATGAATAAGGATCAGAGCTTAGAGATGAACGCTTTTATTGATTCAGGTGCCGATGGCAGCTTTATTGATGCCGACTTGGTGGAACAGCTGGGGCTTTCCAAGGAGCAATTGCCGGAAGCCATTGAAGCAACCACTCCGAACGGCAGTAGTCTGGCACGGATCACTATGAGGACTGAACCGGTTAAGATGTTGTTGTCGGGGAATCATTCAGAGTTTATCTCCTTCATTCTGTCCTCGCACCATGTTCCTCTGGTTCTTGGTTACCCCTGGCTGAAGGAACACAATCCCTCGTTTGATTGGGTGACGGGTAAGGTAACTAGTTGGAGCATTGATTGTCATGCTAACTGTCTTAGGACTGCCTGTTCTCCTGCCGTTTCCAGTCAGGTCAGTGACTCTGCTCCTCCTGATTTGTCCCTGGTTCCAGAAACATATCACGAGTTGGGTGAAGTATTCAGTAAACAGAAGGCTCAGTCCCTTCCTCCCCACCGACCTTATGACTGTGCGATTAATCTGTTTCCTGGAGCCGCCTTTCCCAAGGGACGGTTATACAGTATCTCTCGACCTGAACGTGAGGCCTTGGAGACCTACATCAAGGAGTCTCTAGCTGCAAGTCTCATTTGGCCCTCGTCATCACCTCTGGGAGCAGGATTTTTTTTGTGAGCAAGAAGGATGGCTCTCTTCGACCATGTATTGATTATCGGGGTTTGAATGATATTACGGTCAAGAATAAGTATCCCCTGCCCTTGATGAGCTCGGCTTTCGATTCTTTACAGGGTGCTACGGTTTTTACGAAGCTTGATTTACGTAATGCTTATCATTTGGGAAGGATATGGTCCTGAGGAGAGGAGTTGGATTCCTCGGCGTTAGATCCTTGACGATGACCTGCTTCGTGACTTTTACCGCCTCCACCCTGGCGCTCCGGGTAGTCCGCCCGGTGGCGTTCGTCGGAGGGGGGGTACTGTCACGAATCCCGTTTCCTGAGTCTGTTTTTTGCCTGTGTTCTGTCCTGGTGTTTTTTCCGGCGTCCTGGAACGCACCCTGTCTGGTTGCCGGGCAATGTAGCCAGTTGGGAGTTCTGATTACCCGCACCTGTATCCCATCAGCTATCTGCACACCTGGTCATGATCATCTCTCCTCTTCATAAACCCGGACCTGACATCCATTCCCTGCCGGATCCTTAGCCATGAACAGTATGTTGTGCCATAGTATCAGCCTCAAGTTGGATAGGATTTGTTTTGTTGCTTTTTACGTATTGCTTGCCTTAAACTTACCTCCGTTTGTTCTGTCTTCAGTTACTCACCTGGATCATTTACCCCATTCCCGCCTGGTCGTCGGAGGATTCCGCTTCCCCATTGGATCCACCTATTTACTCCCATCAACTCACCACCGCTGCCCGCTACGCCACCTGGATATATCTACCCATTCACATTCACTTGTAAATAAATACTCACCTTTTTCCTACTCTCCTTGTCCTGGTCTGCTTCTGGGTTCGATTTTGAAGAAACGTGACATAAATGACAGATTGAAAAAAAGCGTGTGCAGAATTAATATTCCAAAACATGCATCCTGTTTGCAATAAGGCACTAAAGTAAAACTGCAAAAAATGTGGCATAACAACTTTGTCTTGAATACAAAGCGTTATGTTTGGGGCTAATCCAATACAACACTGAGTACCGCTCTTCATATTTTAAAGCATGGTAGTTGCTGCATCCTGTTATGGGTATGTTTGTCACCAACAAAGACTAGGGAGTTGAGGGTAAAATAAACAGAATAGAGCTAAGCACAGGCAGAATTTGTTTTTCAACAGGACAATGACCAACACACCTTTCAGGCTGTGTATGGGCTGTTTTACCAACAAGAGTGATGGAGTGCTGCATCAGAAGACCTGTCCTCCACAATCCCCCGACCTCAACCCAATTGAGATGATTTGGGATGAGTCGGACAGCAGAGTGACGGGTAAGCAGCCAACAAGTGCTCAGCATATCTGGGAACTCCAAGACTGTTGGAAGTGCATTCCAAGTTAAGCTGTTTGAGAGAATGCTAAGAGTGTGCAAAGCTGTCATCAAGGCAAAGGGTGGCTATTTGAAGAATCTCAAATATAAAATATATTTTGATTTTAACACTTTTTTTGTTACTACATATTTCCGTATGTGTTCATCATTTTGATGTCTTCACTATTATTCTACAATGTAGAAAATAGTAAAAATAAAGAAATCCCTTGAATGAGTAGGTGTTCTAAAACTTTTGACTGGTAGTGCATGTAAATTTGATGTGTGTATTCCAATTTCTACAAATAAGTTCTCATGTCATTGTGGGGTATTTTGTGTAGATGGGTGGGGGGAAACGTCTATTAAATCTATGTTGAATTCAGGCTATAACACAACATGTGGAATAAGTCTAGGGGTATAAATACTTTCTGAAGGCACTGTATATCCAGAAATCTACCAGTGGTCTGAACTGGAACACACTGCCGATTGGGACGAGGTCTTTTTTTATAGCATGGTCCGAGTCCATCGCCAATAAACAAGCATCTTATATTCAGTCCTTAACCAATCAGAGGATGCATGTACAGCTCATGTACAATTTCTGGGGCTAGTGGGTATCTGCTGATTGGTTGAGACCATGGGCTGTGGCTGATATCTGTGCATATTCAGGATATGAGAGCCAGATTCAGTGGCGCCATCCAGACATAAAACAATGCCCAAGGAAATAATGTTATTTGTCTTCCCATGGCAGAGGACTTCTCTATAGATACAGCCCTACCAACTGGGTGTTGCATGAATAGAGTAAAACAACCCTCTCAGGTGTAGGGTAATTCTCCTGCCACCTCACTAGTAGCCCACACCTCCTCTCGCAAAGTCTACTGATTTCGGAGAAGAGAGCTCATGGTTGCTTGGTTCCAGGCTGACTACATTCCAGATTGCATTGTATCAACCAATGTAATCGAAAGTCAGCCATTAGATTACAATATCACAGTCAGGCATTAGATTGCAATATCACATGATGGGGTTAGCTGATATGTTAAACACCTATCGAGAAGTGTGATGTAGTCAGCCAGTTGGCAATGTAGTCGACCAGGAATGCAACCCATTGTTTCAGCAGATCATAGGTACAGTATACAGTTGTGCTGGTAAAAAGGTTGCTTCAAAAGGCCTGTGCTGCAGCAAATGACAAATCATTAATGTGACGTACTCTCTCCACGAGTGATGCCAAGTGCTAAGTGTGTTTGCTAACAATAACCCATGTAATGAAATTCCTGAAATATGCCCCAGATGTTGAAGTTACATCTACTTTGTGTAAATCCCCTCACAAAATAGTATTGTTCTATTCAAGATTATTATTGTGGCGCAACGGTCTAAGGCACTGCATCTCAGTGCTAGTAGGTGACTCTACAGACCCTGGCTCGATCCCTGGCTGTACCATAACCGGCCGTGAGTGGGAGTCCCATAGGGCACTGCACAATTGGTCCAGCGTCTTCTGGGTTAGGGGAGGGTTATACCGGGGTTGACCGTCATTGTTAAAAAATAATTTGTTCTTTAACTTACTTGCCTAGTTAAATGAAGGTCAAATTTAAAAATAAATAAAAAAACTACTCACAATGTGCATAATGCAAGGTCCATTTAATATATTGTGACAAGAAGAGCTAGCTATCACAAGCAATATTTGGTCCTGGGTTCTGCAATTTATGTCACTTCACTGATATTGTTTACATTCTCTCGTATACAGAAGAGAGCCCTATTTGGTAAAAGACCAAGTCCATATTATGGAAAGAACAGCTCAAATAAGCAGAGAGAAACTTTAAGACACAAAGGTCAGTCAATGCGGAACATTTCAAGAACTTTGAATGTTTCTTCAAGTGAAGTTGCAAAAACCATCAAGCTCTATAATAAAATTGGTTCTCATGAGGACGGCCACAGGAAAGGAAGACCCAGAGTTACCTCTGCTGCAGAGTATAAAGTCATTAGAGTTACCAGCCTCAGAAATTGTAGCCCAAATAAATGCTTTACAGAGTTCAAGTAACAGACACATCTCAACATCAACTGTTCAGAGGAGACTGCGTGAATCAGGCCTTCATGGTCAAATTGCTGCAAATAAACCACTACTAAAGGACTCCAATAAGAAGAAGAGACTTGGTTGGGCTAAGAAAAAATGAGCAATGGACATTAGACTGGTGGAAATCTGTCCTTTGGTCTGATGAGTCCAACTTTGAGATTTTTGGTTCCAACGGCTGTGTCTGTGAGATGCAGAGGAAGTGAACGGATAATCTCTGCATGTGTGGTTCCCACCGTGAAGCATGGAGGAGGAGGTGTGATGGTGTGGGGGTGCTTTGCTGGTGACAGTGTCTGTGATTAATTTAGAATTCAAGGCACACTTAACCAGCACGGCAAACACAACATTCTGCAGCAATACGCCATCCCATCTGACTTGCACTTAGTGGGATAAACATTGTTTTTTCAACAGGACAATGACCCAAAACACACCTCCAGGCTGTGTAAGGGCTATTTAAACGAGAAGGAGAGTGATGGAGTGCTGCATCAGATGACCTGGCCTCCACAATCACCCGACCTCAACCCAATTGAGATGGTTTGGGTTGAGTTGGACTGCAGAGTGAAGGAAAAGAAGACAAGTGTTCAGCATACGTGTGAACTCCTTCAAGACTGCTGGAAAAGCTGTACAATAATTGTAGCTGAAAAGCACGAAGTCTTGAATCTTGCGTTGTTTTATATATCAACTCATACCATGGAATTGGTATATCAAAAATATCGTCCCAACTATTTTGCAATCTGTATGGCACAGCTGTCAACATCATGGTCCTCAAATTAAACTGGTATACTTTCCTATTTATTAAATGTTTTTTCCTCCTCCAGTTTTGATCCTTTTTATTGGGCAGACAGACTAGTTCCTGACCTCTTCCTGCTGTCACCTGCCTCCATTTTTTGGGTAATGCTGTAATCAAAGGATAGATTTGGAGTTAGATGAACTTGGATTTTTTGGCAGTGCATATGCAGGATGCTACTCTCCACAGCATGGCCTTCGCTCCAGAACAAAACTCCAAACCTACAACCTAGTTAACCAAAATGAACCGGAGAGGGTCTTTTTCCAAGCTATACAGAGGGTGCTCTAGAAAACAGCAGAGATCTGAGGCCACCATCCAACCTGGAACGGAGCTCTAAGGCTTGAAAGGACAGACCTGATACAAATTCAATTAGCACTAAGGTGTGAAGTAAAAGGCCTTTGGGCCCAACAAGTGTCAGGAGTCTTTGAGGCATCCTCTGAAGCTCCCTCCTGCTGTTCAAAGACCATTCCCTGGCATTTTCTACAAGAAATCTGCTTCCAGAAATAAAATCTTCTCCCAAGTGGGTGTGACACCTACTCCCATTGCCTGCTGCACTGCTGCTTGGATTCCACCTGGCAATCTGTTCACTGTCTACCTTGGGCTGTCTCCCCCTGTTCGGTACAGGTACCTCCACCACACTCACCCCTCTCTTCCGAGCTTTCGCTAGCCTCTAGCACACACACACGGTTAGGGAGAGTGACTCTGAACTTACAATGGCAAGCCCCAAGGCGTTATATATATATATTTTTCTTTAACATTTTGCGATTTGCCTCATGCCAAAAGTAAACTGCCTGCTACTCAGGCCCAGAAGCTAGGATGTGCATGTAATGATATGATTTCGATAGAAAACACTCCAAAGTTTCCAAAACTGTTAAAATAATGTCTGTGAGTATAACAGAACTGAAATGGGAGGCAAAAAACATTATATTATATGCATATCCTAGCTTCTGGGGCCTGAGTAGCAGGCAGTATACTTTGGGCACGCTTTTCATCCGGAGGTGAAAATAGTGCCCCCTACCCTAGTGAGGTTAAACCAGTCCCCCAAACAACATCTGGGTCAGATGGTTTTGACCCTTTCTTCTTTACCCCTATAATTGCCAAGCCTATCCAAAGGAAGTTTCAAGGCAGATTGCAAGAACTCTCTGATCGCCACCTCTGGATCATTGGATGCGTCCTGAGGAATCACCCAAAATATTACATTTTCACGCATGCTACGGGTTTGTATGTCTAGTAGCAACTCCCTCATCACCCTGGTTTCGCTGAGTTGACAATCCATGTTAGAATCTCAGTCAAGAGATTCGAACTCGCAACCTTTGGGTTGCTAGACAGTCTGAAAAGTGGACATATTGAAAGAGATCATGATACCTCACATCTCAAAATAGGGCTACTTAATGTTAGATCCCTTACTTCAAAGGCAATTATAGTCAATGAACTAATCAATGATCATAATCTTGATGTGATTGGCCTGACTGAAACATGGCTTAAGCCTGATGAATTTACTGTGTTAAATGAGGCCTCGCCTCCTGGCTACACTAGTGACCATATCCCCCATGCATCCCGCAAAGGTGGAGGTGTTGCTAACATTTACGATAGCAAATTTCAATTTACAAAAAAATGAAGTTTTCGTCTTTTGAGCTTCTAGCCATGAAATCTATGCAGCCTACTCAATCACTTTTTATAGCTACTGTTTTACAGGCCTCCTGGGCCATATACAGCGTTCCTCATTGAGTTCCCTGAATTCCTATCGGACCTTGTAGTCATAGCAGATAATATTCTAATCTTTTGTGACTTTAATATTCACATGGAAAAGTCCACAGACCCACTCCAAAAGGCTTTCGGAGCCATCATCGACTCAGTGGGTTTTGTCCAACATGTCTCTGGACCCACTCACTGTCACAGTCATACTCTGGACCTAGTTTTGTCCCATGGAATAAATGTTGTGGATATTAATGTTTTTCCTCATAATCCTGGACAATCGGACCACCATTTTATTACGTTTGCAATTGCAACAAATAATCTGCTCAGACCTCAACCAAGGAACATCAAAAGTCGTGCTATAAATTCACAGACAACACAAAGATTCCTTGATGTCCTTCCAGATTCCCTCTGTCTACCCAAGGACGCCAGAGGACAAAAATCAGTTAACCACCTAACTGAGGAACTAATTTAACCTTGCGCAATACCCTAGATGCAGTTGCACCCCTAAAAACGAAAAACATTTCTCATAAGAAACTAGCTCCCTGGGACACAGAAAATACCCGAGCTCTGAAGCAAGCTTCCAGAAAATTGGAACGGAAATGACGCCACACCAAACTGGAAGTCTTCCGACTAGCTTGGAAAGACAGTACCGTGCAGTACCGAAGAGCCCTTACTGCTGCTCGATTATCCTATTTTTCCAACTTAATTGAGGAAAATAAGAACAATCCGAAATTCCTTTTTGATACTGTCGCAAAGCTAACTAAAACGCAGCATTCCCCAAGAGAGAATGGCTTTCACTTCAGCAGTGATGAATTCATGAACTTCTTTGAGGAAAAGATCATGATTATTAGAAAGCAAATTACGGACTCCTCTTTAAATCTACGTATTCCTTCAAAGCTCAGTTGTCCTGAGTCCGCACAACTCTGGCAGGACCTAGGATCAAGAGAGACGCTCAAGTGTTTTAGTACTATATCTCTTGACACAATGATGAAAATAATCATGGCCTCTAAACCTTCAAGCTGCATACTGGACCCTATTCCAACTAAACTATTGAAAGAGCTGCTTGGCCCTCCTATGTTGAACATAATAAACGGCTCTCTATCCACCGGATGTGTACCAAACTCACTAAAAGTGGCAGTAATAAAGCCTCTCTTGAAAAAGCCAAACCATGACCCAGAAATAATAAAAAACTATCGGCCTATATCGAATCTTCCATTCCTCTCAAAAAAATGTAAAAGGCTGTTGCGCAGCAACTCACTGCCTTCCTGAAGACAAACAATGCATACGAAATGCTTCAGTCTGGTTTTAGACCCCATCATAGCACTGAGACTGCACTTGTGAAGGTGGTAAATGACCTTTTAATGGCATCAGACCGAGGCTCTGCATCTGTCCTCGTGCTCCTAGACCTTAGTGCTGCTTTTGATACCATCGATCACCACATTCTTTTGGAGAGATTGGAAACCCAAATTGGTCTACACGGACAGGTTCTGGACTGGTTTAGATCTTATCTGTCGGAAAGATATCAGTTTGTCTCTGTGAATGGTTTGTCCTCTGACAAATCAACTGTAAATTTTGGTGTTCCTCAAGGTTCCGTTTTAGGACCACTATTGTTTTCACAATATATTTGACCTCTTGGGGATGTCATTCGAAAACATAATGTTAACTTTCACTGCTATGCGGTTGACACACAGCTGTACATTTCAATGAAACATGGTGAAGCCCCAAAATTGCCCTCGCTAGAAGCATGTGTTTCAGACATAAGGAAGTGGATGGCTGCAAACTTTCTACTTTTAAACTCGGACAAAACAGAGATGCTTGTTCTAGGTCCCAAGAAACAAAGAGATCTCCTGTTGAATCTGACAATTAATCTTAATGCTTGTACAGTCGTCTCAAATAAAACTGTGAAGGACCTCGGCGTTACTCTGGACCCTGAACTCTCTTTTGAAGAACACATGAAGACCATTTCAAGGACAGCTTTTTTCCATCTACGTAACATTGCAAAAATCAGAAACTTTCTGTCCAAAAAGGATGCAGAAAAATTCATCCATGCTTTTGTCACTTCTAGGTTAGACTACTGCAATGCTCTACTTTCCTGCTACCCAGATAAAGCACTAAATAAACTTCAGTTAGTGCTAAATACGGCTGCTAGAATCCTGACTAGAACCAAAAATTTTGATCATATTACTCCAGTGCTAGCCTCCCTACACTGGCTTCCTGTCAAGGCAAGGGCTGATTTCAAGGTTTTACTGCTAACCTACAAAGTATTACATGGGCTTGCTCCTACCTATCTCTCTGATTTGGTCCTGCCGTACATACCTACACGTACGCTATGGTCACAAGACGCAGGCCTCCTAATTGTCCCTATAATTTCTAAGCAAACAGCTTGAGGCAGGGCTTTCTCCTATAGAGCTCCATTTTTATGGAATGGTCTGCCTACCCATGTAAGAGATGCGAACTAGATCTCAACCTTTAAGTCTTTACTGAAGACTCATCTCTTCAGTGGGTCATATGATTGAGTGTAGTCTGGCCCAGGAGTGGGAAGGTGAATGGAAAGGCTCTGGAGCATCGAACCACCCTTGCTGTCTCTGCCTGGCTGGTTCCCCTCTTTCCACAGGGATTCTCTACATCTAACCCTATTACAGGGGCTGAGTCACTGGATTACTAGGGCTCTTTCATACCGTCCCTGGGAGGGGTGCGTCACTTGAGTGGGTTGAGTCACTGATGTGATCTTCCTGTCTGGGTTGGCGCCCCCCCTTGGGTTGTGCCGTGGCGGAGATCTTTGTGGGCCATACTCGGCCTTGTCTCAGGATGGTAAGTTGGTGGTTGAAGATATCCCTCTAGTGGTGTGGGGGCTGTGCTTTGGCAAAGTGGGTGGGGTTATATCCTTCCTGTTTGGCCCTGTCCGGGGGTGTCCTCGGGTGGGGCCACAGTGTCTCCTGACCCCTCCTGTCGCAGCCTCCAGTATTTATGCTGCAGTAGTTTATGTGTCGGGGGGCTAGGGTCAGTTTGTTATATCTGGAGTACTTCTCCTGTCCTATCCGGTGTCCTGTGTGAATTTAAGTATGCCCTCTCTAATTCTCTCTTTCTTTCTTTCTTTCTCTCTCTCGGAGGAGGACCTGAGCCCTAGGACCATGCCTCAGGACTACCTGACATGAGGACCCCTTGCTGTCCCCAGTCCACCTGGCCGTGCTGCTGCTCCAGTTTCAACTGTTCTGCCTGTGATTATTATTATTTGACCATGCTGGTCATTTATGAACATCTTGGCCATGTTCTGTTATAATCTCCACCCGGCACAGCCAGAAGAGGACTGGCCACCCCACATAGCCTGGTTCCTCTCTAGGTTTCTTCCTAGGTTTTGGCCTTTCTAGGGATTTTTTCCTAGCCACCGTGCTTCTACACCTGCATTGCTTGCTGTTCGGGGTTTTAGGCTGGGTTTCTGTACAGCACTTTGAAATATCAATTGATGTATGAAGGGCTATATAAATTGATTTGGTTTGATTTGATTTGACACCATTTCATTGGTAGGAGGGACATCCCAGCTTCAAGTGGTGTCAGATTTCACACCCTACGTCCCCATAGGCTGAAAAGATATACTGTTGTGTCTGTGAGAACCAGGGCTATCACTCACACAAGCCATTAGATCTATGGTGTCCACAGATTGATTTAAGAAGCGAAGATGTAGGAACCAGTACCAGAAACACGCAGCTCCCCTAAGCAGGAGACTTTACATCTAATATTATTTATTAAAGACTTATGCACAGATAGAAGGGAACCAATACAAATATTAAAATGTATTAAAAATGGCAAAGTTCCTAGTTGAGGCTTTGGCATCTGGTTCCTGCAGTTCATTTGTCTAATCCCATGCAAGGAGAGGAAGGCATCAATAATAGTACAATGCTGTATTAATTTAATTTAATATATATATTCCTATTTGATATGCATTTATATAATTATATTGGACATGTTATCCTATATCACATGCAAGTGTTTGTTTTGTATCCAATGCAATTAGCTTACTTTAGGATGTAGTAGCCTAGAACTTCTAATCTAGTTTGATTGCATCATATCACCTTTCAATATTAGTTATCAACTGATATAAATCCATGTTATCTTGAACATCGGTGTCATTTAATAAAATGCACGGCTGTGAAAGTTGTATGAATTTATCACAACGCAAGTCTACTCATTTGAAAGAAACAGCAGCTCTAATACAATATTGAATACAGTGAAACACCACTATTCTGGCTATTAATCATTCTTAAACAGTCAATAAAATAGCTTATTTTAGTGATCTCAAAAAATCATAGCCTGCATGATATCATGCATGCAAGCTTACCTGTCATCCATAACGATGGAGCAGCAGACCAAGCAATATGCGAGAGGAGGATCCTATACTGTTCGAAAATGATTCTGTTCGGTGTGAACTTCATTCATGTATAGGAACAGAGGATATCGATTCTGTGATTTGTTTACTTGTTATTCGTGTCAGGTATTTTCATTTTGGGATAGTTGTTCACTGAATTTCTAGCATTAGCTGCTAATGCTGCTACAGTGGCTACAAACTTCTCGCGCTCTGTCCCACAAGTCCTGTCCCACATGTCTAGCACTCTGTTCGAGTTCTGTCCCACATGTCATTGACCTATTGGAAAAGTGCTACCCTCTAAGGTAGGTGCCTTTGAAGGCCGGTACACAACAGGCAGCTGTTACTGTTACTGGATTGGTTAAAATTTATTGAGAGTCTATTGAAACACCCGTGAGTCAATCTAAGTAACATAAAAAATGACATCAAAACCTGTCAGTTTCAGCTTGAGATCTGCGTCTCAATCCACTGCATCCGCTTATGTTGGCCTTCCACATCTGTGGTGGAAGGTGGTCGAGTTAGCCAGACCATGAGACATCGTGAAAATCAATCTTCTCACAGAAATATCTGTAGTGTCCGAATAGGTCTATGGAAAGGGGGGACTCTCATTAACACAATGGTGTTCTCCATTTTGCTTTATGACCCCTACAAATGTAACAGGACTCAGCTTAAGGTAACCCATACAAACTAATTGAAGTAAAGAGCTAGTTTTGTACCAAAACAATGAGGTTAAATGTGTCAAAACATACAGTATATATGTACATATATTTCCTGAGCTTTCTTATACTGAACAAAAATATGCTCGCGACATGCAACAATTTCAACGATTTCACTGAGTTACAGCTCACATGAGGAAAACAATCAGTTGAAATTAATTCATTAGGCCCTGATTTATGGATTCCACATGACTGGGTATGGACGCAGCCTGAGAGGGCATAGGCCTACCCACTGGGGAACCAGGTCCAGCAAATCAGAATTAGTTTTTCCCCACAAAAGGGCTTTATTACAGACAGAAATACTGCTCAGTTTCATCAGCTGTCCAGGTGGCTTGTCTCAGACGATCCAGCAGGTGAAGAAGTCAGATGTGGACGTTGGAGGAGGCTTATGGTAGTGATATTAACATGAAATTCTCTGGCAACAGCTCGTGGACATTCCTGCAGTCAGCCAGCCAATTGCACGTTCCCTCAAAACTTGAGACATCTGTGGCATTGTGTTGTGTGACAAAGTTGCACATTTTAGAGTGGCCATTTATTGTCCCCAGCACAAGTTGCACCTGTGGTATGTATTAATTTCTGGATGTGAATCACTCATTTAAATTTACATCACCCATTGATATGCAACAGCTGTCAGGTGGATGGAATGTCTTGGCAAATTAGAAATGCTCAATAACAGGGATGTAAACAAATGTCTGCATAAAACAGAGAAAATAAATTAGCTTTTTGTGTGTATGGAACATTTCTGGGATCTTTTATTTCAGCTCATGAAACATGGGACCAACACTACATGTTGTGTTTATATTTTTGCTCAGTATATACAGTGCCTTCGGAAAGTATTTAGTCCCAGTGACTTTTTTCACATTTTGTTACGATAAAGCCTTATTTTTAAATGGATCAAATTAAATTAAATCCCCAGCAAACTACAGACAATACCCCATAATGACAAAGCAAAAACAGGCTTTTAGAAATATTTGCAAATGTATTAAAAATAAAAAGAGAAATACCTTATTTACATAAGTATTCAGACCTTGGTATGAGACTTTTGTTTCCATTGACCATTCTTGAGATGTTTCTACGACTTTATTGGAGTCCATCTGTGGTAAAATAAATTGATTGGACATTATTTGGAAAGGCACACACCTGTCTATATAAGGTTCCACAGTTGACAGTGCATGTCAGAGCAAAAACCAAGCAATGAGATCCGAGACAGGATTGTGTTGAGGCACAGATCTGGGAACGGGGACCAAAACATTTCTGCATGATTGAATGTCCCCAAGAACACATTGTTCTCCATCATTCTTAAATGGAAGAAGTTTGGAACCACCAACACTCTTCTTAGAGCTGGCCGCCTGGCCAAAATGAGCAATCAGGGGAGAAAGACCTTGGTCAGGGAGGTAACCAAGAACCCGATCGTCACTCTGACAGAGCACCAGAGTTCCTCTGTGGAGATGGGAGAACCTTCCATAAGGACAACCATCTCTGCAGCACTCTACCAATCAGGCCTTCATGGTAGAGTGGCCAGACGGAAGCCACTCTTCAGTAAAAGGCACATGACAGCACTCTGAGTTTGATAAAAGTCACCTAAAGGCTCTCAGACCAGGAGAAACAAGATTCTCTGGTTTGAAGAAACCAAGATTGAACACTTTGGCCTGAATGCCAAGCGTCACATCTGGAGGAAATCTAGCACCATTCCTAAGGTGAAGCACGGTCGTGGCAGCATCATTCTTTGGGGATCGAGGTAAAGATGAACGGATCGAGGTAAAGATGAACGGAGCGAGGTACAGAGAGATCCTTGATGAACACCTGCTACAGAGCGCTCAGGACCTCAGACTGGAATGAAGGTTCACCTTCCAAAAGGACAACGACCCTAAGCTTGAGAGGATCTGCAGAGAAGAATGTGAGAAACTCCCCAAATACAGTTGTGCCACGCTTGTAGCGTCATACCCAAGAAGACTCAAGGCTGTAATTGCTGCCAAAGGTGCTTCAACATAGTACTGAGTAAAGCGTTTGAATACTTATGTAAATGTGATATTTCAGTTTTTTTTAAATTGAGAAATTAGCAAACATTTCTAAAAACCTGTTTGTGCTTTGTCATTATGTGTTATTGTGCGTGGATTTATGACGAAAAACAAATATTTAATACATTTTAGAATAAGGCAGTAACGTAACAAAATGTGGAAAAGGTCAAAGGGTCTGAATACCTTCCGAAGGGACTGTATCTCATACATATAGGACAGACATTTCAAAACAAAATCTGCATTTTTTTGCCATTTATTAATGTGTTATTCAATGCGGTTCTATGGGTTAGAGTAGCAAAGGCCAAATTAAATATTTTATCAAATACATTTTTTGGGTTGTAATTATACGATCCAACATCTGTACCTCCTTTTATTATCAAGCGTAGTTGGCTAGTTGGTAGGTGGAGGACAAAGTGGATGTTCATTGCTACACAGGTTGAACCTGTCTAAATGGGCATATCAATGCAAAGATTAAAGAGCCTAGGATGCAACAATTACTCTACTAGGTTTACTTCTTTCATTCTATTCCTAAACAAAATGTGGATGAATGAAGTCATAATGATTGGCTGAGAAACGTAAGTTCTGCTATGTCTGTTTTTTTACCTGCTTGTAATAATTTTCTCAAATTAACCTTCATGAAACTAAGAGGGGGATGGGTAGAGGCAGAAACAGTAGACTGGCCTCTGCTGCTTCGTGAGGGAGTAGTTACAGGCACAGCTCTGAGGGGGGCGCTAAAACACAAGGAAGACGGTTGCTTTGTCGCTTATCCTGGAAACCCAGGTACTGATTACAGGTTTTGATTGAATATAATCATTCTCTTGGAGCCTCCGGTCTGGTAGTGACCTCAAAACAGCTCTGCCTCCGACATACACACAGATACTCGCACGCACACACACACACATGTCCCATGAGAATGCTGAGTAAGGGCAGTGTGGTGGTGAGGTGCAGTACAGAACTCATCTTCGGTTCCTATTTTCCCCTGGTGTTCATTTGAATAACATGTGGTAAATACCATCTCTAATGGCAGTACCCAGACAGTTGGCTTATCATGCTCATTAAAATTGGCCTGTAAAATGTACTGTAGGTAGGATTCTAGCTCGCTGTAGCTATCTTCTTACATAGAACCAAGGGACTGAAGACTTCTCATTAAATATGTCATTCTATTTATGTCATTGCTGATGGTTAAAGTGAGCCAGAGGAAAAAACATTATTTCCATAATCATCATACTAATATAATATAGAACATAATATATAATTTAATATTATATAGGCTAATAATAATAATTTAATAATGACAGCACCTGTCACAATTTGACTCTGTTTATGGTGTCATCTTAAGTGGGATCTCTTTGGCCCGATGCTGACAGCTGTAGAAGCAACTGTTGTTGAATGGGGTTAATAAGGTCTGAGGTTAACACAGGATTAGGAAATTTTATACGTTTTATTCTATGAGATAACATGAGTCAGTTAACATGACCTTTATGAATTATGAATCCTTAATGATATTTTCTTTATGTGCTTTTTTTTCATTACATGAAGCTTTCAATTTTCCAAAAGTGATGTTGATGAAGATGATCTCACAGAACAAAACGTATAAGATCTCCTAGGCCTGTGTTTACCATGGACCTTATTTTCTGTGTTTTTCCTGTCACGTTCGTTGGAATAATGGTCGGACCAAGGCGCAGCGTATGTTGAGTTCCACATAATTTTAATAGAAAGTGAAACTAAGCAAAGACAAAAACAAATAAACAATAAACTAACAACGAACCGTGACTACAGAGATGCTAACTCAAAACAATATCCCATCACCCACAGGTGGGAAAAATGCTACTTAACCTCTTGGTGCACGGATCCCTTTAGCAGGATCATTTTCGGAAACAACCGCTGAATTGGAGAGCGCCAAATTTTAAAAAATACTAAAAATATTTATTTTCATGAAATCACAACTGAAATATACCAAAACACAGCTTAGTTTGTTAATCCACCTATCATGTCAGATTTTGAAAATATGCTTTACAGCGAAAGCAACCCAAGCGTTTGTGAGTTTATCGATCACTAGAGAAAACACTAAGAACACCTAGCAGCCATGTAGATTGGTCACGAAAGCCTGAAAAGCAATCAAATTAATCACTTACCTTTGATGATCTTCGGATGTTAGAGACAACGATAGCCAGCTGCCTCTAATTGGGACTCATACCAAAACACCAACATAGAAAAAACAAACTAGAACCCCACATAAAAAATATAAACTAGACTAAAACCCCATAGTCACGCCCTGACCTACTCTACCATAGAAAATACAGGCTTTCTATGGTCAGGACGTGACATTTCCCCTCAAAAATGTAATAATAATAATATGAATTTCTCCGTATAGACTTTGGCCAATGGCGGACTTCGTGCCTACAAAAACACCATTATTATTGCTATGATAATATTATCCTTAGGCTTTCTACAATTTGAGAAATAAAGTATTATTTTTAAATGGATAGTTACACAGAAATGTGGGACGGTTTTGCACTACTACGCATGCCATTGTTAAATAAATATGTTGAACTTCATGTAACCACAGTTTATTTCTGTTTCTGACAATATTGTAAAGTATTATGTTTGTTTCAAGACTTATTCATCAGCATGGTAAATGTCAATGTGCTTGTTTGATTAACTACTATCCATATTCTAATAAATCAACTTTATTGTCCTGGGTTGTTACTGTTCATTCTACATGGCCCTAACAAATGAAACATTTTGTAAACACAGTTCATTTCTGTTTGTGACAATATTTGTAAAGGATTAAGATTGTTTCAAGGCTTAAGCTATTCATCAGCATTGCTGTCAATATTCATCAATGATGTCATAAAACACGTACTTTTATGATATAGCCTACATACAGTACATTGTGTGATTAACTCCCAGCCATATTCTAATAAATCCACTTTCTTGTCCTGGATTGTTACTGTTCGTTCTACATGGTGGGTGGCAGGTAGCCTAGTGGTTAGAGCGTTGGACTAAAAACCAAAAGGTTGCAAGATCAAATCCCCAAGCTGACAAGGTAAAAATCTGTCGTTCTGCCCCTGAACAAGGCAGTTAACCCACTGTTCCTAGGCCATCACTGGAGATAAGAATATGTTCTTAACTGACTTGCCTAGTTAAATAAAGGTTAAAAAATGGCCCTTTCTCTATGTTAACAACCATAGCCCTATAAACTATAAAAACCTATTCATCCTCTCACACAGACCAACCCAGACAGCAAGTGCAGGACAACATTTGTGGTCCAACCAAGGGCAACACGCCCGGGCCATCTGAACTGGCCTTGTGCAGGGGGCTTAACTGAACTTAAAACTTTTTCTTATCTTTTTCACTACAAAATAAACTGTTTTTACATGTAGTCACTATGGTGCTAGAGATAATGAATTTGAGGTTAAAAAATTGTCCCTTTAAACTTACCTCTGTGCCAGGAAATTATTTGCCTCAGTTCTGCAGTCAGAGGAATGGAGAAGGAGAGAGAGAAAGAGGCAAGGTTTGTTGCAGGTCTTATAGCGCAATATTCTCCTCCCACCTCACCTCAACAGTACAGTACTCCCCCTCTCACCAAGTCAGTTGATTTCAGAGGAGGTCATTTTTCAGCAGAGGGTACCATGTAGGTGGCAAATTCCATAACCCCCCCCCCCAGAAGATACAAATAAATCATTTAAAATGGTCATATATTGTGGTAGATATTTGATGTCACGTAGCTATTTTGCATCCACTGGTTCTAGGGCCGTTGTGAAGTTCAGCGGCATCATGAACTTTTCCAAGTACCAAGTCCTTTTAGCAAAAAAACACTTTGCCTCTGCCAGGAGGCTGAAACTTGGTCGCACATTTATCTTCATAGCAAGACAATGACCCCAAGCACACATCAGAATCTACAAAGAAATGTTTAATTGACCACAAAATCAACATTTTACAATGGCCATGTCAGTCTCCAGACTGGAATCCCATTGAATACCTGTAGTTTGAATTGAAGAAGACAGCCCATAAGTGCATAAGAAGAATATCAAGGATCTGGAAAGATTCTGTATGGAGGAGTGGTCTAAGATTCCTCCCAATGTGATCTCCAATATCATAAAACATTTTAGAAAAAGGCTCAGTGTCGTTATCCTCAAAAGGGTTGCAGAATTGAAAACAAGGGATCCAATAATTTGTATTGTAAAACAAAGTAAGATAATTTGTTCACAATCTTTTTTACCATACAATATACTGTAGCTCAGTTCTTTTTTTTTTATATATAATTTTTTGTTCATCTTTATCAAGGGTTCCAATCATTTTTGACCCAGCTGTATCTCAACCACAACTGAAAAAAAAATCATTCTGTATTACTATAAACTGTTGGTCTAACAGCTCTAACAGTAACTCTAATAGAATGTTAAATGTGCAACCAGAGGGGGAAAAAAACTCTGGACTCCTTTACTCCACACACACCTTTACTCCACACACACCTTTACTCCACACACAAAGATGCATACAAAGCTCTCCCTCACCCTCCATTTGGTAATTCTGACCATAATTCTATCCTCCTGATTCCTGCTTACAAACTAAAATTAAAGCAGGAAGCACCAGTGACTCGGTCAATAAAAAAGTGGTCAGATGAAGCAGATACAAATCCACAGGATTTGTTTTCCTAGCACAGACTGGAATATGTTCCGGTAGTCTTCGGATTCTTCTGGCATTGAGGAGAACACTACATCAGTCATTGGCTTCATCAATAAGTGCATCAATGACGTCGTCCCCACAGTGACCGTACATACATTCCCCAACCAAAGGGAAGCACAGCCGAGAGCTGTGGGGTTTTAGGATGGGTTTATATGGGTTTATATATAGCACTTTGTGACATCTGCTGATGTAAAAAAGGCTTTATAAATAAATACATTTGATTGATTGACCGAAAGACAAACTCTGTCTAACTGATGTACCATGATCTGGATCGAAAGGGACGAAAGCGTGTTCCAGTTCCCATTGGGAACGAGATCAGAATGACTGCTAAGGCTTGATCCATAAATCATATTTTTATTTTTACCCCCTTTTTCTCCCAAATTACATTATTGTCTCAGTGCTGCAACTCCTCAACCGGCTAGGCGAAGGTGGAGTCATGCGTCCTCCAAAACATGACCCGCCAAACCGCGCTTCTTAACCTGATAGCTAGCCGCACCAATGTGTCGGAGGAAACATTGTTCAACTGATGACTGAAGTCAACCTGTAATCGTATTCGGAAAATTCTCCATATCCGTTACGATACTCGTTTTGGCAGAGTACTCACCACAAACCTACTCACCAGAAATGTCACCAATTGATTATGTTTGGGATGCTCTGGATCGATGTGTATGACAGCATGTTCCAGTTCCCACCAATATTCAGCAACTTTGCACAGCCATTTAAGAGGAGTGGGAAAACATTGCAAAGGCCACAATCAACAGCCTGATCAACTATGCGAAGGCGTTGTGTTGCGCTGCATGAGGCAAGTGGTGGTCACATCAGATAATGACTGGTTTTCTAATCCACGGCCCTACCTTTTTTTCCCAGTCATTTGAAATCCATAGATTAGGGCCTAATTAATTCATTTCAATTGACTGATTTCCTTATATGAACTGTAACTCAGTAAAATCTTAGAAAATGTTGCACGTTGCGTAACATTTTTGTTCAGTATACTACATACATACATACATTTGAAAACCACTACAGAAGATTTTGTCATCTTCCCAATTAAGTATCCTAGTTTAGTTTTTTGGCTACTTGAAGTGAATTAGGGCCTATCAGTTGCAGCCCACCTCTTCCAATGAATTGTGGAAAAGTGTGCATCAAATTCTACTAGATGAAGAGACAAAATGTGTGTAATTTTCGGACTTTCTGCAGATAGTAAAACCATAACATGCCTCAGTTGCTGCGGGGCGCACCCAAGCGGATCTTAGCTATATGCCCAGTCTTGTGAAGTCACACAAAGACAAGTTTGTATCAGGTTAGAAAAAACACTAGCATATAACAAGAGACAATTCTCTGAGTAGTATAACACCGGATAGCATGACTAATTTTGTAATTTTACCGACAGAACTCAGTCGATGACTATATTGCTGTTAGATCTAAAATATACTCATCACTTATCAACCTGGCCAGTCAGCAACAGACGTGTATTACCTATAAGTGAGACTGAAGGGTTTAGATTCAGCTTGTTTTCCTTTTGATTTATTGTATTGGGACCATGGTCATGGAGTACTTTCTGACAAAAGGGACCATGGAAGTACATGGGAGCCAAAGCCAATCCAGTTCTAGACAGCTCAGCATGGGAAGAGGATACATGCTCTATTTTTCAACCTGGTGCTTTCACTCTGAGGCCACTCCCTTCATTTAGTCAGCTGATTTCACAGAATACACCTGCATTCTCTCCACACTACCAGTATATACCTGAACTTTTCTCTGAAATCAGCTGACTTTTTGAGAGGAGGTGAGCAGACTGCAGCATTACGGCGCATGTCCCCCCTTAGAGCACACGTTTATCCTTGGAATGACTGTTGAAAAGGTTCACCCTTAGAAAACGAAAGAATGTAAACAATGTCAGTGAAGTGGCGTAGACTGTGGAACCCAGAACCAGATATTGCTTGTGACAGCTAGCTCTTCTTGTCACAAGATATTCAATGGACCTGGCATTATGTACATTGTGAACAATGATAATGTTGATAGAACAATACTATTTTGTTAGGGGATTTACACAAAGTAGATGTAACTTCAAAGTCTGGGGCATATTTCAGGAATATTTCACATTTCATTATATGGGTTATTGTTAGCAAATACATTTGGCACTTGGCATCACTCAGGAGAGAGTATTTCACATTAACAATTTGCCATTTGCTACTGCACAGGCATTTTTAAAAGCAACCTTTTACCAAGCACAACTGTATACCCTCTGCTCTGCTGAATAAATGGGTTGCGTTCTTGGTCGACGACATTGCCAACTGGCCGACTACATCACACTGTTCGATAGGTGTTTATCATATCAGCTAACCACATCATGTGATATAGTAATCTGATGCCTGACTGTGCTTTTGATTACATTGGTTGATACAATGCAATCTGCAATGCAGTCAGCCTGGAACGCACGCAACCATGAGCTCTCTTCTCCGAAATCAGCTGACTTTGTGAGAGGCGGTGTGGGCTACTGGTGGGAGGAGAATGACCCTAAAGGGTTGGGCTGTTTTACTCTATGCATGCAACACCCATTTGGCAGGGCTGTATCTTTAGAGAAGTCCTCTGCCAGGGGAAGACCAATAACATATTTCCTTGGGCATTGTTTTATGTCTGAATGGTATTGTTTTATGTCTGGGTGGTATTGTTTTATGTCTGGATGGCATTGTTTTATGTCTGGATGGTATTGTTTTATGTCTGGATGGTATTGTTTTACATCTGGATGGTATTGTTTTATGTCTGGATGGTATTGTTTTATGTCTGGATGGCATTGTTTTATGTCTGGATGGTATTGTTTTATGGCTGGATGGTATTGTTTTATGTCTGGATGGCGCCACCAAATCTGACTCTCATGTCCTTACATGCACAGATATCAGCCACAGCCCATGGTCTCAACCAATCAGCAAATACCCACTCTCTCCAGACATTGTACATGAATCATCTGATTTGCCAAGGACTGACTATAAGCTACTAGTTTATTGGCGAGCTGGACTAGGACCATGCTATAAAAAAAGACCCTGTTGCAATTGGCAGTTTGTTCCAGTGTAGATCACCGGTCAATTTCTGAATATACATTGCCTTCAGAAAGTATTCATACCCCTAGACTTATTCCACATGTTGTTGTTTTACAGACTGAATAGAAAATGTATTCAATAGATTTTTTCCCCACCCATCTACATACAATACCCCACAAAGACATGGCGAAAACATATTTTTTGAAATGTTTGCACATTTATTGAAAAGTCTAATTTACACAAGTATTAATTTACATAAGTATTAACACCCCTGAGTCATTACTTTGTATAAGCAGCTTTGGCAGCAATTATAGCTGAGTCTTTCTGGGTAAGTCTCTAAGAGGTTTGCACACCTGGATTGTACAATATTTGCACACCTGGATTGTACAACATCGAGAGCATCCTGTCGGGCTGTATCACCGCCTGGTACGGCAACTGCTCCGCCCTCAACCGTAAGGCTCTCCAGAGGGTAGTGAGGTCTGCACAACGCATCACCGGGGGCAAACTACCTGCCCTCCAGGACACCTACACCACCCGATGTTACAGGAAGGCCATAAAGATCATCAAGGACATCAACCACCCGAGCCACTGCCTGTTCACCCCGCTATCATCCAGAAGGCGAGGTCAGTATAGGTGCATCAAAGCTGGGACCGAGAGACTGAAAAACAGCTTCTATCTCAAGGCCATCAGACTGTTAAACAGCCACAACTAACATTGAGTGGCTGCTGCCAACACACTGACAATGACACTGACTCAACTCCAGCCACTTTAATAATGGGAATTGATGGGAAATTATGTAAATATATCACTAGCCACTTTAAACAATGCCACTTAATATAATGTTTACATACCCTACATTACTCATCTCATATGTATACGTATATACTGTACTCTATATCATCGACTGCATCCTTATGTAATACATGTATCACTAGCCACTTTAACTATGCCACTTTGTTTACATACTCATCTCATATGTATATACTGTACTTGATATCAGCTACTGTATCTTGCCTATGCTGCTCTGTACCATCACTCATTAATATATCCTTATGTACATATTCTTTATCCCCTTACACTGTGTATAAGACAGTAGTTTTGGAATTGTTAGTTAGATTACTTGTTGGTTATTACTGCATTGTCGGAACTAGAAGCACAAGCATTTCGCTACACT
This sequence comes from Oncorhynchus tshawytscha, assembly GCF_018296145.1. Taxonomy (NCBI): domain Eukaryota; kingdom Metazoa; phylum Chordata; class Actinopteri; order Salmoniformes; family Salmonidae; genus Oncorhynchus; species Oncorhynchus tshawytscha. The sequence goes on from NC_056438.1 coordinate 20,750,880, forward strand.
CGCATTAACATCTGCTAACCATGTGTATGTGACAAATCAAATTTGATTTGATTTGATTTGATTTGATTTGATTTGATTTGAATGTACCCAAGTGGCCAAGTTGGTGAAGGTATACATTTTGAAACAAATAACTATATACAAAATACCAAAATGGTATTCTAACACACACCCCCAAACAATGGAGAAAAAAAATATGGGGAAAAAAATATGAAGAAAAAAATATATACAGTACATTTACAAAATAACATGGGTAACTATTTACACACTTTCAATATTTGGAAGACCCTCAGTCCTCAAATTTACTTGTACAGCCTAAAACCCCAAACAGCAAGCAATGCAGGATCATGGTTTGGGCCTGCTTTTCTTCAGCAGGGACAGGGAAGATGGTTAAAATTGATGGGAAGATGGATGGAGCCAAATACAGGACCATTCTGGAAGAAAACCTGATGGAGTCTGCAAAAGACCTGAGACTGGGACGGAGATTTGCCTTCCAACAAGACAATGATCCAAAACATAAAGCAAAATCTACAATGGAATGGTTCAAAAATAAACATATCCAGGTGTTAGAATGGCCAAGTCAAAGTCCAGACCTGAATCCAATCGAGAATCTGTGGAAAGAACTGAAAACTGCTGTTCACAAATGCTCTCCATCCAACCTCTCTGAGCTCGAGCTGTTTTGCAAGGAGGAATGGGAAAAAATGTCAGTCTCTCGATGTGCAAAACTGATAGAGACATACCCCAAGCGACTTACAGCTGTAATCGCAGCAAAAGGTGGTGCTACAAAGTATTAACTTAAGGGGGCTGAATAATTTTGCACGCCCAATTTTTCAGTTTTTGATTTGTTAAAAAAGTTTGAAATATCCAATAAATGTCATTCCACTTCATGATTGTGTCCCACTTGTTGTTGAATCTTCACAAAAAAATAAAGTTTTATATCTTTATGTTTGAAGCCTGAAATGTGGCAAAAGGTCACAAAGTTCAAGGGGGCCGAATACTTTCGCAAGGCACTGTATATATAGAGTACAGGGAACATAAGGTTGAATATATTATTATGACCTGCTAGATCTACTGTCGCTTTTATATTATGACATTTCAGCTAGATCTACTGTCTCTATTATATTACAACAGACCAGCTGTATCTACTGTCTCCATTTCACTTTGGCCATTGTTGTGGGCCTGCCCTCCCCTCAACAACCTCAAACAGGCTATTTCATTTGGGGGTGGGGTGGGGCGGCAGACACACGCATCTCACATTTCATGACATTAAATGTTTATATATTGCTTCTAAAATTTAAAGAAATCACAAATAATATGTTATATTATTAATTTCAAACAAAAGCATGATAAGAACTTACCAGTCCAAAATGATGTCCTCTCCCGTTCAAAAAATATTCCTCCACAATCGCTAAATGAATCGTCCTACAACAATCCCTGTCTCACTTTCCCAATCAATTTATTCTAAAATTGTGTGTACATCTGTATATCTAGACTTAGATTTAGCTTTCCCTGACTTAGTCGCCATAATGATTGATATATAAACAGCTGAATCTGCGCGTTTACCAAACAATGCAGTGCGTAATATGTGTTTCTCCTTCCGGTATGAAACTTCAATAGCGAATGACTCTCTTTACGCTGGAGCTTACGACATGGGTTGGTCTTGCAACACATAAACATGACCTATTGCCGTTTACCTCAGCTCATTAGCTATCTACCCAGCTAGATTTCAAGACGATCAGTGGTCATTGGGTTAAAAGACAGTCAATCAATGTAGCAGCGGGCAAATCATTGGTGCACAATGATGTCATGACTTGTTGTGTTCAAATCAGTTTCTTTCAGTCAATACGTCCCGCGAAATGGCCCATCACGTTTGATTGTGTTACAAACAAACCAGTTGATTGCAGTGAAACCAAATATGACTGGAAAAGTCACGTTCTGTGTGGGTTATTTACCTGGAATGAGACGGAATTCACAACACAAGCAGTTCACAAAATGTTTTGTGTTAGGCTATAAAAACGGATTTTATCAAACAAAATATCATTCATTGTGTAACAATAAGCATTGGAATTGCAAACAGATAAAGATCATCAAAGGTAAACAATTTATTTTAATGCCGTTTGTGATTATGTTACGCCTGTGCTAGTTGAAATAGTTGATTTTTATGGGGCTCTATGCTCAGATAATCGCATCGTATTCTTTCGCAGTAAATACTTTTTAAAATCTGACAATGCAGTTGGATTAGCAAGGTTCTAGGCTTTCAGTACATGTGAAACACTTGTATGTTCATTAATGTTTAATATGACTATTTATTCACTGTATCACAATTCCAGTGGGTCAGAAGTTTACATACACTAAGTTGACTGTGCCTTTAAACAGCTTGGAAAATTACAGAAAATGATGTCATGGCTTTAGAAGCTTCACTTGAGTCAATTGGAACATAATGATGGTCATTATTGCCAAACAGTTCTCTTTTTGTTTCATCAGACCAGAGGACATTTCTCCAAAAAGTACGATCTTTGTCCCCATGTGCAGTTGCAAACCGTAGTCTTGCATTTTTATGGTGGTTTTGGAGCTGTGGCTTCTTCCTTGCTGAGCGGCCTTTCAGGTAATGTCGACATAGGACTCGTTTTAGTGTGGATATAGATACTTTTGTACCTGTTTCTTCCAGCATCTTCACAAGGTCCTTTGCTGTTGCTCTGGGATTTATTTGCACTTTTCACACCAAAGTACGTTCATCTCTAGGAGACAGAATGTTTCCTTCCTGAGCGGTATGACAGCTGCGTGTTTATGCTTGCATACTATTGTTTGTGCAGATGAACGTGGTACTTTCAGGCATTTAGAAATTGCTCCCAAGGATGAACCAGACGTATGGTTATTTTTTTTTCTGAGGTCTTGGCTTATTTCTTTTAATTTTTCCATGATGTCAAGCAAAGAGGTACTGAGTTTGAAGGTAGGTGTCACGCCCTGACCTTAGAGATCCTTTTTATGTCTCTATTTTGGTTTGGTCAGGGCGAGAGTTGGGGTGGGAATTCTATATTTTGTGTTCTATGTTTTCTTTTTCTGTGTGTTTGGCCGGGTGTGGTTCTCAATCAGAGGCAGCTGTCTATCGTTGTCTCTGATTGAGAACCATACTTATGTAGCCTTTTCCCACCTGTGTTTTGTGGGTAGTTGTTTTTCTGTATTGTTAGTTACCAGACAGAACTGTTAGTTTGCCTCTTTGTTATTTTGTGTTCTGATTTTAATAAATATCATGAACACGTCTCACGCTGCACCTTGGTCCAGTCATTCACAGGAAGAGGATCGTTACAGTAGGCCTTGAAATACATCCACAGGTACACCTCCAATTGACTCAAATTATGTAAATTAGCCTATCAGAAGCTTCTAAAGCCATGACATCATTTTATGGGATTTTCTAAGTTGTTTAAAGGCACAGTCAACTTAGTGTATGTAAACGTCTGACCCACTGGAATTGTGATACAGTGAATTATAAGTGAAGTAGTCTGTCTGTAAACAATTGTTGGAAAAATTACTTGTGTCATGCACAAAGTAGATGTCCTAACCGACTTGCTAAAACTATAATTTGTTAACAAGAAATTTGTGGAGTGGTGGAAAAACGAGTTTTAATGACTCTGACCTAAGTGTACGTAATCTTCCGACTTCAACTGTATATACTGTTTTTTATACTATTCTACTGTATCTCAGTCCGTTCCGCTTTGACATCGCTTGTCCATATGTATATAGTCTTAACTTTTTATGGCTGCAGGGGCAGTATTGAGTAGCTTGGATGAAAGGTGGACAGAGGTGCCCAGAGTAAACGGACTGCTCCTCAGTCATAGTTGGTAATATATGCATGTTATTATTAGTATTGGATAGAAAACACTCTGAAGTTTCTAAAACTGTTTGAATTGTGTATGTGAGTGTAACATAACTCATATGACAGGCAAAACCCTGAGAAGAAATCCAACCAGGAAGTGAGAAATCTGAGGTTGGTCGATATTCAACTCATCGCCTATTGAAAACACAGTAGGATATGGATCTGTTTGCACTTCCTACGGCTTCCACTAGATGTCAACAGTCTATAGAACCTTGAATGACGCTTCTACTGTGATGTGGAGCCGGATGGGAGCTGTTTGAGTCAGTGGTCTGGCAGAGAGCCAGGTCCTGGTCACGCGCATTCCACATGATATCGACTTGCGTTCCATTACTACTATAGACACAAAGGAATTCTCCGGTTGGAACGTTATTGAATATTTATGATAACAACATCCTAAAGATTAATATAATATAATATGTAATATAACTTTTCGTCCGACGTTCGCCTGGACCTGCATGAGCGTTTGGATATGTGTACTAAACATGCTAACATAAGTAGCTACTTGGACATAAATAATGGACATTATCGAACAAAACAACAATTTATTGTGGAACTAGGATTCCTGGGAGTGCATTCTGATCAAGATCATCAAAGGTAAGGGAATATTTATAATGTAATTTCGTATTTCTGTTGACTCCAACATGGCGGAGAAAATTTGCGCCGTCTCAGATTATTGCATGGTTAGCTTTTTCCGTAAAGTTTTTTAAAAATCTGACATAGCGGTTGCATTAAGAACAAGTGTATCTTTAATTCTCTGTAAAACATGTATCTTTCATCAAAGTTTATGATGAGTATTTCTGTTATTTGATGTGGCTCTAGAAGAAAAAGAAACGCACACCTATTAAGACGAGGTGCTGGCTAGCGGAATAGAAACTAGAAAATAAAAGAGAGCCGCACACTCTAGGAGCTCAGATGCAAAAATGTAATACCAACGTTTCAACAGCCAAGCTGTCTTCATCAGGGTATAATCACAAACACTGCAGGATGACTTGTTTATATAGTGTCAAAAGACACAGGTGTCTGTAATCATGGCCAAGAGTGGCCTAATATCATTGGTTAATAATCAAATATTAAAATGTCATACAAAGAACAGCATACAAACAACAAATGGATAGCATACGATCATAGATTAATTTGACTACACAAGTTTACAAACAATTACAATGGCAAAGTCACAATAATCACAAGAATGGCTTAAGATCAAAGTCTACGTTGAGACCGAAGGGCGCAAGGGTCTTTAAATTAAAGATCCAGGCAGCCTCTCGTTTTAACAATAAATTATCAAGGTCACCCCCTCTCCTAGGGAGGGTGACATGTTCGATGCCAATATAACGCAGAGACGAAATAAAGGCCGATGGTAAAGTCGACATCTGGAGAAACCCTGACAAAAGAGGTCCTGCTCCCCCTCTCCATGACAGATGCAGGAGGGATGCCGCTTACTTCTATCCACCCTTGTCTGATCAACGCTCCACAACCAGCGCCTCATCGGCTTCCAGTGGTAGTTTTTTATTCAACGAGAGACTGAACGGACAGAAGGGCGGAGGAGGCCGCAGGCACGCGCATCTACGAGTTGTCGCACCCGACGGGGCAAGAAGAAACTACTATCAGAGGCAGAGGAGACCGTTCACACGGTCCCAGAACCCACGGGACTGAGTGTCTTTAATGTATCAAATAAGATATTGAGCCCTGCCCATGTCTCTTTGGTTAATAAAGGGTTATCTTTTGTGCCTACAACCCAATGCAACGATTTTGATGTTAAGGTAGACATGTTTAAGTTTTTTAGAAACATTCGTTTAAGGGAATACTTTAGCTCCCCTAATTCTGACACTTCTATTGAACCAGTAGGTTGCTCTCCTGCACATACTCCGACTCCTTTTAGAAGCAAGAGTTATTTTATACCTCCAGCCAATCGCAATCACTCTATCGAGAGATATTGCAGACTTGTGGAAGATGATGTTGGACTTCTCCTTAAGAATAAACAGGGATCCAAATCTTTCCATAATTTACCCAAGAATGAAAAACCCTTGAAGAATGAAAACAAGCTTTCCTGATAAGGGTGGGTTGATTTACAATCTGATACGTCAGTCCTTATTCGTCCCGCTGATAAGGGTGGGTTGGTTGTACTCATGGATAGGACAGCTTATGTACATGAGTGTCATAGACAGCTGCTTGACAACACCTTTTACAAGAAACTCAGAAGTGACCCCACTTCCCAATTTCAGAATACTATCTTGACTGTCCTAGATGGGTATTTAAGTTCTGGTCAGATAACCAAAAAAGAACATGCTTTTTTGGCTATTCAACACCCTAAAATTGCCACTTTCTATACTTTGCCGAAATTACACAAGAATGTTACACAACCTCCAGGGCGCCCTATTGTAGCGGACATTGATGCAGTAACGGCCCCTCCATCTACTTTTGTTGACTTTTTTATTAGACCACTCGCAGAACAGCTCCCCTCCTTTGTAAAGGACACCAGCAGTATGATCTCTGTCATTGAATCTCTTGATCCTCTCCCTGAGAATATCTTGTTAGTTACTTTTGATGTTGAGTCATTATACACTAATATTCCACATGAGGGCGGTATTGCAGCTATGGAACATTTTCTTCTGCAACGTGACCCTAATGAACTACCTTCCAGTGCATGCATTGTAACATGGGCTGAAATAGTACTCACGCACAACTACTTCATGTTTCTATGATTTCTTTATTCAGACGAAGGGTACTGCTATGGGATCCCCCATGGCTCCTAACTAGGCTAATTTGTATGTGGGTTACATGGAGAAACAGTCTTTTTTCAATCCTCTCAAAAATGTTTTCTTGCCTCACATCATTATTTGGAAACGGTATATTGATGATATTTTTGTTCTATGGAGGGGTGATGCAAAACAGCTCCAGGCATTCCATGCTTTTCTTAACTCCTGTTCTGAGCATCTGAGATTTACTATGCAATCTGATACACGTCAAATCAGTTTTCTTGATCTTCTGATCTTGTGTGGAGATAATGTTCTATACACTGATCTTTACAGGAAGCCTACTGATCGTAACAGTTTGCTGAGGGCTGATAGTTGTCTCCCACTTCCCTTGAAAAACAGTTTGCCCTACAGCCAATTCTGTCAAATCAAAAGAATTTGCAAAAAACCATCCGATTTGGACAGAAATATGGCTGAGACGCAAAGAAAGTTCAAGGAGAGGGGCTACAAGAATGATCAGATTAATATTGCCATTGAGAAAATTCAAAACAAAACGAGACATGACCTTTTTCAAGGTCAATCTCGCAAAAAGACGCATTCATGCGTTCTAACTACCCGCTATTCAAAGTGCTCTGAACAAATTAAGGGAATTGTTCACAAACATTGGCACATCCTAAAATCCGATGATAGTCTCGGTAATGTGTTTTCGGACCTTCCCCTGGTCGTATTCTCGCGGGGCAGAAATCTCAGAGACCAATTGGTAAACTCTGATTTACCACCCCAAGATATTCCTGAACAACGTCTATTTGCGCCCCTACTGGATGGAAATTACAAATGTAATGGCTGTGCTCAATGCAATGGCACTTTTAAATGTAGATCCTTCAAACACCCACAAACAGGGAAATTGATCCCAATAAAAGGTGTTATTACGTGCTCCACTAAGGCAGTTATTTATCTTATAACTTGTCCTTGTGGTAAAAATGATGTAGCTAAAACAAAGCGTGAATTAAAAGTACGTATCTCAGAGCATCGTAGCACCATTAGGTGTAAAAACTTTACTTATCCAGTTGTGGCCCACTTCTTGGAGGCAGGCCACTCGATTTCGTCTCTGCGTTATATTGGCATCGATAATTTATTGTTAAAACGAGAGGCTGCCTGGATCTTTAATTTAAAGACCTTTGCGCCCTTCGGTCTCAACGTAGACTTTGATCTTAAGCCATTCTTGTGATTATTGTGACTTTGCCATTGTAATTGTTTGTAAACTTGTGTAGTCAAATTAATCTATGATCATATGCTATCCATTTGTTGTTTGTATGCTGTTCTTTGTATGACATTTTAATATTTGATTATTAACCAATGATATTAGGCCACTATTGGCCATGATTACAGACACCTGTGTCTTTTGACACTATATAAACAAGTCATCCCGCAGTGTTTGTGATTATACCCTGATGAAGACAGCTTGGCTGTCGAAACGTTGGTATTACATTTTTGCATCTGAGCTCCTAGAGTGTGCGGCTCTCTTTTATTTTCTAATTTGATGTGGCTCTGCAATTTCTCCGGATATTTTGGAGGCATTTCTGAACATGGCGCCAATGTAAACTGAGGTTTTTGGATATAAATATGAACTTAATCAAACAAAACATATGTATTGTGTAACATGAAGTCCTATGAGTGTCATCTGATGAAGATCATCAAAGGTTAGTGATTCATTTTTGTTTTTGTTTTTTTGTTGTTGAATTTTACCCCTTTTTCTCCCCAATTTCATGGTGTCCAATTGTTTTAGTAGCTACTATCTTGTCTCATCGCTACAACTCCCGTACGGGCTCGGGAGAGACGAAGCGGACCTCCCGGTCGCGGCCGGTTACGACAGAGCCTGGGCGCGAACCCAGGGTCTCTGGTGGCACAGCTGGCGCTGCAGTACAGCGCCCTTAACCACTATTAACAACAATATTACCTTTAAAATGGTATAAGATACATGTATGTTTGAGGAATTTTAACTATGAGATTTCCGTTGTTTGAATTTGGCACCCTGCACATTCACTGGCTGTTGTCATATCATCCCGTTAACAGGATTGCAGCCATAAGAATTAATTCATTCCTACTTAGATGTATGTGTATTGGGTATATGTTGTGTAATGTGTTTAGGTATTACTTGTTAGATATTACTGCACTGTCAGAGCTAGAAGCAGAAGCATTTCTCTACACCCGCAAAAACATCTGCTAATCACGTGTATGTGATCAATAAAATTTGATTTGACTACAAATTGTAATACTAATTCTTTATTGATACTTTCTCTCTACAGGCCTGACTGAAGGATGTTGGTGCTCTAGACTGAAGGCCAGTATTTAAAGAGTTTTACCTATGACTTCAGGAACAACATTTTGGATTATTCTGTTAATGTAGCAAATGAGTCATGACCAATTAGTAAACGTAATTTATTCTGCTTCCAGGTTGCTGATAAAAATGGAATGGCTTGGAAATGTAAGTTGTGTGCAACCACATTTCAGTCTAGAACACATTTACAAAAACACTATTGTCCAAAGTACAGTCATTATTCAAGAGTGAGTCCACTGTCATGTCTCTATGAAGATTCTGTTTGCACATTTCAGTTGCTCAATGTACTTTAAAATCATCTATCGCGATACCACACTGCAGAAGTCAGGAATAGTGCAGGTCAGGAGCATGCATCTTTTAACTGCCCTCTGTGTACATTCAAGCAATCTTTCTTTGAATCCGTACTCTTCAGTCACCTTAAGGGCCATTTAAAGAAGCATGAGATGGTGGCATGCTCATTTAAGAGTTTTGATTACCGCACAAATGTACACCCATCATTTCATTCACACAAGAGTAGGACACACCAAGTGAGTGTTAGGTCAGATTTTCGTGATGACATTGTGTGTCAGCAAACTGATAACCTCCCTGCCACTAACTCGAATGACTTATGTGAAGAGTATCCCAGTCAGAGCACAGAAACAGATGATGGTTCATGATGGTGAATTGAGGATTCAGCTGAAACAAAATGTAGCTTCTTTATTTAAAGAAATGCAGTCTATCCTTCATGTGTCAGATACAGCTACACAATAAATTGTTGACCACTTAAATCAGATATTCTCCTTGTCCCAACCATTAATCAAGAAGGCAATTAATGGACAGTAATATTCTTGCCAGTGCTACTACTGAAGGTGCGCAGATTTCTTACTCCAAAAGGGCGGTTGTTCTTAAGCAAAGTATTAGGATTATTTTGAGGGTAGTTTCCAAATGTATCAACGATAAGTGTTTCTTTATCTTTGTCTCTCTTTCTCTCTCTCTCTCTCTACCCCTCACTCTTTGGGTAACCAAGCTGTCATGTTGCTGTTAGTCTGCTACGGACTTTTTCTCATGTATTAAATGTGTGTATGTTATTCGGTGTTATTATTTAGTTAGCAAATAAATAATGAGGTAATAATTAATACATTGACTTTAATTATTTTGTACATATTGATAGGTAAAGAACTTTAGAGTAAATTTTTTAGATTTTTTGATTTAACCTTTAATTAACTAGGCAAGCCAGTTAAGGAACAAATTCTTATTTACAATGACGGCCAAACTCAGACGACACTGGGCCAATTGTGCGCCGCCCTATGGGACTCCGAATCATAGCCGGTTGTGATACAGCCTGGAAACAAACCAGGTTGTCTGTAGTGACGCCTCTAGCACTGAGATACAGTGCCTTAGACCGCTGCATCAATTCGGGAGATGGTCACTCTTTAAACAACTTCTTCCTGGGTGCCCCAAATCCTAATGAGTTAATTGTTACATGATTAATTTAATTGAGTAAGAATTAAACATAGTTAGTTGATGCAATAAATAACAGTCATCAGATTAATGAAAGTCACATCACGACAACAGCTTGCCGTACTGTGTAAAGTGATAGATCTCAAAGTATGGTAACTCAGCTCAACTTGTACCATTATTACATGACATGTTCCATTCTGGATTGGGGGGGGGGATCTAGAGTCTTTCAGAGCAGAGTGTGTTTGTAGATTCTGTATGGCCACCAACAAACAGTTCCAGTATTGTGCCTGTTGAGCTGTCTCTTTACCTTAAAGAAATGATTCACGTTAAGTACTTCACTTTTGATTATTTAAACAGGGACATAGCACCATTCCAATATCAGCACACAGACAAGTTGATAGACCATAGTCCATCCCCAAGACATTCATCTCTAAAGGGGCCATAGGGGGGAATGGACAGATGGACTTGAAGGAAGTGGTATAATTGGCATTGTGTCCACCGTTTACAGATGAGACCATTGAGAATTTGCAGTGTAAAATTAGTGACCACAGACAGATTCTTAAAGAGATCTTCCCTGAGTATAGACTTCGCCCTAAACATCCCTATGTTGAGCACTATCCCAACCTTATTAAGTGTTTTGGGCCCTTTGGTTTGAGGGCAAACATTGTTTCTTCAAAAGGGTTGTACACAACACACAGAACTTTAAGAATATTTTTAAGACACTGTCAACCAAACACCAATACATGATGGCGTATCATCTCAGTGCTCCATCCTTTTCACAACATAGACCCAAGCATCTAATGTTAACTCTATCCTAGTTTCAACACTACCAGAAGTAGCTAAAGTATACATTGGGGGACAGACGACTAGCATCACAATCTACACTCCATTGAAGGTCACAGTTGATGGCATAGACTATGCTCCTGGCATGTTTGTGTCAGTGGGAGTTAGTTGTAAACATACAGTGCCTTGCGAAAGTATTCGGCCCCCTTGAACTTTGCGACCTTTTGCCACATTTCAGGCTTCAAACATAAAGATATAAAACTGTATTTTTTTGTGAAGAATCAACAAGTGGGACACAATCATGAAGTGGAACGACATTTATTGGATATTTCAAACTTTTTAACAAATCAAAAACTGAAAAATTGGGCGTGCAAAATTATTCAGCCCCCTTAAGTTAATACTTTGTAGCGCCACCTTTTGCTGCGATTACAGCTGTAAGTCGCTTGGGGTATGTCTCTATCAGTTTTGCACATCGAGAGACTGCGCACAGAACCCGCTAGCAGGCTGAAAATCCACAACATACAGTGATCGCTACATGAATAGTCATATGTCTCACATGTATCAAAAGCCTAGAATCTTGCTAATCCAACTGCGTTGTCAGATTCAAAAAAAGGATTTACTCAGAAAGAATATGATGCGATTATCTGAGCATAGAGCCCCATAAAAAAATATATTTTAACCAGCACAGGCGTAACATAATCACAAACTGCATTAAAATAAATACCTTTGACAATCTTCATCTGTTTGCAATTCCAATGCTCATTGTTACACAATGAATTATCTTTTGTTTGATAAAATCCGTTTTTATAGCCTAACACGAAACATTTTGTGAACCACTTGTGTCCTGAATTCCGTCTCATTCCATTTTCGACGACACATTCCAGGTAAATAACCCACACAGGACGTGACTTTTCCAGTCATGTTTGGTTTCACTGCAAACAACTGGTTTGTTTGTAACACAATCAAACCTGATGCACCATTTCGCGGGACGTATTGACTGGAAGAAACCGATTTGAAGACAACAAGTCATGACATCATTGTGCACCAATGATTTGCCCGCTGTTTCGTTGATTGACTGTCTTTTAACCCAATGACCACTGATCGTCTTGAAATCTAGCTGGGTAGATAGCCAATGAGCTGAGGTAAACGGCAATAGGTCATGTTTATGTGTTGCAAGACCAACCCATGTAGTAAGCTCCAGCGTAAAGAGAGTCATTCGCTATTGAAGTTTCATACCGGAAGGAGAAACACATATTACGCACTGAATTGTTTGGTAAAAGCACAGATTCAGCTGTTTATATATCAATCATTATGGCGACTAAGTCAGGGAAAGCTAAATCTAAGTCTAGATATACAGATGTACACACAATTTTAGAATAAATTGATTGGGAAAGTGAGACAGAGATTGTTGTAGGACGATTCATTTAGCGATTGTGGAGGAATATTTTTTGAACAGGAGAGGACATAGTTTTGGACTGGTAAGAGGCTCCTCTGTCCTCCACTCGTTACCTGTATTAATGGCACCTGTTTGAACTTGTTATCAGTATAAAAGATACCTGTCCACAACCTCAAATAGTCACACTCCAAACTCCACTATGGCCAAGACCAAAGAGCTGTCAAAGGACACCAGAAACAAAATTGTAGACCTGCACCAGGCTGGGAAGACTAAATCTGCAATAGGTAAGCGGCTTGGTTTGAAGAAATCAACTGTGGGAGCAATTATTAGGAAATGGAAGACATACGAGACAACTGATAATCTCCCTCGATCTGGGGCTCCACGCAAGATCTCACCCTGTGGGGTCAAAATGATCACAAGAACGGTGAGCAAAAATCCCAGAACCACACGGGGGGACCTAGTGAATGACCTGCAGAGAGCTGGGACCAAAGTAACACACTACGCCGCCAGGGACTTAAATCCTGCAGTGCCAGATGTGTCCCCCTGCTTAAGCCAGTACTTGTCCAGGCCCGTTTGCTAAAGAGCATTTGGATGATCCAGAAGAAGATTGGGAGAATTTCAAATGGTCAGATGAAACCAAAATATAACTTTTTGGTAAAAACTCAACTCGTTGTGTTTGGAGGACAAAGAATGCTGAGTTGCATCCAAAGAACACCATACCTACTGTGAAGCATGGGGGTGGAAACATCATGCTTTGTGGCTGTTTTTCTGCAAAGGGACCAGGACGACTGATCTGTGTAAAGGAAAGAATGAATGGGGCCATGTATCGTGAGATTTTGAGTGAAAACCTCCTTCCATCAGCAAGGGCATTGAAGATGAAACGTGGCAGGGTCTTTCAGCATGACAATGATCCCAAACACACCGTCCGGGCAACGAAGGAGTGGCTTCGTAAGAAGCATTTCAAGGTCCTGGAGTGGCCTAGCCAGTCTCCAGATCTCAACCCCATAGAAAATCTTTGGAGGGAGTTGAAAGTCCGTGTTGCCCAGCAACAGCCCCAAAACATCACTGCTCTAGAGGAGATCTGCATGGAGGAATGGGACAAAATACCAGCAACAGTGTGTGAAAACCTTGTGAAGACTTACAGAAAACGTTTGACCTCTGTCATTGCCAACAAAGGGTATATAGTATTGAGATAAACTTTTGTTATTGACCAAATACTTATTTTCCACCATAATTTGCAAATAAATTCATTAAAAATCCTACAATGTGATTTTCTGGATTTTTTTTCCTCATTTTGTCTGTCATAGTTGAAGTGTACCTATGGTGAAAATTACAGGCCTCTCATCTTTTTAAGTGGGAGAACCTGCACAATTGGTGGCTGACTAAATACTTTTTTGCCCCACTGTATATACGACTTTCATCCTTGGCAAAACGTTATATATTCTACTCAATCCATAGGCTTCATTAAAGTCATTCAAACTGTTTTGAAGTTGATACAACTGGCTATGATAGCTAAGGGTCATAGCTAGGTTCTGCACTAATATGTATACTAAACGTTTGGGTCCATACACAGATCGGCTAGATAGATAGCTACACATCCAAGCATACAGGTGTTTTTATCCTCCACTGCGCAATAAGCAAGAACATAGTTAGCTACATTATTTAATCTATCTACAAAATTGTACATTCAATTTGCAGTAAATGCTTTAGCTAGCTAGATTCTTTACATCCACTGTTTCACAAGACGACAGCCTGGTTTGCTGGTTGTTTCAGGAGTCCCTAAAACATTAAACAACCAGAATTACAATGCCATACTCATGTCACAACACCAATAAAGCTAACCAGCTAGCTGGCTAATGTTAGCTAGTCAGCTAGCTTGCTAAATCACAATTTTGTTAAATTAACTTTATGATTAAAAAAATATGCATAATCGTTTGTAACTACATTAACTACCATATTCCTGTCAACTGTACATTTTTTGCATGATTCATTATGACGTTATAATCACTTACATTTGCTTCCATCCTAGTATTTTTGTCAGCCATCTTTGCTTATGAAAGTCTCCAGCCTTGGGTCGCATAGCGTCAAATTTGTCATAGGAACCACTCGATTTGATTGGTCATTGCCGGTGATTTGCATAAAGTTGGGAAAAGTTTATATTTTTGACCGCCTCCCACGCCACCTTTGCACCGCCCAAATGCGTCCCGCACTCTCCGCTTCTCACTGCTTTCCTTCCATTGAAATGAATGGGAAGCAGTGTTTCACCCACCGGCATCCTGTGCTAGTGTCATGACTCCCACCGCAGGTGGCTCCCTTCTCTTTTCCTTTTCTGTTCGTTTGGTCTTATTGGTTGCACCTGTCTCTTATTTTGTTTCTTGATTAATGTCTATTTAAGCCTGTTAGGCCCACCTATTTTTGTGCGGGGTTGTTTTTCTGTTAGTGAGGTTGTGCGTGAGGTGTTCCTGCCCGTTTGTGCCCTGTGTTGGGTTGGACTATTTTCTGTCGATCTTTCGCCCGTTGTTTTGGGCATTTTGTTTTGGGAATCCTAATAAAGTCGGTTTCCCCAGTAGCCTCTGCACTCTGCATTTGACTCTGCACCCACCACTCCAGGTGTTTGTGACAGAGTCAGCAGGAGCAGCTGCACCTCCTCTCCCATCCATGGAGAAGCGAGTCCTCCATCATACGGCCATTTTTCACCATATCGGGTCAGCAATGGACCAGATGATGGAGAGGATGGACCGATGGGAGAGGAGTGGCCTCCCTACCTCACCCCCAGCACCACCTACCCCTCCTACGGCGTCCGGATCCGGTGCTCTGCGTCTGGCGCTCCCCAGGGACTACGATGGAACGGCGGCTGGGTACCAGGGGTTCTTACTACAGCTGGACCTGGCTACCGGTCGTCCGACTCCCTCCGGGGAGGAGAGCGTGAGCGTCCTCGTCTCCTGTCTAACGGGTCGAGCCCTGGAGTGGGCCAACGCAGTGTGGAATGGCCCAGACTCGGCGTGGGATCACTCCCCCGAGTTCAGCCTCCAGTTCCGGGCCGTGTTCGGCCACCCACCGGAAGGCCGAGCGGCGGGTGAATGGCTGTTTCACCTGCGACAGGAGATGAGGAGCGCACAGGACTTTGTGCTGGAGTTCCGGGCCTTGGCCGCTGGGGCGGGGTGGAACAACAGGGCCCTGATGGACCACTATCGCTGTAGCCTCCGGAAGGATGTCCGCCGGGAACTAGCTTGCTGGGATTACACCCTCTCCCTCGACGAACTCATTGACATGTCCATCCGACTAGACAACCTGCTGGCTGCCCGGCGGCGTCCAGAACGGGCCCTGTTAGTTCCACCTCCAGGCCCTCCCGCTCCAAGGGGGGACTCGGAGGAGGAGGCTCCTCCTGCACCAGGTGTGGTCGTAGAGGACACACTGCCGATCGGTGCTGGAGGAGCTCATCTGAGAGTCGGGATGGCAGGCAGAGCACACCTTGTTCACCCCAGGTGAGTCAGCACTAGACTCATCCAGAGCTCCCTGTTTGTCATATGTACCTACTAATTTCTTTCTCTGAGTTTTCTCCCTCTCTATAGCATAAGGCGCTAGCCGATTCAGGCGCAGCTGGGAACTTTATGGATCGTGGGCTCGCGTTAAGGCTAGGGATTCCCCTGGTGGCGCTAGACCAACCTTTCCCCGTGCACTCCTTAGATAGCCGACCATTAGGGTCAGGGCTGTTCAGGGAGGCCACAGTTCGACTGGACATGGTAACGCAGGGGAATCATAAGGAGCGGATTAGTCTCTTCCTTATTGATTCACCTGCGTTTCCAGTGGTGCTGGGAATTCCCTGGCTGGCTAATCACAAACCTGAGATTTCATGGAGACAGGGGGATCTCCGAGGGTGGTCAGAGGAGTGTTCAGGTAGGTGCATAGGAGTTTCCATCGGTGCGACGACGGTGGAGAGTCCAGACCAGGTTTCCACTGTGCGCATTCCCTCTGAATATGTCGATTTGGCTATCACCTTCAGTAAGAAGAGGGCGACCCAATTACCACCTCATCGACGAGGTGATTGCGCGACATACCTCCTGGTAAACGCTGTACTTCCCAGGAGTCACGTGTACCCGTGGTCCCAGGAAGAGACCGTGGCTATGGAGACATATGTAACTGAATCTCTGGGACAGGGGTACATTCAGCCCTCCACGTCACCCGTCTCCTCGAGCTTCTTTTTTGTGAAGAAAAAGGAGGGAGGTCTGCGTCCGTGCATTTATTATAGAGGTCTAAATTCCATCACAGTGGGGTTTAGTTACCCGCTACCTCTCATCGCCACGGTGGTGGAATCATTTCACGGGGTGCGTTTTTCCACAAAACTGGACCTTAGGAGTGCGTATAATTTGGTGCGTATCCGGGAGGGAGATGAGTGGAAGATGGCGTTTAGAACCACATCTGGCCATTATGAGTACCTCGTCATGCCGTATGGGTTGAAGAATGCTCCAGCAGTTTTCCAATCTTTCGTAGATGAGACTCTCAGAGACCTGCACGGGCAGGGTGTGGTGGTGTATATGGATGATATACTGATCTATTCTGCCACACGCGCCGCGCACGTGTCTCTGGTGCATAGGGTACTTGGGCGACTGCTGGAGCATGACCTGTATGTCAAGGCTGAGTGTGTGTTCTCCAAACAAGCCGTTTCCTTCCTGGGTTATCGCATTTCCACCTCTGGGGTGGTGATGGAGTGTGACAGCGTTAGAGCCATGCGTAATTGGCCGAGGAGGTGCAGCATTTTTTAGGGTTTGCCAATTACTACCGGAGGTTTATCCGGGGTTTTGGTCAGGTGGCTGCGCCCATTACCTCACTGCTGAAGGCGGGGCCGGCGCGCTTGCGCTGGTCAGCGGAGGCGGGCAGAGCCTTCAGTCGGAGCTGTTCACCGACGCTCCTGTGCTGGCTCATCCGGACCCCTCTTTGGCATTCATAGTGGAGGTGGACGCGTCCGAGGCTGGGGTGGGAGCAGTGCTATCATAGCGCTCGGGCACGCCACCGAAGCTCCACCCCAGCCCTTTCTTCTCAAGGAAGCTCGGTCCGGCGGAGCGGAACTATGACGTGGGGGACCGGGAGTTGTTAGCTGTGGTCAAGGCTCTGAAGGTGTGGAGACATTGGCTCGAGGGGGCCAAGCACCCTTTCCTCATCTGGACTGACCATCGTAATCTCGAGTATATCCGGGCAGCGAGGAGATTGAATCAGCGTCAGGCCAGGTGGGCCATGTTTTTTTTACCCGATTTCGTTTCACGATCTCCTAGGCCAGGCTCCCTTAATACGAAGGCCGATGCGCTGTCCTGTCTCGATGACACTGAGGAGCAGTCCATCAATCCTACTCCCATCCTTCCCCCTCAGTGTCCAGCGGGTGTTCAATACGTGCCACTTGGTGTCCGTGTTCGTTTGATTCGATGGGCCCATACACTACCCTCTTCGGGTCATCCTGGTATCGAGAGGACAGTGCGGAGTCTTAGGGGGAGGTACTGGTGGCCCACTTTGGTCAAGGACGTGAGGTTTTATGTCTCCTCCTGCTCGGTGTGCGCTCAGAGCAAGGCTCCTCGACACCTGCCTCGAGGGAAGTTACAGCCCCTCCCAGTTCCACAACGGCCGTGGTCGCATTTGTCGGTGGATTTTCTCACCGACCTTCCTCCGCCTCAGGGAAACACCACAATCCTGGTCGTTGTGGATCGGTTTTCTAAGTCCTGCCGTCTCATCCCATTGCCCGGTCTACGCCACTACAGACTGAGGAGGCTCTGTTTACCCATGTCTTCCGGCACTACGGGGTGCCTGAGGACATCGTTTCTGATCGGGGTCCCCGGTTCCGAGTTTGGAGGGCGTTCATGGAACGGCTGGGGTCTCGACCAGCCTGACCTCGGGTTTTCACCCCGAGAGTAATGGGCAAGTGGAGAGAGTGAACCAGGATGTGGGTAGGTTTCTGCGGTCCTATTGCCGGGACCGGCCTGGTGAATGGGCGAGGTACGTCCCATGGGCAGAGGTGGCTCAGAATTCCCTCCGCCACTCCTCCACTAACATGTCACCGTTCCAGTGCGTGTTGGGCTACCAGCCAGTCCTGGCTCCATGCATCAGAGCCAGACCGAAGCTCCTGCGGTGGAGGAATGGGTGCAGCGCTCGAAGGACACCTGGAGAGCTGTCCAGGAATCATTGAAACAAGCTAGTGGACGGCAGAAGAAGAGTGCTGACCAGCACCGCAGTGAGGCCCCCGTGTTCGCACCGGGGGACCAGGTCTGGCTCTTGACCTGAAACCTGCCTCTTCACCTGCCCTGCCGGAAGCTGGGGCCGCAGTGTGTGAGGCCATTTAAAGTCCTGAGGAGGATAAACGAGGTGTGTTATAGGTTAAAACGTCCTCCTTACTATCGTATTAACCCCTCGTTTCATGTGTCTATCCTCAGGCCGGTGGTAGCTGGTCCCCTGCAGGAAGGTGAGGTGCCAGAGGTCGCTCCGCCCCCTCTGGACATCGAGGGGTCCCCGGCGTACACTGTACGTTCTATTCTGGACTCTAGACACCGCGTGAGGGGCCTGCAGTGCCTCGTGGACTGGGAGGGGTACGGTCCGGAGGAGAGGTGCTGGGTACCGGTGGGGGACATTTTGGACCCATCACTACTGAGGGACTTCCACCGCCTCCACCCGGATCGCCCTGCACCCTCGAGGCCTGTGGTGGCACGCTGCGGGAGCCGCACGTCATGGGGGTGTACTGTCACGACTCCCACCAAAGGTGGCTCCCCTGCCTGTTGGGCGGCGCTCTGCGCTCGTCGCCGCCGGTCTACTAACCGCCACCGATCCCCTTTTCCTTTTCTGTTTGTTTGGTCTTATAGGTTGCACCGGTCTCATTTTTTTCTTGATTCATGTCTATTTAAGCCTGTTAGGCCCGCCTATTTTTGTTTTTCTGTTAGTCAGGTTGTGCTTGTTGTGTTCCTGCCTGTTTGTGCCCTGTGTTGGGTTGGACTATTTTCTGTCGATTTTTCGCCCGTTTCCCCGGTATCATCTGCTCTCTGCACCCACCACTCCAGGCGTTTGTGACAGCTAGTGTATCATGCCTGAAAGGAGAGGGAAGTAGACCTACGCTAGACAGAGCCAATATCAGGCCAGGGTGACAGCTCAAGTAAATTTATTGAAGTGACTTATTCTAAAAATGTATAACTACGGCATATAATTACTTTTTGCGCAATCCACTGTCTCATCAACCCAGCCAGGCACTTTATAAACTTGATCTCCACTATAAAAAGCATCTAGACATTATCTCATACTTCTTTAAGACTAACATTTAGTTTTCAACAGCGGAGATTTGTATAAACCTTGATGTCTGTCTTTTGCAACATTGTTTCACTATTCAAATTCGATCTCCAGCTGTCACATAGTAATGAAGGTGTCTGGAGTCGGGATGAGATGGACAGGGAGGCAGCCAGTCCAAATCATGAATCAGCATTTTTATAGATATATGCAAAGAACTATCAATAGAAAACAGGTCAAACGGAACAAAGTGCAGCTAGTTTGCAGTCTTTCCAACTTCAGTGTGAAGTGATTGTGTTAGCTGTGTTGTTGGCTAGCTCCTCTGAACAACAGTGTCCTGACAAGAGAACACATTTTCCATGCCAGATGAAAATACGCCTCATTAGCTAATTGTTATGGATGTATCCAAATAAAATGTCACTAAAAAGCTTAAACAAATGCAAATGCACCTACTTTGCTGTTATTCTTGCTGCACTTTTTGACGTGACTGTAAATTAGCTATAGTTGGCTAGCAGGCAAGGGATAAGAACGTTGCCAGCCAGTATGGCAATGGAACATTTAAAACGAACGACTGGGTCGCATCCATTGATACAGAACAGAAAGACTGAGCAACTGGGCCACGTCTCTGGCAACCGAACCGATAGAACGAACGACCGGTGTCAGGACTATATCTTGTGAAAGGATGAAATAGTATGAATACATTAATCAATATAAAGTTTTTAATGAAAATATGTCAATCATTATTTGAATATGTTGGTAACCCATTGTATAAAAGTGATAATGCCTTGAACCAGTGTTTGGAGGATATATTGGTATGGTTTGCCGGCCCTCGACCTCATCTCGGGCCTAACAACACCTGTGCAAATATATCCTCCGAACACCGGCTTCTCGGGCATTATCACCTAACTAGAACCAACCCGCTCCATCCACTCAATGCGTAATGAATGATGCACGAACCACACAAAATAGGTGACTCATGTGGAGTTAGTTGCTCGTGTTTGCCAGATGCATTGAGGTCAAATGACAACATTTCATGGTAGCCCTTTAGCATCTATAAAGGGTTTGTAAAGGATCTTTAGGCCTATGTAGAAAATTAAATGTTAATATTTCATTAAGAAATACTTTAAAACACAATAATAATGTGACCTAATGTGATCTAATTTCACCGTTTTCATACGATTCAGAAGAGTTAGGCCCCAATGACCAAAAAAAAAAAGTTTTAATGTCAGCCAACCATGACTGAATGTTCCGGGTAAGTAAACAGATATGATCAGAGTTAAGAAATTGTCATTTTTTACATGTACAGGTCCAGCGTTGTGGAGTAACTGATTACAGTTACATGTAATCTGAATACAAAAAAACTGTAACTCTAATCTGTTACGTAACCAGCCAAAATATTGTAATCAGATTACAGATACCTAATAGAAACAGATTGTGTTTAGAAAGTAACCTACAGGCCCATACCTTGCTTTTTAATAGTTACAAACTGAAAAACACATGGGTAAAAAAGCAAAGATTTATTAGCATTGGACAATGATCATCCACCATGAAGATTGTAACTGTAATTGCAGAGTCCTAGTGGATTTAATCTTTGCCAGATGAATAGAAACACTGCTCCAATCAGGCTCCACAACCACCACAACAACTCTTTAGTCCTCGAGGTTGACCGAAGAAGAGCCTTCATAGGAGTTTGTGTTTCACTTCCTCTTATGCTGCCCTATTTATCTCCATCATCATCGCATATCAGATGTTAGGGCATGCATGGTGGCAGAGAAAAACAAAAAGCCCATAAAACCTGTCCAGACTTATCTATCTAGCTCTCTGGCTGTAACACAAATAAGACGCATAGAGAGGTGATTATTGCCTGAGATTATAATGTAAATTGAACAGCTACGGATAGAAAAGAGCAGATGCTCTGAGCTTTCCTCCCAAGACCAAGACACTACTACTACTACTATTCCTGAAACCGATTTACTGTAACAGTTTACTACTATTCCACTTGTACACATTACCAAGAAAAGAGACAGCACTGCTCTACTCTGTCCAGTGTCCACGGCTGCCATCATCATGTCCAAGCTCATCTGTGTGGCTCTCCTACTGGTCTTTCTGGTCTCCATTTGGTGCCACAACACAGGTGAATATGCAGAATACTATATGTGGGTTTACAATATAGGTGATATCAGCTTCATGTCACACTTGAACAGTGGTGTAAAGTACTTAAGTAAAAATACTTTAAAGTACAACTTAAATAGTTTTAATGGGTAGCTGTACTTTACTATTTATATTTTTGACAACTTTTACTTTTACTTCACTACATTCTTAAAGAAAATAAGGTCCTTTTTACTCCATACATTTCTCTTGACACCCAAAAGTATTAGTTATATTTTGAATGCTTAGCAGGACAGGAAAATGGTCCAATTCACGCACTTATCATGAGAACATCCCTGGTCATCCCTACTGCCTCTGATCTGGCGGACTCACTAAACACACATGCTTCCTTTGTCAATTATATCTGAGTGTTGGAGTGTGCCCCTGGCTATCTGTTAATTTTTTTAAAGTGGTGCTGTCTGGTTTGCTTAATATAAGGAATTTGAAATTATTTATACTTTTACTTTTGATACTTAAGTATATATAAAACCAAATACTTTTAGACTTCTACTCAAGTAGTATTTTACTGGGTGACTTTCACTTTTACTTGAGTCATTCTCTATTAAAGTATCTTTAGGTGTACTCAAGTATGACAATTGGGTATTTTTTCCAGCAGTGCACTTGAATTAAACAACAAAGTATTTGTTGTCTGCATATAGTCAATTCTGTACAGATAGATTTATCATGCCTGAACACTACTAGGTCAATGACTAACAGATCTTTTACTGTTAAATGCACCTTTTGAATGGACTGTTGTTTTCTCAAGGGTTACTCAGTAATGAATTGTTGCAGTAGTTCAACATTTATGACAAAATGGGACCAATGATTAAGTTAACTCTTCCTCCACTCTGTGTATAGTCTCTTTTACCAAATGGTCTGTGAGGGACGTGCTCCGTAAGTGTCGGTGCAAAGGTGAGCATGCCTATTTAGTAAGTGTGAAATGATAAATGCCAATGGTAACAGATTCATTGTATTTGTTGACTATAAAGCAATTACTGTAAGTTAACACCACTGCCTAATTAAAAACCTTAACTCAAACTTAAACTTAATTCTGTACAGTCTCCTACAAAGGTTATCATCATCATCATCATCCTCACTTGCATACTTATGATGACTTACTGAATATGATATGAATATAAAGAGATGTGTGTAATTTAGAACTGTGGATTTCATTCTCTCTCCAGTTCTTCCCAATGGGAGAGAGATCTGCCTCAAGCCACTCTTTCCCAAAACCCCTGAGGAGACAAAGCAACTGATTAAATGCTTCTGCAGGAAATCTAACTTGTATAGTGAGTATAGTGTGTGTGTATGTGTGTGTGTGTGTGTGTGTGTGTGTGTGTGTGTGTGTGTGTGTGTGTGTGTGTGTGTGTGTGTGTGTGTGTGTGTGTGTGTGTGTGTGTGTGTGCAGTTGTTTTTGCTTTCTATAACTTTGTCTGCCTGTCTTTCTGTCTTTGTAGAACACAGTGCAAAGCTGAACTTAGAGACAAAGCGGGACTTGGAGAAATGTTCATTTATCTGGTCCAACCCCTTCTGAGGATGAGAGGGCAAGGGGGTGAACAAATGATTTTAAATCATTGTTACACCAGCATAATCAGTCTTTTAAACATGTCGATCAAATAAATAAATGATTTTTCTATATTATCAATTCACATGTTGTGTTTATATTCATTTTTGTGTATGTGTGTTGCGTTTTAGTCATAGTGTGAAAACATAATCACAACTTATTCAATCATGTTTTGCATGCAGAGCCCCTATACCATACAGATGAGTGCTTACAGTAGGTTTCACAGTGTCGGGTTGTCACACTCTAGAGCCCTTTTATACCTGCCGTTAACATGCGTCCCTTCGTCCTGAACTTGTCTGTTTAAACTTATGAGATGCGTATTTTAATAGTCTACACCTGTCTGAAAAAATTGGGCACAATAAGAATGTGGACAAGATCAACTAACTAAAAACAAACTAGGTTTACCTTTTTGTCTGTGGATTACTCGTCAGAGTAGAGAAGAAATACACTATTTTGTATGACTCCACGTCAAAATTCAGGTAAAATAATGACCCAATCTCCAAGGATATGTACATTCATGTTTATTGTGTGTTTTGACCTGCCCCCAAATTAATATAGTTGGTTCACAGTTGGTTCTGATATTTTAACCTGCATGTCAGATTACAGACTCACACCATTGGGCTTTGGCACTAGAGTTTACATCTCTTTCTCTCACTCACTCAATCACCCTCAAATCATTGTTGCATGAACAGGCCTTCATGGTCAAATTGCTGCGAAGAAAGCACCACTAAAGGACACAAATACTAAGAAGAGATGTGCTTGGGCCAAGAAAAACGAGCAATGGACATTAGAAAGGTGGAAATCTGTCCTTTGGTCAGATTAAATTTGAGATATTTGGTTCCAACCGATGTGTCTTTGTGAGACGCAGATTAGGTGAACAGATGATCTCTGCATTGGTCGTTCCGACCGTGAAGCATGGAGGAGTGATGGTGTGAGGGTGCTTTGCTGGTGACACTGTCAGTGATTTATTTAGAATTCAAGGCACACTTAATCAGCATGGTTACCACAGCATTCTGCAGCGAAACTCCATCCCATCTGGTTTGCGCTTAGTGGGACTATCATTTGTTTTTCAACAGGACAATATCCCAACACACCTCCAGGCTGTGTAAGGGCTATTTTACCAGGAAGGAGAGTGATGGAGTGCTGCATCAACTGTTGGAAAAGCATTTCTCATGAAGCTGGTTGAGAGAATGCCAAGAGTGTGCAAAGCTGTCATCAAGGCAAAGGGTGGCTACTTTGAAGAATCTCAAATATAAGATATATTTTTATTTGTTTAACACTTTTTTGGTAACTACATGATTCCATATGTGTTATTTTATAGTTTTTATTTTGCAATGTAGAAAATAGTACAAATAAAGAAAAACTCTTGAATGAGTAGGTGTCTGAACTTTTGACTGGTACTGTGCATAAATTCCTTATATCATATGATGCTGTACTTCCTATAAAGTCAGACACCTTTGGTCATTCTTAACACATACATAAAGGCTTAATGATATAAATACACATTTATTAATGTTTAGGGAATTATTACTAACAGCTAAAACAAAAAAATATTGAAGACGTTTTAAACATACATTTCCTTTTATTTGTATTTTTTTTCAGCGATCACTGCCTCATTGCCTGTGTCCGTAATGGGTCTGCGGTGAAATGACCACCCCTCATCACTGTCAAACTCTCCCTAAAACACTTCAGCGAGCAGGCCTTTCTAATCAACCTGGCCCAGGTATCTTGGAAGGATATGGACCTCATTCCGTCAGTAGAGGATGCCTGGTTATTCTTTAAAAGTGCTTTCCTCGCCATCTTAAATAAGCACGCCCCATTCCAAAAATGTAGAACCAGGAACAGATATAGCCCTTGGTTCACTCCAGGCCTGACTGCCTTGACCAGGACAAACACATCCTGTGGGGTACTGCATCGAATAGCCCCCGCTATATGCAACTTTTCTGGGAAGTTAGGAACCAATATACACAGGCAGTTAGGAAAGCAAAGGCTAGCTTTTTCAAACAGAAATGTTCATCCTGTAGCAAAAACTACAAAAAGTTCTGGGACATTGTAAAGTCCATGGAGAATAAGAGCACCTCCTCCCAGCTGCCCACTGCACTGAGGCAAGGAAACACTGTCATCACCGATAAATCTGCGATAATTGAGAATTTCAATAAGCATTTTTCTACGGCTGGCCGTGCTTTACACCTGGCTACCCCTATCAACAGTCCTGCGCCCCCCTGCGGCCCCCACAGCAACTTGCACAAGCCTCACCCATTTCTCCTTCACCCAAATGATGTTCTGAAAGAACTGTAAAATCTGGACCCCTACAAATCAGCTGGGCTAGACAATCTGGACCCTCTCTTTCTAAAATTATCCACCAAAATGGTTGCAACCCCTATTATTAGCCTGTTCAACTTCTCTTTCGTATCGTCTGAGATCCCCAAAGATTGGAAAGCTGCCGCGGTCATCCCCCCATCAAAGGGGGAGACACTAGGCCCAAACTGCTACAGATCTATATCTATCCTACCCTGCCTTTCTAAGGTCTTTGAAAGCCAAGTTAACAAACAGATCACCTACCATTTCGAATCCCACCATACCTTCTCCGCTATGCAATCTGGTTTCCGAGCTGGTCATGGGTGCACCTCAGCCACCATCGACCTGGCCAAGGCTTTCAACTAACCACCACATTCTTATCGGCAGACTCAACAGCCTTGGTTTCTCAAATGACTGCCTCGCCTGGTTCACCAACTACTTCTCAGACAGAGTTCCGTTATCCGGGCCTGTTGTCCGGGCCTCTGGCAGTCTCTATGGGGGTGCCACAGGGTTCAATCCTCGGGCCGCCTCTTTTCGCTGTATACATCAATGATGTCGCTCTTGCTGCTGGTGATTCTCTGATCCACCTCTACGCAGACAACACCATTCTGTATCCTTCTGGCCCTTCTTTGGACACTGTTTTAATGCTATGCTAGTTACACAAATGCTTGTCTAGCTTTGGCTGTAAAGCATATTTTGAAAATCTGAGATGACAGGGTGATTAACAAAAGGCTAAGCTGTGTTCCAATATATTTCACTTGTGATTTTCATGAATAGGAAGATTTTCTATTAAGATTTATGTCCATTGCGTTATGCTAATTAGTGTCAGGCGATGATTACACTCCCGGACCTGGGATGGGGAGTCACAAGAAGTTAAAGTAACAGCAAAGAAAGTTAGCAGGTCTGTTAGGAAACGCCTTTGTCACACCATCTGGATAAGGGGATTTCTGTGCTGTGCCAGAAACTGTAAATGTGAAGATGTGACTCTCCATTCAATTCGTATCATTATATTCCTCTTTCATTTACAAATCTCATGACGTGACAATGAGACATGGCTGTATCTAGGGGGATTTAAATTTAGCTGAGTCTGCTAGCTTGCACAATTTCGACTAGCTAGCAATTTCTGTGAATTCACCAAAATTATTTTAAATAACAACTGAGGTAGCTACAGTATATAATCTAACACTTAGCTACAATAAACTAATTTCAATTACAATAAATAAAGGCTAAACTTGCTTTTTTCTGTCCAGTGGCAGCATAACTGGGCCATTTGATTTGCGAACACATCACATGATAAGCATCTCATCAGCAACACTAATACATACTTCTGGGTCACAGAATAGTAGAAAAGTGTCAATAACCATTCATGATATATGAAACATAATTCTCTAACCATGAACAATTATTCCTATTTGGGTTTTGGGTTTCACCTGTCTTTGTGCTTTGGGTTTTAAAACATGTTCCAAGTTCAAATAAATTCCACCAATGCAAACCACTGTTTATGGAATACATATTGGCTTAGATTAAGAACTATTCTGGGTGCTGTCACACCCTGATCGGTTTCACCTGTCTTGGTGCTTGTCTCCGCCCCCTCCAGGTGTCACCTATTTTCCCCAATATCCCCTGTGTATTTATACCTGTGTTCTCTGTTTGTCTGTTGCCAGTTCATCTTGTCTTGTCAGGTATTACCAGCATGTGTTCCTGTCTTCCTGCCTTTTCAAGTTTATGTTTCCTAGTTTCCCCGGTTCTGACCATTCTGCCTGTCTTGACCCAGAGTCTGTCTGTCGTTCAGTACCTGCATGACTCTGAACCGATTACAAACCTCTGCCTGCCCTGACGCCGAGCCTGCCTGCTGTTCTGTACCTCATTGACAATGCCCTGGATTACGGACCTCTGCCTGCCCTGACTTGTCTTTTGCGGGAGTTGCCCATGGACCTCGACTCCCTCATAGCTTTGACCATCCGGATCGATGGGTGGCTACGAGAATGTAGGAGGGAGAGGGAATCTGTCCCCTGTCGCCTTCACTCTCCCTCGATTCCAACCTCAACTCCGAGGAATCTCGAAAACCCCTGAAGGCATTTCCGAGAGACTCCGACATCACCTGAGTGCTCACGGGAATCACAGAGGGCGGTCGACTCGCCTCCTCCAGAGCTCAAGCTACTGGGAAGGGCTCGATTGTCTCCAGATGAACGTTTACGCAGACTGAACACCAGAAGCTGTATGTATTGCGGGACTACAGGACACTGAAAGACCAGGCTCATCAGTAGGCACGAGTACTCTGGTGTGCTGTACAGGGATTTTCCAATCTCCCATTACTCGCACCCCTCTCCATGTCACTCTGTTATGGGATGACCAGGCCAAATCACTCCTGGTGCTCATTGATTCTGGGGCCACTGAAAGCTTTATCGATGCTACCTTAGTGTTGGAGCTTGGTATCACCACTCAGCCCTTCTCCATCCCCATGGATGTCAGAGCACTGGATGGGTGAACTACTGGCAGAGTGACCAGCAATACAATTCCTATTGACCTACAAGTATCAGGGAATCACAGTGAATGTATGCAGTTCCTGCTCATCGAGTCTCCCCATGTACCTGTGGTTTTGGTGTCACGCCCTGACCGTAGAGAGCTTTTTATGTCTCTATTTTGGTTTGGTCAGGGTGTGATTTTAGTGGGCATTCTATGTCATTTTTCTATGTTTTGTATTTCTTTCTTTTGGCCGGTGTCATGCATAGGTGTAATAGGTGGCAGGGAAGTCAGGCGCAGGAGAGTCAAATGGAGTGTAAAATGGAGTCTTTTAATAAAGTCCACGGAGTATGCTCCATAACACTAAATAACACTACATAACACACAAACATGGGTACGAGGACCCGACGCGCACCTATATAACAATCACACTACACGGACAATAAAACAATCTCTGACAAAGACATGAGGGGAAACAGAGGGTAAATACACAACAGGTAATGAATGGGATTGAAAACAGGTGTGTGGGAAGACAAGACAAAACCAATGGAAAATGAAAAAAGGATCAATGATGGCTAGAAGACCGGTGACGTCGAACGCTGAGCACCGCCCGAACAAGGAGAGGCAACGACTTCGGCAGAAGTCGTGACAGCCGGGTATGGTTCTCAATCAGGGACAGCTGTCTATCGTTGTCTCTGATTGGGAACCATACTTAGGTAGCTTTTTCCCACATGGGTTTTGTGGGTAGTTATTTTCTGTTTAGTGTTTGCACCTTACGGGACTGTTTCGGTTTCATTTATTCTCTTGTTATTTTGTATTAGTGTTCAGTTCAATAAACAAACATGAACACTTACCACGCTGCACTTTGGTCCGACTACTCTTTCTACCCTTCCTTACCTCAAAGCCGTTACATTTGGGATATTCATGGCTCCAGAAGCACAATCCCCTGATCGACTGGTCTACTGGTGCTATTGTGGGTTGGAGACCGTGCTGCCATGCTCATGCTCATCACCCATCTGCCTCCCCCGCCGGCGCAGGGTTCTTCTTTGTGGAGAAGAAGGACCAAACCCTGCACCCGTGTATCGACTACAGGGTCCTCAATGATATCATGGTAAAAAAAACGTTACCCTCTACCACTCATCTCCTTGGCTGTCGAACGTTTTCGGGGAGCGACCATCTTCTCCAAGTTGGACCTTCGGAACACCTACCATCTGGTTCGGATATGGGAAGGAGATGAGTGGAAGACTTCCTTTAACATGGCTAGCTGGCACTATGAGTACTTAATTATACCATTCGGGCTGACCAATGCTCCCACTGTGTTCCAGGCCCTGGTCAACAATGTGCTCCAGGACATGCTGAACCGGTTCGTGTTTGTGTACCTCAATGATATCTTGGTCTTTTCCCGGTCAGCTCAAGAACACATCCTCCACATCTGACAAGTCCTTCAGCATCTCCTGGAGAACCAGCTTTTCATTAACCTCTCTGGTACAAGTGGGACGGTAGCGTCCCACCTCGACAACGGCCAGTGAAATTGCAGGGCACCAAATTCAAAACAACAGTATTCCCATAATTAAAATTCCTCAAACATACAAGTATTATACACCGTTATTATACACACTTCTTGTAAATCCAACCACAGTGTCCGATTTTAAAAAGGCTTTACTGCAAAAGCACACCATGCGATTATGTTAGGTCAGTGCCTAGTCACAGAAAACCATACAGCCATTTTCCAGCCAAGGAGAGGGCTCACAAAAGTCAGAAATAGCGATTAAATGAATCACTAACCTTTGATGAGCTTCATCAGATGGCACTCCCAGGACTCCATGTTAGACAATAAATGTGTGTTTTGTTCGATAAAGTTCATCTTTATGTCCATAAACCTCATCTGAAATTGGCGCGTTATGTTCAGAAATGCATTGTTTCAAACAAACATTCGGTGAAAGTGCAGAGAGCCACATCAATTTACATAAATATTCACCATAAACATTGATCTAAGATACAAGTGTTTAACATACGATTAATGATAAACTTCTCCTTAATTCAACCGCTGTGTCCGATTACAAAAAGGCTTTACGGCAAAAGCACACCTTGCGATTCTGTTAGGTCAGCCAGCGCCTAGCCACAGAAAACCATACAGACATTTTCCAGCCAAAGGAGAGGTATCACAAAAGTCAGAAATAGCGTTAAAATTATTCACTTATCTTTGATGATCTTCATCTGATGACACTCCCAGGTATCCATGTTAGACAACAAATGTTTGTTTTGTTCAATAAAGTTCATCTTTATGTCCAAATACCTCCTTTTTGTTTGCACGTTTAGTCCTGTAATCCAAATGCACAATGCGTGGGCACTAAGTCCAGATGAAAAGTCAAAATTGTGCCATTACAGTTTGTAGAAACATGTCAAATGATGTATAGAATCAATCTTTAGGATGTTTTTATCATAAATCTTCAATAATATTCCAACTGGACAATTCCTTTGTCTTTAGAAATGAAAGGGAACGGAGCTCGTGCTCACGGCTGTGCGCTTGACTAAACTAAAGGCTTTCAACCAGACCACTGGTTCAAACAGATTCACTCCCCCTTCACAGTAGAAGCCTGAAACAACATTCTAAAGACGGTTGACATCTAGTGGAAGCCTTGGGAAGTGCAATCTGACCCCATAGACACAGTATATTGGATAGGCAATCACTTGAAAAACTACAAACCTCAGATTTCCCACTTCCTGGATGGATTTTCCTCAGGTTTTCGCCTGCCATATCAGTTATGTTATACTCACACACAATATTTTAACAGTTTTGGAAACTTTAGAGTGTTTTCTATCCAAATCTACTAATTACATGCATATTCTAGCTTCTGGGCCTGAGTAGCAGGCAGTTAAATTTGGGCACGCTTTTCATCCAAAATTCCGAATGCTGCCCCCTACCCTAGTGAAGTCAAAACATAGAAATGTGAGCTCCATTGCTCCAATATCTCCTTCCTTGGATACGTCATCGCTGCAGAACATATACAGATGGATCCAGACAAGGTGAGAGCGATGGTAGATTGGCCTCAACCCACATCCAGAGTGCAGCTGCAACATTTCCTGGGGTTTCTAACTTCTACCGCCACTTCATCCGAGGTTACAGCATCCTGGCTTCCCTCATCTCAGCACTCACCTCTCCCAAGGTTCCCTTGATATGGTCGCCAGCAGCTGACCAGGTGTTCTCGGACCTTAAACGTCGATTCACTACAGCCCCCATCTTAGTCCATCCGGACCCATCCCGTCAGTTTGTGGTGGAGGTCGACGCCTCGGATGTCGGAGTGGGGGCTGTCCTGTCCTGGCCGGGACCAAAAGCTGCACCCCTGCGCTTTCCTCTCCCATCGTCTTACCCCTGCTGAGAGAAATTATGATGTGGAAAATTGAGAACTCCTTGCCATGACTTACAGTCATTCATGAATACATTTTTACATATGGGTTGTCCTGGGAATTTAACCCAATATCCTGGCATTGCAATTCTCTACCAAGATGCATTACAGGGTTAGAGATGCTTTTTGGGGCCTCAATTTAATATGATTTATAAGGCCTATATTAAGCGGTGTTTATGTCACCCTTTATAAAGCACAAGTTTATGTCATATTTGACATAGTGGGTTATGTCACATTTGACATGGGTGGTCATCCCACACCCTTTATAAAGCATGACCTGTGGTTATAGATGATTTGTAACACATTTATGAAGTGTTTATGAAGGATTTGTGAAGCCTTTATAAGCTGCATGTCATTTAAAGCGTGACCACATTCTATTCTTATTTACAATAAAAATGACTCCAAAATGACACAATGCATAATTTACCATTAATTTCTATTGTGCAGAAAATAATCTGAAACACAACCAAAACAAACAGCAAATGTGTAGAGCCACAAGCTTGATGTAGTCATTGCATGCTATGAATATGGGATCAAATACTACAGTTTTGATTACTTTAATACACATATAAATTAATTTGTCACAATATTTTTGGTCCTCTAAAATGTAGGGACTATGTACAAAAAGTGCTTTTCACCCGATATGGATGAAAATACCTTCAAATTAAAGCTGTCAGTCTGCACTTTAACATCATAGTCATTGTATCAATTTAAATCCAAAGTTCTGGAGTACAGAGACAAAACAACCAAAAATGTGTCACTGTTGCAATATTGGAAGAATTGATTAAACTACCTTTGGGCTATGAGCAAAAGTATGCTTCTGGGGTCAAAATGACCCCAGTCGGTAGCTTGAGGGTTAAACATGTAAATCAAATAAATAAAGGATTTTGCTATATTTTTACGTCACATATGTGTTCTTGTGTTGATCCACATTATTTGCAAGTGGAAAAGCATAATGGTATTGGGTGTGTATATAAATTGTAAAGTAGCATTTACTACCATACTTAAGTCATTTGTTAAATGCATTGTGTCTCAGTCAGCAGTAGCCCCTATACACAACAGGAGAGTACATAGGTTTCAGTGGTGGGAATTCACACTCTAGGGCTCTCCTGATCTCTATCAACTCTCACTGACATCAGGGTCATCATTATATCTCAATGACAGGTCACACACACACACACCACTGGGCTTTGGCGTCAGTTACATCATCAATCAACAACAGGAAGTCACAATCTTCAGTTGACAGTTTAATACTGTGAGAAGTGTTTAATAGTTCTATTCAATATGGGTGATATACACCTGATTTGTTCTAGGATTCACACTCTTGGATGAATAACAGCAGCAAACAAATCAACGTCTGCATAGAAACAGGTTAGACAGCCCTATGGCGCCTCAAAAATCTGATTAGCAAGTTTTTTGTAAGTTTTCATGGGAACGTGAGTCCACTGCTGTTTACTCCATGTGGTTCAGTCATTTTACACTATAAACCCCTGGTAGGGAGGAGGAGCAGAGAGGTAAAACGTGACAGTCCAGTAATCTGAGAGGACTGAGCGATGCGTAAACCCTGATCTAGAGAGTCCTGTACAGGAACCCAGTCTTCTGTCCTCTCTTCTTCCTTCACACACTCTTAGAAAAAAAGGTGCTAGCTAGAACCAGAAAGGGTGCATTGGCTGTCCCTCCAGGTAGAACTATCTCGGGTTCCAGGTAGAACACTTTCTACAGAAGGTTCTACATGGAACCCAAAAGGGTTCTACCTGAAACCAAAAAGGGTTCTCCTATGGGGACAGCCAAAGAACCCTTTTTTGTTTTGCCTGTCTGTTTTACCTGTAAGACCACCAGTGTGGTGGGGGTGTGTCCCTGTCTTCCTCTGCTGGACTGTATCAGCTATGTGCCCCCTCTGTCAGGGAGTGATAGAGGCATAGAGGTAAGGTCAAACTAAAGGGCCTTCTTCATTGATTCATGGTATTACACTAATTAATCAATTGTTTAATTGATATAGTACTATCAGGAAGGCATATTATTAGAATATATGAATAATATTATATTAATATACAGTATATTCTCCCACGTCACCATGGTAATGTAATAACAGTCCAACAAAATGGTTTGCCAATGAAAAACTTCCATATTTTTTTGGTAAGCACTAATGTTGAATTTTTGTCGTTGTTGTTCAGTACCCCTAGTACCTTTATTTTTTTGCCGTACAGCGGAGGCCTAACTGAACTTGAATGTAATAGCAGTGTAATACACATGCATCTGGCTATGCAGACAACGTGCGCAGACGCTAGTAGCTGGTAGGTGTTGTTTGTCAACACAATACCCTGACATGGCGCCTGTTTGTCTCTAGGGCCTTTGAAATTGATGATCATCAGGTCACACAGTCTCAGTCACTGACTGCACTTGGCAGTAAGCAAATCTGGGCAACACAGTAGGCCAAAAGTATTACATTTCTATGGCCTGACTCCAAGAGATGGTCTCAGCCCACTGCCAGTGCTCATCAGTTCCTCTCTTATCGCTCTTCTTCCTCTCTATCAGAGACATTCAGTTCTGTCCTTTTGGTCCAAACATGCCCCTTGGCCCAGGCACCCTCTTATTGTTGATAAAGTGGGCTGTTGCTACTACTGCAGTCTATAAGCTATAGATACTTTCTGCTAAGCAGTATAGCAGTATGTGTCTGAAGGTTTTCTTATGGAGGAGCATCTGATTTTCTTGTCATGACAAATAGAAAGAGATTTATTCACCTGTTGGACACCAAACGTGTTCCTAATAATGCACGGGATGATGTCCTAACCATGTGATCTAAACAGAAAACCACTCAAATCAGGACCGCAATTACGATTACTCTGGGGTGGCCCTGCAGTACACTGCTTCTGTCTATGGAGAGAGCTCTTTTACTTGTTTCTGCTTGTCACCATTGACGTTAAAGAAAAAACAGGCCATTTAAATACTTGAAGACTAAGTAAAGATTTGAGCCACGCATGTACTGTATGTTATGTCTGTTGTCAAGATGTGTTGAGTTTGAGCAGTTCTAGAAGTCATTGGCATGTGAATGCTAGATAATTCTATGTGATATGTCATGCAGGCTACGTTAACACCCGTAGACAAATTCAGTTAACACCCTACAAGGGCTTGTTATTGTTTGTTTGTAACCACCTACACGGTTTGAGCTATTTATATATATTTTTTCTCTCTCTCTCTCTCTCTCTCTCTCTCTCTCTCTCTCTCTCTCTCCCTCCCTCCCTCCCTCCCTCCCTCCATGGGAAACATATATTTTTACATTGCCAAAGCAAGTGAAGTAGATAATAAACAAAAGTGAAATAAACAATAAACAAAATGTACAGTAAACATTACTCACAAAAGTAAGAATAGAGACATTAGAGAAAGAATACAGACATTCCTAATGTCACGTCTAAATACAGTGTTGTAATGATGTGCAAATAGTAAAAGTACAAAAGAGAAAATAAATAAACATAAATATGGGTTGTATTTACAATGGTGTATGTTTTTCACTGGTTTCCCTATTCTTGTGGCAACAGGTCACAAATCGTGCTGCCGTGATTGCACACTGTGGTATTTCACCCAATAGATATGGGAGTTTATCAAAATTGGATTTGTTTTCGAATTCTTTGTTGGTCTGTGTAATCTGAGGAAAATATGTGTCTCTGATATGGTCATACATTTGGCAGGAGGTCAGGAAGTGCAGCTCAGTTTCCACCTCCTTGTGTGGGCAGTGTGCACATAGCCTGTGGCGGTCTTTCTAAATAGCAAGGCTATGCTCATTGAGTCTGTATATAGTCAAAGATTTCCTTAATTTGGGTCAGTCACAGTGTTCAGGTATTCTGCCACTGTGAACTCTCTGTTTAGGGCCAGATAGAATCCTAGTTTGCCCTGTTTTTTTGTAAATTATTTCCAATGTATCAAGTAATTATCTACCTCTCTCTCGCTACCTCTCCTCTCTTTCGCTCCCTTACTCCGCCTTTTAAACAATGGAGAATGAAGGGATTATGAAAAACAGGGATGATGAGTGATATGCAGTATAAGTGGGTGACTCAGCTTAAAAACCCTTTCCTGCAGTCAAGTGAACACATCGCCCTCTATAGTTGCCTCATGGGTGGAATGTTATTAGTATTTTTCATTTATTAGTATTTTTTGCATTATTTCCAAAAACACGCCGAAAATACGAGTTTGAAAATGTTTCTATGTCAAACGGTTTTGTTACATTTCAGTCTTCTGTGATGTATATAAAGTGTAATATTGGGATGCAAACTCAAATTGAAATACATTTCAACTCTCTATCTGACATGATACAGGTGTCTGCTTCTTTGTAAAGCCCCTAACCATGTGTGTTAGGTGTATACCTTTGCTTCAAAGTAGATTTGTTTAAGATGACCAAGGAACACTCTGTCACCCTGATTTAGCACCCCTGTATTAAAGTAGCTAGAAACAATCATGTTGATGCTGACAACTGGTCTTTCCAGTCTGGGTAAATAAACAAAGAGGGTAATATCCACTGCTGCTTCTATTTGTATTCATTCTGCACAACATGCACACAATGAAGTTACCTAAACTATTGCCACAACAACAATTGTCTCTCAGTGACTCTTTTAACGTCACTTTGGGTGTGATGAGGTGGAGGTGGAATGCAGTCAGTCGATGTTCTACTATCTCTCAGGTTTATGTTTTAGAGGTTGAGATGACCTCCTTCAACCAACAAACCCAGATTCCAGGAAACATGAAAGGAATTGAGTCATTGTCTATGTTTTTGTGAAAAATTACACTGGTCATTCAAAAAATGTATTAAGTTAAAATAGACCTCACTTTAGATTATCCCACACAAAAATACTTAACTAATGATTACTAAATGGTTTATAATGACCTATATTATACATGTTATGAATTATCTTATTAATCATTAGTGCAAACTTTAAAAATGGTTTATACATGTGTTAATAACTAGCTTACTAACATTTACAAATGTAGGAGTAAAGATTAATGAAGATTATGAATCAACTATTTACTAACCAATTATAAATACTTAATAATTATGATTAATGGTTCTTATTGGTGTTATTATAAAGCACTACCGGACACATTTCTTCAATATTTTAATTGTTAATGTTAAGGTTTTCTTCTGTTGAAGGAGAGGCGGACCAAAATGCAGCATGGTTATTTCGATACATGTTTAATAAAAGATAAACATGAACAATACAAAACAATAAACGTAACGTGAAAACCTAAACAGCCTATTCTGGTGCAAACTAACACAGAGACAGGAACAATCACCCACGAAACACTCAAATAATATTGCTGCCTAAATATGGTTCCCAATCAGAGACAACGATAAACACCTGCCTCTGATTGAGAACCACTCCAGGCAACCATAGACTTTTCTAGACAACCCCACTAACCACAATCCCATAACCTATAAAAAAAAAAACTAGACAAAACACACCACATAAATAACCCATGTCACACCCTGGCCTGACCAAAATAATAAAGAAAACACAAAATACTAAGACCAGGGCGTGACAGTTAAACATTTTTTGGCCCCAGACTTTTGCAAGGGGCGGCAGGGTAGCCTAGTGGTTAGAGCGTTGGACTAGTAACCGGAAGGTTGCAAGTTCAAACTGACAAGGTACAAATCTGTTGTTCTGCCCCTGAACAGGCAGTTAACCCACTGTTCCTAGGCCGTCATTGAAAATAAGAATTTGTTCTTAACTGACTTGCCTAGTTAAATGAAGGTTAAAAAAGAAAGAAGTGTGACAGCCAAGCTTAGTACTGGTCTGTTTGTGTACAGTATAGCACATTATTTTAGGTGATTCTAGAGCAGGGTTGTTCCTGGAGAACTACCCTCTGTAGGTTTTCGCACCAACCCGCAGTTGTTACTAACCTCATGCAGCTGATCAACCAGCTAATTATTAGAATCGGGTGTGGTAGACTAGGGTTGGAGTGAAAACCTACAGGACTGTACCTCTCCAGGAACAGGGTTGGAGAGCCCTGTTCCAGAGAAACAGTAGCACTGCAAGCTTTTTGGAAGAATCTTGATAAACTACAATGCTAGCATACCTTCATATCTTCAATGCTACCAGATATCATAATTTAAAATAACTTGCATGGTTTGCATGGTTTGTCAAGCTTAACTTGTTTGGACACAAAAAAGGCTTGATGATAATGATTAGGGCCCTGACGTTTTCCTGACCATATGACCTGACCAGGAGACACTATGCATATAACAGTAAATTACAGTGCCCCAGAATTTCGAGTTTGTCGTGGTCGGGTCAGTCTTTTGAGGTGTGGGGCTTATGAGGAAAGCCTGTGTCTGACAGTCTCAACTATTTAGTCAAACTGGATGGACTAGTTAATGGGTGAAACAGTAAGCCATTGCCAAGTGTGTGTGTGCGCGTGTGCATGTTGAGCTTTTCCTACATATGCCACACTTCTTGCTTGGTTTCAGTCACTCAGCATTCCTCTTCACCATCCTCTTCTCTGAAGCTAACTCAGGTAAGACTATGTCTATGAGCAAAGACCAGGGAGCTTAGTCCCTCTATACGGAAAATCAATATTTGTGAAAATATGAAATATCTTTTGGCTATATTTTATATTTCAAATTTATTTTGAAATATAAAAAAATTGACCAAACGTATATTGAATATTTACACATATATTAAAAGATGTATTTATTTTCTGTATGTCAAAAGGAATGAAAGGGAA
Organism: Oncorhynchus tshawytscha; assembly: GCF_018296145.1. Classification (NCBI taxonomy): domain Eukaryota; kingdom Metazoa; phylum Chordata; class Actinopteri; order Salmoniformes; family Salmonidae; genus Oncorhynchus; species Oncorhynchus tshawytscha. Next base: position 20,789,246 of record NC_056438.1, read on the forward strand.
AGGGAAAGGGGAATCACATGCTGCTGAATGTAATGATAATTTACAAGCCTGGTCTCACTAGATGTAACACAGTAAACATAAATCAGGAACTCTCAAATTAGAATATGTTACGTATAGTATGATTACATAAGACAGAGGGTTACTTGTAGGGTGGTTGGTCATGGTGAGTGGGCGTATAATCCAAACATCTAGGAACCCCAAAGGGTGCGGGTTCGAATCTCATCACAACTTCAGCGCTTTAGCGGATAAGTAACTACTTACTAGTTTTTAGCTACTTTGCAACTACTTAGCATGTTAGCTAACCCTAATCCTAACCTTAACCCTTTAACCTATCTCATAACTCTTTAATTTAACCCTAACTCTAAACTTAACCCTTAACCCAAAGCCTAGCTCACATTAGCCACCTAGCTAACATTAGTGTTAGCCCCCTAGCCACCTAGCTAATGTTAGCCACAACAAATTGGAATTCGTAACATATCATATGTTTTGCAAATTCGTAACATGCTGTACAAATTGGAATTGGAAAACAAATCTAGAACCTAAAAGGGTTCTCCGGCTGTCCCCATAGGAGAACCCTTTTAGGTTACAGCTAGAACCCTTGTATGTTCTATGTAGAACCCTTTTAGGTTCAATGTAGGACCCTTTTAGGCTCAATGTAGAACCCTTTTAGGTTCAATGTAGAACCCTTTTAGGTTCAATGTACAACCCTTTCAGGTTCAATGTAGAACCCTTTTAGGTTCAATGTAGAACTCTTTCCACTGAGGGTTCTACATGGAACTCAAAAAGGGTTTTACCTGGAACCAAAAATAGTTCTACCAGGAACCAAAAAGAGGTCTCCTATGGGGACAACTGAAGAACCCTTTTGGAACCTTTTTTCTATGAGTATATAATATGAAATGGGTGACAGACATCCACAAATGAATACATAACATACCATACGAAATGTAACATGTCATACTAATTGGAGTGTTATGGATTTACAGTTTTACTCTATTACGTCTACCCCTGAGTCCAGGTTGAATTTACAGTTTGAGTTGGACTATGACTCCTTCTAGCTCATGTTCAAAGGAGCAGTTGTAAGGCCTGGGGACAACTAAGCTTTAAACACTAGGCTTCTCTGTAGAGCATACAGCATTTTGAATAACTTCAACTCGTTTTGAAGAATTTCACAAACTATCTTGAGAACTAGTTCTGGTGCCATTATTATGAAGCATGAAACATTGCCCTATATTCATTTGCTGGTGGTGTGACGTCTGTAAAAAAATATATATATACATATATGCTCTTTTTTTTAAATCCTCACAGAAGACGCCACCATGGCAAACACGATGGTCATCCAGCAGCCCAAGCCCTTTGTTCAGGCCATTACCTCAAACCAATGGAGCTCCGAAATCTGTGACTGCACCAAGGATATGTCTTCGTGTAAGTGTGTGTGTTTGTGTGTGCGTACGAGCATGTTTGTGTGTGTACATATATTGATCGTCTTTAAACAAGGCCTCTGTTACCGCTCAACTCCATTCAATGGGGGGCAAACTTGTTTCAATCAACAACATAACACATTCGTTTAGAGTTTGAGCTCCCGAGTGACGCAGCGGTCTAAGACACTGCGGTCTAAGATACTGCATCTCAGTGCAAGAGGTGTCACTGCAGTACCTGGTTTGAATCCAGGCTGCATCACATCCGGCTGTGATTGGGAGTCCCATAAGGTGGTGCACAATTGGCCCAGTGTTGGCCGGGGTAGTCATTGTAAATAAGAATTTGTTCTTAATTAACTGACTTGCCTGAATGAATAAATGTCAATAAAAAATTATCCCATGGGTAAATCACTGTCATTTCTTGTCCTCTATCTCCCTTTATAGGTTGCTTAGCATTCTGGTGCTTCCCCTGCTTTGCCTGTATAACGGCGAGGGAGGCTGGGGAGTGCCTGTGTCTGCCCCTGCTAGACGGCTTCGGCCTTATCCCCCCCGCCACCATGTCCCTGAGGGTGGGGATCCGCCAGCGCTACGGCATCGAGGTAAGGACACACAGAACACCATGACCTTGTCTAGAGTCATGACGTTTGGTTTTCTCATTGTTTACTGTTAGCACAAATCAAATCAAAGCAACATTTGTCACGTGCGCCGAATACAACAGGTGTGTGTATACCTTACAGTGAAATGCTTACTTACAGGCTCTAACCAACCGTGCAAAAAAGGTATTATGTGAACAATAGGTAAGTAAAGTAATAAAAACAACAGTAAAAAGAGAGTGAAAAATAACAGTAGCGAGCAGAGGTGGGACCAAGTCATTGTTTTACAAGTAAGTCTTAAGTCTTAGCACTCAAGTACCAAGTCAAGTCTCAAGTCACGACAGGGAAGTCCGAGTAAAGTCTCAAGTCAAGTCTCAAGTCCTAAACCTGAAGTTTTGAGTCCTAAACAAGTCATAATGTGCTCTTCACCAAATGTAATACCAAGAGTAATAGTTAGTATATTACATTTACGCAAATCATAAATGCTTTTAAAAATATGTATATATTTATTACCTTTCCCAATAAACGTTATATTTCCATGGAAATACATGGGCAGACATGAGAAAGACCCCCCCCAACAATAGTTATCGACTATCAAGGATCGTTATGGGGCGCAGTAGACTTGTACACAATCGCCCAACCTTAACACACACACACACACTTTCTCTCTCTTTCTCTCTCTCTCTCTCTCTCTCTCTCTGTGTGGTTACAGTAGGCTAACGTGTGTCAGTGGTTTTAGGAACAGCAGTAACATCAGGCAGGATCTAGGCTACCAACTGCCTAGCCAGTTGTAGCTCAATCTTGGGTGCAATGATCACATTCCCGCACTGACTGACTGTGTGGAAGCTCATTGATTTAACGTTAGGTTAGCCTACATGATACACTAGTAAAGTAATAAAATATATAGCTGTCGGCTATATTAGCCATGACTTTCCGTTCTTTGTGCAGCTTTAAATGTCGAACAAAGTTGGAAATTGTTGCGCCTCCGTCTGTAATTTTCTTCCTGCATGTTTGGCAAGTTGCAATCTGTTTTTTGTTGATACAGCTTCGTATTTCTATCTGAAAATAATAATTTTGGGTATCATCTTTCCAAGGGCTCCATCTGAATTCACCCGCCAACGTTCCTCTGCACTGCAACGCACAAGTTTTTCTCAGCTGGCACAACTTGATTGGCTGCTGTCCGATTCAAACTGTAATCCGTTAAATGAAGAGTTGATGCGCTGCACACTTTTTTTAATAGCATCATTTTTAATATTTGGGCTTGGGGAGGGTATCAAGTCAGGTCGAGTCATAAGGCTCAAGTCCAAGTCAAGTCACGAGTCATTGGTGTTAAAGTCAAAGTCGAGTTGCAAGTCATCATATTTGTGACTTGAGTCTGACTCGAGTTCAAGTCATGTGACTCGAGTCCACACCTCAGGTAACGAGGCTATAACAGTAGCGAGGCTACATACAGGCACCGGTTAGTCGGGCTGATTGAAGTAGTATGTACATGTAGATATGGTTAAAGTGACTATGCATATATGATGAACTGAGAGTAGCGGTAGTGTAAAAGAGGGGTTGGCGGTTGGTGGGTGGTGGGACACAATGCAGATAGCCCGGTTAGCCAATGTGCAGGAGCACTGGTTGGTCGGGCCAATTGAGGTAGTATGTACATGGGATGTATAGAAGAACACGAGTCATAAGGCTTGGCATGCCTTATTTCTAGAGTTTTTCCTGATCACAGGATCTGACCAGGAAAAACTCTGGGCTTTATAGTTCTAGGCCATAATTATTGTTGAAGATGTATTATTTAAACATTTTGTGAAAATAATGCATATGAATACAATGTCCATACAAATTATGTGTATCGCCCAGTTCCTTTGACTATACATGTGAATGTGTTATATCTCAAAATAGTGTACAACTATCAGTCCCTCCATCTCTCCAGTAATTCATGATCAAATCAAATCAAATTGTATTTGTCACATGCACCGAATACAAAAGGTGTAGACCTTACATTGAAATGCTTACTTACAAGCCCTTAACCAACAATGCAGTTTTAAGAAAAATACCTTAAAGTAAAGAAGAAATATAAGTAACAATGTTCACCTCACCTTCTAATCCGATCTCAGAACTCTCCTAACCAGTTCTAATGACCTAAGTTTCAGGAGTACCTGTGGCCCAGACCATTGCCACATTTTTTTTTTGAGTACTCAAACTCTGTTTCAATACCTGCATACTGAGGGTGTTGCCTGTGTACCAGTCTGTCTGTGTTAACATTCCTCTCCTTGCCAATCCTAGTCATGCAAATCAATGAGTTGTAATAATAGAACAAACTGATCGGAGACCAGGCTACTCAAGGATTAATGCATAATGTTCTGAAGATGGCACAGTGCTGAACTCCGATCAGACAGTCTATCTCCGCTAATTGATTAATTGATTAATGTAGTCAATGTTAACTGATCCTAGATCAGGTGTAATGTGATGTATCTCTGTCTCCTCCCTAAAAGGGCACCATGTGTAATGACTGTGTCTATTCATTCTTCTGCGGGCCCTGCACCTGGTGTCAAATGTCAAGAGAGATGAAGACCCGCCTCCAACCAGTCACTCTCATCAACCCACATGTAAGATAAGGACAGACCTCGTTCTTCCTCATCCTCTTCTTCGTCATCATGCACCATCATCATCATATATCCCTCCTCTTCATCCTCTTCCTCCTCCACCTTCATCATAGTCATTAGACTAATAATAATCAACATCATCATCATTAGACTCGTATTAATGGAATAGTAACAATACCAAGCCTGCACTTTCTACTACAGGAAGCTGCTGATGGGAGGACGGCTCATAATAATGTCCGGAATGGAGCAAATGGTGGATTTAATACCATCCCATTAATTCCGCTCCAGCCATTACTACGGGCCCGTCCTCCACAATTAAAGGGCCACCAATCTCCCGTGTTTTCTATCCTCTGTTGACTCTTCTATCACCGATCACTGCCACCAAACTCATCACCATTGAACGTCACACACGTGTACACCTGTACTGTGAGCCACCCAAAACTGTTCTCCATTCTGTTTCAAGCAGGTCTGCAATAGTATCCTGTTCTTAGGTTTTTCACGTTCACTTCCACCCGGCTGACAGCTGAAATAGTTTACTCTGTATCTGTAAAGGCCCTTTAGATTTTTTGGGGTGTGTGAAAGATGAATGAATATGTGTGTATAAATACATTTCCAAAACCCTTTTGAAAACTGGACCTTTTTATCTACCACTATACGAAATGTACAAAACATGTGCAAATGTATTGTAGAAACATATGAGAGAAATAGGTGTGACACATTTCCAAACAACAAAACATACATTCAGATATATCTTTCATGTTTGCAGTATAAATGTATCTTAATTAATGGTGAATACATGATTAAAAGATGAGTGCCTGTCCTGTCTCTGTGACGTTAATACAGAGGATACTGTATTTCACTGATCTTTAGTGAGGGTGTTAAATCTTATGCAAACCACACACATGCAAATAGTGACTGTTCTATAATTTAGTTCCTGAATTATATGATTTTTAATGCCACCTCTGGTCTGGAGATACCTATCACAAACCTGGATACAGCCAGGCATAGCTGTCCATTTCAGGTGAGTATATTTTATTAAGAGTCATAATTCAATAAAACAGGACTTAGATTGAACATGCCCCACTACTAGAATTATAGGGTGCAATGATTTGTATTTGATGGGGAGACTTATACATAGACTACATAGACTTATACGTTTTAACATCAGATTAATGGTGATTAATGGTTAATGGTTCAGCAAGTTGGCATTGGGGGGTATTTCATATTTGGCAGGAAAAAGTAACAATCCATTGATGTTTGTTGTTGCTTTTTGTTCAGGTTCTTTGTCCTTAGTCGAGTGGCCAGCCGGCCAGTCACCATGGCAACGAGTGTGATAATCAACAACCAGCATTCTCAGCCTCCTCAGCCCCAGACACCAGCTTTCATAGCTGTCCACTCTAACCAGTGGAACACTGGCATTTGCGACTGCTTCGACGACTTGCAAGTCTGTGAGTCTGTCTGTCTATTTGTTTGTCCATTTATCCAATGTCCAGCGAATCATTCACATTTCTCTGCAAAAATGTTGAATTCAGAGTTCACTATTTATTTACATTGTTCACTATTCATTCACATTTACATTGTATTTCGGAATACCTTGTTAAAACATTGTTTTATAAAAAGCACATATGTTATACATGACATTGTTCCGTTTTGACTAACGCCGTGCTTGGAATATTTTGAGACATCAATGGAGTATTATAGCCCATACACTCAGGTCCATAAATATTTGGACATAGTCCAAGTTATTATTACTTTAGCTGTCTACCACAGCATATTGGAGTTCAAATTAAATAATGAATATGAGCTGAAAGTACATACTTTCAGCTTTAATTTGAGGTATGCATTTACATCCAAATCAGGTGAATGGTTTTCTAATTACAGCACTTTTTATTTGTGCCACCCCCCTTTTTTAATGGACCAAAAGTAATTGGACAATTGGCTGCTCAGCTGTTCCATGGCCAGGTGTGTGTTATTCCCTCATTAGTTCATTTTCAAGTAAGCAGATAAAAGGTCTAGAGTTGTGTGACATTTGCATTTAGAATCTGTTGCTGTTAACCCTCAATATGAAGTCCTAAGAGCTGTCACTGCCAGTGAAGCAAGCCATCATTAGGCTGAAAATCAACAAACCCATCATAGAGATAGCAAAAACATTAGGTGTGGCCAAATCAACCATTTGGTACATTCTTAAAAAGAAAGAACACACTGGTGAGCTCAGGAACACCAAAAAGACCCGGAAGACCACGGGAAACAACTGTGGTGGATGACAGAATAATTTTTTCCCTAGTGAAGAGAAACCCCTTCAGTTGGCCAGATCCAGAACACCCTTCAGTAGGTAGCCGTATCTGTGTCAAAGTCAACAATTAAGAGAAGACTAGTAAATAGAGGGATTACCACAAGATGTAAACAATTGGTAAGCATCAAAAACAGGAAGACCAGATTAGAGTTTGTCAACAAACATGTAAAAAAGCCTGCATAGTTCTGGAACAACATCCTATGGACAGATGAGACAAAGATCAACTTGTACCAGAATGATGGGAAGAGAGAAGAGTTATGGAGAAGTGAAGGAACTGCTCATGATCCGAAGCATACCACCTCATCTGTGAAGCATGGTGGAGGGAGTGTTATGGAGAAGGGAAGGTACTGCTCATCATTAGAGCATACCACCTCATCTGTGAAGCATGGTGGAGAGAGTGTTATGGCGTGGCCATGTATGGCTGCCAATGGAGCTGGTTCCTTTGTATTTATTGATGATGTGACTGCTGACAAATGCAGCAGGATGAATTCTGACGTGGTTAGGGCTATATTATCTGCTCAGATTCAGCCAAATGCTTCAAAACTCATTGGACGACACTTCACCGTACAGATGGACAATGACCCGAAGCATATTGTGAAAGTAACCCAATACTTTTTTAAGGCAAAGAAGTGGAATGTTCTGAGATGACCAAGTCAATCACCTGACCTGAATCCAATTAATCATGCATTTCACTTGCTGAAGGCAAAATTGAAGGCAAAATGCCCCAATAACAAGCAGGAACAAACAGCTGCAGTAAAGGCCTGGCAGAGCATCGCCAGGGAAGAAACATCAAGTGATGTCTGTCGGTTACAGACTTCAGGCAGTCATTGACTGCAAGGGATTTCCAACCAAGTATTAAAACTCACAATTAAATTTATGATTATGTTAGTTTGTCCAATTACTTCTGAGCCCCTAAAATTGGGGGGGGCTATGTATAAAAATAGTTATAATTCCTACACGGTTCATAAAATTATTTTGACAAAACCATTAAATTAAAGATGAAAGTCTACACTTAAAACAGATCTTGATTGTTTCCTTTCAAATCCATTGTGGTGGCGTGCAGAGCCAGAATTATACAAATTCTGTCACTGTCCAAATACATATGGACCTGACTGACAGCGTTACTAGCCACTAATCAAAGTGAGTGAGATAAGTGTCGTAATCAGTGTTAACAGATCTCTTCCCTGACCTGCACTTTGCGACCCTATGATCAGGCTGTTTTGCCTACTGGTGCTTCCCCTGTTTCGCCTGCACCACCACCTCAGAGTTCGGAGAGTGTTTCTGTCTCCCCATGCTGGACGGATTATGTTCCTCCACCCAGCTGGTAGGGGTGCCAACCTGCATTCCTCCTGTGTCCATGTCCATGAGGGTGGCTGTACGTACCCGCTATGGCATTCAGGTGGGTTAATGAATGTCAATCTGAACGCCTGAATAAAGAAACTAGACAAGGAAGATTGTTAGGGTAGGCCTACAGACTGTGTAAACGTGAGGCAGTACACACAACACAGCAAATCAAAAAACATGTTATTTGTCACATACACGTGTTTAGCAGATGTTATTGCGGGTGTAGCGAAATGCTTGTGTTTCTGGCTCCAAAAGTGTAGTAATATCTAACAAGTAAAATCGAACAATACACACAGATCTACAGTAAAGGAATGGAATTAACAATATATAAATATTTGGGCTAGCAATGTTGGAGCTGCATAGAGTAAGATACAGAAGAATAGGATAGAATAAAGTATATACATATGAGATGAGTAACGCTAGATATATAAACATTATTAAAGTGGCCAGTGATTTCAGGTCTATTTATATAGGGCAGTCACCTATAATGTGCTAGTCATGGCTTTTTAACAATCTGACCTTGAGATAGAAGCTGTTTTTCAGTCCCTCGGTCCCAGCTTTGATGCACCTGTACTGACCGTGTCTTCTGGATGATATCGGGGTGAACAGGCAGTGGTTCGGGTGGTTGTTGTGCTTGATGATCTTTTTGGCCTTCCTGTGACATCGGGTACTGTAGGTGTCCTGGAGGGCAGGTAGTTTTCCCCCAGTGATGCGTTGGACAGACCGCACCACCCTCTGGAGAGCCCTGCGGTTGCGGGTGGTGCAGTTTCCGTACCAGGCAGTGATATAGCCTGACAGGATGCTCTCAATTGTGCATCTGTAAAAGTTTGTGAGGGTTTTAAGTGCCAAGCCAAATTTCTTCAGCCTCCTGAAAGCTTCTGTCCAGTTAATGCAACAGCCCGGTAGTCAGTGTAATCATACAGTATCCCAGGTTTGAAACCTCTGCTGATACCTCATTGCAAGTAAATACAAAATCCTGGGTGGAACATTGCCAGAATCAGGCAGGAATAAGCAAGAAATCCAAGAATCATCCAAACTGGGATTTCTAGAAAAACAGGGAATTTTGGGATCATAACCCTGTCTATATGTGTGTTCAGGGTGACATGACGGCAGACTGTGTGTACTCCACCTTCTGCAACATCTGCTCCTGGTGCCAGATGGCCAGGGAGATCAAGAGACGCAGACAGACCTTCACCGTCATCAACGCCCAGCCCACCATGCTGCCCGGTCAGCCCATGTTGATGGCCTCCCAGCCTGGGGTCATCACATCTCAGCCTATGATTACCTCTGCCCCTCAGGCCATCTTGAGCACTAGATTCATGTAACCTTTGACCCAAGACACAGAAACCACACTGGGTTAGCCACGCCCTCTGGTGGTGATTTCATAGAGGTGATGTAATGGAGGTGATGCACAATGTATAAGACTTGAGGCATTGGAATTCATGTCAAATCTTGCACATTTCCAGCATTTACTGTACATAAGGATAGCTGTGAAATGTAAGTATCTACTCTTTTAACTATGTCAATCAACCAATGCAGATTGTTATATAATAATGAACATTTGGTGGGTGCCTATATTGGTCCTATTTCATATGTGCAAGTGTGTATTGTATGCATGTGTGAATTGGAAATGTATTTTTTGCATATCCCAACTCCCCCTGAGACACCCTCTGAGAGCGGGGTCACGGCCAGGGTCTGCCATTATCAACGGCGACCCTGGAGCATTTAGAATTAAGTGCCTTGCTCAAGGGCACATCGATTCACACAATGTGACGTAAGTAAGCCTTCTGTTACCTTGAGAGCCAGACAGTTATTAATGTCTGTGGATAAGGCCAGTATCAGAGGGAGAGAGAGGGAGGGAGTGAGAGAGAGAGGGAGTGAGAGAGGGAGAGGGAGAGTAAGAGAGAGAGAGAGGGGAAGGCTGTAGCCCTCTCTGATAGGACTGTGCTAACAGTCACAGTGACTCATGTTCATCATTAAATGTTTATTTTTATACTGCTGTGACCTCCCTCCCTCTGACTTTCCAAAACAGTAAAGGACGTTACTGTACTTTAGGGAAGAGTGGAGTCCATCTCTAATGTCATGGATGTAATGTTGAATATGTTACAGTATGGTCCTACTGCATTTAAAGATTAAAACATCATCTACACAAAGATAATGTTAATGTGTAATGTTGCTTTGCCTGAAACGTGTATATTCTCAGTTAAACTCAATAAACATTTATCAAAAACAAGGATTTTCCAGTCTGCTTATGAAAATGTTACAATATAAACAATTTGACAATATATTACGCATCAAGAAACTGTCAGTTAACAAGCTCACTCCAGCTTGGTCTTTCTCCTGGAGCTCTTGCAGCACAGTCTGCTGCAGACAGAAACTGAGGCCCAGAGAGAAGCCCCGCTGAGGGCCAGGAGCAGCGTCGCCACATCCAAGCTGTGGTTGGAGTACCAGGACATGCTGTAGGCTTCGGTGTGCAGGTGGGATGACGTTCCTCAACACGTCTGCTGAACGCTGCATGGAGAGCAAGTCAGCAGCAGAGGGGAAGTGACATTTGAGCAGGTTGGCGTACCGATGGTTAATAAAGAAATATTGCGCCACCACACTATAGACATAATGCAACACATTTCTGGTTCTCTACAGGAAGTCCATGTGGTCAGAGAGATCTTTGCCCGACACGGGGACGTAGGACAGTGGCGAGGGGGCAAAGGCGAAGTGACCCTCTCCCGTGTTGATCCAGGGCAGGTTGAAGACCAGAAGGAGACGGAGGTAGTTGGCCAGGAGGATCCCTGTGGGCAGAGCAGGGTGTCAGCACCAGGTCAAACTGAGCATCCCAGAGCCGAGCCATGAACGCTGGATCACCATGAATGCTGGATCATCTGCGCCAGAACGTCCGCTCTGACGCAGATATTGTGGCCTGTCGGCTGCATGGATGTGATCTCGTACTGATTGAGGAAGGACCGCAGGAAGGGCGGCAGGGTCCGGATTCCCAGAATCGTTTGCAGCATCTTGTCGTGGAAGTTCTTGTCCACCTCGTCCTCCAGCATGAGGGCGGTGATGGAGCTGTAGAGAGGGAACTTCTGGGAGATGTACCAGCTCTTGGCAGAGCGCAGCACGGTGAGGTCGTGATCTCGGGAGTGGAGCTCATGGAGGATGACCTCCATGTTGACCCAGTGGCTGCCATCCACCGGGACCACCAGGATCTTCATACTGCAGGCGCTACAATGGCAACCATTGCCGGGCGATAGAAGCAGGAAGTAGAGGGCAGCCAAGAAAGGAGATGTCACTCTTATAATCATAGCTGTCTGTGGAGAAGTCATACAACAGATATGGAATTGATTAAGGAGGTGAAATCCAACACAATAAATAAAGAATGTGTAAAACAGAGCCAGCTCTGATGTGACTCATGTTTTGTTTTTTTTGTATTTATTTAACCTTTATTTAACGAGGCAAGTCAGTTATTTACAATGACGGCCTAACGGTGAACAGTGGGTTAACTGCCTTGTTCAGGGGCAGAACGACAGATTTTTACCTTGTCAGCCCGGGGATTCGATCCAGCAACCTTTTGCGCTAACCGCTAGGCTACCTGCTCCATGTGAGCTAATGCGAGCTAGTACTTTAGACGAGACTCTACAATACTTATTAAAGTGTGGTAATGCATCAACAAACAAAGTGTTGTATTATTTAATACAACTCAGAAAGCAGGCTACTGAAATACCATTATAGCCCAACTTCACTAAAGTCCATAGTGAATTTCAGTTTAATGAACCTTAATAACACTGCCCTGGTAACAACACAGTTAAGGCAATATGCTCTACAGAGGGGGCATTGTATCATATCGGTCTGCTTGGTCTGCTGGAGCCAGAGGCAGGGGACTGGAATATTAAGTAGTGAAAGGCTTCATGGATCCTGATCCATGACATGTAATATAAAATATAGACTTGCAAAGGTTACATGTAGAACAATGAATATATATATATATATCAATCTGAGTTCCCAATCTCCACACATACACACGCTCTGTTCTTTGCAGAGTGCAAGGGTAGTGTTGCAGTACTCTATTTGCATTGACAGAGGTACAGATGGTTTGATACACTGAGTGTACAAAACATTAGGAACACCTTCCTAATATTAGGTTGCACCCCATTTTGCCCTCAGAACAGCCTCAATTCATTGGGGCATGGACTCTACAAGGTGTCTACAGCGTTCCACGGGGATGCTGGCCCATGTTGACTCCAATGCTTCCCACAGTTGTGTCAAGTTGGTTGGATGTCCTTTGGGTGGTGGACCATTCTTGATAGACACGGGAAACTGTTGAGGGTGAAAAACCCAGCAGTGTTGCAGTTCTTGACACCGGTGCGCCTGGCAGCTACTACTCACCTTCCAACAGGACAACGACCTTAAGCATAAAGCCAAGACAACGCAGGAGTGGCTTCGGGACAACTCTCTGAATGTCCTTGGGTGGCCCAGCCAGAGCCCAGATTTGAACGCAATCTAACATCTTTGAGACCTGAAAAAAGTTGTGACGCGACGCTCCCCATCCAACTTGACAGAGCTTGAGAGGATCTGCAGAGAGGAATGTGAGAAAGTCCGCAAATATACAGTAGGTGTGCCAAGCTTGTAGTGTCACACCCAAGAAGACTTAAGGCTGTAATCACTGCCAAAGGTGCTTCAACAAAGTACTGAGTAAAGGGTCTAAATACTTAGGTAAATGTAATATTTAAGTTTTTTTAATATAAATTTGTTTTTGCTTTGTCATTATGGGGTATTGTGTGTAGATTGATGAGGATATATATATTGTTTTATCCATAATGCTGTAATGAAACAAAATGTGGAAAAAGTCAAGGGGTCTGAATACTTTCCGAATGCACTGTAGGGCCAGAGAACTACACAGACAGTGAAACATGGACAGACAGTGACACATTCAATACCGCCTTGCACACTCTTGCCTGTATCTAGCTGATCTAGGGTAAAATCATTTGTTCAACAGTTGCAAACAAGTGTATCTATTGGACAAATTCTGGTATGTTTATCCCCGTTTCATTTTGTTTGCTTCCGTTTAAGAAACGTTTTTCAACAGGATCGGCAGAATGAATACACCCCTGATCACAAGTAAACACAGTTTACTTTCATAGCAGCCACGTTGTATTCCTTCTCGCATCAATGCGCTCTCCTCCTCTCACCTTTTCCCTTCGCTTGTGGATTTCAATGCACACCAGCTGTATGTGACCAAGCGGAAAAACCTTTCCAAGCCAAACCATATCATAACTGCTACACACATCCTACATCAATGTCACCATATTACCTGAAGTAACATCATAGTCAACATATCTAATAGAACTTACACGTTAGTAAACCCACTACAATCACCTAGTAACATTAGTGTACAGTCAGTAATCTACTCAGTAAGCAGTTTAGCAGTTACACCGGCAGGCCCTGGTGGCAATACATTTGTCAAACCAAAAGCTTACTTACTTGGAAGAGTTCTAGTGTTGTGTTGGATAGTCATAGTCAGCTAGCTAACATAGCATCCCTCTGTTTGAGCCGGGTGTTTGAGTAGCCTAAACTAGCTAGCAAGCTGCATTTGCTAGCTAAGTACGTGTTAAGTGAAAGTGAATACATTTTTGAATAAATTAATTTGTTCAAAACTGTTAAACAATTGTCTTTCTCTCTCTCTGAGTCAATTACTCAGTTCATGTCAGTTCATGCTGCAAGAGCTCTGTTAGGTTGGAGGATGTCTCCAGAAGTTGTCATATGGAGGGGGGTGAGAACCATGAGCCTCCTAGGTTTTGTATTGAATTCAATGTACCCAGAGGAGGACAGAAGCTAATCAATTATTTGGTGACGTGAATATATATATATATATATATATTGTTTTTTTTTTAAATAAAATTCACTGAGGATGGTCGTCCCCTTCCTCCTCTGAGGAGCACCCACTGGTTCAAAGGCAATTACATATTTTTTACCTTGGCAATTCACTCTTTAATATGGCACACAGATTACACACTCCATGTATAAATAGTCTCAGGGCTTAAAGCTCCTCCTTTAACCTGTCTCCTCCCCTTCATCAACAATGATTGAAGTTGATTTAACAGGTGACATCAATACGGGATCAAAGCTTTCACCTGGATTCACCTGGTGAGTCTATGTCATGTTTTGTACATTTTGACATTTCTTTCGTATAGATAATTGACCTGAATGTCTCACTTATGTGATGTTGGGTTGAACAAAGTAATATAGAGATTCCACATAGATTTTGGCATCACGTAGGTACTGTTTCGCTCTTCTGTCCATGGCTGGAGTGTCCTTGTTGCTGTGCGCATAGTTGGTCAAGGTCCATTTAGAACAACACCCTGTGTGACATTTAACCATGTTGTTATTTGCTCTGTGTTAACTTTCGCTATAATGCTAAACTGAACCCTACGGTGCTGGCTCGGATGTTTTCTTTTCACATTGTCCTTTCCAGTAACTATAGTGTGGTGGACGCGTAACCTGGCAAGTAGGCCTACAGTGCAGCTTGGCTTGGCTCAGTAGAGTGAAAAGGGTATGTGTATGCAATATCTTAGACATCTTGCCAGTCAGACATTTAACTTTGAAAAGGCATTGTTCCTTAGATATTTAAGTCATTGCCATGTATAGATGATGAAATAGAGCTGTGAGTCATAAGACGCATTCGACTTAACAACATTTTTACAACTTTGCACTTTATTGAACATGAAATGGATAACTGTGATGGCTTACTCAGACATTAGCAGTGATAGTTCAACGGCTTCAGTAAATACCCCTCCATACAATTTCATCTTCAATTATGACTTGCTAAATTGTGATATAGTATGCTAAAATGAATGGATCTAGTAAAAATGTAACAAAATATTAATTGGGAATTGAATTTCTTTCATATTGCATTTCCTCAATCAGCGTACACATATGAGTTACCAGTAGGCCTACAGATATAGTAACTGCATAAATTAAACATCTTTATGGTCTACAACTTCTACAAACAGTTAAAACCATAAAACGCTTTCTAATGGCTTCCATGTGAAATAAACAACACTCAAAGTTGATTCTTATTAAAAATGGGCAACCCTACAAATCCCTTCCACCATGGGGGGTGAGGAGCTCAATGTTCTTTACCCGGCTGCTTAGAATACAAGCTGTCCCCCAGGATGTCCGAACATGGCATTCCTCCCTCATCTTCCCTATCTAACTCAGAGGAGGAGTTAGTTGCTTGTTTGTTGGTGTGATGCTCGACTATAAAAACCAGTCCATCTGGGATCTCGTGTATTAACTAGCGACGAGGAAGAGGACAAGGGACAGTCTTTGTGTTACAGGTCACAGTGAGTTTATCATGTCTTTCACTAAACACTAACTGTGCTTCTCAGTGAAACTGAGACTGGCTATCCGTGCACACTGCTGCTACCGTGATATGATGAGAGTGCACTTGAAGAAGTAGGCGATAGATATATTGCATCGCTCTATGTATTGTATCTCACTATATGTTTTGTAAGTTTGGATTACCATAGTTTCTATTGCCTTGTTAGGCAAAAACATCACATAGTTAGCATATATTGTTGTAGTAAAAAATATTTTAATAAGAATCTTTCAAAAAGAAACCAATATGCATGCATTTTGCTTTACGGAAAGATATACATTTTTAAACTGATCATTTTTCAACTGGATATTAGCATAAAATATGATAAAAGGCTGGACGCTCCATGACATTTAGAGATAATGAAATAACCATAATAATCATCCAAAATAATATACTGAATTGAATAATTTCTAAATGATGCACAGCATACTGTGAGAGAGTGGAGCCAGTTGATGCTGATGGATTCTAGTTCAGAACCCTGTGTAAACCTCCAGTACAGACTATCAACAGCTTGTTGTGAAATAGACAAATTACTTATTTGAAATTTGTGACAGGCACATGAAAAAGTACACTGTGTGTATTAGACCATTTTCATGCCAACATTACACTATTTTCTTTCTTCATAATGCATTTGAGTACATTACACATTTCTATTTGTTGTGGCTAACGTTAGCTAGGCTAGCTAGGTGTCTAATGTTAGCTAAGGGGCTAACGTGAGCTAGGCTAGGGGTTAATGTTAGGGTTAGGTTTAGGGGCTAAGGTTAGGTAACCTGCTGGCTAAGTAGTTAAAGGGTTAAGGTTAGTGTTAGGAGTTAGGTTAAAGGGTTAAGGTTAGGTTATGGGAAGGGTTAGCTAACATGCTAAGTAAATGCAAAGTTGATAATTAGCTAAAATGCCAAAGTTTTCTGTGATGAGATTCAAACACACAACTGTTGGGTTGCTAAATGTTCACATTATACAGCAATCTTTCCTGTCTTAAGTAACCTAATGTCTTTATCTAGCAATGTACACAAAATTGTGTACTACACATGAAAACATATACTTTTTCATGTGCCTGTCACAAATTTCCAATAAGCAATTTGTGTCTGGGTTGAGTACATGGTGTTCTATAGTCTAACTGTGATGTCTTGCAGCAGGGAAGGGCAGCAGATAAACATGATAAACCAATGACCTGTGGTGAGGTCAGTAGCTGAGTAAGCACTGGCTATTATCAAAGCCAGATTTATTCACAAATAAACAAATTTCACCATACAACATAACTTCAACAACCAGAGTGACATAGGCTATTATTAACTGATATTGACAAACAATTTTTACCAAAATGTAAATACAAATGTAGCCAAGATACACTGCTCAACTCAGCTCAGTCATAGACCAATGTATCATCCACAGTTACAACTGATAGGTGGCACTAAAAGACCAATATATAGACACATTTCATCTGAATAATTCGCAATGCAAACTCCATAGCATTTCACAACTGATTTACAAGCCACTCCTGCATTGTCTTGGCTGTCTGCTTAGGGTCGTTGTCCTGTTGGAAGGTGAACCTTTGCCCCAGCCTGAGGACCTGAGCGCTCTGGAGCAAGTTTTCATCAAGGATCTCTCTGTACTTTGCTCCATTCATCTTTCCCTCGATCCTGACTAGTCTCCCCCTGCCACTGAAAAACATCCCCACAGCACAATGCTGCCACCACCATGCTTAACTGTAGGGATGGTGCCAGGTTTCCTCCAGATGTGATGCTTAGAATTCAGGCCAAAGAGTTCAATCTTGTTTTCATCAGACCAAAGAATCTTGTTTCTCATGGTCTGAGAGTCCTTTAGGTGCCTTTTTGCAATCTCTAAGCGGGCTGCCATGTTCATTTCACTGAGGAGTGGCTTCCGTCTGGCCACTCTACCTTAAAGACCTGATTGGTGGAGTGCTGCAGAGATGGGTGTCTTTCTGGAAGGTTCTCCCATCTCCACAAAGGAACTCTAGAGCGCCGTCAGAGAGTGACAATCGGGTTCTTTGTCACCTCCCTGACCAAGGCCCTTCTCCTCCAATTGCTCAGTTTGGCCGGCCGGCAAACTCTAGGAAGAGTCTTGGTGGTTCCAAACTTCTTCCATTTATGAATGATGGAGGCCACTGTGTTCTTGGGGACATTCAATGCTGGGGACATTCAATGCTGCAGACATTTTTTGATACCCAGACAATTCCTTTGACCTCATGGCTTGGTTTTTGCTCTGACATGCACTGTCAACTTTGGGACCTTATATAGACAGGTGTGTGCCTTTCAAATCATGTCCAATCAATGGAATTTACCACAGGTGGAATCCAATCATGTTGTAAAACTATCTCAAGGATGATAAATGGAAACAGGATGCACCTCAGCTCAATTTCAAGTCTCATAGCAAAGGCCCATTCTACAACAATGAAAAAATAAAGTAAAAATGTATAAAAACATTTTTTTTATTTACATATGTATTCAACTTATGTATAAAAAAATTTTTTTTAAACATTTCTAAAAACGCATTTTTGCTTTGTCATGTGGTATTGTGTGTAGATTGAGGATTTTTAAAATCCATTTAATCAATTTTAGAACAAGGCTGTAACAAATTGTGAAAAAAGTAAAGGGTAGACCTAAATGAATACTTTCCATGTTGACTTTATATTTTAAATAAGGTTTGAACAAATATTCCAAAAATTCTAGCTTGATAAATCAAATGCATTCACAGGGATGTTGTCTATTCTCATGATTCAACAGAAGCATAACCCACAAATTGCAAAAGAACATGCATTTAGGTCTACCTTTACCTTTAAATTAAGTCCATTAGTCAGTCCTTCCCTCTCAGTGACAACAGAAGCCCATGTCCATTATTTTATTCTGCATGCACACAGCAGGGAAGGCACACATGTAGAATGGGTGTAATGCAGTTAGTCACATCCATTTTGTAGAAGCCAAAGCTCAGGCACCAATGAAGTGGCCGGAGAAGTCCCATTCCCACTGTATATACAAAGCAAAAGTACATGTCCAAGAGGTCTAAAAAAAGTCAGGGTAAAAACTATGAATTTGTTATGATATTTCAAACAAGTCTACAGTGCAGTACTTCGTCTGCCCGACAGCTAGCAATGAGGGAGATGGTGGTTGCCTTGACTGTCATGAATAAAGCCACGTGTTGTATGCTGCCTCTGTCTGGTCTTAACTTTCATTATATTTGACGTTCCACTCTTCGAACCCTGCAAAAGGTACATTACATGATGATTCCAACAAGGCATCCATTTGTCAGGTTGTTTTTACTAGCTACAGTTCAGGTCCACATACACGCTAGCCAAATACATTTAACCTCAGTTTTCACAAATCCTGACATTTAATCCAAGTAAGAATTCCCTGTCTTAAGTCAGTTAGGATCACCACTTTGTTTTAAGAATGTGAAATGTCAGAAAAATAGTAGAGAGAACTATTTATTACAGCTTTTTTTTCTTTCATTACATTCCCAGAGTGTCAGAAGTTTACATACACTCAATTAGCATTTGGTAGCATCGCCTTTAAATTGTTTAACTTGAGTCAAATGTTTCGGGAAGCCTTCCACAAGCTTCCCACAATACGTTGGGTGAATTTTGGCCCATTCCTCCTGACAAAGCTGGTGTAACTGAGTCGGGTTTGTAGGCCTCCTTGCTCGCACACGCTTTTTCAGTTCTGGCCACAACTTTTCTACAGGGCTGAGGTCAGGACTTTGTGATGGCTACTCCAATACCTTTACTTTGTTGTCCCTATGCCATTTCGCCACAACTTTGGAAATCAAATGTATTTATATAGCCCTTCTTACATCAGCTGATATATCAAAGTGCTGTACAGAAACCCAGCCTAAAACCCCAAACAGCAAGCAATGCAGGTGTAGAAGCACAGTGGCTAGGAAAAACTCTAGAAAGGCCAAAACCTAGGAAGAAACCTAGAGAGGAACCAGGCTATGATGGGTGGCCAGTCCTGTTCTGGCTGTGCCGGGTGGAGATTATAACAGAACATGGCCAAGATGTTCAAATGTTCATAAATGACCAGCATGGTCAAACAATAATAATCACAGTAGTTGTCGAAGTCAGCACCTCAGGAGTAAATGTCAGTAGTCTTTTCATAGCCGATCATTAAGAGTATCTCTACCGCTCCTGCTGTCTCAAGAGAGTTGAAAACAGCAGTTCTGGGACAGGTAGCACATCCGGTGAACAGGTCAGAGTTCCATAGCCGCAGGCAGAACAGTTGAAACGAGCAGCAGCACGGCCAGGTGGGCTGGGGACAGCAAGGAGTCATGCCAGGTAGTCCTGAGGCATGGTCCTAGGGCTCAGGTCCTCTGAGAGAGAGAATGAAAGAAAGAGAGAAAGAGAGAATTAGAGAGAGCATACTTACATTCACACAGGACACCGGATAAGACAGGAGAAATACTCCAGATATAACAGACTGACCCTAGCCCCCCCGACACAAACTACTGCAGCATAACTACTGGAGGCTGAGACAGAAGGGGTCAGGAGACACTGTGGCCCCATCCGATGATACCCCCGGACAGGGCCAAACAGGCGGGATAACCCCACCGACTTTGCCAAAGTACAGCCCCCACACCACTAGAGGGATATCTTCAACCACCAAATTACCATCCTGAGAAGAGGCCGAGTATAGATCAAAGATCTCCACCACGGCACAACCCAAGGGGGGCCGCCAACCCAGACAGGAAGACCACGTCAGCGACTCAACCCACTCAAGTGACGCACCCCTCCTAGGGACGGCATGAAAGAGCACCAGTAAGCCAGTGCCTCAGCCCCTGTAATAGGGTTAGAGGCAGAGAATCCCAGTGGAGAGAGGGGAACCGGCCAGGCAGAGACAGCAAAAAAGCTGTCCTTGAAACAGTCTTGATATGTTCGTCAAAAGAGAGTTCAGGGTGCAGAGTAACACAGAGGTCCTTCAGTTTTATTTGAGACTGTACAACCATCAAGATTACTTGTCAGGTTCAACAGAAGATCTCTTTGTTTCTTGGGACCTAGAACAAGCATCTCTGTTTTGTCCGAGTTTAAAAGTAGAAAGTTTGCAGCCATCCACTTCCCTTATTTGTTGCGATTGCAAACGTAATAAAATGGTGGTCCGATAGTCCAGGGTTATGAGGATAAACATTAAGATCCACAACATTTATTCCATGGGACAAAACTAGGTCCAAAGTGTGACTGTGGCATTGAGTAGGTCCAGAGACATGTCGGACAAAACCCACTGAGTCGATGATGGCTCCGAAAACCTTTTGGAGTGGGTCTGTGGACTTTTCCATGTGAATATCTAAATCACCAAAGATTAGAATATTATCTGCTATGACTACAGTGTCCGATAGGAATTCAGGGGTCTCAGTAAGGAACGCTGTATATGGCCCAGGAGGCCTGTAAACAGTAGCTATAAAAAGTGATTGGGTAGGCTGCATAGATTTCATGGCTAGAAGCTCAAAAGACGAAAACAGCGTTTTTAAAATTTGTAAATTGAAATTTGCTATCGTAAATGTTTACAACACCTCTGCCTTTGCGCGATGCACGGGGGATATGGTCACTAGTGTAACCAGGAGGTGAGGCCTCATTTAACAAAATAAATTCATCAGGCTTAAGCCATGTTTCAGTCAGGCCAATCACATCAAGATTATGATCAGTGATTAGTTCATTAACGATAACTGCCTTGGAAGTGAGGGATCTAACATTAAGTATCCCTATTTTGAGTTATGAGGTATCACGAACTCTTTCAATAATGGCAGGAATGGAGGTCTGTATCCTTGTGAGATTGCTAAGGCGAACACCGCCATGTTTAGTTTTGCCCAACCTAGGTCGAGGCACAGACACGGTCTCAATGGGGATAGCTGAGCTGACTACACTGACTGTGCTAGTGGCAGACTAGCTAGGGTGCAGGCTAGTGGCCTGCACCCTATTTCATTGTGGAGTTAGAGCCCTGTCTATGTTGGTAGATAAGATGAGAGCACCCCTCCAGCTAGGATGGAGTCCGTCACTCCAACAGGCCAGGCTTGGTCCTGTTTGTGGGTGAGTCCCAGAAAGAGAGCCAATTATCTACAAATTCTATCTTTTGGGAGGGGCAGGAAACAGTTTTCAACCAGCGATTGAGTTGTGAGACTGCTGAAGAGCTCATCACTCCCCCTAACTGGGAGGGGGCCAGAGACAATTACTTGATGCCGACACATCTTTCTAGATCCACATCTTTCTTTATCCTTTCCTACACTGAAATTACCCTTGCCTAACGATTGCATCTGAAGCTGGGCTGTCAGCGCAGCTATCCTCGCCGTAAGGCGATCGTTCTCCTGTATATTATGAGTACAGCGACTGCAATTAGAAGGCATCAGGTTAATGTTACTACTTATCTTTGGCTGTAGGAAGTCCTGACGAACCATGTCCAGATAAAATGTCCGGAGTAAAAATTTGAATGAAAAAAAGTTGAGGGAAAAACTAAAAATATAAACTAATTATAAAGTGGGCAACAAAACGCACAGCAGCACGTAAACAAGTCTGCAAGTTGTGTCCATATGCTTGCGGTCATTGTCCTTTTGGAAGACCCATTTGCGACCAAGCTTTAACTTCCTGACTGATGTCTTGAGATGTTGCTTCAATATATCCACATAATTTTCCTTCCTCATGATCCATCTATTTTGTGAAGTGCACCAGTCCCTTCTTCAGCAAAGCACCCCCACAAAATGATGCTGCCACCCCCGTGCTTCACAGTTGGGATGGTGTTCTTCAGCTTGCAATCCTCTCCTTTTTCCTCCAAACATAACAATGGGCATTCTGGCTAAAAACAGTTATATTTTTGTTTCATCAGACCAGAGGTAATTTCTCCAAAAAGTACGATCTTTGTCCCCATGTGCAATTGCAAACCGTAGTCTGGATGTTTTTGGGCGGTTTTTGAGTAGTGGCTTCTTCCTTGCTGAGCAGCCTTTCAGGTTATGTCAATTTTTACTGTGGATATAG
The DNA here is from genome assembly GCF_018296145.1 of Oncorhynchus tshawytscha. Taxonomy (NCBI): domain Eukaryota; kingdom Metazoa; phylum Chordata; class Actinopteri; order Salmoniformes; family Salmonidae; genus Oncorhynchus; species Oncorhynchus tshawytscha. The sequence goes on from NC_056438.1 coordinate 20,811,830, forward strand.
ATACTTTTGTACCTATTCCTCCAGCATCTTCACAAGGACCTTCTTGCCACAGCTCGCATTGATGTGCCATCCTGGATGAGCTGCACTACCTGAGCCACTTGTGTGGGTTGTAGACTCCGTCTCATGCTACCACTAGAGTGAAAGCACCGCCAGCATTCAAAAGTGACCAAAACATCAGCCAGGAAGCATAGGAACTGTGGTCACCACCTGCAGAACCACTCCTTTATTGGGGGTGTCTTGCTAATTGCCTATAATTTCCACCTGTTGTCTATTCCATTTGCACAACAGCATGTGAAATCTATTGTCAATCAGTGTTGCTTCCTAAGTGGACAGTTTGAATTCACAGAAGTGTGATTGACTTGGAGTTACATTGTGTTGTTTAAGTGTTCCCTTTATTTTTTTGAGCAGTGTATATCCACAGTTACACCTCCAATTGACTCAAATGATGTCAATTAGCCTATCAGAAGCTTCTAAAGCCATGACATCATTTTCTGGAATTGTCCAAGCTGTTTAAAGGCCCAGTCAAATTAGTGTATGTAAACTTCTGACCCACTGGAATTGTAATACAGTGAATTATAAGTGAAATAATCTGTCTGTAAACAATTTTTGTGAACATTACTTGTGTCATGCAAAAAAGTAGATGTCTTATCTGTCTTGCCAAAACTATAGTTTGTTAAGAAGACATTTGTGGAGTGGTGTAAAAATGTGTTTTAAGATCTAGTGACACCCCATCCCGGGTCCGGGACCGTAATCATCGTCTGACACTAATTAGCATAACGCAACGGACATAAATATTACTAGAAAATATTCCTATTCATGAAAATCACAAGTGAAATATATTGAGACACAGCTTAGCCTTTTGTTAATCACCCTGTCATCTCAGATTTTCAAAATATGCTTTACAGCCAAAGCAAGACGCGCATTTGTGCAAGTTTATTGATAGCCTAGCAAACCATTTTATCCAGCTAGCAGCAGGTAACTTGGTCACGAAAATCAGAAAAGCAATCAAATTCAATTTTGACCTTTGATGAGCTTCGGATGTTTTCACTCATGAGACTCCCAGTTAGATAGCCAATATTCCTTTTTTCCAAAAATATTATTTTTGTAGGCGAAATAGCTCTGTTTGTTCTTCACGTTTGGCTGGGAAATCGACCGGAAATTGCGGTCACGAAAACTTAGCTCCATAATATCGACAGAAACATGGCAAATGTTGTTTATAATCAATCCTCAAGGTGTTTTTCAAATATCTATTCGATAATATATCCACCGGGACAATTGGTTTTTCAGTAGGACCAATTGGAAAAATGGCTACCTCTGTATTTTACGTGAGAATCACTCTGAGAGCCATCAGGTGACCACTTACACAATGTAGCCGCTTACGGGTATTCTTTAACATAAATGCGTAAAACTACTTCACAATGCTGTAGACACCTTGGGGAATACATAGAATAAGTAATCTGGTTGATAGCCCATTCACTGCTCAATAGGGACGCATTGGAACGCAGAGCTTTCAAAACACGAGGCCCTTCCGGATTGGATTTTTCTCAGGCTTTCGCCTGCAATAGCAGTTCTGTTATACTCTCAGACAATATTTTTACAGTTTTGGAAACTTTAGAGTGTTTTCTATCCTAAGCTGTCAATTATATGCATATTCTAGCATCTTGTCCTGACAAAATATCCCATTTACTTTGGGAATGTTATTTTTCCAGAAATGAAAATACTGCCCCCTAGTCTGACTCCAACCTAAGTGTATGTAAACGTCCGACTTCAACTGTAGCTAACATTGTTCAATTGAAGGGATGCAAGCACCAAAATATTTAGACACGTCCAAACATGCACAGCTTACCCCAGACAATACCCACACAACATGTTTAAGCAAAAGCATGCAGGGCAGTGTCTGGAGTCAGCAATGGCTGTGTGTCAAGGATTTGAATGGATGGAAAGAAAGGCATGAATACCTTGGGGCCTTTCCTGAAGTTTTGTTGCAGGTTTAGCAAATATTTTTAACATAAAATCCCCAGAATCATAATCATTAGATTATCACAAGGGAACCACTGCCTACCCTGCCTCAAACAAGGAGGTACTATCTGGACTTAGAAACGCTTGTTTTTCTTTGCAAAATGTTTTGTTGCAGTGTGTGCCCTAATTAATGCAACCCAGATCTAGCTAAATGGCCAAAGCTAAAGGGTGTGTGGACCAGTGGAGGCTGCTGAGGGGAGGACGGCTCATAATAATGGCTGGAACGGAGCGAATGGAATGGCATCAGACACCTGGAGACCATTCCACCTATTCCGCTCCAGCCATTACCACAAGCGCACCCTCCCCAATTAAGGTGCCACCAACCTCCTGTGGTGTGGACTGTGTAGTATCTGTGTCTACTGAGCATGTAGTATTTGTAATGCCTGTACTGATGCATCAGTGAATGGAGAGGGTCTATAACGTGGGAGTGGAGGAAATTGACTGATAAGGTCCACTGTACTGTGTTCATCTCTGTATTTCATCCAGATTGAAAAACCATACAGTTATATTGTGTGGTAACTTAGGGAACCAATCTGCCCATAGTGGTACGAGGTGGTGCCAACTCTGAGAATACATCATATCGTGCATCTACTGTGTGGCTTGATGCTTCATTCTCACTGTAGCATAACATGGGAATACTGTTTCCACACAATGTAAAAAAATGTCCCCCTCCCTTCCTTCATAACAGTTTTATCTAGTGTTTCAGCATGTACAGCTTTAGAAAATAACCCAGTGGACATCTGCCAATTGCAGAGGCTGACATGTCGACTATGGAATTTATTTTGTACAGAAAAGACAATACCTCGATAAAGCTACTTTATAGTCAGACCATGTAATCTCTTTCTCAGTCCTTGCATTCTGTATGCTAAAACTGCTCATGAAAATCAAACCATTTCTATTGTATACTTTTTCTAAATATAACATATACTATCGTGGAGAAGAGAAGATAGAACATTTTCCTGAGATCGTAAACAAACATGTTTTTTTCTTGTTGTTTGTTCCCAGCTCCAATGACGTAATGGGCATGTGCGGTGGAACAGCGGTGGTCCTTCGACGAATACTCTGCCTCCTCATCTTAATTCGGGGTTGCTGCAGTAATGGCAGTGGGGGAGGTAGAATCCTGGTCTTCCCAGAGGATGGCAGCCACTGGCTCAACATGGAGGTTATCCTCCGAGAGCTCCACTCCAGAGGTCACAACCTCACCGTGCTGCGCTCTGCCAAGAGCTGGTACATTCCCCAGAATTCCCCTGTCTACACCTCTATCACCGTGAACCCTGCTCCTCCTCCGGCGGGCGAGGACCTGGGTCCTGACTTCTACACCATCCTGATGCAGCGCTCACTGAAACTCCGCAGGATGTTACCGGTCCTCCGTTTCCTGGAGCAGCAGAAGGACACGGCGGCCATGTTGATGATGTTTCACAGCGAGGCACTCTGCATGATCTCCACCATCTTGGATGACTCCGTCCTCGTCGCCAAACTGAGGGTGTCCAGATTCGACCTGATGCTCACCGACCCTGCCTTCCCTGCTGGAGTGCTCCTGGCCCAATACCTAGGCATGCCCATGGTTTATAATGTCCGCTGGCTCAACGCAGGCGAGGCCCACATGACTGTCGCCCCCACGCTGCCTTCCTATGTTCCGATGTACAACTCCCTGTTCAGCGATAATATGGACCTCCTGCAGAGGACAGAGAACTTCCTGCGTTACCTGGTCATCCTCCTCCAGGAGCACCTGGTCATCCTGCCACTCTACGCCAACCTGCTCCAACGTCACTTCCCCCCTGGTGCTGACCTGCTCTCCATGCAGCGCTCAGCAGACGTGTGGCTGATGCGGGTGGATTTTGTCTTTGAGTTCCCGCGGCCTACCATGCCCAATGTGGTCTATGTGGGGGGCTTCCAGTGCCGTCCAGCTGAGCCACTTCCTGCTGACCTGGAGGCCTTCATGCAGAGCTCTGGAAAGCACGGGGTGGTGGTCATGTCTCTGGGAACGCTGGTGTCTGCCCTGCCTAAGGAGGTGACTGAAGCAGTGGCCCAAGCCTTTGCCAAGCTGCCCCACAAGGTGGTGTGGAGGTTCCTGGGAGAAAGACCAATTTCCCTGGGGAACAACACCCTGCTACTGGACTGGCTCCCCCAGAACGACCTCCTGGGCCACCCCAAAACCCGCGCCTTCGTGGCTCACGGAGGCACCAACGGCCTGTATGAGGCCATCTACCACGGGGTCCCTGTGCTGGGCCTGCCGCTCCTCTTCGACCAGTTTGACAATGTCCTGCGGCTGCGGGTGCGCGGGGTGGCACGGGTGCTGGAGGCCGCCACTCTCACCACAGAGGACTTCCTGGAGGCCCTAAGGGATGTGCTGGAGAATAAGTCCTACCGCCACAACATGCAGAAGCTCTCTGGCCTGCACCGCGACACGCCCCTGTCCCCGCTCGCCAGTGCCACCTTCTGGATTGAGTACGTGATGAGGAACGGTGGAGCGTCCCACCTGCGCACCGAAGCCTACAGCCTGCCCTGGTACTCATACCACAGCCTGGACGTGGCGGCGCTGCTCCTGGCCCTCAGCGGGGCCTCTCTCTGGGCCTCAGTCTATGTCTGCAGCAGGCTGTGCTACAGGAGCTCCAGGAGGAAGACCAAGCTGGAATGAGACATGAATCTAAAGATGGCCCAAGATGGGTATTTTAGATGTTGTACGTATTTGACCATCAATTGGCACTTTTCTGTCAATGATTTAAAAAATTGCTCAAAAGAATCTTGAGAAAAATTTTACAAATTCAAAAAAGAACTCCAAAGCCCACCATAAATGCATAATAACATTAAAGGGAAGTACATGACTCAATAAAAACTGATGAAAAGTTATTTATATTCAGACTGGCCTTAGGGAATGTGGTGCCATGGAACTGTCAGATTACATATTGGATTTCAGTCTGGTGAGGGAAAGTACAAGATGACAAAGATAACAATCTCCTCTCTATGATATCATGTGTTAAAAATACAGCCTAGCCAACATTGTCTCACACTCCCATTCTCCTCAAACAATTTGAATTGTGTAGTCGTAGCTTTTCCCTGTGCCTGAGCTACAAAGTAATCTTGGTGCAAATTATGACTATACTGTATACCACAGTCGTACACAGCCAACAAATATGTTTGTTCAAAGGAAAAATATATGTCATCCTCATACTTTTCCACCTAAAAGCCCCAGTAAGAAGTCTCAATAAAGATGTAATTACTGTCATCCGAGTACAGTCAATTGACATTACACACTCCTTTTTCTGTTGAGTGGTGCGCGTTGTGTTGCATTTACACTGTCTCTTTGTTAGGCTGTAATCTCAGCCTGTCAGTTGCTTCCTCCTCCTTCTCCGGTGCAGAGGCTGATCCTCTCATCACATGGCCTCTGTGGCCTGTTATCTCTGCTTTCTGACACAGAAACACACACACGCAGTGAGAGGCATCCATTGTTTAAGAGAAGACAAAGGGGAAATATGTTATGTTACAGAATATTTGTTTCTTAAATGCTTTGCCTTAGTTTCCCCAACCATGAGAAATGGTCACAAATTCATAGATTGTTACAAGAATACCATCCATAAAGCACTTAGAATGTTTCCCTTCCTTCCCTACACTCATAAAACCTGTCTCCTTCTCACTCACTTTTTTTCCTCCTCTAACGGTAAAAGAAGGAGGGAAAAGGGAGAAAGAGGGCGGAGAGGAGTGAGTGTTTTTGTTCAGGAAAAGAAAGGGGTTCTCCTGTGGTTCTCAGGATGTTGCCCTTTAAGCCTGGAAAAGTGGGCTTCCTGTCCAGGGTAACAATCAGAGAATAGACTAGGCCCTGAGGATTATGACGCTGTGTTCCTTCAGCAGCAGACACAGTCACTTTGTGTTGTACACTAAGCAGCTGGAGGGAAGAAGAGGTTTGTGGAACGATTTCTACTGCATGGATTTTTAGAGCTGTATGGGTGAGGTGAATGAAAAGATTCTCAAAATAAGTTGTTTTCTTGGCCATTTTTTTTCCTTCTCTTTTTTTATGCTTAAATTGTATGGGTTTCACTTTTAATCTCATGCTCCAATGCAACTGTTGTACATAGTACAATACTGTACATGTTTGTGTAATGTTCTGATTTAATGTTGTAGAAATGCTGTACTAATCTTGTCATGATCCTCCTATCATCTTCATCCTTCTCCTCCTCAGGTTTTCCACCAGGATTTGAGATCACTGGATCCTAAGCAGAATGGAATTTGCGTGATGGATACCTGACTCTAGGAGCCAATAGAAACAATATGGACATATCACATGCATATGAATTTATAGATTTTATGAATGATTTGGATTAGAAAACTTCCTCTGTCGAGTGCATCTTTTTCCACCTTTTCTATCAGAAGTATTGCATTTATGAATGAATTGAATGGATATAAATCCAGAGACTGTCACACCACTGTCTCTCTCTGGGAATATAGATTTGCACCAGAGGGTGAAATAAGCACCTGTGTACTGTAGTACCTGGTTTCTTGTCAAGGGACTTTGAGGGTATCCCCCCTCACCCAGAGACTGTCAGAGACTATGTCCAACAGCAATGACAGCTGCAACCTCCCCCTGAACACCGACACACTTGGTCTCACCTACATCTACAGCCTGGCCTTCTCACTCGGTCTCCCTTGCAACCTGCTGTCCCTCTGGGGACTGTACCAACTGGGCCGGTCCGGCGGGGGTGGCTGTCAGCTGGTCTACATCCTCAACCTGCTGCTCTCGGACCTCCTCCAGCTCCTCACCCTCCCTCTCTGGATCCTCTATCTCCAGGGGGCGCACCGCTGGCCCTACGGCCGCCCCGCCTGCGAGTTCGTGGGCTATGTCTTCTACGTCAACGTCTACGCTAGCGTGGTGTTCCTCTGTATCATCGCACTGGACCGTTGCCTGGCGATAGTACACCCGTTGAGTAGTCGTGGCGTTCGGACCGTGCGGGTGGCAGCGGTATTGGGGGTGGCGGTCTGGACACTGACCTTTCTGTTCTGTTTGGGCGGGCTTCTTCCGTCAGTGTTTGATGCGGAGAGGCTGTTGTGTCTGGAGCAGTACCCTGTCAGCCTCAGATATGCTCACTTTAAGATTGCTACGGTTGTCATGGGGTTCCTGCTGCCCTGTGGTATACTGGGGTGAGTTGGAAACGGAGTATGAAGTATGCTTGGCTGACATGTTATGTGTGATTGCATAAAGAAATGGAGGAGTGTGTCCTGCACTCTGCATCTACATGTGTCTGTCGATAATGCTTTGATAAATATGAAGTGAACACTATAAACAACTTTATATTAACATGTCACATTACATGCAAAAGGATGTGTCAATGAGAGGAGTCTTGTTAAGTCACATCTAACATATTTATCTGACATGACCTTTGACCTTGGCCTCTATCTCTCTCCCGCACCCTCCCCTTACAGCTACACTTCCGCCCGCATAGGCGTGACTCTCCATCACTCGCCATCCGTCTCCGACCAGGGCCGTCACAAAATCACAGGCATCCTCATTGTCATCACTGTCATCTTCATCGTCGTCTTCGGACCCTACCACCTCGTCGGGGGGTACCGTTTCGTCTCCTTGCTCCTCACAGATGACCCCTGTGAGTTGGAGCGGTCCATTTTCCTGTGTTACCGGCTGTGCTATGGCCTGACGAGCCTCAACACCCTGCTGGACCCTCTGTTCTACATCTTCCTGTGTCATGACGCCCGTCTGGAGCTCCGCAGGTCACTGACGCCCTGTCTGGGACAGGGGCACACAGCCCCCAAACAGGTCAGACTCAGTCTCAGAGGGAATCCTGATCAGAGTGACAGTGTGTAGAGAGACTGGATTGGACACGTTTTTAAGTTTCCTGTTCCTTTGATTCTGAGGAAGAAGAATCTGGATAAACTGTATTATGTTACCCGTTTCTTGTTCTTTGATGGTCGAGAGGAGAGGACACATTTTGTGGTGACACCAGCCATACACTACAATGCAGTGTTTTCATAGACTTGCTCAAGGAACTGACTCCACTGGTTTGGCTGCTGAGAATAGGTGATGGGAAAAAAACAGCGATTGTGCCACCTAGTGGGGAGAGCATGTATGCTGTTGGCTGAAATTGGAAAAGGTGTTTCCATCTGCTTCACCTTTCTGCTGACAGTCATCTCTAACTTATAATGCACTGCAATAGCTGCCTCAGTTTATACAGCCATATGAATGACTATCTGTGGATATCAACAATAATGTCAAATATGTCTTGATTACTTGCTTATTGCAGTAAATAAAATCATTTTAAATACCTTATTTATTCATTTGTATGAGAAACTCTTATCATACCCAGTGATACTAAACATACACTAAAACATATTAACAAACACATACTCCAGAGACTAAAACAGACAGTCTGAGAGTCAGTCTTTGTGTCTTTTACTGAGGAGTGGCTTCTGTCGCCCACTCTACCATAAAGGCCTGATTGGTTGAGTGCTGCAGAGCTGGCTGACCTCCTGAAAGGTTGACCCATCTCCACAGAGGAACTCTGGAGCTCTGTCAGAGTGACCATTGGGTTCTTGGTCACCTCTCTGACCAAGGCTCTTTTCACCCAATTGCTCAATGTGGCCAGGCTGTGTTCTTGGGGACCTTTAATGCCGCAGACATTTTCTGGTACGCTTCCCCAGATCTGTGCCTTGACACAATCCTGTCTCAGCACCACCATAGGGAATTCCTTCAACCTCATGGCTTGGTTTTTGCTCTGACGTGCACTGTCAATTGTGGGACCTTATATAGACAGGCGTGTGCCTTTCAAAATCATGTCCAATCAATTGAATTTACCACAATGGACTCCAATCAAGTGGTAGAAACATCTCAAGGATGATCAATGGAAACAGGATGCAACTGAGCTCAATTTAAGGATCTAAATACTTATGTAAACAAATTCTGTTTTTTATTTTCAATACATTTGTCCGAAATTCTAAAAACCTGTACTTGCCTTGTATTAGGGGGAATTGTGTGTAGATTGCTGAGGATTTATTTTATTTAATCCATTTTAGAATAAGGCTGTAAAGTAACAAAATGTGGAAAAAGTCAAGGGGTCTGAATACTTTCCGAAGGCACCATAGAGACTTACAATGGAGAACTCGCTCAATTTGGGCTCCTCTCAAGATACAGATAAGCAGGTCTTTAGGATCAATTTCACAAGACCTGAAAAAAACCTACTTGGTTTTATCAACATTTAACACTCATTTAAGATCGGTGAGCGATTCTGGAATGGAATCAAAGCCAAGGGTCGCGAACGGCCTGCTGCACTGATGGGGCACATGAATAAATAATGAATCCGCATAGAGATATAAGCCCATTTTTATTATTCAGGGACAAACATTATTAATGTAAATAGTGAACAGTAAAAGGCATAGTATTGAACCTTGTGGCACTCCTTGGTTATGTAAAAAAAAAATTTTTTTTAAATAGACTGAACTCCATCAGCAGACAGACACTGAGTGTACAAGACATTACAAGCACCGGCTCTTTCCATGACATAGACTGACCAGGTGAATCCAGGTGAATGCTATGATCCCTGTTTGCTGTCACTTGTTAAATCCACTTCAATCAGTGTAGAGGAAGACGAGACAGGTTAAAGAAAGATTTTTAAGCCTTGACACAATTGAAGCATGGAGTGTGTATGTGCCAATCAAAGGGTGAATGGGCAAAACAAAATATTTAAGTGCCTTTGAACGGAGTATTGTAGTAGGTGCCAGGCACACTGGTTTGAGTCAGGAACTGCAACACTGATGGGTTTTTTCATGCTCAACAGTTTCCCGTGTGTATCAAGAATAGTCCACCACCCAAAGAACATCCAGCCAACTTGACACAACTGTGAGAAGCATTGGAGTCAACATGAGCCAGCATCCCTGTGGAATGCTTTTGACACCTTGTAGAATCCATCCCCCAATGAAATGAGGCTGTTCTGAGGACAAAAGAGCGTGCAAATCAATATTTGGAAGGTGTTCCTAATGATTTGTACACTCAGTGTACATTTACGTCTGTCGTGTAGATCATTTTTGAACCAGCTACAGGCGAGTTGGTCTACACAAATTTCAGATAGCCTCCATAGCAGGAGTGCATGATCGAATGCTTTCAACAGATCAATATAAAGGGCAGTGCGGTGCCGTTTCCTGTTTCCTAGCGCGTTAACCATATAAAGCAGCCAAGATGGTGCTCTGTCCTGGCCTAAAGCCTGACTGGTGCGCATTCGGAATAGATTTTCCATCTAAAAAAGGAGAGCAGCTGAGAATTTACAGAGACTTCTAATATCTTCGCTAGACATGAAAGTTTTGAGATTGTGTGATAATTACGAAGATAGCAGGGATCACCACCTTTGTGGAGCGGGAGATCAAGGGCCACCTTCCACACCTTAGGAATAATACCCAAGAGAATGGATAGATTAAAAAGATATGTGTCAAGGGTTCCACAATCATATGTACAGCAAGTCGTAGAATACTTGGGTCAAGCATGTCTGTCCCAGTGGACTTTTACCATCAATAACTAAGAGCGTCCAGAAATTCCCTAGTAGTGACTTGCCAAAGCGAGACCAGTGGGTCACCATTTACATTAGCAGGCAAGTCTGCAATTGAAAAGGGGTGCATCAGAGCCTACTTGGAATGGGTACCGTACAAAAGCAAAAAGCAAATATAAAAGCATACTAGCACATTGCTGAGCCTTTGGTTTAACACTACTGAAACCATTGCAAAACACACAAGATATATTCCTCAATCCTTCTGGTGTCTATGCTGTACATAACACGGATTCAAAATACAATGATTTATAAACGGATCATTATGTATCCCACTGTTGCAGAACCTAGACGCGAACCTGGCTTTGGCATCGGAACTGTCATTGACACAACACCTTCTCAGTTAGCAGGGTGTGGTTCCTTCGTCTTCTGTGCCGCCTCCTCCTCCGCCCTGAAGTCTCTTCCTCTCAGGCTGGGGGCATTGTTGAGGGACCTCCTCCCCCTCAGCAGCAGCTCTGAGGTACTGCTGGAAGATCTCTGCGTGCTTTGTCGCCGTGACCACTCCCCTAGGTCCTCCGCCAGCACGCTCTCCATTACTGCCGCAAGGGACTGTCTGATCTTATGGCACAGGTCCGGACAGCTGAACACATAGAGGATGGGGTTTAGCACACTGTTGAGGAAGGCTAGGCTGGCGGTGGGGGGCAGGCCGCTGGCCACGAGGCCCCGGAGGGAGGGTCGATACTGAGCTACAGCCTCCAGGATGCTGAAGACGTGGTATGGAGCCCAGCAGACCACAAAGCTCATCAACACTGCTACCACTAGTCTAACGAACCGGAAAGGGTGCCGGTTGCGGCCACGCCGCGCGATACCAATGGTCACTGATACATAGCTCCACACAATGACCACCAGGGGAAGAATGAAGGCCAGGAGGAGCTTAGAGAAGGCCAGGGCATCCTGGCGAGCCTCACACAGCTCTTTTAGGTCAAACTCCCTAACTGGGAGATACTGAGCGTAGTTATAGTAACACATGACTCTCCCGTCATGCCGATGAATAGTATCCCGGAACAGGTAGTACGGTACCGTACAGAGCACAGCCAGGGCCCAGATGATTCCACATACCCTGCCAACCAGCTGCACGTTCCTCCGGTTATGGACCCAGACAGGCTTGTGAACCACCAGACAGCGGTCCAGAGAGATGGCCGCAAGCAGGAAGGCGCTGACGAACATGTTGAGGAAGAAGATGGAGGAGTGGAGTTTGCAGAAGGTGGTGCCCAGGGTCCAGGTGCCTCCGCGGGCCAGGAAGATGGTGAAGAAGGGGAGTGACGCCGTGGCCAAGAGGTCCGAGGCAGCCAGGTTGATGATCCACACGCTGATGACGGTACGGCGGACACGGAAACCCACAACCCCCAGGATGAGAATGTTCTCCAGGATGCCGAAGGAGGAGACCAGGCCGTGGAGACACACCGTGGCCAGGCTCAGAGCCCCCACCTCAGCCGAGGAGTTGGAGGGTACGCTGGCGTTCACCATGGCCTGGATGAGAGGGCAGTAGCCGGGGCTGCGGCTAGAATTGGTCATCTTGACAGTTCGGATTCTGCTTCTGACACTTTGTCCACTTTGACTCTGAATTCCTGTGTACAACACTGCAAAGAAACAAGGCAAAGAGGCATTACGAATTAGGACTCTACTCATTCCGTATCTTGGAAATTCAGAGTTACAGCATGATTGAAATTTAGGAGAATATTCCATCAATGTTACACCAAACATACAAAGAACATGGTTGCCGTGTTCACAGAACATAAAATATTAATGTTCTAGACATGTTTCATGAGAATGTTGCAAGAACATTCCCTTGTATCAGTTGTCAGGAGATCGCCTGATCGTCAAGCTTTGATTGTTGAATTACCTGTGTAGGGCAAAAAACAAAATGTGCACCCAGGGAGGACCCCAGGACCGAGTCTGGGGAACATTCTACTGTATATACGTTAGTTCTCCTTCAGAGAACATTCTTAGCATACCTCTACTTCTCTGCCTCGCTTCCTGATGCTTTAATAAATCGTAAAAGCCATCTCCAAACTGGCAATTGTTTTTGATTATTAGCCATGATGGTTTCTGTCTAACACGACTGAAGTGTCAAGTTTGCCTGAAAAAGTTTAACAGCCACTACCATCTCAAATTGTTAAGAGCGAGAGATGGCTTATCTCTGTCTCACTCTCTCCACATCCTCTGTGCAAGTTTGCCTTGTCTATCTATATATGTGAAAGCCATTGCACAAATAGACAACTTCTGTTCTAGCTATTTGCTAGTTTCCTAATACAGAACGGTGTGTTTGTGTTGATGGAAATGTACCCTATAGTAGGGGAGAGTGGGGTAAGTTGAGCCATTTTTTACATTCAGCATCACTCTGTCAGGGGAAATAAAGATATCTACATATATTTCAGGGTGTTGTTTATCCATGGAAATAATCAGAATTCATGTAAACATAACAGTTTTGAAAACATAGCTTTTTGTAAAAAAGCACATCTTATGGGGTAAATTGAGCAGCGGGACAGGGTAAGTTGAGCCACCTACAAATTCCTTTAAAACCCTGTCTACCTTTATTTCCCAAACACAATTCAACACAATCACTTTGTCTTTTAAAGGGATACTTTGACATTTTGGCAATGAGGTCATTTAACTCATGGATACCATTCTCATGTCTCCATGTCCAGTATGAAGTTGCTAGCAGATACGCATGCGGTTTGCAGTATGCCTTCAACATACAACATTTAAAAAAAAAATGTAAGCACAGGCTTAACACCTAACAAACACTTTGTAATTCATTGCATTACCTCTGGGAAGAAAATAATTGCTCAACCATTGGCTCAACTTACCCCGGGGCAAACATTTGGACTTTACAGTGCCTTCGGAAAGTATTCAGATCCCTTGACGTGTTCCACATTTTGTTACGTTACAGCCAGGTGTGACAAGCTTGTAGCATCATACCCAAGAAGACTTGATGCTGTAATCGCTGCCAAAGGTGCTTCAACAAAGTACTGAGTAAAGAGTCTGAATATTTATGTAAATGTGATATTTCAGTTTTATTTTATTTTTTTATTTACTACAACAACAACAAAATGTTTTCAATTATATAGTAAGGCTGTAACCTAACAAAATGTGGAAAAAGTCAAGGGGTCTGATACTTTTCAAAGGCACTGTCTTAGCCCACACAGCTACAAGGATGCTAGGTTTAGGACTTTATATTGAAGCTTATAGAGGCCCCAACGGATCTATAGAACAATCATAAAATTACACATAACTTCTAATAAACTCATTTGACTTGATGAAAATCAGTTTTTTGGACCTACCTAGCTTACTGCTTTTTCCATGTGGTTTCTTCCTTCACAGACTCCGTGAAATGATAACCTCTTTCTAAATATTTGGTGAAAAGACACATCTTGGTTTCCGAGAAACAAGGGTGGCTCAACTTTCCCTCCTCTCCATCTAAAATGACAAGACAGCTTTTTTGTAAGCCTACATTTCTCAGTTAAAGTGAAAAATACAGAGCCAAAACTTAGAGTAATTTACTCTGGATCTCATCTATTTGTAGTCCACATACAAAATGTTTCTAAATTCCAAAATAGTTTTGAATGGATTACAAATAAAAACCCACCTTAACTGAGAATTCTCTCTCTACTGCTGAGTCCACGTTGGGAGACTTGCTGGCCTGGTTGTGATCAGTGTAGTTATGATTGGTGGGTATTCAAGCACACTGACACGCCTGCAGTTACACCCACTATTCAGTTGAACTGGGGATGAAAAGCATTTGACAGATTAAAGATCTTATCTGGCCTTGTTAATACACTGACTACTGATTATTGGTGATATAGCTGAAGAAGTTTCAGAAGAAACCAATTAAAAGGACCTCAACCCAACCCAAAATGTGTAAAAACTGTATTATTTTTTTAAAAAGTGGACCTGGGGAATGAAAGCAGTTCATATCCTCATTCCTCAATGCAATCTTATGGTTTTGATACGCTCTGCGAATTTTTTGATGCATTATATTTCTCTCTCACACACACAAGCTGTTTCTTTGCAGTGCTGATTAAGAGATTGCTGACGACCACAAAAATATGCTCAAATACCACACCCAGTTGTGATGTGTCGATGGGGAAACTTCAGACGTGAGTCACCCATTGTTTGCTTCATCAACGAGTGAGAAAGCATCCATTCAAACATTCACACAAAATAACTACTCTTTTCTCAACCCACGTGCATGGTGTGTATGGCAAAGCATCATTGACAGTAAAACAATAATCCAAGCACAACAATTGCATCACTAATTAGACTTGCGTCACAGTGACAGGTTCTGTAGAACAGGAAATTCTAAGTTATCTCAGGCAAGATGTGATGTGCCATTGTCCATCTGCGGTTTATTGCCTGCAGTTCTAAAAAAAAAAAAAAAAGGGTAGCCTTTCTTTGCATTGGTGAATGCAAAATGATTCCACTCAACATAGGCTTTTGGTACTAAAGGCACAGCAACATAAAACATTTCAAATGATATCTCAAAAGAAATCTAATTTAGTGACTGTGGACAATATATTCTGTTCTTATAGATTGATAAGGGCCTAGTTAGAATACTAGTTGGGTGTTTCGAGAAACAGACTGGCCAGAGTGCTAATAATGGGCCAGTATGGGAACCTCAAGGAGAAAAATGGGCTGGTGTGTTAGTAATGCCTGAGGCTATTTCTCTGGGGATCCCAATCCATACCTGGCTATTGCAGAACACCAACCTGGTCAAAGAGCAATTCGTATTATTCTGTATGTAAACCAAAACACTCTATTTAGTATGATATGTTACAGGGTTAAGGTTAGGGGAAGGATTAGCGAACATACTAAGTAGTTGCAAAGTAGCTAAAAAAGTAATAAATACTCGAACATTTGCGGAAATGCTAAAGTTGTCCGTGACAACATTCGAACTCACAACCTTTGGGTTGCTAGACATTCATGTTATATGCCCAGCCAACCACCCAACTTCCATTTTTTCCTGAAGTAACCATAGATCTTATACCAAACGTACCACATGTAAAAGAAACCATACTCATTTGAGTGTCAAGGATTTACATTTACTATGTTACGTCTCGTCTATGAGACCTGGCTGAGAACTGGTTTCATGCTAAACTGAACAGAGAAGTGGTAAAGTTGGGTCGAGAGGTTCTGTCCCAAATGCACTAGTTTTGACCAGACAAATAGGGTGACATTTGGAATGTAGCGCTACAGTCCACACTGATCTGCGGGTTACAACGGCGCACTTTTCAGTCCTGTTCATCAGATCCTGAGCCACCCATTTGTATCAATGTTTATCCTATCAGTTTTGAATCCCAATTTACACATTAACGACAACTACGTTAAAATGTCAACGCCTAGCAGCCGATGTTTTTCAAACGGGTGTACGGAATGATTGCAAAATATGTTGAGACAGTGGTGTACCTCTTCCTTCCTCTGAGAGCCTCAGATAAACTGTCGAAACTCATTCTATTATGAACAGGTTTACCCTTGAAATGTACACTTGCCCCTAGTGGACTAATTGCGGTCTGCCACCTAACTGCTTTAAAACAAAACGTATAGGAGGTCGTATGTAACACACAACCTACTTTACTCAAATCTGGGACGTCAGACGTTTTTCAACCTTCGGGCTAGACAAAGTTTCATGAATAATTATACCTGACAATTAACTGCACACACCTGGACCAGGTTTAAATCAGTCCCTGATAAGAGGGGAACAAAAATTTGCAGTGGAACCTGGCTTCAAGGTCCAGAGCGGAGTTTGAGGCATATAGGGAAAATAAGGTGCAATTTGAGACCCAGGGCGCCCTGCTGCCTCTGGAACAGTCATGAGTCACTCTAGAACAGGGCTCTCCAACCCTGTTCCTGGAGCACGATACTTCTGTAGGCGTTCAATCCAAACCCAGTTGGAACTAACCTGGTTCCGTTTATCAACCAGCTAATTATTAGAATCAGGTGCGCTAGATTAGGGTTTCAGCCTAATCTACAGGACAGTAGCCCTTCAGGAACAAGGTTGGAGAGCACTGAACCAGAGAGCTAAATGCTCTGTAACAATATTAGGACTGAAATGAGGGTTTAGCACTGTGTTTGTAGAAACATTATCAGCATAGGCTGCTGTAATAGACAAAGGAATCATTTCAAAAGGTTGGAATTAATCTAGACTATTCAATCTATGTTACTGTCTTTTGTATTTCAGCGACTCCTGATTTAGCCCAAGGGACAAATACGTAAAAATGTATCAAACAATGAAAAGTCCTTTATTGCCATCAGAACATGAGTGAGAAGACCAGAGACAACCTGACACAGAGTGAAGAGTTGACAGTACCTAAACAGTACTACTAACATACACAAACGTCAACATTCTCCCCAACCAGAAAGACAGGGATACAGGGAGCCAAGAGAGGGAGATACAGTATAGACAAGTGAGGTATACGTTTCACACAAACAATACATTAAGTGTTCAATCGGTCATTTAATCCCACATGCAGGCATGCACAACTGAATTCATTATTTGAAATAATCAGTGCTCTGCTCTCATACCATGACACAGAAAGACAGTTTAACCAAAAGGGGGCAACACAATCCAGTTTTTTAATCCAGTAAACACACCTCATCCCACTCAATACTTGTGGCTGTGAGAACACTGATGTGCCAGGTTTGTGTTAAAAACATATTGTAATACTTAAGAGTAAGAAATGGGGCTAATTCTATTCTTAGTCATACCAGTAAAAAAGGCAGCCATCTTGTGGGTCAATGAGTGGTGGAAAGGTAGTCAGAGAAGCCACTACAGTACTAAAGTGTCTAAGGCAGGGCTCTCCAACCCTGGTTCTGGAGTTACCGCCTGGAAGGAGCAAAAGCCTGCCTACAGGATGGTAGTTCTCCAGGAACAACATTGGAGCCCTGCTCCAAGGTATGGATTCTTAAACACATTCGATGTGGACATTAGCAGCAGTTCTAGTAGTGGATGACGTAATGGTGAAGCTGAAACGTGACCCTCTCCCTCATGCAAAGCTACTGCTAAATGATCATGCAAATTAGCTTGTTTATCGATTTAGAAAAATAGAGCGCAAACTCAGACAGAAGAAATCAATCAGTTCATCTCAGACAGTTGATTTCACTTCCATTTTATTTCACATTTTCTATGATGTGGAAAGAACAAAAGTAGTTGAGAGGTAACCAAGACGACAGTAACAACATGAGCCCACAAGCCAATAAGAGTTTGAGTCTCCTCCCTCACGCCCCTCGCCCGCTACCTTTTAAGAACAGGACAACCACCTTGCTTATAGTTAGTTAATCTCAAAAACACTCACGTCTCCTCCGAACATAACGTGGGGCGACCACACTGACTGCACCCCACCGCCCGTGACTGAATTGCAACAGTGTCGTGTTGCGGTTGCAGTTTGTGCATCTGTGTGTAACCGTGCGTGTGTATAGCTCTCCTCATCTCTTTTGAAGCTGCGCTCGTCACAGTCAGTCTCCTCACTCCCCGCACGCCACGCAGACCCTCTAGAAGGGTGAAACAACGTGGCCAGCCTTCTACAGTCTACCACCCTCCATCTCGTGGTCACCATGGCGTGTGCGTTGGGTCTCCCATGCTGCGGTTCACCCAGGCGTTTGTTAGTGTGGCTGGGAGCTACAGCGCCATGTTACCCTACCTCCCTATTCCACACAGCCAGTAGGCCCGGAGAAAGAGGCACTGTGAAGTTTTGTTTACAGTCTAAATCCATCGACTAATCAAGTACTCAATCTATTTCCTTGTCTGTCAGTCTGAAAGGCTGTGTGTAGGACCAGCCCCGGACACGAGCGTCAAGCAAGGGAGAGGGGAAGTGACACAACACCCCTTCCTATCCTCCCAGCCAATAGTGGCCTCACCTGCCATTGTGAACTCATCACTGACCCAGGGTTGCCAGCTCTCAACTGTGCACACGTACATACATACATACATACATACATCACATACACACACACAGCCCAAACGCTGTCCAGTCCACTCTTAGGGAGGACAAGAGCCTTGAGTTTCTTGTTTGGCACCAGACTCTCTGGCCAGTCATTCGTTCCCTCGTTCTTTTCTGTATTACCACAGTTAATACCTCTGCAATCATTTAACTCCCCCTTCCCTCGCTACTGGTCTGTTCTCTTCTCAAAGAAAAACCTCTTTCCTGTGAAACAAAAACAAACTCGTTTTTTTTTTTTTTCAAATTCAAGGCACAATGTCTATCAATAATCACATCTGTTTGACTTTCTGTCCATCATCACCAACTGACGTTTAGGCCAGGGTACGTAACGTAACACGCCTGACGCTTGTTCTTCACCTCTTGGACTCGTCCGCCCATCCCTCCTATCCTCCAGCTAGCATCATCTATCCTCCGGACCTTAAGACTGGTAAAAGACATGTCTGTTTGAATGGGAGAGCGGCCAAAAGTCCAAACCAGTGATAACATCAAAATAAAACAAAAACTTGCAAAAAAAATAAAAAATAAAGTCCCATCCTGTGTTTGTTATTTCTTTAAAAATCAAGTCGTATCCACCAGCTATTTTCTGGCAAGCTAGGTGTTTTTTATTTAAATAAGCACTAAGTACTGATAGATAGGATAACATACACCATTACGTGTGTTTTTAAGATGCTTTTGTCGTTTTTATGTACTCTCTCCCCCCTCTCTCTCATAGTAGTATGAATCTGGTATTTTGTCGTTTTTCACTCATCTGTTTTAAGGTTTAAGTAAATGCAAGCAGGGACAGAGTTTGCCATGAAGTCTTGCTCTAGACGTGGGTTTTTAGGGGGCGAGGCCTAGTCCTCTACGAGACGCCGTTGACAAGGGTCTCGCTGGGTGTGGCCATGCCGTTGCTAGGGGAACGCTTGGAGGGGGCCATGTGCTCGTCCCTCTTGGCACTGCTCCCGTTCTCCTGAGGAAGGAGAGCAGGGGAGGGAAATGGTCAGTTTAACAGGAACACTAAAAGCTGACATCTTCGTGTGTGTGTGTGCGCATACCTTGAGCTCGGGAGCAGCAAGTGTTTCCTGGGGAAGGGTCTGTCGGCTCTGGGACTCGGCGCGGGAGATGTAGTCCGCCACGGTCACTGCAGAACAAAATCAACCCAGAGAAAAGTGATGTAACCACGAGATCCAGTATAATGACAACCCCAGCGCTGCACAGTGAGGGGATCAGACTAAGGAAGGATAGGGTAGAGAATAGAAATCTATCCAAGGTCCAGACTGACAACATGGAGGGACGGTCTGACACACTACTCACCTTCAACTGGCAGTCTGTCACAGCTGGCGGATCCTCCCTCTGGGTGATTGCCACGGTTACGGCGACGGCGGCTCCTGTTGCGGCGCTGGGGTCTGCCCTGCTCATCTGGTAAAAAAATATTTTTATAATGGATAGGAAGTCTGAGAAAATAAACATTATACTTCAACCTAGTCTCACAGCATAACCATCTGGCGTTCTACAAAATTAAGCCTCAAGCCCTCCTACCCAGTCCATTCTCATTGGGTCCGGCCTGGCTGTCTGACTCTGTGGCAGCGGCGTCCATCACACTGGGCTCCTGGTCATTGCGGCGACGGCGAGAGCGTCTCCTGAGGTCTACCTCTCCCACCCCCTCACTGGCATCTGTGTCACCCTGCTCACTCTCACCCTCCAGCAGGGAGAACGGGTTGCTGTCCGGGTCCTTCAGCACTGGACAGGGGAGAGAAAATGAGGGAACGTGAGAGACATGGGAAGATGAGGCCTACAACATCAAACTGCACCACCTTCCAGTTATGAGAAACAACTAGACCATGGGGTTTGACCTGGAAGATGCCAATATCACCCGGGTCCGATTCATTAGGGCTAACTGTAGAAAAACGATTTGCTGCGAAATATACAAACGAGCGTTTCTTATTGGACAAGTTCAGGCAGTACTTCCCTAATTCCGTCCGTTATCTTCCATTTGGTGCTTAATGAATACAACTCAGTACCCTAGCTTGGACTATTATCCCCCCGTGTTGTACCGGAGCTGATTGAGTTGGAAGGTCGTGAGGCGGGTCCTCCGCGGCCACGTCCGGTGTTGGATCCACGGCCCCTGCCACCCCGGCGGGAGCCTCGCTCATCTCCACCCACGCCCCGTGGACGCTGGTCACGCTCATTGAGGTCCTCAGGCTCAGAGGCGTTGGACTGCTCAGAGTTGGTACCTGTAACACAGACAGAAACATACAGCATAAAAACAATGGTATAGAACAAGGGATGAGCAAAAACAGAGGATAAAGAGAGGGTGTGCATGAGGAAAGAGGAAGATGCAGGGTGGGGTCTATGTCAAATAGAGGGTGATTATATTTGTCCTGTTTCACACATGTACAAGTGTGTAACCTGTACCGTGTGTGGTGTAAAATGGAGGACTTTTTTTAAATATCCCACTCACGGCCAGGGATCAGTCATTACTAACAGCGACCCTGGAGCAATTAGGTTTAAGATCCTTGCTCAAGGGCAGATGGACCAATTTTTCATCCTAGTCGGCTCGGGGATTACGAGACCAACGCTCTGAACGCTAAGTTACCTCCCACCATACGTGGGATGTTCTACCGGTAGTCTAAGTATGTACCAGTCAACTCATGAGCAAACCCATGAGAGAGGGTGTTCTCCTAGTAGAGTCAGACTAGTTGGTGTTCACTGCAGCAAAGCTCAAAATTTAACCAGATCATCGTCCCTGAAGACTATTGACAGAGTGTAGCCTGCAAACAACTAATATCACACAGAACCAACAACTAACAACCCAGAACGGAAATTGAATTATTCAGATAAGAAGCATGCCAGGTTTGTTAAGTCAGAATCTGTCATAAACAGGGAGGGATCAAAGGAGTTGTATAGTCACCATATCCAGAGTACTGGCTGTTGGAGGGCCTGCGCCCTCGGCCGCGGCCTCCGTAGATGCGGGAGGTGTGGAGGTTGGTGGAGTTGCTGCTCTCGTCCGTCAGGTAGCCCTTCTCCCTGTCCCCGGGGCCTGTGCCCCCGACCCGACTAGGGGGAGCACGATAACCCACCCCGATCTGACGGAGCTGCTCGTCAATCTGCAGCCGCTCCAGACGCAGCTGCTCCACTTCCTGTTAGAGACAGAAGTACATGTTAGAACTTACATCCTAGACTCATTCCTATTGGGCAGTGTACAGTGCCTTGCGAAAGTATTTGGCCCCCTTGAACTTTGCGACCTTTTGTCACATTTCAGGCTTCAAACAAAGATATAAAACTATTTTTTTGTGAAGAATCAACAACAAGTGGGACACAATCATGAAGTGGAACGACATTTATTGGATATTTCAAACTTTTTTAACAAATCAAAAACGGAAAAATTGGGAGTGCAAAATTATTTAGCCCCCTTAAGTTAATACTTTGTAGCGCCACCTTTTGCTGCGATTACAGCTGTAAGTCGCTTGGGGTATGTCTCTATCAGTTTTGCACATCGAGAGACTGAAATGTTTTCCTATTCCTCCTTGCAAAACAGCTCGAGCTCAGTGAGGTTGGATGGAGAGCATTTGTGAACAGCAGTTTTCAGTTCTTTCCACAGATTCTCGATTGGATTCAGGTCTGGACTTTGACTTGGCCATTCTAACACCTGGATATGTTTATTTTTGAACCATTCCATTGTAGATTTTGCTTTATGTTTTGGATCATTGTCTTGTTGGAAGACAAATCTCCGTCCCAGTCTCAGGTCTTTTGCAGACTCCATCAGGTTTTCTTCCAGAATGGTCCTGTATTTGGCTCCATCCATCTTCCCATCAATTTTAACCATCTTCCCTGTCCCTGCTGAAGAAAAGCAGGCCCAAACCATGATGCTGCCACCACCATGTTTGACAGTGGGGATGGTGTGGTCAGGGTGATGAGCTGTGTTGCTTTTACGCCAAACATAACGTTTTGCATTGTTGCCAAAAAGTTCAATTTTGGTTTCATCTGACCAGAGCACCTTCTTCCACATGTTTGGTGTGTCTCCCAGGTGGCTTGTGGCAAACTTTAAACAACACTTTTTATGGATATCTTTAAGAAATGGCTTTCTTCTTGCCACTCTTCCATAAAGGCCAGATTTGTGCAATATACGAATGATTGTTGTCCTATGGACAGAGTCTCCCACCTCAGCTGTAGATCTCTGCAGTTCATCCAGAGTGATCATGGGCCTCTTGGCTGCATCTCTGATCAGTCTTCTCCTTGTATGAGCTGAAAGTTTAGAGGGACGGCCAGGTCTTGGTAGATTTGCAGTGGTCTGATACTCCTTCCATTTCAGCTTCATTAAATGGTACCCGCAAAACACCAGTCTCAACGTCAACAGTGAAGAGGCGACTCCGGGATGCTGGCCTTCTAGGCAGAGTTCGTTTGTCCAGTGTCTGTGTTCTTTTGCCCATCTTAATCTTTTATTTTCATTGGCCAGTCTGAGAGTCTGAGATATGGCTATTTCTTTGCAACTCTGCCTAGAAGGCCAGCATCCCGGAGTCGCCTCTTCACTGTTGACGTTGAGACTGGTGTTTTGCGGGTACCATTTAATGAAGCTGCCAGTTGAGGACTTGAGGCGTCTGTTTCTCAAACAAGACACTAATGTACTTGTTCTCTTTCTCAATTGTGCTCTGGGGTGTCCCACTCTCTATCCTGCTTAGAGCCAGTTTGAGCTGTTCTGTGAAGGGTGTAGTACATGGCGTTGGCCAAGAAACTGAAGATCTCGTACATTTCTCGCATGGAATAGCCTTCATTTCTCAGAACAATAATAGACTGATGAGTTTCAGAAGTTGGTTCTTTGTTTCTGGACATTTTGAGCCTGTAATCGAACTCATAAATGCTGATGCGCCAGATACTCAACTAGTCTAAAGGACAGTTCTATTGCTTCTTTTATCAGAACAGTTTTCAGCTGTGCTAACACATTTGCAAAAGGGTTTTCTAATGATCAATTAGCCTTTTATAATGATAAACTTGGATTAGCTAAAACAACGTGCCACTGGAACACAGGAGTGATGGTTGCTGATAATGGGCCTGTGTACACCGATGTAGAAATTCCATTAAAAAAAAGAAACTGCCATTTCCAGCTACAATAGTCATTTACAACAATGTCTGATCAACTCAATGTTATTTTAATGGATGAAAATGTGTTTTTTTAAAGACATTTCTAAGTGACCTCAAACGTTTGAACGGTAGTGTACATCCTAGACACATTCCTATAGGGCAGAGCACGTTAGAACATACGCTGCCTGAGGAAGACTAGCTGAAACGCGTTGTAGTTGGGGGTCCTGATGCACTATGCTAACTGCTCCCATATGTATTCTTAAATAAATATATTCTGTTAATAGTCCACTGAAGTTTATTGGAAAGTACTGGCCGCCGACTCGTCTTCTTTCATTACAACATAGACAGAAAGAATATCTTGTGTGGGCAAAGAGCCTGGACCTTGTGGGCTGGCAAACATTTATTTTGAAACATACAGGACCCATCCCAAAACGGCATCACATTCCCTATATTGTGCACTACTTTTGTCGGGAGCTTTACGGGCCATACTGCAAAAGTTACACGTGAAATTTCAGTATCTGAGGAGAAGGAAAAAAGCCTTTTCAAGACTGACATATCTTTTTCAGTTCTGCAGTGTGGGCAAGACGGTGGGTAGCCGGATCAGTTTAGGAGTGTAAGGGCTGGGGATCAAGTACACTGACAGCAGTTCACTGGGACCTTTTGGTGAGGTGGCTGAGGGTGTCACTTCAGAATGCAACAGCTGCTGAACAGCTGACCCTTGAGGGAGGTGGCTGACCAGGAGCAAGGGGGTGCAAGGATGGGTAGAGGTGTTATTTTGGGAGGCTAGGGTCCAGATAACCTGTAATCTACACCGCTACCCCCTCTTCCCAACACTGAGCAGGGGACTATTTATAAAAGCACGCAGGGTAAGGGTAAAACGGAGCTACTCTCAGCAGCTTTCACATGGAGGTAAATGGTGGATGGAGGGGGGACAGGTGACCACTGAAATGATCTGGAACCCCCACCCACCCCACAAGTCCCCATACAGTGTACAGTACATCACCTATTGGAAGACACTAGTTTCCCATATTCACAAGTAGGTAGATTAGAAACTCTTGCTCCTGATTCAGGGTCAGATATTAATTGCCTTCTATGGTTATGGGGGAGGGTAAATTGATCCTAGAACTGTGGGTAAGGGGAACGCCTACCATGCGTGTATATTCAGGCCATTGGCCCAGTCACAGTGCCTAGGTTTACTCTAGATATTCAGAGGCATATAGGGTCAACATTTACTGTGCCTTGAGAAAGAATTCATACCCCTCGACTTACTCCACATTGTTCTGTTACAGCCTGAATTCAAGCTACACACAATACCCCATAATAACAAAGTGAAAACATGTTGAGACATTCCTGCAAATTTATTGAAAATGAAATAGAGAAATCAAATTTACATAAGTATTCAAACCCCTAAATCAATACAGATTAGAATCAACTTTGGCAGAGATTACAGCTGACAGTCTTTCAGGGAAAGTCTAAGAGCTTTTTGCACACCTGGATTGTACAATATTTGCACATTATTCTTTTAAATTATTTAAGCTCTGTGAAGTTGGTTAATGAACATTGCTTGACAGCCATTTTGAAGTCTTGGGTTTATGTGATTTAAATCAAAACTATGCCACTCAGGAACATAATGTCGCCTTGGTAAGCAACCCCAGTGTACACTGGGCCTGTGTTTTAGGTTATTGTCCTTCTGAAAGGTTCATTTGTTTCCCAGTGTCTGTTGTTTAGCATTATTTTCTTTCTTTTTTACCCCCCCCCGATGACAAGCATACCCATAACATCGCAGCCACCAACATGCTTGAAAATATGGAGTGGTACACAGTGATGTGTTGCGTTTGCCCCAAATATAAAGCTTTGTATCCAGGACATTGAGTTTTAATTTAGTGCAATTTTGCAAAAGGATGCATGTTTTGGAACATTTTATTCTGTACAGGCTTCCTTTTCACTCTGTCATTTTGGTTAGTATTGTGACTATAACGTGGACCAAACCTCAGTTCTCCCACATTACAGCCATTAAACACACTGTCTTAACGTCAACATTGGCCTCGTGGTGAATTCCCTGAGCGGTTTCCTTCCTTTCCGGCAACTGAGTTAGGAAGGATGCCCGTATCTTTGTAGTGACTGGGTGCATTGATACACCATCAAAAATGTCATTAGTAACTTACCATACTCAAAGCGACATTCATTATTAAACATTTCCACAAACAATTCCACTTTGACATCATTAAATCTCAATTTAATACAATTCAGCCTGTAACAAAATGTGGAAAAAGAGGAGTGAATACTTAGAGGGTTGAGTGTCTATTACTTGTCTGGTGGTCTGTGTACAGGTTTCTGCTTGTGTGTCTCACCTGTAGGTAGGCCACATGGTACTCCAGCAGGGCCTGGGCATTGCTGATGTTCTCCTTAGTTCCCACAAAGACGAAGGGGACCATACCCTGGAGAGGAGGAGAGGAGGATTTAAGACAGTAGACTGGTAGAGCAGACTTACTAGTGGAGAGCGCGTCATGGATTTGAGGAGGGAGAGTCCTGCTGTTTAGTCATGGACATTTGTACATTTCGCAAGGGCCAAAGAACCGATGTATTTACGATGATGTAGAAATATGCTGAATGAGAGAGGGTTCTCTTTGAAGGAAACATTTTAGAAAACTTGCGTGTACGCTCACAATCACAAGAAAGCACACTAAACAACAAACACCAACCGATGAGACCCCAGCCAACCCCCCTAGAACGGGTGCCGTACAGACAGACATGCTGTGGAAACTGAAATGGGATAACTGGCAGCCTGTAGACAGAGCTTATGGTTTTACAGAAATCCCAGTTGAAGGACTGCTGGATTTCCTGCTTATTCTCTCCTAACTCCAGAAATCTTCCAACCAGAATCTCTGGAAATGTTGGGAAAGCGATCAGAATTTTGACAAAGACTATGGCGGTGACAGTGAAAACATAGAAGCGGTAATTAACACTGTGGTACGGTTATTGTTAGAGCGGCCGCAGCGCTCCATTCACCTCTTGTTTAGGGGCAGTGTCTTCTCTGCCAGCCCCCTGCCTGCCTACCTCCTCCCGGGGAAGCTTTTTGTCGTTGTCCCCCTCAATCCGGACCCGAACCACACCCGACTTGTCTACGATCTCCTGAATGACTTTTCCGTTCTTGCCGATCACTTTGCCTGGGAGAGAGGGAGGGGGGGAGAGAAAAAGTGGACGAGTCAGGAATAGTTGGACGAGTCAAGTTTATATTAAAATTAAAAACAATGGCACAATTGAGATGGTATCAATGTTTCTCAATACATGTATGTATATATACAGGACATTTTGTGATTGACTAAATCACAGGTATGTGCTTTAACTTGTTGAGTGTAGGGAGGAGGATTTTTATTTTTTTGGGATGAAAAACATACCCATTTGAAACTGCCTATTTCTCAGACCCAGAAACTAGAATATGCATTTAATTGTCAGATTAGGATAGAAAACTCAAGTTTTCAAAACTGTCAAAATATTGTCTGCGAGTATAACAGAACTGATATGGCAGGCGAAAACAGGAGGAAAATCAAACCATGAAGTGGCTTCTATTTTGAAAGCTCCATGTTCCATAGCATGCCTTCGCTCCATTTAAAGGGATACAAACCAGATTCCTTTTCCTATGGCTTCCTCAAGGTGTCAACAGTCTTTAGACATAGATTCAGGCTTTTATTTTGAAAAAATGAGCGAGAAAGATAACATTGCGTCAGTGGATAGCTGGGTGTTCGCAGAGTTTTGCTTGCGCAACAGAGTGGGGCAGCCATTGTCTCTCCCTCTCCTATTGAAAAAGTGATTGTCCCGGTTTATATATTATCGATTATATATTTTAAAAACAACCTGAGGATTGATTATAAAAAACGTTTGACATGTTTCTGTGGACATTACGGATACTATTTGGAATTTTCGTCTGCAATGTCGTGACAACTCGAGCCTGTGGATTTCTGAACATACCGCGCCAAACAAATGGAAGTATTTTGGATATAAAAATAATCTTCATGGAACAAAGGGAACATTTGTGTAACTGGGAGTCTCGTGAGTGAAAACATTGCTTTTCGTGACCAAGCTACTTTGATACTAGGTGTTCATGTTTTTTTCTAGTGATCGATAAACACAAACGCTTGGCTTGCTTTCGCTGTAAAGCATATTTTCAAAATCTGACACGACAGGTAGATTAACAACAAGCTAAGCTGTGTTTTGCTATATTGCACTTGTGATTTCATGAAAATTAAATATGTTTAGTAATTTAATTTGAATTTCGCACACTGCAATTCAGCGGGTGTTTTTGAAAATTATCCCGCTAACGGGATGGGGTGCGTCAAGAAGTTAACTCACCTACGAGGTTCCTGGGCACCTGGAAGTAGTCTTCTTTGAACTCCAGGAAAACCCTGGCCAGTTTCACTGCTTCTGGAGTCTGCAATGCAAACAAGCCATTATACACAGAGACAAAGACTGACACACACACCAAGACCCCTCTCTCTCACCTAAACACACGCACAAACACGACACGCCCACACACCTCTCCATAGATCCTGAAGGTGCAGCTCTCCTCCTCCAGTTCGATGGCGGTGACGCCGGGCACCTTCCTGGCCTGCTGGATGTTGGCACCGTGGGAGCCAATGGCCAGACCCATCAGGTCTTCCCTTACCTTCACCTCCTCCTGGTATGCTGACGCCAACTGCTTACTGGTCTGGGGGGCAAGGAGAAAAGGGTGTATGTCTCGACATTTTGATGGCCGGTCTCCACGTTACATTTTAATTGAATGAACATGATGTGCATTTGTACCTCAAGGTGTTTAGTGGCTTCTTCGTTGCGGGACATGAGCATGAGCTTGGTACGGATGCTGCGGAAGTGCATGTCGCTCAGGAGAGCAGCACGCTTTACTGACGTCTCGTTCGTTGACTAGAGAAAGAGAGAATTAGTGTGAGAAAGCTACTTTTACAGAGGAAAAAAGGACAAAACTATGGTCCGTATTAAAAACATGTCGTAGTTGTTGTGTTGATATAGGATCAAGCCCCCAGTCCATATAACCTTATGAATGACCTAAAAAGGCTAAATTGATCCTAGATCAGCACTCCTACTCTGAGAAGCTTAGTGAATACAGGCCCTGGAAGCAGTAGTTGTGATACTGACCAGCACGGTGAGCTCGTGTGAGGCTGCACTGTAGAAGATACAGTTGGCTCCGATGGCTTTCCTGAAGTCTTTGTGGATGTTGTCGTTTGCACAGCTGTTGGTCCAACAATAAACTCTGGGTGAATCCACAGTTACTCATAACAATAACAACACACTATGTAGCTACTGAGAGAGGTGGCATTGGCCTGGCCAAACACGACAAAGGTCAGATGACATTTCAATGTATTTAACTGTAATAAGAACTCCCTCACAAATAGCACCGAATAACCTACATAGTTCACTACGAGACGGAACAGTCAAAAGTAGTGCACTAAATAGGAAATAGGTTTTCCATTTCATGTCAAAGCAATATACTCCAGTGACTATTGGAGTAACACCCATAGACGGTCAGTCTGAGTGCAGTGCTACAGCGCCACCAGTGGTGAGGCTGGTGTAGTGCAGTGCCAGGGTCAGACACTCACATGTCCCGGAGGTCTTCTGGGACAGCGATGGGGACCTTGTGGAAGGAGTTTCGGGAGGAGGGGCTGTTGGGGTTGACGGGCCGGATGCGTTCGTGTGTGACGATCTCGTTGTATGTGGCGTCGCAGGCTGCGTACTCGATGACATAGAACTGAAGGGTTCAAATAGAGACAAGGGTTCTCAGAGAGAAATGGCAACAGAAATAAAAGTAGTGCTGAAGAGTATTTAATCAATAGAGACCGACCCATATGAACATATGGGCCAAATAATATGGAGGAGCCATATTCAGTCAGGCTAGACACGTTTATACTACCCAACTACCTAGTCAGCAAACACCGCAACAAATCTAAAAAAGACCAAGACTGCATTCATACCACAGACAACTTATTTCTCCATCACATTGAGGATTAATAGGGTTTTTAAGGAAAATAAATCAAAAATGGCACCCTTTAATATTTCATCCAGCTTAGCCTTTATTCATTTGATTGATGAACCAAGCCCTTTTTCTTGTCCCCTCTGGCTCAGAATGAGAGCGAGAAAGAGGGAGGAGAAAGAGACGGAACACACCACACGCCATGCTCTTAGACCAGTATTAAAACCATCACTAAACAGATCAGACATTCCAACAGGGCTTTATCATGGATCCAAATGCAGTTGTCGTATCTAGCGTCACACAGCACGAGGCCTCAATAACAAACACCTCAGTCTCACCCTACTGACCCATAGTCAGTCTGCCTGTTTGATTCCCATTTGATTCCCAGAGCTCCGGTCAAAAGTAGTGCACTATATAGGGAATAGGGGGCCGACTCGGGAAGAAAACACCTCGCCACTCCTGAAGATCTGAGAGGATTGAATAGGTATAAAACAAATGGTAGTTGCTTTCGAGTTCCTTCTCATAGACTAGGTGAAACTTCCCCCATAATTCCACCTAGAGAATGCTTTCTGATCTACAGAAGTGCATCAGGTGTAGGGGTCAATATGGAATCTAGAATCTGTGTATAGTCTGGGTGGCCCTACAGTATGGGCCAGCCTGCATTAAAAACAATGCGCTTCCTGCTGCCTTAGCTGACCCTATTAACCTACACTAGACTGCTGTCGGTCGGTCTGGCCAAGGAATGACTGAGGGATATCCCATAGTGGATGAGGAGGGTGTGCAAAACGCTGATTCATCACACAACATGCACATGACACGAGAGTGCACCAAATGACAACATGGACTGATCTTGATGTTGAAAAGAGGACTAAATAGCTAAAGTATTGGTTGAGAATGAGATATTCTTCATGCCTCTGTTCACAAAAGAGAGTGAAACTTGACTCCTTACGAACACACACCGTGCCCCCCCACCGACCCCATGCCGGCCCCAGCGTGCACCCAACCCCTAACTCACCAGTCCCTGACTCACCTCTCCCTTCATCATTCTCACCCGGGCCAGCCACCAGCCACATGGCTCCTGCTCGTTGGCCCTGGAGTACACCTGGGGAGGGGTAGAGGAGAGATGATTAAAACTGGACAGAGTTTATACCTGCAAGGGATGCAAACTTCCACTATGTCCCTGGTTTAAAAATTCTGGATTTCCTGTTTAGGCCCATTTCCTCCTGTATATAGGAATCTTCCAAACAAAAGTTCTAGGAAACCTGAGAGTTCCCATAATTTTGCAACCCTAATTCCTGCTTAGGGATGCATATAGCAAGGATGGTACCAGAGCAATAAGAGGAATATAACTGGACAATTACAAAAAGAGGGAATCTCTCTTTGGAAATCAATGTAGCATAAACCATCACTTTCAGGTGTGAAAAACTTATAGGAAAGTGATAATTGTGAATGTATGAGATATAAATTAATTATATGGACAATGAGATGAGTTTGTCTCAATGGTGATAATGAGTGCTGCTGTGATGAATGGAATCCTAGCTGGCTAATCACGTGACTAAATTGGACCGTGGTTAATCTCTCTCTATATCACGCTGCCATGGTGAACAGGACTCTGGGTAATCTCTGGACTAGCAGGGAACTGCCACATGGGTAGTAATCTCCAGCTATGACTGGAATCATGGCGGAGGAAGCAAACTAGACCGTTGATAGTGATATGGATTAATGTATGGTACAGGACTCTGTATGACATCACAGTAACACTGGGGGAAAACCGCGACCCCCCCCCCCAGAAATCCCAGTTGGAAGATTCCTGGAACTTTTCTAGAAGCAGTTCCGCAACCCTAGAGGGAGATAGTGGGGTTTGTGACATGACATGAACAGCCTGGCGTACCTCAACCTCCTCTCCCTCGCCGATGTCCTTGTGGTAGTCGGCTGGAGGCGGCAGCCGCACGTCACTGAAGGGCAGCTGTCTCTCTGGTTGCCAGCTTTTTAGGGGGACAGGGAGAGAGGCCAAACAATCAAACACACACCGGTCAGCCATCTTACAAACAGGAGACACCTTAAAGACTACAACATCAGCTAACTCCCTCTTCCGGTCATGTGATTTATGACAGGAAACAAGTCCACTACCCGTAGCACTTTCTCTGGCCTCTGAATGCACGTGCATGCAGGGCTCTACAGTGCAACCATTTTACTCGAATATATGCACCAAAATATTTTGCTGTGAGACCTGGAATGTCATTTTTCATTGTGCTCCTAATTGTCTGTGTGCACCTACATTAACTTAGGCACACACGTGCTCCTTGTAAAAAAAGGTCAGTGTGTAGAGCCCTTGTGTGTGTGTGTGTGTGTGTGTACTTCCAGAACATAGTCCCTAATGAAATTACTAAGAAACACAGCAAAACACAAGACAGACCCAAGAGTGTCAACCCCTAACATAAGGCTTAATAGTCCTGCTGCCTGAGGCGGTGTTCTCTAGCTGACAGACAAATCTCATGGTGACAGTCAGTGAAAGGGAGTAGTGTACAGTTGAAGACGGAAGTTTACATATACCTTAGTCAAATACATTTAAACTCAGTGTCACAATTCCTGACATTTAATCCTAGTAAAAAAAATCCGTCTCAGGTCAGTTAGGATCACCACTTTATTTTAAGAATGTGAAATGTCAGAATAATAGTTGAGAATTTCAGCTTGTATTTCTTTCATCACATTCCCAGTGGGTCAGAAGTTTACATACAATCAATTAGTATTTGGTAGCATTGCCTTTAAATTGTTCAACTTGGGTCAAAGGTTTTAGGTAGCCTTCCACAAGCTTCCCACAATAAGTTGGGTGAATTTTGACGTATTCGTCCTGACAGAGCTGGTGTATCCGAGTCAGATTTGTAGGCCTCCTTGCTCCCAAGCGCTTTTTCAGTTCTGCCCACAAATTTTCCAACTTTGGAAGGATGCTTGGGGTCAATGTCCATTTGGAAGACCCATTTGCGACCAAGCTTTAACTTCCTGACTGATGTCTTGAGATGTTGCTTCAATATATCCATATTTTCCTACCTCATGATGCAATCTATTTTGTGAAGTGCACTAGTCCCTCCTGCAGCAAAGCACCCACAAAACATGATGCTGCCACCCCCGTGCTTCACAGTTGGGATGGTGTTCTTCAGCTTGCAAGCCTCCCCCTTTTTCCTCCAAACATAACAATGGTCATTATGGCCAAACAGTTCAAATTTGGTTTCATCAGACCAGAGGACATTTCTCCAAAAAACTACAATCATTGTCCCCATGTTCAGTTGCAAACCGTAGTCTGCCATTTTTATGGCGGTTTTGGAGCAGTGGCTTCTTCCTTGCTGAGCAGCCTTTCAGGTTATGTCAATATAGGACTCATTTTTCTGTGGATATAGATACTTTTGTACCGGTTTTCTCCAGCATCTTCACAAGGTCCTTTGCTGTTCTGGGATTGATTTGCACTTTTCACACCAAAGTACGTTCATCTCTAGGAGACTGAACGCATCACCTTCCTGAGCGGTATGACGGCTGCGTGGTCCCATGGTGTTTATACTTGCGTACTATTGTTTGTTCAGGTTAACATGGTACCATCAGGCATTTGGAAATTGCTCCCAAGGATGAACCAGACTTGTGGAGGTCTAGAATTTATTTTCTCAAGTCTTGGCTGATTTCTTTTGATTTTCCAATGATGTCAAGCAAAGGGGCATTCAGTTTGAAGGTAGGCCTTGAAATACATCCACAGGTAACCTCCAATTGACTCAAATGATGTCAATTAGCCTATCAGAAGCTTCTAAAGCCATGACATTTTCTGGAATTTTCCAAGCTGTTTAAAGGCACAGTCAATTTAGTATAAGTAAACTTCTGACCCACTGGAATTGTGTTACAGTGAATTATAAGTGAAATCTGTCTGTAAACAATTGTTGGAAAAATTACTTGTGTCGTGCACAAAGTAGATGCCCAAACCAACTTCCCAAAACTATAGTTTGTTAACAAGAAATTTGTGGAGTAGTTGAAAAACAAGTTAATGACTCCAATATAAGTAGATGTAAACTTCTGAATTCAACTGTATTTTTGCAATGGGAAAAGCCATAAACTTACTGGGTGTAACTCAATTACATTTGATCCTAAGATGGCACCTATAATCTACAGTAGATAAATCATCTACATATAGACTGTGTGTATAAAGGCAAAGTGAGACGATTAGAATCATCATCATAAACGTCAGTGGATTACAGAACTAGTATATCGGGGAGGTAGTGTGCGTACATTTATCTAAAACACTAAAAACGAGAGCTCGGCCTAAAAACAGCTCAATGGACTGCAGCTTCGTTAACAAATTCACAGAAAGATACTTATGCTCACCAAGTGAGGGGGTTCATGATAGTTTTAATATAGGCTAGCATTCATGTAAAATAAGGTTGAACTGTACACAGGTTGAGGATATTGGTGACAATATGAACAAAGCAGGCACTCATAGAAAGCACAGGTTTCAATCAGTCATGTAGTATGTCACACAAACAGCTACTCCTCCACAAGGCGGGGGGTTGGAACAGCAGAACCATCCCAAGAATGTCAGGGGCCACTGTCCAGTACGCCTGCCTGTATACCTCAGAGGACTATATTTAGGGACACCACAGACAGACAGAGTCAACTAGAGGAAGAGGAACGGGGGGGGTAGGAGCTACTATAAAGGGTTTTGTGGACAGCCGTGTCCCGAGCACAGGTGGTGCTGAAATGGGGATTTCAGGAAGAAAGTAAAACAAACAAGGAGAGCGATGACTCGAGCAGCGTGGGCAGGCTGGTGTGTGTGTCTAACTAGAATAAAACCTGTGACTCAGTAACTCACAAATAGAGGAGCTACTACACGTCACGAGTGTAAATAACAACTTACTTGTTTTCAAATACTATTGTGAGTGAGTCTTCATGGACATCTTTGATGAACCCCTGAAAAAGAGGAGAAAAGGTTGATGCGTATGCATGTCAGAGGGTAAAAACAGGTCTCTAGGGCCGGCACGATTTTGGATGAAGAGTCCTGAAAATAAAACCAGTGGAACAAATGGCTGACTGAAGAGGGGGCGGGGGGGGCATTCGTGCAGTCGAGTCCTTTTCTACAGTAACATGGACTCAATGTGAGGAAACATTGTTGCGCCTTGCAAAAATGTAGAATGTTTATTCAAATGTTGACCGAAGTGGCTCAAGCAATGGAGTGTTTGTCATGTTAGTCGAGTTGAATCAACAAATCACGGCACATTGAAGGTTACACATCCTTTTACCTTGTTTTGCTCCCATGCGTACACTAGCAATGGTCGCCAGTCCACTCATTATCGTCTCTGACTTGAATGAGGACGCCTGTATTATACATTCGATTTGTATTGCGGTACATGCAGTCAGGAGCAGAGGAGAAAACAGGAGTAAAAATGTGTTGCTGTTCGAACGGTTACTACGGCGAACGCAGTAATTTGGCTGGCAGCTATCCACAATTCCATGACCGCCACAACCCTAGGTCCGACTGCACAAGCGTGCACGCAGATCAAAAGTGCACAACACGACCCGCCCCACTGGAGAAAGTTAAGTGATACTGGATCAACAGCCATTACAAGAGACTCCTCCTCCAAATCTGTCCCCCATCCATCAGTCAGCCCTCCACAGATCTGTCACACTGTGCCATTAACTCCCGGTAAGGGTGACAGTTGGGAGTAGGAGGGAGGTTGCCATGGTGCTCAGTGTTACACTGCCTTATATGGGGCCAAGAGGTCGCTGGCAGTGGCACTAGGGCCTGAGAGGGAGAGTGATTGTCAGAGCTTCACCTGCTGGAAAGGAAACCTAAGGTTTCGAGAGGCAGCGCAGGCGTTATGCATACTGAAAGGCCTTACAAGTGATAGCATCAGATTCCCTTATACTACACAATCTAACAATAACTTCAGTTCTACTGCTGCCACTTTTAGGCAGAGAGAGACGGCCCCAGAGAGAGACGGCCAATGAGCCAGAGGGACGCCAGATTGTGTTGTGACAGTGCAATTCAAACTGCCACTGTCTGTGTTGCTGTCACTCAAACTGCAGGCTAGTGCTACAGAGACGAGCTAGCTAGTAGTTACCAGAGGGGGGGGAGAAGAAAATAAAACACTTTGGATAGCTGCCTT
Source organism: Oncorhynchus tshawytscha (assembly GCF_018296145.1). Classification (NCBI taxonomy): domain Eukaryota; kingdom Metazoa; phylum Chordata; class Actinopteri; order Salmoniformes; family Salmonidae; genus Oncorhynchus; species Oncorhynchus tshawytscha. Next base: position 20,847,501 of record NC_056438.1, read on the forward strand.
GTTTGATGAAAGGAGACAGGCATAGTATATTCCAATACATGGCTTACTGAAGTAGTTCTAATGAATGGTGTTCATTTTACTACCAGGTCAAAGGCCAGGCATGCCTTTTGGCATGAGTGCAGAGGTTAGAGTGTCATTCCCGGTGGTACAGTGAGGTCACTCCTTCTCCGGCCATGTGCTGCACTAGGATAACTCCCCACATGCCCAAAGACGGACCACTCTGGCGTGGGGGTGCCAGGTCTACTCTACACAACCCTGGTATAGGACGACGTCTCTGTTAGCACCTGTGTAAGGAAGGTATTTTTTATTCTGTTTTAATATTGGACACAAGACCACAAATACCAGCAAATCTCCAAGTCACTTGAATATTGGAAATCTGTTCCAAAGTATTCCCACGCATAATGCTATAAGAGCCTACAATCTTCTGGGAAGGCTTTCCACTAGAAGTTGGAACACTGCTGCGTGTACTTGCTTCCATTCAGCCACAAGATTATTATTGAGGTCGAGCACCAATGTCAGGCGATTAGGGCTGGTTCGCAGCCGGCGTTCCAAATCATCCAAGGTGTTCGATGGGATTGAGGTCAGTGCTCTGTGTAGGCCAGGCAAGTTCTTCCACACCGATCTCGACAAACCATTTCTGTATGGAACTCGCTTTGTGCAAGGGGGCAGTGTCATGCTGAAACCGTAAAGGGCCTTCCCCAAACTGTTGCCACAAAGTTGGAAGCACTTTGTACAATGTCTACTCTCTTTGTACAATGTCATTGTATGCTGTATCGTTTAGATTACCCTTCACTGAAACTAAAGGGACCAAGCTCGAACCATGAAAAACAGCCCGAGACATTCTTCCTTCAAACTTTAGTTAGCACTATGCATTGAGGCAGGTAGCATTCTCCTGGCATCAGCCAAACCCAGATCGGTCCATCGGACTGCCATATGGTGAAGAGATTCATCACTCCAGGAGAATGCCCTTCCAATGATCCAGAGTCCAATGGCAGCGAGCTTTGTCACTCGAGCCGACGCTTGGCATTGCATATGGTGATCTTCGGCTTTTGTGTTGCTGCTCGGCCATGGAAACCCATTTCATGAAGCTCCCGACATTGTTCCAGAGGCAGTTTGAGAGCTCGGTAGCGAGTGTTGCAACCGAAGACAGATGATTTTTACACGCTAAGCGCTTCAGCACTCCGCGGTCCTGTTCTGTGAGCTTGTGCCCTACCACTTGGAGGCTGAGCCGTTGTTGATCCTAGATGCTTACACTTCACAATAACAGCACTTTCCAGAGCAGCACTAGCAGGGCAGAATTTTGAAAGACTTGTTGGAAACGTGTTGAAAGTCACTGAGCTCTTCAGTTTGTTTATGGCAATTGCATGGCTGTGTGCTCAATTTTATGCACCTGTCAGCAACGAGTGTGGCTGAAATAGCCAAATCCATTCATTTGTATATATAGTGTACATGTGATCGTATACAAAATTTAAGCAAGGTTTGAAATGGAGTTTTAGTCAAATATATCCATTTCGGCTTCTTGTGGTTAAGTTCCTGTCCACAATTTATTTGGCCCCATGACCATCCGCTCAAGAAAACCAGATCTATACATATACATAAACTAAATTTAAAAAAAAACATCCCTTTTTCAGTACCGTGTCTTTCAAAGAACATTTGTAAAAATCCAAATAAATTCACAGATCTTCATCGTAAAGTGTTAAACACTGTTCCCCATGCTTGTTTAATGAACCATAAACAATTAATGAACATGCACCTGTGGAACGGTCGTTAACTTGAGTGTAGGGGGTAGTATTTTGATGTTTGGATGAAAAACAAACCGAAATGAAACTGCCTATTTCTCAGGCCCAGAATATGCATATAATTATCAGATTAGGATAGAAAACTCTAAAGTTTCCAAAACTGTCAAAATATTGTCTGAGTATAACAGAACTGATATAGCTGTGCAGCAATGCTCCCCATCCAATCTGACAGAGCTTGAGAGGATCTGCAGAGAAGAATTGGAGAAACTCCCCAAATCCAAGTGTGCCATCGACAGAGCCGTCACAACATTCAGCCAGCATGATAGATGTTAACAAAGAGCAAGATCAGCCAATGACATTCCCATTCTTGCTCCTTTTCAACTAAATGGTTTATGTCACCACAGATCTCCATGTGGCAAAGTCATTATAGCGGTCATTATTCTTGACCTGTGAAACCTAGTGTCTAGTCACCACAGCTGACCCCTCAAGCAGGGACAACATTCCCCCTGGTCCTCCAGATCACGCTTAAAGGGGAAACCTGCAGTTCACACAACTGACAAATGGACGTATTTTGGATATAAAAATAATCTTTATGGAACAAAAGGAACATTTGTGTAACTGGGAGTCTCATGACTGCAAACATCCGAAGATCAAAGGTAAGCCATTCATTTTACTGCTTTTCTGACTTTCGTGACCAATCTACTTGGCTGCTAGCTGTTTGTAATGTTCTGTCTGCTGAAAGAGATGTCCTTACATCAACGCTTGGTATGCTTTCGCTGAAAAGCTTTTTTTGAAATCTGACACACCAGGTGGATTAACACCAAGCTAAACTGTGTTTTGCTATATTGCACTTGTGATTTCATAAAAATGTAATATTTTGAGTCATTTCATTTGAATTTGGCAATTCAGCGGATGTTGACGAAAATGATCCTGCTAACGGGATGGGATGGGTGAGTTAAGACACTAACAGCTTACAGATGGTAGGCAATTAAGGTCACAGTTATGAAAACTTAAGACACAAATGAGGTCGACCGGGCCTGTACTAGAGGTCGACCGGTAATGCTTTTTCAACCCCGATGCCAAATATTGGAGGACCAAAAAAGCTAATACCGATTAAACCGGATGAATTTTTTATTCATTTATTTGTAATAATGACAATTACAACAATACTGAATGAACACTTATTTTAACTTAATATAATACATCAATAAAATCAATTTAGTCTCAAGTAAATAATGAAACATGCTCAATTTGGTTTAAATAATGCAAAAACAAAGTGTTGGAGGGGTGAAAGTGCAATGTGTGCAACGTAAGAAAGCTAACGTTTAAGTTCCTTGCTCAGAACATGAGAACATATGAAAGCTGGTGGTTCCTTTTAACATGAGTCTTCAATATTCCCAGGTAAGAAGTTTTTGGTGGTAGTTATTATAGGAATTATAGGACCATTTCCCCCTATACCATTGGTATTTCATTAACCTTTGACTATTGGATGTTCTTAAAGACACTTTAGTACTGCCAGTGTAACAGTATAGCTTCCGTCCCTCTCCTCGCTCCTCCCTGGGCTCGAACCAGCAACACAACACCATCGAAGCAGCGTTACCCATGCAGAGCAAGGGGAACAACTGCTAGAAGGCTCAGAGCGAGTGACGTTTGAAACGCTATTAGCACGCGCTAACTAGCTAGCCATTTCACTTCCGTTACACCAGCCTCATCTCGGGAGTTGATAGGCTTGAAGTCATAAACAGCGCAATGCTTGACGCACAACGAAGAGCTGCTGGCAAAACGCACGAAAGTGCTGTTTGAATGAATGTTTACGCGCCTGCTTCTGCCTACCACCGCTCAGTCAGATACTTAGATACTTGTATGCTCTGTCAGATTATATGCAACCCAGGACACGCTAGATAATATCTAGTAATATCATCTACCATGTGTAGTTAACTAGTGATTATGATTGATTATTTTTTATAAGATAAGTTTAATGCTAGCTAGCAACTTACCTTGGCTTACTGCATTCGCGTAACAGGCAGTCTCCTCGTGGAGTGCAACGAGAGAGAGGCAGGTCATTATTGCGTGGGACGAGTTGACTGTAAGGTTGCAGGATTGGATCCCCGAACTGACAAGATGAAAATATATGTCTTTCTGCCCCTGAACAAGGCAGTTATCCCACCGTTCCTAGGCCATCATTGAAAATAAGAATGTGTTCTTAACTGACTTGCCTAGTTAAATAAAGGTCTTAAAAAATACATTTTAAAAAATACCGATTTCGATTGTTATGAAAACTTGAAATCGGCTTCTAGCTTGTACTCTGGAGTGGGATCGATTTGGAGGTGGAGGGTCCCTCATGGTCTGGGGTGGTCTTTGTTTGCAGTCATGTAACAGCATCAGACTGCCTGCAATGACATCAAGCTCAATCTCAACGCTGTGCGTTACAGGGAAGACACCCTCCTCCCTCATGTGGTACCCTTCCTGCAGGCTCATCCTGACATGACCCTCCAACATGACAATGCTACCAGCCATAGTGCTCGTTCTGTGCGTGATGTCCTGCAACACAGGTATGTCAGTGTTCTGCCATGGCCAGCGAAGAGCCCGGACCCGAATGCCATTGAGCACGTCTGGGACCTGTTGGATCGGAGGGTGAGGGCTAGGGCCATTTCCCCCAGAAATGTCCAGGAACTTGCAGGTGCCTTGGTGGAAGAGCGGGGTAAGATCTCACAGCAAGAAATGGAAAATCTGGTGCAGTCCATGAGGAGGAGATGCACTGCAGTACTTAATGAAGCTGGTGGCCACACCAGATACTGACTTTTGATTTTGACCCCTTTTGTTCAGGGACACATTATTCCATTTCTGTTAGTCACACGTCTGTGGAACTTGTGCAAACAATGTTCTTCCCCAAAAACATATCAAAATGACAATCTAGCTAACTATATAGCTGTCATCTAAAATAACCCTAATTTATAAGACAATTCTTATTTGATTAATGAGGGCTGGACCCATCTAAGTGAAGCTAGCCACAATAAGGATTAGCCACAATAATGGACTTTGCAGTTAGCGTTCAAAATGAAAGTATGGTACAATTCTACTATTTGTATTAATTTGCATCAGTCATTGACTAACTGCAAATTCCACTATTATGCCTATGCCTTAATTTGGCTAGCTTCACAACACACAACCCGGTCAAGACCTCACTAGCCACATGAAGCTTGCTGGCTACTTATAACGTTAGCTTTGGGCAACAGGGTTAGGTAGCTGGCTAGATATTCATTTTTGTGAACTCAAGTTCAATTTCAATAGGTGAACAACAAGTGGCAACCTAGTCAATACTTGCAAGGATTCCCAAATCATTGCTAAGAATAATGAAAATGACTGCAGTTTTTACTGGTCATTGTTTGCAGGCTGGTTGTATTGGTGCTAGCTAGGTACCAAGCTAAAGCTAGCTAACACAGAAGTTGCAGTCGAACAAATGATGCTCTATTACCAACGCAGAATTGTAAACACATCGTTCGTGGCCAGTGTTTGCTGACTTTTTTGTACAGCTTTGACAGGGCTACCGTCTCTTTTTTGACACGCAAAGACCTATACACCATTCCATAGTATGTATGTCATGAAGCTAATAGCAGTGATGCTATTACTGTGTAACTCCAGTAGGACATTATCGGAAAAATAGCGCACTTGGTAGTGTTAACCGTGCTTGACCAGTCGGCGAAAGCCAACGTCACCCACGACAGAACGGTTGATTGTCAAGGGCAATGAAATTAATTCTCTTGGCATTAATGGACTTCGCCTTCAAGTTGTCGTCTCACTGAAATTGTTACTCTTTCAAATGACTGCTTGACTCACACAGCAGACATTGTGGGGTAGGTTAGGAATGGTGTTGCACGTGTAGCGCAATTTTTTTTACGTGGCGTCATTACGTCATGTACCTACATTATTTAGGTATGCAAGTCAGCTTTGACATCGGTTTTGCGCATCAGCCGACAGATGTTGGTCCGATACCGATATGTTCACCGATATACTGTGCATCCTTACCTTTAGGAATACACAGGGAGAGACTGTGGAAGCCTATTATATTTTTTCCCACGTTCTCTCGAAATGGACTAAACAATATTGAGAAGTTATTTGAGAAGGCCAACATCCCGAAGTCGCCTCTTCACTGTTGACGTTAGAGACTAGTGTTGTGCGGGGTACTATTTAATGAATCTGCCAGTTGAGGACTTGCGAGGTGTCTGTTTCTCAAACTAGACACTTGTGCACAATTGAGTAATCGGACAAGTACACCGGGGCCTCCCACTCCTTTTTCCTCGTCTGGTTAGAGCCAGTTTGCGCTGGTCTGTGAAGGGTGTAGTACACAGCGCTGGCCAGGAAACTGAAGATCTCATACATTTCTCACATGGAATAGCCTTCATTTCTCAGAACAATAATAGACTGATGAGTTTCAGAAGTTGGTTCTTTGTTTCTGGACATTTTGAGCCTGTAAATCGAAACCACAAATGCTGATGCGCCAGATACTCAGCTAGTCGAAAGGACAGTTCTATTGCTTCTTTTATCAGAACAGTTTTCAGCTGTGCTAACACAATTGCAAAAGGGTTTTCTAATGATCAATTAGCCTTTTAAAATGAACTTGGATTAGCTAAAACGTGCCACTGGAACACAGAAGTGATGGTTGCTGATAATGGGCCTGTGTACGCCTATGTAGAAATTCCATTAAAAAAAGAATCTGCCATTTACAGCTACAATAGTCATTTACGACATTAATGTCTACACTGTATTTCTGATCAATTTGATGTTATTTTAATGGGCAAAAGTGCTTTTTTAAAGGGACATTTCCAAGTGACCCCAAACTTAACTATAGTTTGTCATTTTTTATTTAGCTAGGCAAGTCATTAAGGAACAAATTCTTATTTGCAGTGACGGCCTTGTTCAGGGACAGAACGACAGATTTTGACCTTGTCAGCTCGGGGATTGAATCTAATAACCTTTCAGCTACTGGCCCAAAGCGCTAACCACTAGGCTACCTGCCACCCCAATAAATACATATATACATAACCAGTCAAAAGTTTGGACATGCCTGCTCATTCAAGGGTTTCTCTTTAATTTTACTATTTTCTACATTGTAGAATAAGTGAAGAATTAACGATGAAAACACATATGGAATCAGGTAGTAAACAATCAAATTTTAAATCAAAATATATTTTGATGTTTTATTATTCAAAGTAGCCACCCTTTGCCTTGATGACAGCTTTGTTTACTCTTGGCATTCTCTCAACCAGCATCATGAGGAATGCTTTTCCAACAGTCTTAAAGGAGTTCCCACATATACTGAGCATTTTTTGGCTGCATTTCCTTCATGCTGCGGTTCAAATAATCTCGAACCATTTCAATTTGGTTGAGGTCGGGGAATTGGGGAGGCCAGGTCATCTGATGCAGCACTCCATCACTCTCTCGGTAAAATAGCCCTTACCCAGCCTGGAGGTGTTTTGGGTCATTATCCTGTTGAAAAAACAGATGGGATGGCGTATCACTGCAGAATGCTGTGGTAGCCATACTGGTTACGTGTGCCTTGAATTCTAAATAAAGCCCCTCGAGTCACCAGCAAAGCAGCCCCACACCATAACACAACCTCCTCCATGCTTCACGTGGGAACTACACGTGCGGAGAGCATCCGTCCACTTACCCTGCATCTCACGAAGACAAAGCAGTTGTAACCAAAAATCGCAAAATTGGACTCAGACTAAAGGACAGATTTCCACCGGTCTAATGTCAATCACTCGTGTTTCTTAGCCCAAGCAAGTCTCTTCTTATTGGTGTCCTTTAATAGTGGTTTCTTTGCAGCAATTCAACCATGAATGATTCAAGCAATCTCCTCTGAACAGTTGATGTTGAGATGTCTGGTACTTGAAATCCGAAGCATTTATTTGCATTTATTTTTATAAACATATCCTCTGCAGCAGAGGTAACTCTGGGTCTTCCATTCCTGTGGCAGTCCAGTCCTCGTGAGAGCCAGGTTCATTATAGCGCTTGTTGGTTTTTGCGACTGCACTTTTATAAACTTTAAAAGTTCTTGACATTTTCCGGATTGGCTGACCATGTCTTATCGTAACGATGGACTGTCATTTCTCTTGCCATAATATGGACTTGGTATTTTACCAAATAGGGCTACCTTTATTTAACCAGGTAGGCCAGTTGAGAACAAGTTCTCATTTGCAACTGCGACCTGGCCAAGATAAAGCATAGCAGTGTGAGCAGACAACACAGAGTTACACATGGAATAAACAATTAACAAGTCAATAACACAGTAGAAAACAAAGGGGGGAGTCTATATACAATGTGTGCAAAAGGCATGAGGAGGTAGGCGAATAATTACAATTTTGCAGATTAACACTGGAGGGATAAATGATCAATTGGTCACGTACAGGTATAGATATTGGTGTGCAAAAGAGCAAGTAAATAAATAAAAACAGTATGGGGATGAGGTAGGTGAAAATGGGTGGGCTATTTACCAATAGACTATGTACAGCAGCAGCGATCGGTTAGCTGCTCAAATAGCTGATGTTTGAAGTTGGTGAGGGAGATAAAAGTCTCCAAATTCAGCGATTTTGCAATTCGTTCCAGTCACAGGCAGCAGAGTACTGGAACGAAAGGCGGCCAAATGAGGTGTTGGCTTTAGGGATGATCAGTGAGATACACCTGCTGGAGCGCGTGCTACGGATGGGTGTTGCCATCGTGACCAGTGAACTGAGATAAGGCGGAGCTTTACCTAGCATGGACTTGTAGATGACCTGGAGCCAGTGGGTCTGGCGACGAATATGTAACGAGGGCCAGCCGACCAGAGCATACAGGTCGCAGTGGTGGGTGGTATAAGGTGCTTTAGTGACAAAACGGATGGCACTGTGATAGACTGCATCCAGTTTGCTGAGTAGAGTGTTGGAAGCCATTTTGTAGATGACATCGCCGAAGTCGAGGATCGGAAGGATAGTCAGTTTTACTAGGGTAAGCTTGGCGGCGTGAGTGAAGGAGGCTTTGTTGCGGAATAGAAAGCAGACTCTTGATTTGATTTTCGATTGGAGATGTTTGATATGAGTCTGGAAGGAGAGTTTGCAGTCTAGCCAGACACCTAGGTACTTATAGATGTCCACATATTCAAGGTCGGAACCATCCAGGGTGGTGATGCTAGTCGGGCATGCGGGTGCAGGCAACGATCGGTTGAAAAGCATGCATTTGGTTTTACTAGCGTTTAAGAGCAGTTGGAGGCCACGGAAGGAGTGTTGTATGGCATTGAAGCTTGTTTGGAGGTTAGATAGCACAGTGTCCAATGACGGGCCGGAAGTATATAGAATGGTGTCGTCTGCGTAGAGGTGGATCAGGGAATCGCCCGCAGCAAGAGCAACGTCATTGATATATACAGAGAAAAGAGTCGGCCCGAGAATTGAACCCTGTGGCACCCCATAGAGACTGCCAGAGGACCGGACAGCATGCCCTCCGATTTGACACACTGAACTCTGTCTGCAAAGTAATTGGTGAACCAGGCAAGGCAGTCATCCGAAAAACCGAGGCTACTGAGTCTGCCGATAAGAATATGGTGATTGACAGAGTCGAAAGCCTTGGCAAGGTCAATGAAGACGGCTGCACAGTACTGTCTTTTATCGATGGCGGTTATGATATCATTTAGTACCTTGAGTGTTGCTGAGGTGCACCTGTGACCGGCTCGGAAACCAGATTGCACAGCGGAGAAGGTACGGTGGGATTCGAGATGGTCAGTGACCTGTTTGTTGACTTGGCTTTCGAAGACCTTAGATAGGCAGGGCAGGATGGATATAGGTCTGTAACAGTTTGGGTCCAGGGTGTCTCCCCCTTTGAAGAGGGGGATGACTGCGGCAGCTTTCCAATCCTTGGGAATCTCAGACAATATGAAAGAGAGGTTGAACAGGCTGGTAATAGGGGTTGCGACAATGGCGGCGGAAAGTTTCAGAAATAGGGGGTCCAGATTGTCAAGCCCAGCTGATTTGTACGGGTCCAGGTTTTGCAGCTCTTTCAGAACATCTGCTATCTGGATTTGGGTAAAGGAGAACCTGGAGAGGCTTGGGCGAGGAGCTGCCGGGGGCAGAGCTGTTGGCCGAGGTTGGAGTAGCCAGGCGGAAGGCATGGCCAGCCGTTGAGAAATGCTTATTGAAGTTTTCGATAATCATGGATTTATCGGTGGTGAACGTGTTACCTAGCCTCAGTGCAGTGGGCAGCTGGGAGGAGGTGCTCTTGTTCTCCATGGACTTCACAGTGTCCCAGAACTTTTTGGAGTTGGAGCTACAGGATGCAAACTTCTGCCTGAAGAAGCTGGCCTTAGCTTTCCTGACTGACTGCGTGTATTGGTTCCGGATCTTCTATACTACTACCCCCTCAACTTGTCACAAGACAACTGATTGGCTCAAATGCATTAACAAAATAAATTACACAAACTTAACGAGGCACACCTGTTAATTGAAATGCATTCCAGGTGACTACCTCATGAAGCTGGTTGAGAGAATGCCAAGAGTAAACAATGCTGTCATCAAGGCAAAGGGTGGCTACTTTGAAGGTCAAATATATTTGTTTAAAACTTTTTGGGTTAATACATGATTCCAAATGTGTTATTGTATAGTTTTGATGTCTTCACTATTATTCTACAAAGTAGAGAACAGTAAAAACAAAGAAAAACGATGGAATGAGTAGGGCGGTCCAAACTTTTGACTGATATTGTATATATAAAGAAGTCAAAGGTGCTGCTCTCACAGGTTTCCTAGATAAATTAAGGGATGTCGAAAACGCTTGAAATGTGTGCTTGATATGAACGAGAGGAGATTAGTACAGTGCCTTCAGAAAGTATTCATACCCCTTGATTTAAAATCAACATGTGTTACAACCCGAATTCAAAATGGATAAAAATTTACTCTCACTCATCTACACAAAATAATGCGTGAGGACAAAGTGAGATTTTTTTTCTCACCAAAATTGTTTCAAATAGAACACAAGGGCCTCCCGGGTGGCGCAGTGGTTAAGGGTGCTGTACTGCAGCGCCAGCTGTGCCACCAGAGACTCTGGGTTCTCGCCCAGGCTCTGTCATAACCGGCCACGACCGGGAGGTCTGTGGGGCGATGCACAATTGGCCTAGCGTCGTCCGGGTTAGGGAGGGCTTGGCCGGTAGGGAAATCCTTGTCTCATTGTGCACCAGCGACTCCTGTGGCAGGCTGGGCGCAGTGCGCGCTAACCAAGGTTGCCAGGTGCACGGTGTTTCCTCCGACACATTGGTGCGGCTGGCTTCCGAGTTGGATGGCGCTGTGTTAAGAAGCAGTGCGGCTTGGTTGGGTTGTGTATCGGAGGACGCATGACTTTCAACCTTCGTCTCTCCCGAGCCTGTACGGGAGTTGTAGCGATGAGACAAGATAGTAGTTACTAAACAATTGGATACCACGAAATTGAAGAGAAAAAAGGGGTAAAATATTTTTTTTTAAATAGAACACAGAAATCTTATTTACAACCGAGTCAATACTTTGAAGCACATTTGGCAGTGTTTACAGTTGAGACTCTGGTTAAGTCTAAGAGCTTTCCACACCTGGATTGTGCAAATATTTGCCCATTGTTGTTTATTTGTATTTTTTTAAATCATTCCTAGACAACCATTTTCAGGTCTTGCAATAGGTTTTCATGTAGATTTAAGTCAAATCTAACTTGGCCACTTAGACATTCACTGTCTTCTTGCTAATCAACTTCAGTGTTGATTTAGCCTTGTGTTTTAGGCTATTGTCCTGCTGAAAGGTGAATTAATCTCCCAGTGTCTGATGGAAAGCAGACAAACAGGTTTTCCCAATAGGATTTCCCCTGTGCTTAGCTAAATTCCATTTTTTTATCCTGAAAAACTCCAGTCCTTAACTATGCCCACAACATGATGCAGACAGCACTATGCTGGAAATTAGTGGTGATACTCAGTAATGTGTTGGATATGCCCCAAACATAACACTTTGTATTCAAGCCAAAAAGTGAATTGCTTTGCCACATTACTTTATTCTATACAGGCTTCCTTTTCACTCTGTCAATTAGGTTAGTATTGTAGAGTACTAGAATGTTGTTGATCTATCCTCAGTGCTATCATATCACAGCCATTAAACTTCGTAACTGTTTTAAAGTCACCATTGGCCTCGTGGTGAAATCCCGGCGTAACCCTCATTCCTCTCCGGCAACAGTTAGGAACGACGCCTGTATATTTGTAGTGACTGGATGTATTGATACACCATCCAAAGCATAATGAACTTCACCATGCTCGAAGGTATATTCAATGTGGGGGTTTTTGTACCCATCTATCAATGGTGCCCTTCTTTGCAAGGCATTGGAAAACCTTCCAAGTCTTTGTGGTTGAATCTGTTTGAAATTCACTACTCGAATTAGGGATCTTACAGATAATTGTATGTGTGGAATACAGAGATGGGGTAATTCAAAAATCATGTTAAAACACTTAATGCACATAGAGAGTCCATGCAACTTATTATGTGACTTCTTATGCACATTTTCACTCCTGAACTTATTTAGGCTAGCATAACAAAGGGATTGAACACTGACACTTTAGCTTTTCATTTGAATGAATAGGTAAACATTTTCAAAAACACAATTCCACTTTGACATCACGGGGTAGTGTGTAGGCCAGTTACCCCCCCCCCAAAAAAAAAATCTAAATTTAATACATTTTAAATGAAGGCTGTAAGGCAACAAAATGTAAAAAGGTGTGAATACTTTCTAAACGCACTGTAAAGGTGAATGGATTGTATACTTTCAGGCCATAGAGACAAAATGTCGCAAAGTTCACAGAACAGGTGTGAGGGAGGAGGAGAATAAATATAGTCCAAACCAGGGGTATTAAACTCTTACCCTACGAGATCCTGAACCAGTTGGTTCTGTTCTACCTGATAATTAATGGCACCCACCTGGTGTCCAAGGTCTAAATCCATCCCTAATTAGATGGAAGCAATAAAAAAAATGCAGTGGAACTGTCTTCGAGGTCCAGAGTTTGAGGGGTTTAAACCACAAGGGGAGAGCAGAGCTAGAGAAAAAAAAACAGGACAGAGTGAATGAAAATTTGGACTGAAAGGGTGCTGAGATTAGGATCACCTGTTCCACCAACACCTGCTTCAGTTCTTCAGTTACTGTCAGGCAGGCTCAACTGAGCCATTCAACCATTAGCAAATCACTAGGGCCTATTCAACTGTCTGCCAGTACACAAACTGTCTGTTTTACTAAACTACAGCAAGCATTTGCACAGGGACTTCTGCCTTACTGACGTTAAATGTAGTCATTTGACTCAACTTGAATCACTGAATAAAATAACTGACATCCTCATAATGAAAATGAATGCATTGACTCCCTTATGTTGAGTCACCTAATTTGGTTGTCACTGTAGTGTGATGTTTGGAAACAGCCATGATATGACTGACTATCAATGTAAATAATTTGATTCACTGTACTAACGTAGGCTGACTCAGCCTCCTCGTTTGAACGAGAAATTGTTAGAAAAAAAACTTAAGGAACAATGTGAGAAAGTGGAAATAATTTAACAGCTTTATGGTAGGTACCTGCTTAGAAAGACTAATCAAATACATTACGTCAGTTAGGCTACTTACTTTGCTATGTCTCACCCGGGACAGTAAACAAACAGGTCGAGATCTCAGAACATTTTAGATTGTCCATCCTTCCACCGCCCTTATCCTCGCTAGCAAATGTGAGTGATTAGCTAGCAACTCCTACCAAAGAAAGGAGTGCCCCGAGAAGATGGTTAGCTGACTAGCTCAAGACAGCCAACAAAGTGTAAAATTGACATTTGGAATTGACCAAAACCAGGCCACAACAAGCGTGCTCCACAATGGCCAACGGTGACCTGATGAACAAAAAAAAAATCTAGGAATAGCGATCTTAACATTTTTTGGGCCTACTCTCAATGAATGATGCTGCTAACCAAAGCTGCCAGCTAGTTAGTTAACGTTACCAACGCTAGTTGGTATTTGCTAGCTAGTTAGAACAAAACTCTGTCGACATCAATATTTGCAATTGTTTACCAGTTGTGCATCCTTAGCTAACGTTAATCACTGCACTATTTCATTTACCTTGTAGAAGGCCCCGTTCGAACCGCGAACCTCCACCGCCAGCCCGTCCATAGTCGTCGGTAGGTCCGCACGACTGGGCTTCTCTGATTGAGCCGCTACGACTCCGTGCGGTTCCGGTACCACCCCCAGCTTCTCTGCCGCTGGCCCGTCGCCGCTCTCCGGCCGCTTGTGGATTTCCAGTGTTTCGGGAGGTGGAGGGAGAGGGGTGAAGGGATCGGGGAGTTGGGTGTTGATTATGGGATCAACGAATAGCTAACGTTAGCGTCTCCAGCGGTCAACTTCACGTTAGCTCACTACCTAGCTAACGTTAGCAAACTATCGACGATACCTTTGTTAGCTAGCGTGCAACGGCACTAGCAAGGTGCTGTCCTGCGTTGAGGGGGCCCACGGCGGTCTAGTTGCAATGTGCTTCAAAGCTAATGATGCTATGTGAAAGGAAGATGTTAGCAAGCAGCTAGCTTTCACCGACACCTTGATTCCGTCACTTGCGGGATGCCAAAACAGGCGTATACATGCAGCAGTCGGAGAGAAGTTACTGTATTAAGTCATCGCTGGGATTCCTTTTGTTGTTTTTTAAGTATATTTTAGCAAAAAAAAGTATCCTCCCGAACTAAGCGTTTGTGGTGCACTATCGCCCGACAACTCCTAATACTCCAACCACCCGTCCCTCAAACGCACGCCGACAGAGTACATCAGTGAGGTACTGAATGATCTCGATAAGCCCACCCCGCATTCTTGAGAGATACACCCAAAATAGCATACTGACTTATCATTGGTCAATATGACCGTAAATCAAATATAGATATTTTTCATTGGTTCAACAGTTAGAGGCCGGTCTGTGTTTCATCCAATAATTGAGCCAAATATCTATTTTAGGCATCTCTATTGGAGATACTGCCTGTCAGTTATGTTACCCAAATTACTGGCTCAAATGGCAATCTAATTTTGTGGACCTCTACATTCCCATCCTTATTGTGATTTAATTGAGTCCAGGGGTAGTCTATGAAAATTATCAAATCACGTTCATAAATGTGCAGACCACATTCATATTCATATAAAATAATTATTTGTGGAAGAAAAACAATGTACACTTTGCATTATTTTTTTTAGATCCATTAGTAGGTTACCGGGTATATAGAAATGTGAAAATGCAGATATTCACATTTGCAAGTGAAGTGACATACTTTCAGAAAAACGGCCTCAATGTCCAGTCCTAGTTAAGAGGTATTTTTTATACAATGACGCTTACCCCTGCCAAACCTGTAAAGGAGAGCTTGTAACAGCTGACTGAGCCCTCTACCAATCAGTGCCCAGTCAGTTGGTACATTATGCAAGAACCAAAGTTACAAAACCCCATCTGAGGGACCATGAATGACTATTATGGACCAGGGCACCTATTCAAAAAGTGTCTCAAAGTGGTAGTGCTGATCTGATTAATTTAAAGGGGTTAATCAGCAATTGCTACATCCATCTTTGGACTTTGAAATGAATGCTATAACGTTATACCAATTGAATCTTGAAGAATATCACTTATTAACGCAGCAGGAGCTTAGTTCAACTGTCACACTCCATCAGAACACAACATATAAGCATGCTTTACTCCATTGTTTGTAATCAATCCAATTGTAAAAAAAAATTTTAAAAAACATTGTATAGCTTTAAAACATGGTTAAAACTTCTGTCCTTGCATCCATAGCTTTTTCTATGAATTTGAGAGTAGTTACATTTCTCTAGTGCTATCCCTCAAAAAGAGCGGTCTGGTGGCCTCTTTGTTATTGTGTGAACTGCAGGTTTCCCCTTTAAGCATGATCTGGGGGAACAGGGGGAATGTCATCCCGGCCTGAAGGGTCAGCTGTGGTGACTAGACACTAGGTTTCACAGGTCAAGAATAGTGACAGCTATAATGACTTTGCCACATGGGTCTGACAGATCTATGGTGACATAAACCATTTAGTTGAAAAAGAGCAAGAATGTTGTAAAGCCCAGGGTGTAGTGGAGGAAGAAGTCAGGTGCAGGAAGCAGGGGGCCCCACTGCGTTGGCGGTCAGCACTCCTCTTCTGCCGTCCACTGGCTTGTTTGCGCGATTCCTGCCAGCCCTCCAGGTCTCCTTGGAGCGCTGCACCCACTCCTTCACCGCAGGAGCCTCGTCCGACTCGGATGCCAAGGTGCCAGGACCGTCTGGTAGCCCAACACACACTGAAACGGTGATAGGTTCGTCGAGGAGTGACGGAGTGAGTTTTGGGCCATGGGACGTACCTAGACCACTCGATGGGCCGGTCCTGGCAATACGACCGCAGAAACCTACCCACCTCCTGGTTCACACTCTCCACCTGCCCATTACTCTCGGGGTGATAACCGGAGGTCAGGCTGACCGAGACCCCCAGACGCTCCATGAACGCCCTCCATACCCGGGACGTGAACTGGGGACCCCGATCAGAGACGATGTCCTCTGGCACCCCGTGGTGCCGGAAGACGGGGGGAAATAACGCCTCCGCAGTCTGTAGGGCTGTAGGGAGACCGAGCAACGGGAGGAGACGGCAGGACTTAGAAAACCGATCCACAACCACCAAAACCGTAGTGTTCCCCTGAGACGGGGGGCGATCGGTCAGGAAATCCACTGATAAGTGAGACCATGGCCGTTGTGGAACGGGGTGGGGTTGTAACATCCCTCTAGGAAGGTTCCTAGGAGCCTTACTCTGGGCGCACACCGAACAGGAAGAGACATAAACCCTAACGTCCCTAGCCAAGGTGGGCCACCAATACTTCCCCCGGAGGACACGCATTGTCCTCGCCACCCCAGGATGACCCGAGGAGGGTAGGGTGTGAGCCCGCCGAATCAGTTGGTCCCGGATACCAAGCGGCACGTACTTAGGCCCAGCCGGACACTGAGGAGGCGCAGGCTCCACCCGTAATGCTCGCTCGATGTCCGAGTCCACCTCCCATACCACTGGTGCCATCAGCCTCAAGGCTGGAAGGATGGGAGTAGGCTCGGGAGACGGGACAGCGCGTCGGCCTTTATGTTCAGGGAGCCTGGTCTATAAGACAGAGTGAACCTGAATCGGGTGAAGAACATGGCTACCTTGCTTGAAGCGGATTCAGTCTCCTAGCTGCCCGAATATACTCCAGATTCTGGTGGTCGGTCCAGATGAGAAAGGGGTGCTTAGCCCCCTCAAGCCAGTGTCTCCACACCCTCATGCTCTCTCTAATTCTCTCTTTTTTTCTCTCTCTCGGAGGACCTGAGCCCTAGGACCATGCCCCAGGACTACCTGACATGATGACTCCTTGCTGTCCCCAGTCCATCTGACCGTGCTGCTGCTCCAGTTTCAACTGTTCTACCTTATTATTATACGACCATGCTGGTCATTTATGAACATTTGAACATCTTGGCCATGTTCTGTTATAATCTCCACCCAGCACAGCCAGAAGAGGACTGGCCACCCCACATAGCCTGGTTCCTCTCTAGGTTTCTTCCTAGGTTTTGGCCTTTCTAGGGAGTTTTTCCTAGCCACCGTGCTTCTACACCTGCATTGCTTGCTGTTTGGGGTTTTAGGCTGGGTTTCTGTACAGCACTTTGAGATATCAGCTGATGTACGAAGGGCTATATAAATAAATTTGATTTGATTTGATTTGACCACCGCTAACAACTCCCGGTCCCCCACATCATAGTTACGCTCCGCCGGACTGAGCTTCCTTGAAAAGAAAGCGCAGGGGCGGAGTTTTGGTGGGGTACCCGAGCGCCTCGGACGCGTCCACCTCCACTTTGAATGCTAGAGAGGAGTCCGGGTGCGCCAACACAGGTGCATCCATGAACAGCGCCTTCAACCTATTGAAGGCTCTGTCCGCCTCTGCCGACCACCGCAAACGCCCAGGCCCCCCCTTCAGCAGTGAGGTAATGGGGTCCGCTACCTGGCCAAAACCACGGATAAACCTCCGGTAGTAATTGGCAATCCCCAAAAACCGCTGCACACCACCCCCGAGGTGGAAATGCGATAACCCAGGAAGGAGACGGCTCATTTGGAGAACACAAACTTCTCAGCCTTGACGTATAGGTCATGCTCCAGCAGTCTACCAAGCACCTTGCGTACCAGAGACACATGCACGGCGCGGGTGGCGGAATAGATCAGAATATCATAGATATAGACAACCACGCCCTGCCCGTGCAGGTCCCTGAGAATCTCATCTACAAAGGATTGAAAGACGTCTGGAGCATTCTTTAACCCATACGTCATGACAAGGTACTCATAGTGGCCCGATGTGGTACTAAATGCAGTTTTCCACTCTTTTCCACCCCGAATACGCACCAGACTATACGCGCTCCTGAGATCCAGTTTTGTGAAAAATTGTGCTCTGTGAAATAATTCCACCGCCATAGCGATGAGAGGTAGTGGGTAACTAAACCCCATTGTGGCATTTAGACCTCTATAATCAATGCACAGACGCAGACCTCCCTCCTTTTTCTTCACAAAAAAGAAACTTGAGGAGACAGGTGAGATGGAGGGCCGAATGTACCCCTGCCCCAGAGATTCCATGACATATGTCTCCATAGCCAACGTCTGCTCCTGGGACAATGGATAGACGTGACTCTTGGGAAGCGCAGCGTTTACCTGTCGATGAGGTGGTAATTTAGTGGCTCTCTTTTTACTGAAAGCGATTGCCAAATCGGCATATTTCGGGGGGGATGCGCACCGTGGAACCCTGGTCTGGACTCTCCACCAACGTGGCACCGATGGAAACTCCCAGACACCTTCCAGAACACTCCTCTGACCACCCCTGGAGAACCCCCTGTCTCCACGAAATCTTAGGATTGTGACTAGCCAGCCAGGGAATCCCGAGCACCACTGGAAATGCAGGCGAATCGACAATGAAGAGACTAATTCGCTCCCTATGATTCCCCTGCATCACCATGTCCAGTGATTCCGTGGCCTCCCTGACCCTAATGGCTGGCTATCTAGGAAGTGCACGGGGAAGGGAGAATCTATCGGCACGAGCGAACACCCAGCTTGATGGTGAGTCCGCGATCCATAAAGTTCCCAGCTGCACCTGAATCGACTAGCGCCTTATGCTGGGAAGAGGGGGAAAAAAATCAAGAAACAAAATCAAGACAAACATGTGACCAACAGGGGGTTCTGGGTGAATTTGGTGCTGACTCACCTGGCGTGACCGAGAAGCGTTCTGCCTGCCCTCTCGACTCCCAGACGGGCCCCCCCAGCACCGATCGGCCGTGTGTCCTATCCTACCACAACTGGTGCAGGGGGAGCCTCTTCCTCCGGTACCCCTCGGCACGGCCCACCCTAACTCCATAGGAATGGGAGCGGGGGCGCTGGGTGGTGGAACGAACAGGACCCTCTCCGAATGCCTGCGGGCAGCCAGCAGATTGTCCAGCCGGATAGACATGTGGATGAGTTCATCAAGGGAGAGAGCGGTGTCCCGACACGCTAGCTCCCTGCGGACGTCCTCCCGGAGACTACACCAGTAGTGGTCTATCAGGGCCCTGTCGTTCCACCCAGCCCTAGCGGCCAAGGTCCGGATGTCCAACGCGTAATCCTGTGCGCTCCTCTTCTCCTGCCTAAGGTGGAACAGCCGCTCACCTGCCACTCGGCCCTCTGGAGGGTGATCAAACAAAAAAAAGCAGCGGGTGTATTCCGGGTAGTGCTCCTTCGCCGAGTCTGGGCCATTCCAGACCGCGTTTGCCCACTCCAGAGCATGGAGTGGGCAGGAGACAAGGACACTCACTCTCTCCGATCCCGAGGGAGTGGGCCTCAAGGTCGCCAGGTACAGTTCCAGTTGGAGCAAGAACCCCTGACACCCCGCCGCTCCTCCATCATAGTCCCTCGGGAGCGCAAGACGGAGAGCACTGGAGCCAGAGGGGGAGGGAGGAGAAGGGGGATCCAGAGCTGGTATGGTGGAGGACACGTTCCTCCATCGATGGGAGGGGGTTGGCAGCTGCTCCTGCTGACTCCATTCTTTAGGGGTGCGAGATTCTGTAATGCCCGGGGTGTAATGGAGGAAGAAGTCAGGCGCAGGAAGTAGCGCTACTTTTAATGCACCACAACGGTGAAATGACGCCATCCCAAACAAATTCCCCAAACAAGGGGAACTTAAAAAGTCCAGCAAAATACAAACACATGGACAACCGTGACCTACAGCCGTGTAACACGTATACTGAAAATAATCCCGCACAACCAGCAGGTGGGCCGGCTGGTAAATAAAGCCCAACCAATTAACCTAAACTAAACACAGATGCAACTAATAAACAGCAAAGGGGGAAAGGGGATCAGTGGCAGCTAGTAGGCCGGTGACGACGAGCGCCGAGCGCCACCCGAACAGGAAGGGGAGCCACCTTCGGTAGGAGTCTTGACAAATGGGAATGTCATTGGTTGATCTTGCTCTTTGTTAACATCTATCATGCTGGCTGAATGTTGTGACGGCTCTGTCGATGGCACACTTGGATTTGGGGAGTTTCTCCCATTCTTCTCTGCAGATCCTCTCAAGCTCTGTCAGATTGGATGGGGGGCATTGCTGCACAGCTATTTTCAGGTCTCTCAAGAGATGTTTGATCAGGTTCAAGTCCAGGCTCTGGCTGGGCTACTCAAGGACATTCAGAGACTTGTCCCGAAACCACTCCTGCGTTGTCTTGCCTGTGTGCTTAGGGTCATTGTCCTGTTGAAAGGTGAACCTTCACCCCAGTCAGAGGTCCTGAGTGCTCTAGAGCAAGTTTTCATCAAGGATTTCTCTGGACTTTGCTCCATTCATCTTTGCCTCAATCTTGACAAGTCTCCCAGTCCATGCTGCTAAAAAACATGATGCTGCTAAAAAGCATGATGCTGCCACCACCATGCTTAACCGTAGGGATGGTGCCAGGTTTCCTCCAGATGTGACGCTTGGCATTCAGACCAAAGAGTTCAATCTTGGTTTCATCAGACCAGACAATCTTGTTTCTCATGGTCTGAGAATCTTTAGGTGCCTTTTGGCAAACTCGAAACGAATTGTCATGTGCCTTTTACTGTGGAATGGCTTCCATCTGGCCACTCAACCATAAAGGCCTGATTGGTGTAGTTCCTGCAGAGATGGTTGTCCTACTGGAAGGTTCTCCCATCTCCACAGAGGAAATCTAGAGCAATGTCAGAGTTACCATCAGGTTCTTGGTCCCCTCCCTGACCAAGACCCTTCTCCCCCGATTGCTCAGTTTGGCCGGGCGGCCAGCTCTAGGAAGAGACTTGGTGGTTCCAAACATCTTCCTTTTAAGAATGGAGGCCACTGTGTTCTTGGGGTCCTTCAATGTTGCAGAAATGTTTCGGTACGCTTCCCCAGATGTGTCTAGACACACTCCTGTCTCAGGGCGCTACGGACAATTCCTTCGACCTCATGGCTTGGTTTTTG
This sequence comes from Oncorhynchus tshawytscha, assembly GCF_018296145.1. Lineage (NCBI taxonomy): Eukaryota > Metazoa > Chordata > Actinopteri > Salmoniformes > Salmonidae > Oncorhynchus > Oncorhynchus tshawytscha. Next base: position 20,868,736 of record NC_056438.1, read on the forward strand.
CTCTGACATGCACTGTCAACTGTGGGACCTTATATAGACAGGTGTGTGCCGTTCCAAGTCATGTCTAATCAACTTAATTTACCACAGGTGGATTCCAGTCAAGTTGTAGAAACATCTCAAGGATGATCAATGGAAACAGGATGCACCTATGCTCAATTTCAAGTCTCATAGCAAAGGGCCTGAATATTTATGTAAATATTATTTTTAATACAATTGCTAAAATTTCTAAAAACCTGGTTTCAATTTGTCATTATGGGGTATTGTGTGTAGATTGATAAGAAAACAATACATTGAATCAATTTTAGAATAATGTAACAAAATGTGAAAAAAGTCAAGGGGTTTGAATACTTTCCGAATGCACTGTATATATAAAATTCCTGTCAACAAACAATACAACACATGATAGTCCTCTGGCTCATCAAAACTCTGCAATGATATGAACAACTTATTTTCAAGTGTCTCATTTCATCCATCATACACACACGATGCCCAGAGGGCTGCAGGCAGAAGTTTACCGAGATCCAGGTCACTCTATGAAGTATACAATGACAATGTCATGAGTGACAGTGACACACACACACACCACAGCTGTGACCAATGATATTATCTCCACACACACATACATTAATGCATTGACAAGCGCGCACACACAAACACACACACACCAATGATATTATATCCAAGGTGCCCAGTGGGCTGCAGGCAGGAGTTTAGGGAGATGACTCAGATCCAGGTCACTCTATGACAGTATAACAATGTCATGAGTGACACGCACTCACTCACACACACACACACACACACACACACACACACACACACACACACACACACACACACGCACGCACACACACACACACACACACACACACAGACACACACACACACACACACACACACACACACACACACACACACACACACACACACACACACACACACACACACACACACACACAGGTTCCTCCCTCCACAGAGACACATTTGGTTGCCAGAGAGAACCTACAGTACACACTCTCATTAGCTGTGTGTCGACCCATCCACCCGTGTGTGAATTTGACTCTGTGTATCCAGTCTTGTTTTCTGCATCTCCACCCCTTCGAGGCACGGAGTAGACCTGACCATCACCATCACCTTCAGAAGCAGGAAGACTTTGAGATGTTTTTTTGTGGTTCTTCGATGAGAAGTCATTCTTTTTTATGCTGTATGCTATTTTTATGTCATACCCGGAAACTGAAAATTAAAATGGTTATGTGGAACCGTTCAAGCAGTTAAGGCACAACAAGTTTTAAACATTGTGTGGGTTAAAAGCACTTTCATTACCATTAATGCTTTTATATCACAATCAATACATTGCATCCTGGAATTTGTACGTGAAATAAATCATGAATTGTGTGCTTGCTTTTTAAACAATAACTTTATATTCAGCTCTAGAGCAGATGATAAGTTATTAATAAGAGAATAAAAGCTGTCATTTCATATAATAATACATCTAAGTAACTGCCAAAGTTATCGTAGCAAGAAAATGTTACTGACATGAATTTCATACAACAGTTACAACAGATCGGAACATGAACCATCGTTGATCCATTCTGTAAGTACCTAAACCCGTTCACCAATCAAAACACAATTGAACCACAACTTCAGTGTTTTGAGTGCTCTAAGAGCTCAGTTCCCAAGTCTCTTTAATCGCAGACTTAAAGCAACACATAAGCAACATCACTTGTGTGTGCTGCCACATTGCTCATGTGGGAGGCAACCCGTCTGCCTAGGGAGACTACCAGTAACCTAGAGATGAATCAAAGAGGAAGAGATGTCCTTTCTTATTCTGTTTACTGTGAAAAGACCAGACCAGCCCCTCTGATCCTAGCAGACATATAAAAACCAGCCTGCTACTAGAGTTTCAGATGGGACTTGTGATAGCAACCAATTAACACTGGTATAAGCTACTGACCTAGTCCCTCTGGCAGTAGTGAAATTAGATGTATTCTTTGTGACCTCAGAAGTTGAAAGGCCAGCAGTGATGATGTTGAATCTCTTAACTTGTTTTTTATTTTATTATTATTTATTTCTTTAACCCCTCCAACACCCCCCCTCTTCGGAGGACAAATATCTTCGTTTTTTTGCTACATGTGCATACATTTTACCTGTACATTTTACATACACATATAACATATACATTTGACATACATGGTACTTTTATATATAACAACAATACATTGGCAAACAAACTCTTTAATCCCAACCCTCAGCCACTCGCAGCCCATCCCTCCTGTCTCCATAGACCAACCCTCAGGCACTCTCAGCCCATCCCACCTGTCTCCATAGACCAACCCTCAGCCACTCTCAGCCCATCCCACCTGTCTCCATAGACCAACCCTCAGCCACTCTCAGCCCATCCCACCTGTCTCCATAGACCGCCCTTGTTTGGTTTCCATGTGCCATATGTTTTTCAATTGTGCTGTGATGTTTTACAAAATGTTTGAATCTTTGTAATCGTATATTAGCAACAGATTGTGAGCTAAAGATGAAAACCTTTCCAACGAGTATTATTATATTATTTATTGACTGGTTATGGCTTTTCAGATCGCCCAACACTGCTATTTGTAAGGTTAATTTTAAGTGGACGTAGTGATTTTTTAACCATTTGTGAGGGATCAGCCGGATCAAGTGGTCCGACTGCGCACTCTCCTGGAGCTGCTCCGCAGTACAGCCACTACTGATGAGCTCACCTGAGGCCAATTGACTGATTATTGGTTGTGTTCTCTTATTAATTATTGAGTGTAGGGAGCAGGATTTTCGTTTTTGGCAAAAAAAAAAGTACCCATTTGAAACTGCCTATTTCTCAGTCCCAGAAACTAGAATATGCATATACTTGTCAGATTAGGATAGAAAACACTCTAAAGTTTCCAAAACTGTCAAAATATTGTCTGTGAGTATAACAGCACTGATATTGCAGGTGAAAACCGGAGGAAAATCAAACCAGGAAGTGCTGTTTTTCCTGAAAGCTCTCTGTTCCATTGGATGCCTTGCCTCCATTTAAAGGGATATCAACCAGATTCCCTTTCCTATGGCTTCCTCAAGGTGTCAACAGTCTTTAGACATAGATTCAGGCATTTATTTAGAAAAAATGAGCGAGAAAGATAACATTGCGTCAGTGGATAGCTGGGTGTTCGCAGAGTTTTGCTTGCGCAACAGAGTGGGGCAGCCATTGTCTCTCCCTCTCCTATTGAAAAAGCGACAGTCCCGGTTGATATATTATCGATTATATATTTTAGAAACAACCTGAGGATTAATTATAAAAAATGTTTGACATGTTTCTGTGGACATTACAGATACTATTTGGAATTTTTGTCTGCGATGTCGTGACCGCTCGAGCCTGTGGATTTCTGAACATAACGCGCCAAACAAATGGAGGTATTTTGGATATAAAAATAATCTTTATAGAACAAAAGGAACATTTATGATGTAACTGGGAGTCTCGTGAGTGCAAACATCTGAAGATCATTAAAGGTAAGCGTTTTAATCTATTGCTTTTCTGACTTTCGTGATCAATCTACTTGGCTGTTAGTGTTTGTAATATTTTGTCTACTGAGAGAGATGTTCTTACATAAACGCTTGTTATAATTTCGCCGAAAAGCTGTATTGAAATCTGACACACCAGGTGGATTAACAACAAGCTAAGATGTATTTTGCTATATTGCACTTGTGATTTCATGAAAATTAAATATTTTTAGTAATTTAATTTGAATTTGGCTCGCTGCAATTCAACGGGTGTTTATGAAAATGATCCCGCTAAAGGGATTGGTGCATCAAGAAGTTTTTAAGGACCTGACTGAAGGGGCAGAAGGGAGAGAGTGATTATGAGCTGGAGACTATGTTTAATTCCAGGACAACAGGCTGCCCTGTTATAGGTTCCGCTCAAGCTGTTGGAGTGGCGTTGGGTAAAAACTGTTAGTTTATTTTTTATTTTTTTGTTTGGATAGCCATTACCCTGGCCTTTTTTTGTACAGTCCCTGAGAGAGTTGAAAGAACAACTCCCAATACAGATTCCTTATTTTTGTTGAAGTCACGTCTCTGAGTCTCATTTCGTGCTGTCCCGCCTTTGATTTCATCAGTGAATAGATACGGCCTTTCACACATTCCTGAACCTGTGACCAGAAACAAGCTATATTGGGGAAATACCAGAATAAGTGATCTATTGATTCTGTCTCTTCGCAACAATATCTACAGAGCTGAGATTGTTCTATGTCCCATATATATAGCATTCTGTTGGTGGCAATACTTTTATATAATCATTTAAATTGAAAAACTAATTGTTGAGTCAAGTGTCGTTTTTCTTTGTACCAGTTCATAAACCATGTGCCATGGAGTTGGTACATCGAAAATCTCCTTAAATTTACTTTGCAACCTGCATGGCGCAGCTGTCAACATTTTTGTCATCAGATGAAACTGGTTTATTTTTCTATTTATGCCAGTTCCTTTCAGCCAATTTGTATCTTCAATATATGGTAGGCAAACAAGTTCCCTACCTTCTCCCTTTTCCACTTGCCTCCTCCATTTTTGTGGTAGTGCTGCAATCAGGTGGTTGTAAATTTGTATTGAGCAAATGTTTCCATATATTTTCAATAACTGCATATGTGACATAACTACTCCATTTCTATTCATAATGCCATTAATAAATAAAAAAGGTAAACATTTATTTCCATAAAGAATGTTTTTTTATGAGTCAATATACACTGCTCAAAAAAATAAAGGGAACACTAAAATAACACATCCTAGATCTGAATGAATGAAATATTCTTATTAAATACTTTTTTCTTTACATAGTTGAATGTGCTGACAACAAAATCACAAAAAAATTATCAATGGAAATCAAATTTATCAACCCATGGAGGTCTGGATTTGGAGTCACACTCAAAATTAAAGTGGAAAACCACACTACAGGCTGATCCAACTTTGATGTAATGTCCTTAAAACAAGTCACAATGAGGCTCAGTAGTGTGTGTGGCCTCCACGTGCCTGTATGACCTCCCTACAACGCCTGGGCATGCTCCTGATGAGGTGGCAGATGGTCTCCTGATGGATCTCCTCCCAGACCTGGACTAAAGCATCTGCCAACTCCTGGACAGTCTGTGGTGCAACGTGGCGTTGGTGGATGGAGCGAGACATGATGTCCCAGATGTGCTCAATTGGAATCAGGTCTGGGGAACGAACGGGCGGGCCAGTCCATAGCATCAATGCCTTCCTCTTGCAGGAACTGCTGACACACTCCAGCCACATGAGGTCTAGCATTGTCTTGCATTAGGAGGAACCCAGGGCCAATCACACCAGGATATGGTCTCACAAGGGGTCTGAGGATCTCATCTCGGTACCTAATGGCAGTCATGCTACCTCTGGCGAGCACACGGGGGGCTGTGCGGCCCCCCAAAGAAATGCCACCCCACACCATGACTGACCCACCGCCAAACCGGTCATGCTGGAGGATGTTGCAGGCAGCAGAACTTTCTCCACTGTGTCTCCAGACTCTGTCACGTCTGTCACATGTGCTCAGTGTGAACCTGCTTTCATCTGTGAAGAGCACAGGGCGCCAATCTTGGTGTTCTCTGGCAAATGCCAAACGTCCTCATGGAGTCTGTTTATGACCGTTTGAGCAGACACATGCACATTTGTGGCCTGCTGGAGGTCATTTTGCAGGGCTCTGGCAGTGCTCCTCCTGCTCCTCCTTGCACAAAGGCGGAGGTAGCTGTCCTCCTGCTGGGTTGTTGCCCTCCTATGGCCTCCTCCACGTCTCCTGATGTACTGGCCTGTCTCCTGGTAGCGCTTCCATGCTCTGGACACTATGCTGACAGACACAGCAAACCTTCTTGCCACAGCTCACATTGATGTGCCATCCTGGATGAGCTGCACTACCTGAGCCACTTGTGTGGGTTGTAGACTCCATCTCATGCTACCACTAGAGTGAAAGCACCGCCAGCATTCAAAAGTGACCAAAACATCAGCCAGGAAGCATAGGAACTGAGAAGTGGTCTCTGGTCACCCCCTGCAGAACCACTCCTTTATTGGGGGTGTCTTGCTAATTTCCTATAATTTCCACCTGTTGTCTATTCCATTTGCACAACAGCATGTGAAATTTATTGTCAATCAGTGTTGCTTCCTAAATGGACAGTTTGATTTCACAGAAGTGTGATTGACTTGGAGTTACATTATGTTGTTTAAGTGTTCCCTTTATTTTTTTGAGCAGTGTATATATATATATTTTTTTTTTTTTTGAGAGAGAGAGAGAGAGAGAGAGAGTGTTTAATAATGGGATGGAAATCCTTTTGAGTTACATATCCTTAGGAAAAGCTTATATTAGCATAACAAGGTTGTTGGTTGAAGTTTGTCTATCTCTTTGTTCAGTTAATGTCAGGGGTGTTTGTAATTTACTCAAGCGTAAGGCTATTTTCCTGTATTGGAAACGGTTTAATGCAGACTTCTACTTTTTTACAAGAGAATCATGCTTGTTCTTCCGATCTATCTTTTTGGAAAAATCAATGGAGTAATGATTTCTGGTTATCATATGGCAACAACCACTCTGCAGGTGTAGCAGTTTTAAGAGGTGCATTTAAAGGGAAGGTCATCAGTCGTAAGACTCACCACTCTGGACGTTGGTTCATTTTAACAGTAAATTTCCACAGTGAAATGTTTTTATTAGGGAATATTTATGCATCCAACAACAAACAAAACAGGATGTTATTTCAAGAATTAAGAAATTAATAGTTATTTTAACAGTATTTCAGGATATCAAAGTTATCTTAGGTGGCAATTTTAATTCTGTAGCTAATGTGATGATTGACAGATATCCCCCTCCCAACATATCCAGCATAGTTAATCCTGAGTTTAATAATCTATGTCTAGGATTAGTCGATATTTGGAGATCTAAATATCCTGATAAAAAGGACTTCACTTGGAGTAAGGACATGTCCAGACAGTCAAGAATTGACTTCTGGTTGATTTATAATTCATTAGATAATTCTGTAGTCAAGGTATCAATTGAACCATCTATTCTTACTGATCATAAAGTTATATTCTTATCTTTAAATATGAATGGATCTTAAGTTAAACCGAATCGGAGTTATTGGAAAATCAACAGTAGACTGTTGGAGGAAGATAATTTCAAGATGGATGCCAAAGATATTATACGAGACAATTGGAGGAAAGCCCAACTATTTAAGTCTTATGGGAAATACTGGGAATTAATGAAGTATGAAATAAGACAAACAGCCATGAAGAGAGGTAAAGAAATTGCTGAACTTAAAAGATTGAGGGAAGATAAACTTAAAGAAATATTTTCTCATCTCTATGGAGGACCTTGATGAAGAAGGAAAGGCTCAGTTATTCTCTTTACAACTAGAAATGGACCGACTGTATGAAGAGAGAGCAAAAGGGGCATTTGTCAGATCAAGAAGGAGATGGTTGGTGGAAAGTGGAAGAAAAATATAAAATACTTTTACAATTAGAAAGAAATTCTGAATGTACGTCTTCATGAGCTCAATTTAGATAGCAAAGAAAATGAAAACCCCAAAGATATTTCAAAATATGTTTCAGAATTCTATGATAACCTTTATACCAGTAATGCCTTTCCTACTAGTGACATATCTGCCTTTCTAGACTCTGTCAAAGACTGTGCAAAATTCATAGATGAAGACTTCCAAAAGTCTTGTGAGGAAATTATTTCTATCAATGAAATAAAAAAAATGTGTCAGCAAGTTAAAAGAGAACAAATCTCCAGGGAATCTTGGCATTATCAGTGAAATCTATAAATATTTTCAGGAGGATATTATTGAATTAGTTTTTAAGGAGCCAATTTATTTAGGGGTCCTGCCTGTTTCTATGACATAAGGCCTAATTTCTGTAATAACCAAACAAAGATTCTATGATGTTAGAAAATTGGAGACCAATCACGTTAATGAAAAATTATGGAAAGCTACTTGCATCCATCTTTCCAGAAAGACTTTAAAAAGGTCTTGACCAAATCATTGACGATATCCAGTCTGGTTTTATGAAGGGCAGACATATATGTAATAATATTCTACTAGTATTGGACTTGACAATGAGCACATTATGGAAGATGGCTTTATTTTATGTGTAGACATTTACAAGGCATTTGATACAGTTTAACATTTTCTTTTTGAGACTTCGATATGTTGGTTTTGGTCATTATTTTCAAAGTGTAATTAAGACACTACAATAATATTAACAGCTCTGTTAAATTGTCCCATGGAACTTCACAAAGATTAGATGTGGAACTAAACAAGGATGCCCAATTTCCCCTTATTTTATTGGTCACACAAGTTATGGCACTTCATATAAATAAGGATTGTTTTAGCAGTATTCAGATACAGTTGCAAACGAGAACTTGTTCTCAACTAGCCTACCTGGTTAAATAAAGGTGAAATAAAATAAAAATTTAAATACAAGACAAAGAGAAAATGTTCACAATTGGCTGACGACACCATTTTTTTTGAAAGATCATAATGAAGTCAAAGCTATTGAGTGTATTAATGCCTTCACACATGTATCATATCTGAATATTAGGAAATGTGAATTATTTGCGTTGAAAAGATGTGACTTTAACTCAGTATGTAATATCCCTGTAAAAGATGTGATCACATATCTTGGTATTACAGTTAGCAAAGATCCGAAAGAAAGGGCCAGCTTAAATGTCTCTTCTATTGTAGAGAGAATTTGAAAGAGATTTAACTCCTGGTTATTAAGAGATCTTTATCTGGACGTGTACTTTTATCACAATCTGAAGGTCCAGATGAGTTTATACCTCCCTTGCCTTGGATGTTCCTCTGTCAGTAAATCAAATGGTTGATACTAAATTATTTAACTTCATATGGAGGAATGAACCTTATTATTTAAGAAAAGCGGTAATATGTAGCACCCAAGGTGAGGGAGGGTTGAATGCTCTGGATTTTAAAACCTCTAATATAATATTTTAAGATTAAATGGATACAAAACTATTTAAGAAATAAGGGTTGCATCTGGAATTATCATCCCTAATTTAATATTCCAACAAATTTGTGGTCTAGAATTCTTACTCAAATGCAACTTTGATATGGGTAAAATCCCTATTAAGCTTGCAAACATTTATAAACAAGTACTTCTAACTTGGAACCTGATGTTCAAACACAATTTTTCCCCTCATAGGTATACAATCTGGAATAATAAAGACATAAAATACAAAAACAAGTCTTTGGTTTTCCAGAACTGGTTTGACAACAACATTATTTGGGTTAAACAATTTATTGAGTAATGATGGACAACTATATGATTATCCAGAATTTATTAGAACACACAACGCTACATTCACTCCCAATGAGTTTCAAATGATTGTTAGCGCTGTTCCTAAAGCTGCTATTCTTCTTTTAGGAGAATATAACAATACTCCAAGTGCAACTGTTGAGGACTTTGTAGCCTCAATACAATTTAAAGGTATTGACATTTCAAACTATAAATGTAATAACATGTATATAAGGAAACTATGTTACTATTTCCTCTGCTAAAATGTACTGGAATGCAGCCCTAGGACAAGTGAACTGGAACAAAGTTTCGTTATCTGGTAAATATTGTATATCTAATGTGAAAGAAGTATCATACCAACTCATTCATAGAATCTACCCTGTAAAGACCTTTATTATACACAGATTTAAAATAGCTATTGATAACAAATGTGTGTTTTGTGATTGTGACCCAGAGACTCTTGACCATTTATTTTGGGACTGCTCTTATGTCAGAAGATTTTGGTGTGAGTTAGAAGATTTTATTTTAAAAGAAACAACTATCAATTTTAATTTTAAAGACTGACATTGTTTTATTTTGAACCAAATTATATGGACCCTGATTTAACTTTCATTGTTAATTTGTTTATTTTTCATGGAAGATTATTTGCCCATAAAATGAAGTGGGCAGAGAACAAACCCCTCTTCACATTATTTAAGATGGAATTGAAATATTATTTTGAAAGAATCAGTAAAAGCAATACGCACCATAAAAGTATTTAACAAATTGAAAATGAATCTTGATATGTAAGTCTGTTAGGTTTATGTACTCTTGATTGTTTATTTCATTTTTTTTGTATTTTGTGTTAATACATAAATAAATAAAACTGTTAGCTTGCTAATTTCAGGTAACGTCTAACGTTAATCATTTCCTTTCACTTCTGCCCACTCTCACCATCACAACTTCATTTGCAGCTAACTGGTATATTGACATGCCTCTCCTCTCACAGGCTTTGCGTTGACACAAATATGGTGAAGATCTTTATTGGAAACCTCCCTAACGAGGTCGAGAAGGATGAGCTCGAGGCTCTGTTTACTCAACATGGTGCAGTGACAGAATGTGCAAAGTTCAAAAACTATGCCTTCGTCCACATGGATGACCGTAAATCTGCCACCAAAGCCAACCGCAGCCTGCACCTCTTAAAGCTTCATGGCAGGCCAATCAATGTGGAGCCAAGCAGGGGAAAAAACCAGAGTCCGGTGAAACTTCACGTGGCTAACGTGGAGAAAAGGGAAGAAGATGCGCTCCCGTACCTTGTTTGAAGAGTATAGCACAGTCACAGAATGTGCTGTTGTCAAAAACTTAGCTTTTGTCCACATGTCCAACTCTGATGAGGCCATGGATGCCATAGAGGGATTAGACAACTCCGACTACCAAGGTAAGAAACAAAGACCCTCATTTAATATTCACTATTAAACTGTTGGGAAGTTTCAATGTTAAATATGGACTTTAGTTTTGTGTGTCACTGTCTGACTGGTAATCATGGTTTTCCTCTTTAGGCAGACATCTTCACGTTCAGAAATATCAAAAAGACGTCCCAGTCGGGAGGAAAAGGATTACGGCCCCCCACCAAATAATGGCGCATACTGGCCAGCACCTCACGGCTACCCTGTGGACAGGGGGGAGCCGGAACCCCATTATTACAGAGGTTGCATGTCAGGGGGGTACCCTGGCCTCCCTTCACTCCCTCCCCCTGGACGAGCCCCATACCCCCCAGAGCGTGCTTATGAGCGCGAGAGTGGTGGATTACTATGAGAAGTACAGAGCTCGCCCTGCCCTTTACGGTTGCTTCTCAGGCTATGGAGATGAGAGGCGAGTTGGCTCCATACCCCCACCACCACCCCCTTCTGCCATGGTTAGGGCGCGCCTTGCGGCCTCCTCTCTCGCCCGGTATGAGCGTCACCCCCTCCCACCTCTGTCCTCCTACTACGCCCGTGACCACAGTCCCATCAGGAGACCCTCTCCTCCCTCCATGCCCCGCATGGGTAACGGCTACTCCTATGAGCGCTTCCAGCTCTCTCCTCTGTCCAGGAATGCAATGTACAACCTACCACGTTCCAGGGACCCCTACGCTGACAGGGTCCCTCCACTGCCTCCTGCACGCTACTCTTACTGAACGCACACTGGCGTTTGACTCAAGGTGAGATATCAGAAACAGGGTATTATGCTATGCAAGTCCACTCCCTATCTAGCTCAATTTTTAATTTTTTTATATATCGAATTGGGGATAACCTCACGTTGACGCGTCATGTCCAAGGACATTGTTTCTCCATCTCCTTAGCCTTTATAAACTCTCCAAATCTGCTTCAACTGAACAATGTCAAATCGTAATATACCTTTATAAAGAATGCAGGGCATTTTTCTGAACCTGAGCGCGTTCATCCATGAGTACAATGCGCTTTGACTTGTGTGGTTTGCTCTCTTTCCAGGTTTAAATTATCTGCCAAGATTGTAGTCGTCTCCTGATGCACGTGGCGCTATACCCCACTTCGCCTGTGGCGGATTGCGTTGCGTTCACCTGCGACTTACTGGAAGACTCTATATTGCTTGCGGTCACTCCATACTTGAAAAAATAATGTAATGTTAATGGATGAAAACCTAAACTGTGACATTTATGAATGGAATATTTGAATAATAGTTAAAGAGCAATTTATGTAATTTTGGTAAACCTGAATGTTGCGAAGATTGTGGAGATATCTTTCAGAAATGTAAGAGATGTATCTAGCTACAGTTTGAGAAATAAACCACACAATAACGTTTTATTTATAACTTCGCTTTAATTGGTTTGGTCTTGGCTGTAGGTGGTATTTACCGGTATTCAAGACGTTTTGCGACGTAACTGTCGGCATAGTGATTTAACTTAACTACCAATGTATATTTGATTTGTTAGACATTTTTTGTTAAATGATATGCCGATTTTTATACCAAGATACCCCAAAGCTGCGTTTATGTATGATTTTCCTTTCTTTACAGATGACGTTTTGATTTCTATACAAAATACTCTTTGTCGTCATGGGAAGCCAACATGCATCAGCACTAACTTAATCTATGCCATTTCAGTCCATTCTACTGAAAATACGTTTTAGTGTTTAGTTATTTTCAAAGTAATGGGGGAAATTACCCACTTTATACATTTGCCATCGCAAAGTTCAAAATGTCATCTCTTGTGATCTCAAAGCGCTTTTAATTGCTCAATGACGCTTCCCATCACTCAACCACTAGATACCCTACCATGTTCCTCACCGTCACACTCTTAAATATATTTACTGTTTTGGCTTTTGCTCTCGCATTTATGACAATATTAGCCCTGGTGTTCTTAGTACCTGCTTTTTGTAGGTTGTTAGAACCATGATCTGTGGATAGGTGTTGTGGACACTGTACTGTAGGAGACTGCTGTTCTGAGGTAAGTAAGCCTGGGTGTCTTATACTGTCCAATGAGGATATATGGAGGTAATGTTACATTAATTGATAATTTATACAGAAGTATAATTTATCAAATGAAACAGTGGATTACATGTTTTAAGAACATTCTGCCAATCCCCCTCACCTACTTTAAATCACATTTGACATACTTTGCCCATGCTTAGTATCTTTTTTGTATCCTTTTCAATCCAACTGATCCCTGTCTTGTTTCTACCATCCTCTAGGCCTCGTGTTCTTTCCTTGCACAAGAGGTTGGTACGGAAGTGGAATTCTGCTCAAAGGTATTGTGAAATTATGTTAAGTGGAACTGTGAAATTATGTAGGTGTCGATAATGAAAATATTAGATTAGTCTGGTCGTTTATACTAAATGTCGGATCTGATTTATTTTTAATTGTATGGACACATTTTCCCCTGCTTAGTAGACCCTTTATAATTAAACTTGTCTCCATCCTATTTCTCCCATCTCTTCCCCTCTAGGCCAATTTAAAGGCAATGCTACCAAATACTAATTGAGTGTACGTAAACTTCTGACCCACTGGGAATGTGATGAAGGAAGTAAAAGCTGAAATATATCATTCTCTTAACTATTATTCTGACATTTCACATTCTTAAAATAAAATGGTGATCCTAGCTGACCGAAAACAGTTTTTTTTATTACTAGGATTAAATGTCAGGAATTGTGAAACTGAGTTTAAATATATTTGGCTAAGGTGTATGTAAACTTCTGACTTCAACTGTACATATCATAGAAATACTTGGAGATAGCACTACGGGACCATGGATTGTGCTGTTGTGAGCTTATTGGTCATGCTCCTGGCTGGGGTGTGGCATAGTGTTTCTCCTTCTGAAGCCACATTGGTTGAGTGTGGCACTGGGAAGACTTGTACTGTGGCCTTACTCAGCCTTAACCCTGCCACTCTGGTCTGCCCTGGTTCCTCCCTACACCCTTTGATCAAGTGGACCATCCAGGGAATCTTGGACACAGGCTACAGCTCATCTCCAATAGTGATCCAGACCAGTAGAGCCCCCACCAGTCTGCTGAAGGCTGACACCACCAACTGTGAAAGAGTGAATCTCCCCTAGTGTTACCTTCTGTGGACTTGGAGTACTCCGAAACCAACAGGCAAAGGTTTGGCTTGGGTCTGCAGAGAGCTCCAAGCAGGCAAAGAAGGAATATCAATCTATGGAGAGCTCTGTAACTATACTCCAATATCCAATACAGAGCTCTGGTCAGGATAGAACCAGGGGGTGTACAGGTTTTTCAATCATCCCTTATGGTGGCCAGCCAGACTCGCCCTCAGGCTCCTGCCTCCGCCGCCTTTGAGACACAGGACTTACCTCGCATCTAAACTCAGCATGCTCGCCAGTGAACCTCCTGCCTCTTTCTGCCCATGTGCAACCCTTAACCTCTGACCACATCAGACCAGCGACCCTCTGGCACAGTTTTCGACTGATAATGACCTCCAGTCACGCCTCAGAGGTGGAGAGCATAACCTTGTCTTCACTGACACCTGGGTCTGGACTCTATACCTGCCAGGTGCGGGATGTGACCCTGGCTCAGTTTGAGGTGCAGGATGTTTAGTGAAGTGCAGATATCACACGCATCCCACCATGGGCAATTGCCCAGGGAAAACTTAAGTGAGGCTGGGGGAGGTGTTCACAGTATGGGGTGCGTGGCAGGGTTGAAATTGCTGTGGGAAACAGAGAGAGGAAGAGGATTGGGTGAGTGTAGTTACATTGGAGACATATCCTTACTTATATTTAAGCAACATTTTCACACTGTGTCCCATTGCCTGCCATCAATGCATAACAAAGTGAAAGTTTGACCTGTGTGAGTAGATTTGCCTCAGAGGCAAGAGCAGCAAACTACTACAGGTTTAAGTTTTTCTATCTGTAACAGTGAGAGGTGTGGTGTCATTACAGCCACTAGAAGTGCTGTTTCATAACTTCCTTTGTTCTACTTAGGTTGTGCTATGCACAGGTCCTCAATGTGAGCACAGGAGAGGGGATCCCGGGTGCGGCCCTTGGGTCTGGGGTGGTTCAGAGATTACTAGAGAAATTACAAGGTTTCTCCATTGTCCTGGGCCAAGAGGTCATCATAGAAACATGTTGCCAGGACTGTCCGACCTCTTGTCTGCATGACTAGGATGACATTCCACTCCGCGGATCCTCCATCGGTCACTCCTGAAGCCTGTTGACATCACAGCCTCCTTGGATACTGTGCTACTGTGTCCCTCTGTCTCTGTGTACAGGTGAGCTGATGCCCATTTCCACTTCAGGGGCTCTTTAAGCTTTCAATAAGCCACCTACAACACACCAATCAGTCGACACATTTATGCATTTATAATGGATGATTCATGTATGTTATCAAAGTATAACGGGATATTTCAGATCCAACTACCAGTCTAACAATGTTACTACATTGTAGTATTGGTTCTAATATCTTTTATATTCTTTCTAATGACCTCCCTGCCTACAGCCCTGTATACTGGGAATGAGATGCACTGCCTCTAACCCAGCTGGACCTTCTCCAGAAGAACAGCTCCCACTCTCTGGATCTCTCACGGGAGAAACGGCTACCTCATCCACCAGGCCTCTCTGTCTGACTCGAGTCTACCGCTGTTTCCAGGGGGGGTGGCTGAGAGGGGGTTACCTCCTGCAGGTAGATGAGCATGAACGCATTCAGGTCCAGGCCCAAGTTGCGCTGGGCCATACTGGCTTCAGAGCTAGTTGCCCTGTCACTTCTCCTTCTCTGCCTTCATAGTTCTATTTCTGGTTACATTTTCCAGGCAAGTGAGTGGAAGAGGGGTTGATCGTTACCTAGGGATAGGGGACCTTGCCAATATGTCTTCACCGACTACAAGTCCTTTCATTTGAAGTTACTATGGCCTATTGTGATTCAGCTAGGCACTCAATGAATAAATATGATTGTGAGAAGATGTGAGAAATTGAATTTTACATTGTTTGACTGGCTCACTAACTTCAGCTCCAAGATAGAGAAAATAGGGGTCATATCATCTCACATGCAGGTAGACTAAAACATATACAGGTATAGCCAGTTTTTCAGAATGTGCCTTTGTTCCTCACAGGTAAAATGTGTTGCTTGTACTTGCCAAAGCCTTTAACACGATAATCAAATCAAAACTGTTTAATTGTTGTAATCAACATTTCCAAAACAGTGACATAACAATATCCTTCCCCCACCCTAACATCGTCCTTCATTGAATTCTGATACTTGCTCTTATTTGGGTATCATGAAAAAGGGTCATATTCACATTCTTTAGTGTCACATTTTATAAAATAACGTAAGTCTGAATAATACTTGGAGTGGGTTATAAGGTAGAATATAAAAACATTTGAGGTACTGATAGATTGTTGCCACAGTCAACATTTTGATTTAAGCTTTCAGAATGTTAAGCATTTTAAGAAAACTGATTCTAATTTAAAGAGAAAATAATACAATATGGCTGTTATTGTAGTAAAAGTAATCTATGAAAGAAACTCAATGCACAATTGCCTCACTGGGTCCTCAGCCTGGTACTTGTGTCCAGGGGCAATATGCAGTGTAGATCTGGAGGCATGTCATCAGCTCCTCTGTTTCCACAGTGTGAGACACCTCCATGATGGATCTTATGATGGCTGATGCAATTGAAGGGATGTTGTCTTTCACTTTCTGGTTAACTTGGTCTAAGAGAAAAACAGAGAGGAATATTCAATATTCACACTCCACCTCAGTCAGCATTTCCTCAAACATCCATTGGTTGAGTCATTCCACTGTGCTTTGAATGTAGCCTTTTTCATAGGTGTTCATGTTACATATCATAATCTGCAAATGTCGTAAGCACTAACAAGACTATCTTAATTAGATTTTACTGGTAACTAAACCATTCTGAATGTTCACTTCCAAAGTTTCTATATCTATCCTGTAAAGTTGGGTAAGCTGATCGAGGTAAAGACAGATTCAGGTTGGATATTTGTTAGATATTCACCTGTAGTTTTCCTTACGTCCACCAACAGCAATTAGGGACCGTCAACTGTGACAAATCAAAATGTTCTCATTTCAATAGCTCTTTAACCATTACTCCTTTGAATTTTGTAAACATTCTAATTTCAATAGCTCTTTGGTCACTCACACATTAACTTGGGCCTTCTCCCTGGGCCTTCCTGACCTCTAGGCAGGCACCCATTGACCTGGTGACCTCTGACTCCTGGCCTCTAGGCCTGCACTCCCTGGAACTACAGGCCTCCACATCTACTTTCCCTCCCCGGTCAACACCCCTCTTACTTGGTCTTAGAGTGTAGCTCCTGGAATTACTAAGACGTCTACAGTCCTGCTGTCAGGGACCAGGTGCACAGCATGGCATGTGGTTTCTGACAGCGGGACTGTAGACTTCTAATTCGAAACAGGCTCTGTGCACTTGGTAACCCGCCTGCTTTTTTTCTGCTCTCGGACTAAGTCCCCACTCCAACCTCCGGCCTGAGTGCTGCCCCCGAGTCCGGTCTCCCCTGCTTGGGCTCGGAGTGCCCCCTGCCTCAGAGGCGTCCTTGTGCACCTGATTACCTGAAACAAGCTCTGTGCACCTGGTGACCTGCCCGCTTTTATCCGCTCAGACTAAGTATCCAACCTCCAGCCCGAGTCTGGCCGCCCCTGCTCAGTCTGAGTGCCCCCTGCTGATTCTGTCAAGCCCGTTCCCTTGGCTGTGGTTTCACTAGATAGTAGCTAGGGACTGTGGGAATCTCATTCATCCATTCATGCGCGTCACTAATTAGATGACGAGGCATTTGGCTACCTCGAGACTCTTAAATATGCCCTGCCGTTTACCCCCGCTTCATCGAATTCTCACTTTGACCTGAGGGGGTCACAGCCAACCCGAAGGTGGTTTGAGTGCGACCGCGAAGGGTAGCATGCTACAGTCATATCATCAAATTGACATCCATTCGAGTCACGCCCGGTGGTATCAGAGACTTTTGTCTTACTAACTGGACATTAGTCGCTGCTACTAACCTTCAGCGGACTTTAACTGGGTTTTTACACCCAATCGACATCAAAAGCCAGTGCAATACTTATTGGCTTAAACCCAAATACCCCTCACAGTATCTATCTGCACAATTGCCTGGGTGTCGGAAGAAGCAACGAAATAATCATCCCCTTTCGATCATTTGCTTTCCCAGTCAGCCCTCCGGGACAGAGCCATAGGAACAACCTTTACTAGCGCTTCATTGATTTTCCTCACTTTGACATGAGGGGGTCACAGTCACACCACAGGTGATTTGAGTGTGACCGCGACAGGTGGGTACACTCCTTTTTGAATTTGATCAAGTTGACATTCAGTGATCCGTGCCCAGTGGGAACCTAGGTTTCTTCTGTCCGTTTTATGGTTCCGCAGCAAATCAATGGGCGTGGATGGCACTACCCACATCAGATGTTGGCCTCCCTCCTCAGACAAATTCTCCGGCCCGACCGACCCTGCCATTCAAGCCAATCCTTATCCTGAAGTTAAGTATCTTTTTTGCAAACTTCCCTTACCTACATTATGTGCCAGAGGCTGTTCATTTTGGGATAATTGCTGCTGATATGGGTATGGCCCGGCATGAGATTTGCGCTCACCGGACGACGCTGAAACCGCAATGATTTCCAGGGCCCCTCTCTCAAGGTGAACCCATTCCAGGGTGCCCTGCCCTTCACAAAGAAAAGAGAACTCTCCCCGGGGCTCCCGCCAGCTGCTCCGGGATCATTCACGTTACCGCTCATCTCTGACAGACCATGGACATTCTGAAATTTAAAAGTTAGAAAAATCATGTGCGATGAACATCGACAAACTAAAGGGTGTGCAATATAAGGGTAGTCAATGGACATTCTGAACCTTGTTTGAAGTCAGTAGGTCACATGACCAAGGAGCAATTGAAATGTTAATGTAAAAAGTGTCCTTTCGTTTACACTCTTAACTAATTCAACTAGGAATAGAAAATGCTGCTCACATTTCCACATGCTTATTCGCGTTGGTTAATTAGCAAATGAATGTCCAAATTGTGAAAATAAGACCTGTGCAATGTTGTGCGCAGTTTTTCCAACATCATGACACTTACTTGGTGTCTGTGGCTCAAGTGGATTGAGGTTTGAAAGCGTGAATATCCAACTTGAAATGGTCTTTATCTCGGTGGTAAGAATAGTTGTTTTGCCCGCAGCGTCTCAAAAGGTTGCTTTGTCTACTTGAACGGGTACAGCGAATTGTCTACTGACACGCCAAGTTGTGTGCCAACTATAACGAGTGTTGGAGTGAACAGGACAGCAAAAAACGGCAAGAGGACGATCGTTACGTCAGCAGCACCCGAAACAGCACCCCCAGTGGCAGTGACTGCTGCTTGCCTTGATCCTGTGATGGGAAATTATGTAATAATTAGCATGAGATGCTTAGGGAACGTCTGTTTTATGCGTTCACCTTTGAAGGCTCCATGCAACTTCCTTACGCTTTTCAGTAACAGACGGGCCCATATATCTATTTTATGACCGTGTGAGTACTGTCTTAAAAGACGCAGTGTCAATTAAACCAAATAATTATGTGATTCAGTTGCGTGTCAAATGATCTGTTTTGGGAAAGGAGAGTTTACTTCAATTGACTGCCATCTAATCAGAATGCCAAAAAAATCAGAAGCAGTGAAACTGATGGTTGCATGCAACACATAGCCCGACAGATAATGGCGGTAATAAAGTTGTTATTTTTAAACAGAAAAACGTTTGTTAAATAAAATACGGATAACAGGCAAGCTAATATATGTAATACCATTTGAATTAGTTGGTTCGAATGGTAGTATATTCATATGTACCTAACTAGGATAATAACCAACCCTACAAGCTATTTAGTATTATACATTTATAGCTAACTAATTCATGTCACAGACAGAGGTGGTCCGTATCGCTGGCCTACTCGTTGTGTGTTGGCTACATTGTAACAACTTGAAGTGTCATTGGTGGTCTGAATTACTCGAATAAACGTACATGTTGTTCCATTGGTCCATTCCCAGGCTAATCAATGAACAACGGTTGTCTAACCAATCAGCTGTGTTGACGCATCTCTATAGGCGGGCTTCTTTAGCACGCCGGTGTAGCCATTTTTTTCACGACCGTGAAGCAGTTAACTGATTGAGGTAAGCGTTCCATTCAATCTTTCTTGGTCAATAGAAAATAAATAGCTACTGCTAAAACATTTGACATTGACTCGAGGTATGAACTCTGTCTACCCGCATTGAAAAATATTCTGTTTTGCAATAAAATATTTTAGAGTACCGTTTCTCGAACGGGTACGTGCCTATTGGGGTGGCAAGCTAGCTAAATTAGCTACTTTAGCTAGGTAATGTAGCAAGACAACGAGATTTACAATATTCGACGCCGTTTTCTATGAATTTATTTTTGCTTCTATGAAATTTGGACATGATAATATTGCTGAAATAATAAACTTTTCGAGGTTTTAGAACGATCGGTTTCTGTCGAAAGTGGCTAGCTAACATTCTACTAGATTACTAGCACCCATGCTTGATGCCGATAACAAGTGCACCACTGTACTTAGTTTAAATGACAATCTCGCTGGTTCGCATAGTCTCATTAAGCTTTCCCCCCTCACATCAGGCTTTCTACAACACTGCTTCAAGTATGGTCAAGATCTTCATTGGGAACCTCCCTCGGGAGGCAGACAAGGATGAAATCCAGGTTTTGTTCTCCCAGTACGGTGCCGTCACAGAATGCGCCATCGTCAAGAATTTTGCTTTCGTCCACATGGATGACCGTAAATCTGCCACCAAAGCCATCCGCAGCCTGCACCTCTACAAGCTGCATGGCACGGCGATAAATGTCGAGGCTAGTCGCGGGAAGAACCAGGGAGCCGTCAAACTCCACGTGACAAACGTGGAGAAAGGCAACGATGATGAGCTCCGCACTTTGTTCGAGGAGTATGGCACAGTCTCTGAATGTGCTATTGTCAAAAACTTTGCGTTTGTACACATGGACAACTCCGACGAGGCTATGGATGCCATCAAGGGATTAGACAACATTGAATTCCAGGGTAAGATTTTTTTAAGTGTTATGCACTTTGAGAAGGTTACACATTTAGAAATGTGGCAACTGCTGGACTTCCACCTAATCATGTTCTTTGGCATTTCTTTCCCTAATAGGGAAACGTATCCATGTTCAGATATCAAAGAGCCGTCCCAGGTACGAGGAGGAAGACGACTACCCCCCACCCCCACCTGAGAGGGGGGGATACTGGCCCCCTCGTGGCTACCCCGGGGAGAGGCATGATCCTCCACCCCCTAGCTATCTAAGAGGTCGACAGCCACCCCCTCATCACGGGTACCCTGCCCCCTCCACCACCCCCTCCCCCTCGACGAGCCCCGTACCCTGAGCGTGCTTATGAGCGCGAGAGGCAGAGCTATGCCGTGGTGGATTACTATGAGAAATACAGGGCTCGTCCTGCCGCTTATGGCATAATGTCCTATGATGAGAGGCGTGTAGGCTCCTTACCCCCTCCTCCCCCGCCCCCTCTTCCATGGTCAGGGAGCGTTTCATGACCTCTGGCCTCGATCCATATGAGCGTCGCCCCCTCCCTCCTCCCCCTCTGCGTACTACGCCAGGGACCGCAGTCCCATTCGGAGGGCCCCTCCTCCCCCCATGCCCCCCGCCAGTAACGGTTACTCCTATGAGCGTTCCCGACTCTCTCCCATCTCTCGGCCCGCGATGTACAACCTACCACGTACCAGAGACCCCTACGCCGACAGGTTGCCGCCGCCGCCTGCGGCTCGCTATTACTAAGCAGTGTACACCGGCGTTTGACTCAAGGTGAGAATAGGCCTGCGCTACAAACATTCTAATGGGAGGTGAAGTAATACCTATCCTCTATATGGAGGTTCCAAGGTCACTTGATGCGCTCTTTAGACGGGCCTCATGCCTCAGTTCTGAGAGGAATGGTCTGACAGTCGCTCTTCGCTAAACCTTCAGAGTAACTGTGAAATGCTTGAACTGGGAGAAAAAGCATGTGTAAGAGAGCTCTGCGAGAAATCGTAATTCTTAATCCTCTCGTTGGCACTGCTTGTTTGTAGGCAACGATTGAGCTAAACATAAATCATGTATTGGTAAAAGTGAGGAACTGATATAGAGTATTAATTTGACCATTCAGATTGAAGTTGCTGATGAGAATAGAAAGATGAATGTAGATTGTTTATAAATGAAACACGTGTTCGCTGCGGGTGTAACGGGCGGTTGACGTGTGTGTGGTTTGCTCTCTTTCCAGGTTTAAATATTTCAACAAGATCTGCGTCGTCGTCTCCTGATGCACACAGCAATTTTACCCCCCTCGTCTGTGGCTGAGCGCGTTTCGTTCTCAGGAGGAATTGTAATGCATGACCTCGTCATTTAAAACCCTTTTATTACACTTGTATTGTTTCCTTATATTTTTTGCATTGTTTTAGTATTGTGCTTTAGCTATGTTTTTAGTCTCAGGCTCCCACGGGCCATTTAGTTGTGCGTTTTTATTTTACGTTAACATGATTTTGTCCTCTTGATATACTGTAACGTGTCATGATACAAACTTTTTGCTCTCAAATCTAATTTCTGAAATTTAATGATTGAAAGTTGCAACACGTTATTACGAAAAGGATGTTAATAATCGTGATTGAATATGAACACGTGTTTCCTTTGAACAACCATGCTAGTTTAAATTTAAATCTATCGTCTGAAATTATGCCAAGTTATGGATTATGGAAAGGTAGCGCTCTGCGACAATGTACAACAGCGTAATAAACCACTACGATGGACTAGTTTTTTAAATTTGTTAGTTGGACAAATATTTGCTGATGGTAGTGAGTTACACTAAGGTGGATAACATTCTTATTTGTGTAATCAGGACATGATTTTAATAAAACTGAATTGTGTAGAATTTTTAAAATCATATCGCAGATTCTTAATCTTATGATTCAATGGCGAATGATCAGTTGCTTCTCAATATACTTTAACCATTTTGAATGGGGATAAATGCTTGATAATGATCAAATGTCAAATAACGCTCTGTGTCCCCTCGACTTCAAGCGCTCAATCACAATTGAACTATGCCGATCTGCCCCTTCACTGCCCATCAATTTATTTCAGTGTCATGGGTTTGATAGAGCTTTATTGCCATATCCCCAGTTCTCACCATAATACACTCTCTGGAAGCATCTCTGGAGAGATGTTCTTGGCACCGCCTGCAGGAACCTAACCAGGTAAGATGGGAGCTGGGACCAGTTGTATGACACTTGGGGTTAAAGATTTTAGGTACACGGGAATCGGGAAAATGACACGACGTCTGCTTGGCATGGACAGGTAGTATAAATGCTAATCCTTTCCATACTAAAAATCTATGTGTCTGTGTTTAGACAGGCAGCCCAATTCTTATTTTTCCCCTCAACTAATTGGTCATTTGACAATTAAAAAACAAACATTTTTTAGTTTTTTTTCAAAGCTGAATGACAGTGTAAAAAAAATTATGCTGCCTGTATAAATGCAGCCTAATGTCTTTTAAAGGGGCAGTCTCGGATTCTGCAACATTTTTGGATCTTTAAATTTAGATATAGGCTAAACCACTGAATCTCGAAGAATATAACTTAAATGCCTGATGACCTTTAACTCCCACCTAAAAACACAAGTTAATCAGAGCTCCAAATATAAACCTATTACTCCATTGTTTAAGTAATCTAATTGTGAAAACACTATAGCTTTAAAACATGGTTAACTATCATTTTGAGCTTATAGATGGTCAGTCCATCTATCAAAGGCTCAGTCCATGAATTTCAGAGTGGTTAGTCATATACAGTTCTCCAGCCTCAGCTCTTAACCAAACAAGTGGCTGGGTCTTTGTTTGAATACCAGATTGCCCTTTTAAATATAACCATGATCTTGGTTGTGGAAATGTTAGGTGTCATTGTCAGGTGCAGATTTATTTTATAGATAATTCCGTCCATAAGCAAGTAGGGACACAGTCTTACGGTCAGCAGATACATATTGCTGTGGGGTTTATTAATTTAGTGTACACAAGCAAAACATTTTGCTGTGAAAACAAGCATTTCTTAATGGACACGTTAATGCTACTGAGTCCCCCTCTGTTTTGGCCCTTTTGGTTCCTATTGAATACACCCCTATGTTTGAAGTTCTAGACCCCTGGTAAGTTAAAGTAGAATTCATTAAACATTCATATGTATTGTAACCTATACTGTAAATGGTTATATTGGTTTGTATAGCTGTACTACTGAATTACATGGTTTTATAAGAGTCCCCTGAATGTCTTTCTGTGTCATTTCCTAATAAAATATTTAAACTGATCTTGTTTGTTCACTCTGGGTTGATAGTGTTCTCTCCAAACAAGGTATTTGTACATGTAATGTTGGAAGGCTGGCTCTAGCTTTTGAGCGTTGTAACAGATTTGGTTGGGGGGAGCACCTGGTGGCCCTCTTTCTTTGGGGTGGTGATTAAAAACATACAAAGTTTATTTATTTTATTTCACCTTTATTTAACCAGGTAGGCTAGTTGAGAACAAGTTCTCATTTACAACTGCTACCTGGCCAAGATAAAGCATAGCATTAAAGCTACACATTTTGGCATGGGGCGTAGAGAATGTTACTTTTAAAGAAAGTTTTCTGCAGTACTACACATTTTGCAATGTTGATATCGGAGTGAGGGCAACTAATCAACGAGGGCCCCCTGGAGGTCAGGGCCCCATCCAGTATTTTGGCCATGATTACAAGTGAAGATCACTAGATAGCCATGTCTGCTAACAATCTGAGTGACTGATGCACAAAAATGTTTGAATTTACACCTTGTGTATTCTAACGCTCATCAGTAAATTGAGACCCTGTTAGTTCCTGGTTGCTGGGGCCCCAAAGTGACTGATTATGCCTGGAGCCGGCCGTGCAAGTGAGACTACAGATCACTATAAATTCTGTTGGGGGGGTAGATTAACTCTTTCTATAAGCCATCATAGGACTGGTGATGAGGTCATTTGGGTGTGGCTGTTCCTTTTGTGGAAGCCAACTGCCCTATGCTGGGTAGTTTGTGCAGATCAAAGAAGTCTTGGCATCCAGTGCCTTCAGAAAGTATTCACACCCCTTTACTTTTTCCTCTTTTTGATGTAACAAATTGGGGTTGAAATTAATTACATTTTTTGTCATTCTACTTACAATTTTCTTCCACTTGGACAGAATATTTTAACATTTGAAAAAGAAAACCCTAATATCTTGATTAGTCTCAGAGGGTTTAATATTTATCTATACATGTTAAAATCACATTTGGCAGTGATAACTGCTGTGAATCTTTCTGGGTAAGTCTCTAAGAACTTTCCACACCTGGATTTTGCAACATTTACCCAAAGAATTGTCCTTAGATCTACAAGATATTTCTGAGGAAGGGTATAAAACTATTTCTAGTGTTGAAAGTTTCCAAGAGCACAGTGGTCTTCACTAAATGAAAACAAATTTTATTAGTCACATGCGCCGAATACAACAGGTGAAACAGTGAAATGCTTACTTACGAGCCCCTAACAATGCAGTTAAAACAAAATACGGATAAGAATAAGAAATAAAAGTAACAAGTAATTAAAGCGCAGCAGTAAAATAACAATAGCGAGACTATATACGGTGGGGGGTACAGAGTCAATGTGGGGGCTACCAAGGAACTTGAAGCTCTCAACCTGCCCCACTGCAATCCTGTCGATGAGAATGGGGGAGTGCTCGGTCCTCTTTTTCCTGTAGTCCACGATCATCTCCTTTGTCTTAATCACATTGAGGGAGAGGTTGTTGTCCTGGCAACACACGGCCAGGTCTCTGACCTCCCTATAGGCTGTCTCGTCTTTGTCGGTGATCAGGCCTACCACTGTTGTGTCATCAGCAAACTTAATGATAGTGTTGGAGCCGTGCCTGGCCATGCAGTCATGAGTGAGCAGGGAGAACAGGAGGGGACTGAGCACGCACCCTTGAGGGGCCCCTGTGTTGAGGATCAGCGTGGCGGATGTGTTGTTACCTACCTTTACCACCTGGGGGCAACCTGTCTGGAAGTCCAGGATCCAGTTGCAGAGGGAGGTGTTTAGTCCCAGGGTCCTTAGCTTATTGATGAGCTTTGAGGGCACTATGGTGTTGAACGCTGAGCTGTAGTCAATGAATAGCATTCTCACATAGGTGTTCCTTTTGTCCAGATGGGAAAGGGCAGTGTGGAGTGCAATAGAGATTGCATCATCTGTGGATCTGTTGGGGCGGTATGCAAATTGGAGTGGGTCTAGGGTTCCTGGGATAATGGTGTTGATGTGAGCCATGACCAGCCGTTTGAAACACTTCATGGCTTCAGATGTAGGTGCTACAGGTCGGTAGTCATTTAGGAAGGTTACTGATCTTTGGCACAGGCACTATGGTGGTCTGCTTAAAACATGTTGGTATTACAGACTCGGACAGGGAGAGGTTTAAAATGTCAGTGAAGACACTTGCCAGTTGGTCAGCACATGCTCACAGTACACATCCTGGTAATCTGTCTGGCCCTACGGCCTTGTGAATGTTGACCTGTTTAAAGGTCTTACTCACATTGGCTGCGGAGAGCGTGATCACAGTCTTCCAGAACAACTGGTGCTCTCATGCATGTTTCAGTGTTATTTGTCTCGAAGCGAGCATAAAGTAGTTTAGCTCATCTTGTAGGCTTCTGTCACTGGGAAGCTCTCGGCTGTGCTTCCCTTTGTAGTCTGTAATGGTTTGCAAGCCCTGCAACATCCAACGAGCATCAGAGCTGGTGTTGTACGATTCGATCTTAGTCTTGTATTGACGCTTTGCCTGTTTGATGGTTCGTCGGAGGGCATAGTGGGATTTCTTATAAGCTTCCGGGTTAGAGTCCCGCTCCTTGAAAGCGGCAGCTCTAGCCTTTATCTCAGTGCAGATGTTGCCTGTAATCCATGGCTTCTGGTTGGGGTATGTACGCACTGTCACTGTGGGGATGACGTCATCGATGCACTTATTGATGAAGCCAATGACTGATGTGGTGTACTCCTCAATGCCATCGGAGGAATCCCAGAACATATTCCAGTTTGTGCTATCAAAACAGTCCTTTAGCTTAGCATCTGCTTCATCTGACCACTTTATTGATCTAGTCACTGGTGCGTCCTGCTTTAATTTTTGCTTGTAAGCAGGAATCGGGAGGATAGAATTATGGTCAGATTTGACAAATGGAGGGCGAGCTTTGTATGCGTTTCTGTGTGTGGAGTAAAGGTGGTCCAGTTTTTTTTCTCCTCTGGTTGCACATTTAACATGCTGATAGAAATTTGTTAAAACGGATTTAAGTTTCCCTGCATTAAAGTCCCTGGCTACAAGGAGCACCACCTCTGGGTGAGCTTTTTCTTGTTTGCTTATGGCAGAATACAGCTCATTCAATGCGGTCTTAGTGCCAGCCTTTGACTGTGGTGGTATGTAAACAGCTATGAAAAATACAGAGGAAAACTCTATGTAAGTAGTGTGGTCTACAGTTTATCATGAGATACTCTACTTTAGGTGAGCAATAGCTCGAGACTTCCTTTGATATCGTGCACCTGCTGTTATTTACGAAAATGCATAGTCCGCCGCCCCTTGTCTTTCCAGACGCCACTGTTCTATCCTGCCAGTGCAGCGTATAACCAGCCAGCTGTATGTTGATAGTGTCATCATTCAGCCACGTCTCCATGAAGCATAAGATATTACAGTTTTGAACGTCCTGTTGGTAGTTTAATCTTCTGCGTAGGTCATCTATTTTATTGTCCAAAGATTTCACATTTGCTAGCAGAAGGGAAGGAAGTGGCGGTTTATTCAATCGCCTACAAATTCTCAGAAGGCATCCCGCCCTTTTTCAGTATATTGTTTGCATCGGCCGAGTCAGACTCGTTTTTAGGGAAAAAAAGGATTCTGCCAGTCCATTGTGAGTAATCACAGTCCTGATGTCCAGAAGTTATTTTCGGTCATAAGAGATATTATTGGGAAATTTAGAAAATATGGAACTACCCATACTCTGCCTAGAGCTAGCCGTCCAACCAAACTGAGCAACCGGGCAAGAAGGACCTTTGTCAGGGAGGTGACCAAGAACCCAATGACCACTTTGACAGAAAAAAATGCAGAGTTCCTTGGCTGAGATGGGAGAACTTGCCAGAAGTACAAGTTTCTACAGCACTAAACCAATCTGGGCTTTATGGGAGAGTGGCCAGACAGAAGCCACTCTTGAGAAAAAGGCACATGACAGCATGCCTGGAGTTTGCAAAAAGGCACTTGAAAGACAGCGCATAAGACAAAAGATAATGGTCTGATTGACTAAAATTGAACTCTGTGGCCTGAATGTAAAGCGCTATGTCTGGAGAAAACCAGGCACCTGTCTAACACCATCCCTACTGTGAAGCATGATGGTGGCAGCATCATGCTATGGGGATGTTTTTTAGTGGCAGGGACTGGAGGACTGGTTAGGATAGAAGGAACAATGAATGGAGCCAAATACATGAGAACCTGCTTCAGAGTGCCAAACGACCATAGACTGGGGGCGAAGATTTACTTTCCAACAGACCCCAAGCATACAGTCAAAGCAATGCTGAAATGGCTTCAGAATAAGAATGTGAACGTCCTTGAGTTGCACAGCCAAAGCCCACACTTGAATCCCATTGAAAATCTGTGGAAAGACTTGAAGATTGCTGTTCACCGCCTCCAGTGGTGATTTTAGCATGTAATCTTGGTGGAGCAACTCTCCATTTTTTTTAGATGCATGCAGCAAAGCCACTACACAACACAACACTAAACAATACATTAATTGCACTATAATGGTGACAAATGTTGCCAACAAACTGTTATGGCCCAACAGCAGTCCCAACCCCTTATCACTGCTATATCTGGCTATCAGCGGAGCCTTGTCTGGCAGCGAATCAGTTAATTCAGCCTCATTTACTGCCTTTTAAATAAACATAGCTAATATGGCAGACTTGCTTAAACAAATGTGGTTTCTACTGACAATTGGGATGTTCAAACTGTCATAAGGGGACGAACGGATAAGAGGAAAGCCGTCATTTCGATGAAAACATTAATGAGCGAGCTAGGACGGACGTAGTTAATCTAACTATTTGTTCAGCACTTTTTAAATGTACAGCAACAGAATTCAGAGCATGAGCTGTTCTTAACAGTATTCTCCCGGTACACCAAGTCACAACTGTAGGATAAAAAAGGGGGGTGTATAAGCAGACAATGAAAGCTCTAAAACAGGCTATAGGCTACATGTGCACCAGCAAGTCAGAACAGTAGGTTAAATTATGAGGGAAAAAGGGACCAAATTATTAGGGTGAGGTACATGGGCTACTAACAGCTTACTACACTTATGTATACTGTAGCTAAAAAAGTAATACTATCTCCCTGGCATATTACATAATTTACGCAGCAGCATACAATACATTTTTGTACTCACCTTTTTGTGGTGTGTTAACCTGAACGGGAACGTGGTGTGGCTGTCCTTGTGGGCAAATTTTGTCATCAAAGTCTGGCATTCTCTGGATATATGGTGCTTTTGGGATAACTGGGAACTCAGGGGAAAAAAAGGTTGAATCACAGTGATCTTCAGGTCGGAGCTCTAGAGGCCAGAGTTGGAATTCTGAGTTGGATGACCGTTCAAAAGGTATTTTCCCAGTCGGAGCTTGTTTTTTCCCCGAGTTCCCAGTTGTCTTGATCTTACTGAAGTCTGCGATTTCCCAGTTCCGAGTTTCCAGTTGTTTTGAAGCAGCAGAAGTCATGCTGGATTGACAGCATGGCCAATGTATTCAACCTTTTCTGGCCCATGGTGTTGAATGTTTATAATTTTAAGCTTGCAAGAGACCTTTAGACCCAGACTTGGACCACACACCCACTCCAACGAATAGCAGGCTAGTGATTGCTTTGCAACGCTTGCAGTTAGCCACTGATTCCTTCCAAACCACTCATTGTTAAATTTGCAATTTCCAACTTGTTGCGTAATGTATATGTCCAATGGTCGATGAGCACTGATACGTTTTATCTATAATTTGTCTTCATATGACAAGGATTTACCAGGAGATTGTCAACTTGATTCATGATGATGACTGCTTGTCTGGCTTGCTAGCTAAGATTTTGAAAGTATGATGTTGATATGATCAGTCCAATCAAAGCTACGGTAGATATAACATGATTTGACGTCATTTTATCTGTGGCCAATGACCTTGAGCCTTCTTGAATAGGCACTTCTAATATAAATCTATGGCAGCACCCAAGGGGCTTACATATTTTAGCTCTCCCCGTAGATTTTATATTGACGTATATATATCCCCATGAGTGACTGAACACTGAGCAAATCACGGCACAACTAGAAAACATTTCCAAACCCTGTGCTCTGTATTTTCCGCTGGCTTCCCCACCACTAAAGAATGTACTGAGCTAGGCTGAAATACCTGCGTTTTGAAAATGCCTTAAGAAAGCAAAAAAAGAGACCGTGTTTGTATGCAGCTGTGTTAACTTATTATATGTTTTACATTGTTTGCAAACTGATATGTGACATATATTAATGCCAAAATAACATGCAAAACAGGCAACAACAAAAAACAAACAAACAGGTTGGGCTCATACCTGAATGATGGGTTGCCACTGGTTGTATCCTTGTTTACTCTTCAGAACACAATGGTGCACAAGTGATGCATTTTCCATTGTATAATTTCGCTTGACTGTGAGAACCAAAAGTTATTTAAGGTTTGTATAAAAAAATGAAGTATATACCCTATTTCATGTCACTGGAGTAGGCTAGCCTGAAGGCCTATATTTCATTTTTTTTTTCACGGCATCCAGACCTAGTTGCCAACCCCAGTTGTATATTGTAATACCATCACCGCTTCACCATCATTCAGATACTTCAAATATGTGTGGATTTAGTGCTAAACTTGAAGAATTTGTCTCTGTGAAGTTAAATCACAGAACAAAAAGATGCAACATTTTCAAAGATTTTAATGAGTTGCAGTTCATATAAGGAAAAGAGACAATTGAAATAAATAAATTAGGTCATAATCTATTGATTTCACATGACTGGGAATACAGACATGCATCTGTTGGTCAAGGATACTGTACCTATAAAAAAAAAGTAGGGACATGAATCAGAAAACCAGTCAGTATCTGGTTTGACCATCATTTGCTCTACACATCTCATTCGGATAGAGTTGATCAGGCTGTTGATTGTGGCCTGTGGAATGTTGTCCCACTCCTCTTCAATGGCTGTGCGAAGTTGTTGGATATTGGCGATAAGTGAAACATGCTGTCTTACAGGTTGATCCTGTTAAAGTGTGGGATCCTGTTACGATGCTTGCTTCAGATCCTCCAGTGAGACGGCTGACTGAAGGGGAGCGTAGAGTATTTGTAAGAGCTGTTTCGTTGTCGTCTGGCAAGACGATCGGAGGAGCGTGAGAGGTCTGCCACCACATTATCCCTCCCCGGAGTGAACTTCAGCTGATAGTCATACTGTCTGAGGCAGTCGGCCCATCTGTTGAACCTGAAGTGGCTTGTGGCCAGTTCTGTATGCCGACAGTAGCGTAGTGAGGGACTGGTGGGTGGGTCGAAATGTGAACAGCCGGCCATATAAGTAGAGGTGCCACATTTCGTACGCCCAGACACAGGCCAGTGCTTCTCGTTCACCCACAGAGTACCGTTGTTTAGTGGGGCTCAGGGCTCTTGAGGTGAAGGCGACGGGCCTCTCAATGCCACTCTGCAGCTGTGAGAGGAGAGGACAGCTCCTAGTGTTCCATCTGAGGTGTCACAGGTGACAATGGTGAGGCAGATGGGGTCAAAGTGAGACAATTGAGGTCATATCTCATCTCACATGCAGATAGACTAAAACATATACAGATATAGCCAGTTTTTCAGAATGTGCCTTGGTTCCTCGCAGGTTAAATTTTAGTTACTTGTACTTGCCAAAGCCTTTATGATGTGTAACACGATAATCAAATAAAACAGTTTTACTATTATAATCAACATTTACAAAACAGTATCTTTCCTAACCCCATCCGTCATTGAATTCTGATACTTGCTCTTATTTGGGTATCATGAAAAAGGGTAATATTCACAAGCTTTAGTTTCACATTTGATAAAATAACGTAACAGTGAATAATACTTGAGGAGTGGGTTATAAAGGTAGAATATAAAAACATTTGAGGTACTGATAGCTTGGCACCACATACAGTCAACATTTTGATTTAAGCTTTCAGAATGTTTAACATCAGCATTTTTCAAGAAAACTGCTTCTAGTTGAAGAGAAAATAATACAATATAATCAAAACAATATGGCTGTCATTGTAGTACAACTATTTTATGGAAGAAGCGCCCTGCCTGATTGGTACATGATTGTCTCATCCATCTCCATTGGCCCTTGGCTCATGAGTGGTGGGATGCCATTGGTTGAAAGGTCTGAGCCTGTGTCCATGACGGGCACCATATTTGGCACGGCCATGCCCATCTCTCTGGAAGGGGGTACTGCCAGCACCCCAAACTCCACCTCAAAGCTCCCCTTTGCCTCTCCATTCTCACGGCGTATCAGCATCTCGTATTCCCCGAAACGTATCAGGGCCTTACCAGGCAGCTCTGCCCTCTCCAGGAACCCCAGCTCAAACCCATTGACAGTCACACGTCCCTTCTGGCTGAGGTTCTGCACAGAAAATAGCATGTCCGGGCTATTGGAGGTGCGGTAGGCCTGCAAGGACAGCTGCTTGCGGGAGACACGGGGGTCGGCCAGCACGAAGGTGCAGGCCTGGGCATCCCGGCCCAGCCTCACTGGGTCCTCGGCCTGGAGCTTGTGTCTGGTTTCCAAAGGCAACATGCGGTACAGAGCCCTGGAAGCCTGCTGGGGGTGGTAGAGCTGGATCTGGAGGCATGTCATCAGCTCCTCTGTTTCCACAGTGTGAGACACCTCCATGATGGATCTTATGATGGCTGATGCAATTGAAGGGATGTTGTCTTTCACTTTCTGGTTAACTTGGTCTAAGAGAAAAACAGAGAGGAATATTCAAATGGACTACTTTTTGTTATTCTGGCACTAAATAAGTCTCATTACTAGACAGAGAATAACAGCTCAGATAGAGGATGTCAGAGGGTGATGGAATGAAAAACACTTAATTCTATTGCTCTAATCCATAGGAAGAGTATTCAGGGTATTTCCATGAAGCAGTACAAAATCTCAAGGTGCTCTGTTATTTGTTCTAACATTTTTAGTTCTTAGAATTGCATCATCATTCCACACCCTCAGCCTGTCAGGATATCCTCTAAAAAGTTCACTGGCTTAAAGTAATTCCACTGTGATACGAATGTAGCCTTTTTCAAGTATACACAGGGAAACGTCTTAGGATAGACTGCTTT
The DNA here is from genome assembly GCF_018296145.1 of Oncorhynchus tshawytscha. NCBI lineage: Eukaryota > Metazoa > Chordata > Actinopteri > Salmoniformes > Salmonidae > Oncorhynchus > Oncorhynchus tshawytscha. Next base: position 20,901,878 of record NC_056438.1, read on the forward strand.
TTCACAAATGTCATTCTATATTGTCATCAGAGAAAGGTGAATAACATTTTAGATATATAATCTGTAAATATCTTCCACACTTATTTTTCTTAAGCACCTATAACAATAGGTTTTCTAACATTTTAATGAGAATCACATATGACATTCGTTCAAACAAAACCATTCTGAATGTTCACTTCCAAACTTGCTATATCTTACCTGTAAAATTGGGTAGGCTGTAGGATTATTTATTTTGCTTGTAGCGTCTCGAAAGATCGGGCTACATTATACAGTAGGCTGTCTCCGACGGTTGACTTCCTTTGTTTACTAGAACCAGTACAATTGTTGCCTATTGGCGCACAAAGTGTTGTGTCAACTATAACGGGTATCGGAGGATACTACCGGGACCAAAAAACAGGAAGGGGGTGATCCTTACGTCAGCCAGAACCAGCAGCACCATACATAGCACCACCAGTGGCAGTGAACTGCTGCTAGTCATAATCCGGTTATAGCTTGATGTTTAGGGAACGTCTGATTATGCTTTCGCCTTGGCAGGTTCTATACAACTTCCTTACGATTTTCAGTAACAGGCAGGATCATAGGGCTATTTTATGACCGTGTGAGTACAGTCGACAAAGGAGCGGTATCAGTTAAACCAACTAGCTTCTTATCTGTGATGAAATTGCATGTCAAATGAACTTTTTTGGGAAAGGGGGGCTATTGTCAATCATTCGACTGCCATCTGTAATCAGCATGCCAAAACCCTGAAGCAGTAAAACGAATCTTGGTTGTCTGCGACACATAGCTCTACAGATCATGGTGATAATAAAACTAAGAAAATGTGTCTATGTGTTCAATAAAATACTGTAAAGACCCTGGTTTTATAAGCGCGGAAACGACCCTGCCGCACGAGCATGCTTTTGCGGCACAGTATATAGCGTGCCGGACCTCGGGCTCGAAGGTCGAGGGTTCGAGACCTGCTTACTGCTGTTTCATTACAATACGTATACCAAGCAAGCTAATATCATAAGTCATACCATTCGAAGTAGTTGGTACGAATAGTGGCGTAATCATAGTATTATGTACCTAGCTAGGCTAATAAATAACCTCAACTTGCCTAAGCAGTTTCAAGCTATTCACTGTTTGCTCATGTGACTGATGGTCCGTATTACGTGCCTACTCTTGGCGTTAGTAACGCTGTAACAACTTAATGTCATTGGTCAATTCACAGGCTAATCAAAGAACAATGGTTGCCTAACCAATCAGCTAGCATAACGCATCTCAGCAGGCTAGGGGGTTTTCCGCTCTTAGAACGCGGTGTAGACATTTTTATACAAAAGTGAAGTAACGAACGTTAACCGATTGAGGTAAGTGTACTATTCAATATTTCTGGTCTATAACATCTTTAAAAAACTGCTGTACTATGAAGCGAGGGCCAGCCAACGAGAGCGTACAGGTCGCAGTGGTGGGTAGTATATGGGGCTTTGGTGACAAAACGGATGGCACTGTGATAGACTGCATCCAATTTATTGAGTAGGGTATTGGAGGCTATTTTGTAAATGACATCGCCGAAGTCGAGGACCGGTAGGATGGTCAGTTTTACAAGGGTATGTTTGGCATCATGAGTGAAGGATGCTTTGTTGCGAAATAGGAAGCCAATTCTAGATTTAACTTTGGATTGGAGATGTTTGATGTGAGTCTGGAAGGAGAGTTTACAGTCTAACCAGACACCTAGGTATTTGTAATTGTCCACATATTCTAAGTCAGAATCGTCCAGAGCATGCATTTAGTTTTACTTGTATTTAAGAGCAATTGGAGGCCACGGAAGGAGAGTTGTGTGGCATTGAAGCTCGTCTGGAGGGTTGTTAACACAGTGTCCAAAGAAGGGCCAGAAGTATACAGAATGGTGTCGTCTGCGTAGAGGTGGATCAGAGACTCACCAGCAGCAAGAGCGACATCATTGATGTATACAGAGAAGAGAGTCGGTCCAAGAATTGAACACTGTGGCACCCCCATGTAGACTGCCAGAGGCCCGGACAACAGACCCTCCGATTTGACACACTGAACTCTATCAGAGAAGTAGTTGGTGAACCAGGCGAGGCAATCATTTGAGAAACCAAGGCTGTCGAGTCTGCCGATGAGGATGTGGTGATTGATAGAGTCGAAAGCCTTGGCCAGGTCAATGAATACAGCTGCACAGTATTGTTTCTTATCGATGGCGGTTAAGATATCGTTTAAGACCTTGAGCGTGGCTGAGGTGCACCCATGACCAGCTCTGAAACCAGATTGCATAGCGGAGAAGGTATGGTGGGATTCGAAATGGTCAGTAATCTGTTTGTTGACTTGTCTTTCGAAGACCTTAAAGGCAGGGTAGGATAGATATAGGTCTGTAGCAGTTTAGGTCAAGAGTGTCCCCCCCTTTGAAGAGGGGGATGACCGCAGCTGCTTGCCAATCTTTGGGAAACTCAGACGACACGAAAGAGAGGTTGAACAGGCTAGTAATAGGAGTTGCAACAAATTCGGCAGATAATTTTAGAAAGAAAGGGTCCAGATTGTCTAGCCCGGTTGATTTGTAGGGGTCCAGATCATGCAGCTCTTTCAGAACATCAGCTGACTGGATTTGGGAGAAGGAGAAATGGGGAAGGCTTGGGCGAGTTGCTGTGGGGGGTGCAGTGCTGTTGACCGGGGTATGGGTAGCCAGGTGGAAAGCATGGCCAGCCGTAGAAAAATGCTTATGGAAATTCTCAATTATAGTGGATTTATGGGTGGTGACAAATCAAATCAAATTTATTTATATAGCCCTTCGTACATCAGCTGATATCTCAAAGTGCTGTACAGAAACCCAGCCTAAAACCCCAAACAGCAAGCAATGCAGGTGTAGAAGCACGGTGGCTAGGAAAAACTCCCTAGAAAGGCCAAAACCTAGGAAGAAACCTAGAGAGGAACCAGGCTATGTGGGGTGGCCAGTCCTCTTCTGGCTGTGCCGGGTGGAGATTATAACAGAACATGGCCAAGATGTTCAAATGTTCATAAATGACCAGCATGGTCGAATAATAATAAGGCAGAACAGTTGAAACTGGAGCAGCAGCACAGTCAGGTGGAAGTTGAAACTGGAGCAGCAGCATGGCCAGGTGGACTGGGGACAGCAAGGAGTCATCATGTCAGGTAGTCCTGGGGCATGGTCCTAGGGCTCAGGTCAGTTGAAACTCCTGGCCAGGTGGCTGGGGACAGCAAGGTCCAGGTAGTCCTGGGGCATGGAGCTCAGAGAGAAAGAAAGAGAGAAGGAGAGAATTAGAGAACGCACACTTAGATTCACACAGGACACCGAATAGGACAGGAGAAGTACTCCAGATATAACAAACTGACCCCAGCCCCCCGACACATAAACTACTGCAGCATAAATACTGGAGGCTGAGACAGGAGGGGTCAGGAGACACAGTGTTTCCTGTCCTCAGTGCAGTGGGCAGCTGGGAGGAGGTGTTCTTATTCTCCATGGACTTTACAGTGTCCCAGAACTTTTTTGAGTTTGTGTTGCAGGAAGCAAATTTCTGCTTGAAAAAGCTAGCCTTGGCTTTTCTAACTGCCTGTGTATATTGGTGTCTAGCTTCCCTGAAAAGTTACATATCACGGGGGCTGTTCGATGCTAATGCAGAACGCCATAGGATGTTTCTGTGTTGGTTAAGGGCAGTCCGGTCTGGAGAGAACGAAGGGCTATATCTGTTCCTGGTTCTAAATTTCTTGATTGGGTCATGCTTATTTAAGATGGTGGGGAAGGCATTTTAAAAAAATAACCAGGCATCCTCTACTGACGGGATGAGATCAATATCCTTCCAGGATACCCGGGCCAGGTCGATTAGAAAGGCCTGCTCTCTGAAGTGTTTCAGGGAGCGTTTGACAGTGATGAGTGGAGGTCGTTTGACCGCTGACCCATTACGGACGCAGGCAATGAGGCAGTGATCGCTGAGAACTTAGTTGAAAACAGCAGAGGTGTATTTAGAGGGCAAGTTGGTTAGAATGATATCTATGAGGGTGCCCGTGTTTACGGCTTTGGGGTGGTACCTGGTAGGTTCATTGATAATTTGTGTGAGATTGAGGGTATCAAGCTTAGATTGTATGATGGCTGAGGTGTTAAGCATGTTCCAGTTTAGGTCGCCTAGCAGCACAAGCGCTGAAGATAGATGGGGGGCAATCAGTTCATATATGGTGTCCAGAGCACAGCTAGGTGCCGAGGGTGGTCTATAGCAGGCGGCAACGGGGATAGACTTGTTTTTAGAGAGGTGGATTTTTAAAAGTAGAAGTTCAAATTGTTTGGGTACAGACCTGGATAGTAGGACAGAACTCTGCAGGCTATCTTTGCAGTAGATTGCAACACCGCCCCCTTTGGCCGTTCTATCTTGTCTAAAAATGTTGTAGTTAGGGATGGAGATTTCAGAATTATTGGTGGTCTTCCTAAGCCAGGATTCAGACACAGCTAGGACATCCGGGTTGGCAGAGTGTGCTAAAGCAGTGAATAAAACAAACTTAGGAGGCTTCTAATGTTAACATGCATGAAACCAAGGCTATTACGGTTACAGAAGTAATTAAAAGAGAGCGCCTGGGGAATAGGAGTGGAGCTAGGCACTGCAGGGCCTGGATTCACCTCTACATCACCAGAGGAACAGAGGAGGAGTAGGTTAAGGGTACGGCTAAAAGTTATGAGAATTGGTCGTCTAGAACGTCTGGAACAGAGAGTAAAGGGATGTTTCTGGGGGCGATAAAATAGCTTCAAGGTATAATGTACAGACAAAGGTATGGTAGGATGTGAATACAGTGGAGGTAAACCAAGGTATTGAGTGATGATGAGAGAGATATTGTCTCTAAAAACATAATTGAAACCAGGTGATGTCATCGCATGTGTGGGTGGTGGAACTGAAAGGTTGGATGAGGTATAATGAGCAGGGCTAGAGGCTCTACAGTGAAATAAGCCATTAAACACTAACCAGAACAGCAATGGACGAGGCATATTGACATTAAGGAGTGGCATGCTTAGTCGAGTGATCATAAGGGTCCAGTGAGTAGTGAGGTTGGTTGGGGTAACGGCGATTCAGACAGCTAGCCGGGTCATCGGTAGCAAGCTAGCATAGGATGGAGGTCTGTTTTTAGCCACCTCATGCGTTTCCATCGGTAGATGGAAGTGGGGTTCCCTTATGGTAGAGGGGATCAATCCAATTGGCAAAATAGATATAGTTATAGTTACCCAAGAAAAAATGTCCGATAGACCTATTCAGATAGCAGCTAATGATTAGCGGGCTACAGATGGGCGTTCAGGTAACGTTGCGACGGAGGGGCCAGTTGGATAACTCCCTCGGGCAGATAATGTCAGTAGTCAAGTCGTGAAGGCCCGGTGGGGCACCGCATCGGCAGTAAAACGGGTCCGGATAGGTGATTGTAGCCCAGGAGTGGCTGATGGAACTCTTCAGCTGGCTAGCTCCGGAATAATTGATGTTTGCTCCGGGATCGACGTAAGCCAAAAGTCACTTGATGCGCTCTTTAGACGGGCTTCATGCCTCAGTTCTGAGAGGAATGGTCTGACAGTCGCTCTTCGCTAAACCTTCAGAGTAACTGTGAAATGCTTGAACTGGGAGAAAAAGCATGTGTAAGAGAGCTCTGCGAAAAATTGTAATTCTTAATCCTCTCGTTGGCACTGCTGGTTTGTAGGCAACTATTGAGCTAAACATAAATCATGTATTGGTAAAAGTGAGGAACTGATGTAGAGTATTAATTTGACCATTCAGATTGAAGTGTCTCACAAGTTGCTGCTGATGAGAATGGAACGATGAATGTAGATTGTTTATAAATGAAACACGTGTTCGCGCCGGTTGACTTGTGTGTGGTTCGCCCTCTTTCCAGGTGTATTTATTTCAACAAGATTTGCGTCCTCGTCACAGCCATCGTATCCTGATGCGCACAGCATTCATCTGTGGCTGAGCGCGTTTCATTCTCAGGAGCAATTGTAATGTTTGACTTCTCGTCATCGAAAACATTTTTATTACACTTGTATTGTTTTGGCCTTTTTTGGTTTGTATTATTTTAGTATTGTGCTTTAGCTACCTTTTTAGTCTCTGGCTCCCAGAAGCCTTTGAGCCGTGCATATTTCTTTTACATTCCAATATTTAGTCTTGATATACTGTAATGTGTCATTATACAAACTTTTGCTGATGAGTCACACTTCTTAAATTTGATGAATGGAAGCATCAACACGTTAGGATGTTACAAGTAAGATGTTACTATTAGCAAATAATCGTGACTGTATATCGACTTAAATACGAACCATCATGTGTTTCCTTGTTCAATCTGAAGTTATGCGACAATGTACAACGGCATAATAAAACCACTATGGACTACAACAATTGACTAGTTGGTTAATTTGTAAATGATCAAATATTTGCTTATGGTAGCTCGTTACCCCAATGTGGATAACGTTGTTTTTTTTTGTCATCAGAGGACAAACTGAATTGTATAATAATTGTTTTAATTTTTTGATCTCTTAACATCTTATCGCAGATTCTTATCACAATCAGTGGTCCGATGGCAGATGATCAGTTGCTTCTCATTACATTTTAATCATTGAATTGTGATCATGTGAAGGGGGTTATGTGCCTGATGATAAGTTAAGAATCGTCCTCTACCAATGTGAAATAACGTTATCACTTATGTCTCCCCTGAACTTCAAGTGCTCAATCACAATTTAACTATCTAAATCAACCCCTTCACTGCCCATCAATTTATTTAGGTTGTCATGGGTTGGATTGCCATTGTCATGTCCCCAGTTCTCAACATATTACACTTGGCATGATGGTGTTATGAGCACCCTCGCTCTTGGAGCATCTCTGGAGAGATGTTCTTGGCAAAGCCTGCAGTAACTTAACCAGGTAAAAGATGTGAATCAAGATCAGTTGTATGAAACTAAGAGTTAAGCGTGATGAATTTAGGTACACATGAGTCAAGGTCTTTTCCAATTTAGTACAGGAGAATGGCAAATGACCTCTGTTTGCTTGATTTAGGCCTGGCATGAACAGGTAAGGTTTTTTTTTTTTGAACTTCCTTTCCAAAACTAAAAAGCAATATGGCTGCGTTTAGACGGGCATTCCAAGTGTCATATATTTTCCCCACTAATTCGTATTGTGACCAATCACATCAGTTCTTTCCACATCAGATCATTTTCAGAGCTGAGCTGATTGGTCAAAAGGCCAATTTAGTGAAAAGAATATCAGATATGGGCTGCGTGCATAAATGCAACCATTGTCAACCAAATGTCTAAAGGGTCAATCTGGGATTCATCAACATTTTGGGACTTATGTTAATGATGTAAAGGCCTAGCCATTGATTCTTGAAGAATACAACTTAAATGCCTCATGACCTTCAACTGCCCTACACAGAAATATGTTCATCAGAGCCCCAAATATAAGCTTGTCTTACTCAATTCTTTGTAAACAAACTGCAGCTTCAAAACTGAATTTTTTTAGCTCATATATGGTCGGTCCTTGTATCAATCGCTCCGTCTATGAATTTGAGTGGTTAACCTACATTTCTTAAGCCTCATCACCACTTGTTTGGTTAACAGTTGGGGGGGGGGGGGCTAAATCCCAGATTGCACTTTAAACATACAGTGCATTCGGAAAGTATTCTGACCCCTTGACTTTTTTCACATTGTTACATTGTAGCCATTATTCTAATGGATAAAATATATATATGTTATATCAATCTACACACAATACCCCATAATGACCAAGCGAAAACAGGTTTTTGGAAAGTTTTACAAATGTATAAAAAAGAGGAATACCTTATTTACATAAGTATTCAGACCCTTTGCTATGAGACTCGCAATTGAGATCAGGTGCATCCTGTTTCTATTTATCATCCTTGATGTTTCTACAACTTGATATTAGTCTACTTTTGGCCAATTCAATTGATTGGACAGGATTTGGAACGGCACACACCTGTCTATAAGGTCCCACATCTGACAGTGCATGTCAGCAAAAACCAAGCCATGAGGTTGAAGAAATTGTCCGTAGATAGCCGAGAAAGGAGAAGAGTACCAAACAATTTCTGCGACATTGAAGGTCCCCAAGATCACAGTGTCCTCCATTCTTAAATGGAAGAAGTTTGGAACCACCAAGATTTCCTAGAGCTGGCTTCCTGGCCAAACTGAGCAATCGGAGGAGAAGGCCTTGGTCAGGGAGGAGACCAAGAACCCGATGGGCACTCTGACAGAGCTCCAGAGTTCCTCTGTGGAGATGGTTGTCCTTCTGGAAGGTTCTCCCATCTCTGCAGCCTTTGTGGTAGAGTGGCCAGACGGAAGCCACTCTTCAGTAAAAGGCACCTAACATCCCGCTTGGAGTTTACCAAAAGGCACCTAAAGGACTGACCATGAGAAACAAGATTCTCTGGTCTGATGAAACCAATAATTAATTATTTAGCCTGAATGCCAAGCGTCACGTTTGAAGGAAACCTGGCACCATCCCTACAGGGAAGCAAGGTTGTGGCAGCATCATGCTTTGGGGATGTTTTTCAGGGACTGGGAGACTAGTCAGGACCGAAGGAAAACGAACAAAGCAGAGTACAGAGATCCTTGATGAAAACGTGCTCAGGACCTTAGACTGGGGTGAAGGTACACATTCCAACAGGACAACGACCCTATGCGCACAGCCAATACAACACAGGAGTGGCTTTGGGACAAGTCTCTGAATGCCTTTTAATCCGATCGAACATCTATTGAGAGACCTAAAAATAGCTGCGCAGTGACGCTCCCCATCCAACCATACAGAGCTTGAGAGGATCTGCAGAGAAGAATGGGAGAAACTCCCCAAATACAGGTGTGCCAGGCTTGTTGCGTCATACCCAAGAAGACTCGAGGCTGTAATCGCTTCCAAAGGTGCATCAACAAAGTACTAAATAAAGGGTCTAAATACTTATGTTAATGTGATATCTGTTTTTTATTTGTAATACATTTGCAAAAATGTCTAAACCTGTATTTGCTTTGTCATTATGGGATTTTGTGTGTAGATTGAGGGGCGAAAACTTAATCAATTTTAGAATAAGGCTGTAATGTAACAAAATGTGGAAAAAGTCAAGGGGTCTGAACTCTTTCCGAATGCTCTGTAAACATGATGTTGGTTGTGGAAATGTTTTACGTCGTTGTGAAGGATTCAGATTTGTTTAAAATATATACTGAACAAAAATATAAACGCAACATGCTACAATTTCATCGATTTTACTGAGTTTAACAGTTCATATAAGGGAATCACTCAAATTAAATAATTAGGCCCTAATCTATGAATCTTAACATAACTGGGAATACAGATATGCATCTGTTGTTCACTGATACCTCAAAAGAGAGGTAGGGGCGTGGATCAGAAAACCAGTCCTTATCTGGTGTGACCATTTGCCTCATGCAGTGTGACACATCCCCCTTCGCATAGAGTTGATCAGGCTATTGTTTGTGGCCTGTGACATGTCGTCCTATTCAATGGCTGTGCGAAGTTGCTGGATATTGGTGGGAACTGGAACACGCTGTCGTACACGTGATTTCAGAGCATCCCAAACATGCTCAATCATTGACATGTCTGAGTATGCAGGCCATGAAAGAACTGGGACATTTTCAGCATCCAGGAATTGTGTACAGATCTTTGCGACATGGAGGCGTGAATTATCATGCTGAGGTGATGACTGGATGAATGGCATGACAATGGGCTTCAGGGGCTGGGCACGGTTTCTCTCTGCATTCAAATTGCCATAGATAAAAGGCAGTTGTGTTCGTTGTCCCTGGCTTATGCCTGCCCATACCATAACCCCACCGCAACCATGGGGCACACGGTTCACCACGTTGACATCAGCAAACAGCTAGCCCACAAAATGCCATACACAAGGTCTGTGGTTGTGAGGCCGGTTGGACATACTGCCAAATTCTCTAAAATGACGGAGGCGGCTTATTGTAGAGAAATTAACATCCAGTTCTCTGGCAACAGTTCTAGTTGACATTCCTGTAGTCAGCATGCCAACAGTCCCCCAACTAGAGACGTATGTGGCATTGTTTTGTGTAACAAATCTGCACATTTTAGAGTGGTCTTTTATTTTCCCCAGCACAAGGTGTACCTGTGTAATGATAATGCTGTTTAATCAGCTCCTTGATATGCCACAGCTGTCAGGTGCATGGATTATATTGGCAAAGGAGAAATTATCACTAACAGGGATGTAAAGAAATTTGTGCCCAAAATTTGAGAAATAAGACTTTTTTGTGTGTGTATGGGAAATGTCTTGGTCTTTTGTGTCAGCTCATGAAATGTGTGACCAACACTTCACATGTTGTTTATATTTTTGTTCAGTGTAATTCCATCCATAAGCAAGCATGGACAAAGTCTTAAAGTCAGCAGGTACATATTGATTTAGGGGATGTATTCATTAGTGTATACCAAAGTGAAACATTTAGCAACGAAAACAAGCGTTTCTAATTGTACAAGTTAATGCTACTGAGTCCCCCTCTGTTTTGGCCCGTTTGGTTCCTAGTGAATGCACCCCTTTGTTTTAAGTTCAAGGCCCCTGCTAAATTAGAAAAGTAGAATTTATTAAGCATTAATATGTATTTGAACCTATACTGTAAAATAGTTGTATTGGTCTGTACAGCTGTACACACCCCCCTAATAAAATATTTAAAAATACCATGATCTTGTTTGTTCACTCAGGGTTACTAGTGCCCTTTCCAAATGAGGGTACTGTACATAATGTTGGAAGGCTGGCCACACGAGACTACAGATGTGTTTACAGATCATGTATAATTTCCATTGGGGGGTAGCCTACAGATAATCTATCGTTTTCTATGAACCCAAATATCCATCTGAGATCCTTTTGGTTTGGCTGTGGTGTGTTCCCTTTATGGAAGCCTACTGCCCTCTGCTGGATAGTTGATATACACGATCAAAGAAGTCAAAACATAGCTGTATGTGTTTCTCAAAATCCCATTGCACCACAATGGTCCCACTCTTACCCAATAAAAAGTCATCGAAAACATCTGTATGTATTTAAAAAGATTGTTACAAGTGTTAGCAGAATGTATTAGATAAAAGACAGAATCTATTAGTGAAGGTGCTGGAGGCCAAAGGGAAAAAGTCTCAGCATACTTCCAGTCAGATGCAAATGTCTTTAAATGTCGCTGAGCTTTCGGTCAGTCGGCCCTCATCAGAGCTTGTCTCCACAAACAATAGTGGGACATATACAATGCCTTCGGAAAGTATTCAGACTACTTGCCTTATTCTAAAATGGGTTAAATAAAATAATCCTCAGCAATCTGCACACAATACCAAATGACTAAGCGAAAACAGTTTTAGATTTTTCTTCAATTGTATTAATACATTGAATTGAATACACAGGTATTCAAACCCTTTGCTATGAGACTCAAAATTGAGCTCAGGTGCATCAGGTTTCCATTGATCATCCTTCAGATGTTTCTACAACTTGATTTGAGTCCACTTGTGGTAAATTCAATTGATTGGACATGATTTGGAATGGCACACAACTGTCTATATAAGGTCCCACAGTTGACAGTGCATGTCAGAGCGAAAACCAAGCCATAAGGTTGAAGGAATTGTCCGTAGCGCTCCGAGACAGGATTGTGTGGAGCCACAGATCTGGGGAATGGTACCAAAACATGTATGCAGCGTTGAATATCCCCAAGAACACAGTGGCCCTCCAACATTCTTAATTGGAATAAGTCTGGAGCCACCAAGACTTCCTATAGCTGGCCGTCTGGCCAGACTGAGCAATCGGGGGGAGAAGTGCCTTAGTCAGGGAGGTGACCAAGAACCTGATGGTCACTCTGACAGAGCTCTAGGGTTCTTCTGTGGAGAACCTTTAAGAAGGGCAACCATCTCTGCAGCACTCCACCAATCAGGCCTTTATGGTAGAGTGGCCAGACGGAAGCCACTCCTTAGTAAAAGGCCTTGACCGCCAGCTTGGAGTTTGCCAAAAGGCACCTAAAGACTCTTGACCATGAGAAAGAAGATTCTCTGGTCTGTTGAAACTATTTGACCTGAATGCCAAGCGTCACGTCTGGAGGAAACCTGCCACCATCTTAACGGTGAAGCATGGTGATGCTTCACTGTAGATGATGCTCCAGAGCGCTCAGGACCTGTGACTGGGGCAAAGGTTCACCTTCCAATAGGACAACGACCCTATGCACACAGCCAAGACAACGCAGGAGTGGCTTCGGGACAAGTCTCTGAATATCCTTGAGTGGCCCAGCCAGAGCCTGGACTTGAACCCAATCGATCATCTCTGGAGAGACCTGAAAATAGCTCTACAGCAACACTCCCCATCCAACCTTACAGAGCTTGAGAGGATCTGCAGAGAAGAATGGGAGAAACTCCCCAAATACAGGTGTGCCAAGCTTGTAGCGTCATACCCAAGATGACTCGAGGCTGTAATTGCTGCCAGAGGTGCTTCAACAAAGTACTGAGTAAAGGGTCTGAATACTTATGTATAAATGTAATATTTCTGTTTTATTTTTAATAAATTAGCAAAACTTTCTACAAACCTGTTTTTTCTTTGTCATTATGGGGTATTGTTGTGTAGATTGAGAAAAAAAACAATTTCATCAATTTTAGAATAAGGCTGTAACCTAACAAATGTGGAAAAAGTCAAGTGTTCTGAATACCTTCCGGAGGCACTGTAAGGCCACACAGTGAGCCAGAGATAATGACCGCAACACCTGTGGTAATCTAAAGTATCCCAAAGGGTCACTAGATGTCATATAAAATGGAACAATTAAATGTCAGTATAAGGAACCTATACTCTCAAAAAGGGATCATTACAGCTGAAAAGCACCCAAAAAATTAAGCAAAGGAAAACACATATAGAACACTATACACAGTGCCTTCAGGAAGTATTCAAACACCTTGGCAATTCCACATTTTGTTATGTTACAGCCTGAATTCAAAATGGATTACCTGGATTTCTCTCTCTCACCCATCTACACACTATAATGACAAAGCAAAAACATCTTGTTTTAGAAATGTTAGCAAATGTATTGAAAATGAAATACAAAAATATCTAATATACACAAGTATTCAAATCGAACTTCGTCACATGCGCAAAATACAACAAGTGTAGACCTTACAGTGAAATGCTTACTTTACAAGCCCTTAACCAACAGTGCCGTTCAAGAAGAGTTAAAACATTTTCTCCCAAAAAATAATATAAAAAATGATAAAAACTAACACAATAACATAACAAGGCTATATACAGGTGGTACCAGTACCGAGTCAGTGTGTGGGGGTACAGGTTAGTTGAGGTCATTTGTACATGCAGGTAGGGGTGAAGTGACTTCATAGAAAGTAAACGGCGAGTAGCAGTGAACAAAACAAATGGAGGGGGGAGAATGTAAAGAGTCTGTGGCCATTTGATTAATTTTTCAGCAGGTTTATGGCTTGGGGTTAGAAGCTGTTTAGCAGCCTTTTGGTCCTAGACTTGTATGCGGCACATGTGAAAGTTGGATTTGATTTTTTTATTCACACCCCTTTGCTATGATACTCCAAATTGAGCTCCGGTGCATCCAATTTCCTTTGATTTGCCCTGAGACGTCGCTATAGCTTGATTGGAGTAAACTTCTGGCCAATTCAATTGTTTGGACATGATTTAGAAAGAAACACACCTGTCTATATAAGGTCCCACAATTGACAGTGCATGTCATAGGAACTTTGGTTTGGAAAGAGACGTCGCCTGTATGGTGAAGTCAGAGATAGACAGACTTGTAAAGTCGGCTAAGGAACAGAAGTTGGGTTTTGGAGAAACGTCTTCAGTGTGTGCTTTGCAAGCCATGCAGCTGGGCAATAGAGTGGTGAACGGATAGACATGGTTATGGACAGCAAGGAAGAAGAGCTGTGTGTTGAGGAAGAATCTGGACCAGTAGGAGTGACATTTTTGGTGAAAGTGTCTTGGGCAGTGAAAAAATGTGGAGGATGGGTGAGGGATCCTGAGAGGATCACAGTGAGTAGTAGATTTGTGCTGGTATAGAGGGATAGGGTAACGATTGAGTTATGTTTCAGTAAGGTTGGCTTCTTAGCGCTCATAGCAATGGTTTTCAACTGTACCGCAGAAATGGAAAGTAAATCGCAGAAAATAGATGTTGTGGTGGCAGCTTCTGAGAAGTATTTGGGTATATGAGATTTGACTTCAGAAGAGTTAAAGGGTTTGTTGAGTTGTGGTGTCCCATCCTCCCAGGCTGTTGGTATGTATGGGCAGGAGCAGATGGGGTCAAAGTAGTGGTTTGCCTCTACATCAACTCCAACGCGGTGGAAGTGTCGACCTACTGTTCACTGCTCCTGGTGGTCAAATGCAGACTTTTCTACCTCCCGAGGGAGATTTCAGCTGTTATCGTGAATGTTGTATTACATTCCACCTGAGGATAAAAAAATAACAAGCTGGCACAAGGCTATAAACAAGCAAGAAAACCTACACCCAGAGGCTGCTTTTCTGGTTTCCGGCAACTTTAATTATGCGTCACTAAGACACTTGATGCTCAACATCCATCAACATGTCTCCGATGCCACTAGGGGCGATGAAGCTTTTGGGGTGAATGTAGTAATGCAAGTAACAGAGAACTCCTTTTGAAGTTAACACTTTTTTTTGTATATCCTGGCGAGGTTTAGAGAGCTCAATTTGGTATGCCTCTTCCACACACAGGGTGGAGTAACCCCTGTCCAGAAAACTTTATCAATAAAGTCCTCTGTCGAATGACACATGTCTGAGCCTATAGAACTGGCTCTTGGGTAAACCTTTAAGGGCACTAGGATGAGTGCTACTTGCTAGGAGAAAAGTGTTTGTCAGTCTCTTTCTGATACAGAGTGGTGATAAGTTCCTCATTCACATGCCCAAGAATGGACACGCGTATGGTCTTATTCAATGAAGAACTTCAGGTCAGTGTTCATAATATTAAAAAAGGAAGTTAATTCATGGAGTTTTTTCTCAATGCCAATCCACACATAGAGAATGTCATCAACATACCTGAACCATTTGAGGATCTTGGAGAAGGAAGGGTTCCTGGTCTCATCCTCGATAAACTTTGGCTCAAAATAGCCCACATAAATTGGAATAATTAGGGGCAAAGGTGGAGGCCATCGCAACTCCACTAACTTGAAGGAAACATTATTTTACAAGGGAAAAGTAGTTGACCTTGAGAACTAGAGAAGACAATTCACAGATTAATTAACATAGTGGTGACATTTCACGTTCCTGTTGGTAATATCCCAGTGCATCTAAGGGAATGGGCGATACCTTGTCAGTTGTACAACTGAATGCATTCAACTGAAATGTGTCTTCCGCATTTAACCCAACCCCTCTGAATCAAGAGAGATGCGGGGCTGCCATAATCGACATCCACGTCTAGGCCATTTTCATGACAGAAATTCTTGTACAGGCTCTGTAGATCAAATGTACCCCGCTATTGTGTAGCAGAATGTATTAGTAAATTATGGTTATCACATATATATAAACACATTTTTACAATGCACTCACATAAATTGTAGAAATGTACGATGTTTAGACACAATATGACGTTGTGGCTGTGTTAACTAGTGACGACCGAAACTCTTGCCTACCGCCCAACACTGCTTGTCTAACCAATCAGCTTTGACGAAGCATCTCAGTAGGCGGGATTTATCCGCTTCTTAGAACGCTGGTGTAGCCATTTTTCTTGTGTGACTGTAAGGCAGATAGCTGATTGAGGTATGAGTCACATTCAATATTTCTTGGTCGATAAAAAAAATGTAAATAACTATACGGAAACATTTGAAATCGATACAAAGTGTATATTAATGTAAAGCCTACCAGTACTAAATAATATTCTCAGTGTTTTGCAGTAGCAAAATTTGTTTTTAGAGTGCCCCTCTTCTCGGACGGACACGACGACGTGTGAGCTGGGTGGCAAGCTAACGTTAGAGCAATTGCTAAGCTACGTAGCTGCTATCTAACTAGACAATATGTACAATCTTTTTCGCCGTTTTCTAGGCATGTCTGATTTCGGTCGCATGAAAGTTGTTTTGCCTTGGCATTATCATGTTGAGAAATAATACGCGGCTTATCTGCGTTTTCGGGGTTTGAAAAAAAGACCGGTTTCTGGACAAAGTGGTTAGCTACCATGCTAGACAGCTAGCCACATAGTGGTGAGGAGGAGGAGTCTACCGTGTCCGGAAGCGAATTCATCATACATTTTCTATATTCAGGGTTCACTCAAAACAATTTTAAGCTTTGTTTTACTATTAACAGTTAGTTGGTTGAGGTTGTATATCGATTTTTCTCTCTTTAGTAAGTATGCCATCTGATATTCGCTTGTCTTTTTGCCGCCTGTTCCTTATTCAGCGGGGTTGGGTTAAATGCGGAAGATACATTTCAGTTGAATACATTGTTGGACAACTGACTAGGTATTTCTCGTTCCCTATCAGGGCATTACAACTAGGTTTAGGGTCTCCTGAGTTGGCGCACATGCGCACTAGGCCCGAGCTCGTTTAACCCTTTACCGTCTAAGCTAGCTGAACTGCTTGTTTTTTGTCCACATTGTCAAACTTAATAAATATTGCACCCTCAACTTTTTAAAACGGCTTTACTAGTTATACATTCATATAACTAAGATATTGTATGGAAAGAAACTTAAATGTATTTTGTTGAACAGTCATGACTGGTTTGAGATGTTGTATGATGATAGTGGTGAAGGATATCATTGTCATTGCTACTTAACGCGGATCCAAGTTACGTTTTGAGATCCATTGGCATAGGGTTAGCTGGACTGGACTTTTCTGACTGGTCTTGGAACTGTGGCAACGGGCAGCCTCTCCTTGCTTGGCTCGACTAGGATATGTAGTGATTTTGCCAATAGACAGATAAGTACACAGTAATGTACCCTTAACCTTGTTTCAACTATGGTATTTGTTGATTAAATAAGACTTTATTAATATATTGAGTAATCCAGGAATTAGTTATTTGATACGAAGAAACTCAAGGAAATAGATTGCCTTGACTACAATGAAAGGCTAAATTACTAACGCTCTGTCTATTGTTAATGCCCAAAACCAGTGTACTGGACTTTG
This sequence comes from Oncorhynchus tshawytscha, assembly GCF_018296145.1. NCBI lineage: Eukaryota > Metazoa > Chordata > Actinopteri > Salmoniformes > Salmonidae > Oncorhynchus > Oncorhynchus tshawytscha. Next base: position 20,918,971 of record NC_056438.1, read on the forward strand.
TAATATTAATTAGCTAGCATCTACAAGTAGGTAGCAAAGACATTTGATGATAATGTGGTTAGCTATATAGTCATATTTGAGATGCATATCCAGTCAGTAATTTAAAAGATCTTTAGTAGATTGGGGGGGGTGTGTCTCATTATTGATATTTTTCCCCCTCTTGCCTCAGGCTTTCTACAACACTGCTTCAAGGATGGTCAAGATCTTCATTGGGAATGTCCCTCGGGAGGCAGACAAGGATGAAATCCAGGCACTCTTCTCACAGTACGGTGCCGTCACAGAATGTGCCATCGTCAAGAATTTTGCTTTCGTCCACATGGATGACCGTAAGTCTGCCACCAAAGCCATCCGCAGCCTGCACCTCTACAAGTTGCATGGCACGGCGATAAATGTCGAGGCTAGTCGCGGGAAGAACCAGGGAGCCGTCAAACTCCACGTGACAAACGTGGAGAAAGGCAACGATGATGAGCTCCGCACTTTGTTCGAGGAGTACGGCACAGTCTCTGAATGTGCTATTGTCAAAAACTTCGCGTTTGTGCACATGGACAACTCCGACGAGGCTTTGGATGCCATCAAGGGATTAGACAACGTTGAATTCCAGGGTAAGATTTTTTTTAAAGGCTTATGCTGTTTAAAAGGTTACACATTAAAACCTTTGGCTACTTCCTCTCTCCCACCTAATCATGTTTTTTGGTATTTCTCTCCCTAATAGGGAAACGTATCCATGTTCAGATATCAAAGAGTCGTCCCAGGTATGAGGAGGAAGAAGACTACCCCCCACCTCAAAGGGGGGGATACTGGCCCCCCCGTGGCTACCCCGGGGAGAGGCATGATCCTCCACCCCCTAGCTATCTAAGAGGTCGTCACCCACCCCCTCATCACGGGTACCCTGCCCCCCCTCCACCACCCCCTCCCCCTAGACGAGCCCCGTACCCTGAGCGTGCTTATGAGCGCGAGAGGGAGAGCTATGCCGTGGTGGATTACTATGAGAAATACAGGGCTCGTCCTGCCGCTTATGGCATAATGTCCTATGATGAGAGGCGTGTAGGCTCCTTACCCCCCTCCTCCCCCGCCCCCTCTTCCATGGTCAGGGAGCGTTTCATGGCCTCTGGCCTCGATCCATATGAGCGTCGCCCCCTCCCTCCTCCCCCGTCTGCGTACTACACCAGGGACCGCAGTCCCATTCGGAGGGCCCCTCCTCCCCCATGCCCCCGCCGGTAACGGTTACTCCTATGAGCGTTCCCGACTCTCCCCCGTCTCTCGGCCCGCGATGTACAACCTACCACGTACCAGGGACCCCTACGCCGACAGGTTGCCGCCGCCGCCACCGGCCCGCTATTACTAAGCAGCGTACACCGGCGTTTGACTCAAGGTGAGAATAGGCCTGCGCTACAAAGATTCTAATGGGAGGTGAAGTAGTACCTATCCTCTATATGGAGGGTCCAAGGTCACTTGATGCGCTCTTTAGATGGGTATCATGCCTCAGTTCTGAGGTGAATGGTCTGACAGTCGCTCTTCGCTAAACCTTCAGATTAACTGTGAAATGCTTGAACTGGGAGAAAAAGCATGTGTAAGAGAGCTCTGCGGAAAATCGTGATTATTAATCCTCTTGTTGGCACTGCTGGTTTGTAGGCAACGATTGAGCTAAACATAAATCATGTATTGGTAAAAGTGAGGAACTGAGAGTAATAATTTCACCATTTAGATGGAAATATTTCAAGTTGCTGATAATTGAACAATGAATGTAGATCGCTCATAAATGGAAACATGTTCGCTAGTGGTATAACAGGCGCTTGACGTGTGTGTGTGTGTGTGTGGTTTGCTCTCTTTCCAGGTTTAAATATTTCAACAAGATCTGCGTCCTCGTCACCGCCGTCGTCTCCTGATGCACGCAGCGATTTACCCCCGTCTGGTTGAGCGCGTTTCGTTCTCCTGCAACACTCTCAGGAGGAATTGTAATGCATGACCCCTCGTCATCTAAAACACTTTTATTACACTCGTATTGTTTTGGCCTTTTTTGTTTTGTATTTTAGTGTTGTGCTTTAGCTACATTTATAGTCTCTGGCTCCCAGAAGCCTTTTAGTCAGTCGTTTTTTTTTAATTTTACGTCCTTGATATACTGTAACGTGTCATGATACAAACTTTTGCTGTTAAATCAAATTTCTGAAATTTGATGAATGGAAGCTGCAGCACGTTATTATGAAAAGGATGTTATTAATATCAAATAATCGTGACTGTATATCGACTTGAATACGAACCATCATGTGTTTCCTTTGAAATTAAACCACCACGTTTGTTCAATCTACGTCTGAAATTATGACAAGTTATGGATTATGAAAAGGTTGCGCTCTGCGACAATGTACAACGGCGTAATAAAACCACTACGACGGACTACAACAATGGACTAGTTGGTTAATTTAATTGGACAAATATTTGCTGATTGTAGCTAGTTTTACCAAGGTGGGTAACGTTCTTGTTTGTCATCACAGAGGACATGATTTTAGTAAATAAAATAAACTGAATTGTATAGTCATTTGGATATATTTTTTTTCTCTTGTTAAATCATAGTCGTGTCACAGATTCTTATCAGTGATTCAATGGCGGATGATCAGTTGCTTCACAATATACTTAAACCATTGAATCGTGAACGGGGGATATATGCTTGATTATGATAAATCTAAGAATCGTCCTCTACCAATGTGAAATAACGTTATCGCTTATATCTCCCCTCGACTTCAAGTGCTCAATCACAATTGAACTATCTAAATCAACCCCTTCACTGCCCATCAATTTATATAGGTTTCATGGGTTGGATTGATGGGGCTTTATTGTCATGTCCCCAGTTCTCACCATATTACACTTGGCATGACTGTTCTGAGCACCCTTGCTCTGGAAGACTCTTTGGAGAGATGTTCTTGGCACAGCCTGCAGTGGCCTAACCAGGTAAGATGGGAATCGGGATCAGTTGTGGGTTGTATGAAACTAAGGGTTAAAGATGTGAGAAATTTAGGTACACAGGAGTAGAGGTATTTTCTGAATTTAGTACAGGGAAAAGGCAAACAACCTTTTGATTAATGCTGAGTGTGGACAGGTAATATAGTTGTTATTCCTTTCCAAACTAAACAACAGTATGTCAATCAAATGTCTTTTAAAGAGGAAATCTGGATTTCATCAACATTTTGGGACTAAAATTAATTATATATGCCTAACCATTGATTTTTACAGAATATATAGCTTTAATGCCTCATGAGCATAGTTAAACTGACCTACCCCAAAAAATGTTTTACAGCCCAAACGTAAGTTTGTTACTCCACTGTTTGTAAAAAAAATAAATAAAAAATGTTTAATTGTTAACAAACTATAGCTTCAAAGTCTGGTTAACTATTATTTTGATCTCATAGATAGTCAGTCTTTTCAATAGCTCAGTTTATGATTTTCAGTGGTTACATTTCACCAGCCCATCCCTCAGCTGTTAACCAAACAATTGTCGGGGAATTTGTTATTTGAATCGAAGATTGCCCATCCATTATCAGGCAGGGACCAAGTATTTTCAGGTCAGCAGGTTCCTGGTAATATGTGTGTATTTACATTTGATTTTTTAGTGGGCATATAAGAAAAACGAAAACGAGCCTTTATTGGACAAGTGCAGGTTAGTAAGTCGCCCGGTTTTGGCCATATTGGTTCCTAGTGAATGCGCACCTGCGTTCGATGTTCTAGGTATCTGTTAAATTACACATGTATAGTTAATTGAGCATTCGTATGTAGTGACACCTATACTGGAAATAGTTATATTGGTTTGTACAACCTGTCATTCCTACTATCCGGTGCCTTTTGGTCCTCATAACTTAAAAAAAAACGTGTGTATATGTATTTTATCAGAAAGCACACGTTTGACTTTCATAAAATATTGGTCAAACTCGGGCACTAAAATCCCTGTTGTGTGCATGATCCTATACAGTCCATTGCATAATCCTAACGGTGGCAATTTGGAGCATAAATTAGCCATAGCTCTGTGATTTTTAAGATAAAAATCCTTTTAAGTGTTCACGATTATGTTAACTTCTTTATGAAATGTTTTTTTAAGATTTTGCAATTTAATTTTCTCTCATTTAGCCTAACAAAGGAAATGTATGACTAGCATAATGAAAAATGCATAAAACCGAGTGTTTATTTATTTACATTTGGCACAATTGTTCAAAAAAAAAAAAAAAAAAAAAACCGATGTCCTGAACGTGATTGTGGGAAGGGCATGTTTTCTTAATAAAGGAGAATTGCTACATACTAAGGGAGAAAAGTGATATCGGGGCACACATTTTAAATCCAGTAGTTTATATTTCTCGTAGAAGTTGAATAACACCTGGGGTGGCATAAACGCCTCAAAATGCGTAGCATTCCCTTTCAAGATCTATATTTTTGTGTTTTTAAGAAATGGACGCCTGACATTAATTCCCCTTCCCGATTGTTTCATCTCCAAATAAAATATTTAAAACCATGATCTTGTTTGTTCACTCTGGGTTGATCGTGCCCTTTCCAAACAAGGGTATTGTACATACAATTTTGGGAGGGCTGGCCACACAAGATTACAGATGTGGTTACAGGTCATGTATAATTTCTGTTGGTGGTTAGCCTATGATATTTATAAACCCATATTTAACCATTATCATATGACTGACTGGTAATGAGATCCTTTTGGTGTGCCTGTGCTCTCGGTTCCCTTTGAAGCCTACTGCCCTCTGCTGGGCACTGGCTGGTATGTTTCTCAAAATACCCTTACTTACACCACAACACATGTTCCCACTCTTACCCAATAAAAAGTAATCAAATGTATATATTTCAAAAGGGTAGAGGAATTTTCATTTTTTTATTGCATACAGAGAGCATGCTGTATATTCAAACAATATTTACAGACGTGCATATTTTATAATAGACTCACATTTTCTTTATAAAACAAAAAATTAGGATCTCAGTCCCACTCATAATGACGTCTCACCCCAGAGTAAACCACGTTCATTGTCCTTTCGCTTATAGCATGTGCACATAGTCTAAACCCAGAGGCGAGACATCGCAAGATTTAAGGAACGCTTGCGAAACAGACGAACAGAACAGGCCGTGGTTTGAGAGGTCAATGAGAGAAGTGAGAAATTATTCCTTTAAATTTCTCAATCTAAAGGCACAACCTAGATTCGGTCCGTATCTTAACTAGTTGAACATCAAATTACTCCAACCTCGTGAAAGTGATGAACTGACACGTTTTCATTTCAAAAACAACTTTATATCAAAGTAGTGCCTTTTGATTTAACGGCTTGCTCAGTTCGGGCGAGAAGACCCATTTGACCTGATGTGCTTCTACACATAGTTTTGCTACAGTGCCTTGCGAAAGTATTCGGCGACCTTTTGCCACATTTCAGGCTTCAAACATAAAGATATAAAACAATTTTTTTGTGAAGAATCAATAACAAGTGGGACACAATCATGAAGTGGAACAACATTTATTGGATATTTCAAACTTTTTTTAACAAAACAAAAACTGAAAAATTGGGCGTGCAAAATTATTCAGCCCCCTTAAGTTAATACTTTGTAGCGCCACCTTTTGCTGCGATTACAGCTGTAAGTCGCTTGGGGTATGTCTCTATCAGTTTTGCACATCGAGAGACTGAAATGTTTTCCCATTCCTCCTTGCAAAACAGCTCGAGCTCAGTGAGGTTGGATGGAGAGCATTTGTGAACAGCAGTTTTCAGTTCTTTCCACAGATTCACGATTGGATTCAGGTCTGGACTTTGACTTGGCCATTCTAACACCTGGATATGTTTATTTTTGAACCATTCCATTGTAGATTTTGCTTTATGTTTTGGATCATTGTCTTGTTGGAAGACAAATCTCCGTCCCAGTCTCAGGTCTTTTGCAGACTCCATCAGGTTTTCTTCCAGAATGGTCCTGTATTTGGCTCCATCCATCTTCCCATCAATTTTAACCATCTTCCCTGTCCCTGCTGAAGAAAAGCAGGCCCAAACCATGATGCTGCCACCACCATGTTTGACAGTGGGGATGGTGTGTTCAGGGTGATGAGCTGTGTTGCTTTTATGCCAAACATAACGTTTTGCATTGTTGCAAAAAAGTTCAATTTTGGTTTCATCTGACCAGAGCACCTTCCACATGTTTGGTGTGTCTCCCAGGTGGCTTGTGGCAAACTTTAAACAACACTTTTTATGGATATCTTTAAGAAATGGCTTTCTTCTTGCCACTCTTCCATAAAGGCCAGATTTGTGCAATATACGACTGATTGTTGTCCTATGGACAGAGTCTTCCACCTCAGCTGTAGATCTCTGCAGTTCATCCAGAGTGATCATGGGCCTCTTGGCTGCATCTCTGATCAGTCTTCTCCTTGTATGAGCTGAAAGTTTAGAGGGACGGCCAGGTCTTGGTAGATTTGCAGTGGTCTGATACTCCTTCCATTTCAATATTATCGCTTGCACAGTGCTCCTTGGGATGTTTAAAGCTTGGGAAATCTTTTTGTATCCAAACCGGCTTTAAACTTCTTCACAACAGTATCTCGGACCTGCCTGGTGTGTTACTTGTTCTTCATGATGCTCTCTGCGCTTTTAACGGACCTCTGAGACTATCACAGTGCAGGTGCATTTATACGGAGACTTGATTACACACAGGTGGATTGTATTTATCATCATTAGTCATTTAGGTCAACATTGGATCATTCAGAGATCCTCACTGAACTTCTGGAGAGAGTTTGCTGCACTGAAAGTAAAGGGGCTGAATAATTTTGCACGGCCAATTTTTCAGTTTTTGATTTGTTAAAGTTTGAAATATCCAATAAATGTCGTTCCACTTCATGATTGTGTCCCACTTGTTGTTTATTCTTCACAAAAAAATACAGTTTTATATCTTTGTTTGAAGCCTGAAATGTGGCAAAAGGTCGCAAAGTTCAAGGGGGCCGAATACTTTCGCAAGGCACTGTATATAAAGTCGCCATAAATGTGGTGAAGGACTCAATGGAAAGCAAATATCAACCTGATTGGCGCACATTCAACAAATCTGATCTAACTAACTGGATATTCGTCAAATCTGTCAATTTATTTACTGTAAAGGGCCCACAATGTCGGAACTTAAGTCTGATTTTGAGTTATTTGTCTGGTTTCGCTGCATAACATGTAGAAGTTGTCCCTTTTCAGATTAAGAAGAAGTGACTGCTAATAGGCTGGACACTTTAAACATAAGTGTCAATTTTAACAATGCTTTTTTCTGATAACTAGTTCATTGCATCCGCCTTGGAGCCCAGTTTCATAATATTACCATATGTCCCAGCTGCTTGCCATAGTTTTAAAGTAATCATGAAAAATCAGGCATTATTAGGGCATTTTTCACCCTGCCACCTCCTATTAGTTCTATTGAGCACCATGGCACCAACTTGCCTTGCGAACGTTCTATTCCCAGTTTATTGTTCTACATCACAATGCTTTGCTATTGTTGGTAATGAGACCTGCCCACGTTGCTGGTAGTTCAAATGTTCAAACAGCAAAACATTACTCATGGAACTCTGAGGTCATCCCATTGTTTACTACAGGGAAATATAGGTAAGTCTGTCTATTTTGCCAAATATCTCACTGTATATTTAGATTTTATTCAAATGAGACCATTTTAAACATGAGAATCTCCTCTTTCTAATTATGTAGACTGGCCAGCGTACTCTGTTGTCATCAAACGCTATCCCTGAAATATCCCTTGCCCTTGGAACGCTGAGCTCCCCTCATTGTTTTCCTATGGAGAGGCATGCTGGTATATTTCTCCAAATATCTCGCAATGTGTATATTTTGATTTTTTTTCAAGTCGGACACCATTTTAATCACAATAGTCTCTTTCCAATTACATAAGTTTGGGCAGCGTACTCTGCTGTCATCGATCGCTAGACCAGAAATAGTCAAAAGTTGCTATTTTTTCCCCCTACTTCATCGTTATGCAGACATAAGCACACTTGGCATCATTGAGGTGCGGCTGTTTACTTTCTACACGAGTTATTATTTTTCAGTTTCTTCCAAAGAACTGATTGTAGTGGTAAGATGAAAAGGGATACATTTTTTAAAATGCTAAATGGAATTCTAAGTCCCTCCAGTCAAAACAGGCTCTGCGAATGTTCGATTCCATTCATTTGATATGGAACTAGTGTTCCAGTTTAGCCAACGATCTTTTGCCATTTTTCAGCCTTGGGTGAATTTTGACTCGTTCTATTGTCCAGCCTACTGCTAAACGCTAACTCCCATTCGTGTAAGCTGGTTAGCATAGCTAGCATACAGAAATTGGTGGTCAAATTTGGTTTTAACTAATGCAGTTGATTGGTAACAATGACATTAACATATGTTGGGGTTGACGTCCATACAAGCATTATACTATTTGTTACCACAACAGTGTGAAAAACACAGGCTAATTTAGCTGGGGGGCAATGAGGTGTCTCAGGATCTTTCTCCCACACAGGCCTATCCCCCATACATATCCATGGCAATTCCATTGTTTTGGTTGAGTTCGACTGACCCCTTTACCAAATCTATCGCCAACAAGTGTGATCAGGGATTTCTATTGGAGAAGCAGTTTTAGCTTATCTTCATACTGTACTGTCTTTGCCTGTGAGTCAGCTAGCTGATTGAGGCAAGTGTCCCATTCAATCTTTTTTAGTCGATATTCTGTTGTAAATAACTGTACTCTAACATTTTAAATCAACACGAAGTCTATATTTAAGCAATAAAGCCAGAGAGGGTGTGGTATATGGCCAATATACCACGACTAAGGGCTCTTCTTATGCACAACGCAAGTCAAAGTGCCTGGATACAGCCGTTAGTGGTAGTATATTGATAATATACCACAAAACCCTTAGGTGCCTTATTGCGATTATAAACTGATTACCAACGTCTCTGTCGAGACTCCACACTGTCCTTTCCCACCTGTACAAAAGGAACACCTATGTGAGAATGATATTCATTGACTACAGCTCAGCGTTCAACACCATAGTGCCCTCAAAGCTCATCACTAAGCTAAGGACCCTGGCACTGAACACCTCTCTCTCTGCAACTGGATCCTGAACTTCCTGATGGGCTGCCCCCAGGTGGTAAGGGTAGGTAACAACACATCTGCCATGTTGATCCTCAACACGGAGGCCTCTCGGATGTGTGCTCAGTCCCCTCCTGTACTCCCTGTTCACTCATTACTGCATGGCCAGGCACAACTCCAACACCACCATTACGTTTGCAGACAACACAACAGTGGTAGACCTGATCACCGATAACAATGAGACAGCTAATGTGAAGGAGGTCAGTGATCTGGCCGTGTGGCGCCAGCATAACAACCTCTCCCTCAACGTGATCAAGACAAAGGAGATGATTGTGGATCACAGGAAAAGGAGGACCGAGCACACACCCCATTCTCATCGATGGGGCTGTAGTGGATCAGGTTGAGAGCTTAAAGTTCCTTGGTGTCCACATCACCAACAAACTATCATGGTCCAAACACACCAAGACAATTGTGAAGAGGGCACGACAAAGCCTATTCCCCCTCAGGAGACTGAAAAGATTTGGCATGGGTCCTCAAGTTCTACAGCTGCACCATCGAGAACATCCTGACTGGTTGCGTTACTGCCTGCTATGGCAACTGCTCTGCCTCTGCAAGGCACACTGCCATCCAGGACCTCTATACAAGGCTGTGTCAGAGGAAAGACCTAAAAATTGTCAAAGACTCCAGCCGTCCTAGTCATAGACTGTTCTCTCTGCTACTGCACAGCAAGCGGTACCGGAGTGCTAAGTCTAGGTCCAAAAGGCTTCTTAACAGCTTCTACCCCCAAGCTGTAAGACTCCTGAACAGGTAATCAAATGGCAACCCAGATTATTTGCATTACCCCCCTCATTCGGGACTTCTCCTTAGATGGGGGGCTGGTTTTGTGGCTGTTGTACTTCCAGAGCCAGATGACTTGGTAGAGTGGTGTGAGGAATCACACTGTCCTCATTACCATCAAGACCAAAGAGACGTGCATAGACTTCAGGAAGCGTACAACACCTACCTCTGCAACATCTATCAGAGGACAGAACATAGACTTCAGGAAGTGTACAACACCTACCTCTGCAACATCTATCAGAGGTCAGAATATAGAGATTGTAGAGGAATACAAATACCTGGGTGTCCTCTTGGACAATAAGCTTCAGTGCAGTAAATGTACAGACCTGATCTACAAAAAGAGCCAACAGAGACTGTACTTTCTCAAGAAGCTGGGATCTTTTAATGTAGATTGTACTATACTGACTCTGTTTTACAAATCTTTCATTGAGAGTATTTTAACTTTTTGTATAGTTTGTTGGTTTGGCAATGCCACTGTCAGCCTGAGAAATATCCTGAGAAGGATTATCACCACAGCAAGCAAGGTACTTGGAGTCAAACAGACATGCCTGGATGAGATCTTTAAGGTCAGGGCCCTCCGCAAGGCTCACAAAATCATTTTAGACCCAAGCCACCCCCTGTACCCGGACTTTGAACTACTCCCCTCTGGGCGCAGGTATAGGGCACCCCTCAGCAGGAAAAGAACTAGACAATAATCTGTGCCAGGTGTGATATCCCTCCTAAATAGATCAGGCTAATGTTCCTATCGACTCAGTAAGGCCAGCAGGCTAGTCTTTGAAAAAATAAATAATAATAATGTTTTATTGGTGTGTAACTGTGATGAAAGTTGTATTTAAACAATGTAATTGTGAACAAACTATAGCTTCAAAATATGGTCAAAACTATAATGTTGATCTCAGATGGTCAGTCAAAACCCTTTGGATTTCAGTGGTTACGTCCAGCCCCATCCCTCAGCTGTTAACCAAAACAAGTGGTCGGATCTTTGTTGTTTGAATCCCAGACTGCCCTTTAAATAAACAGGATTTTGGTTGAAATTTTGTGTGGTGTGATTGTGAGAGGTGTTTTAGAGATAATTCCGTTCCATAAGTAAGCAGAGACCAAGTCTTTTCAGGTCAGCAGGTTCATATTGATGCGGGGGTGTATTCATTAGTGTACACAGAAGCAAAACATTTTGCAACGAAAACAAGCGTTTGTCATTAGACAAGTTCAGGTTCGTGTTTCTGCACGTTTGGTTCCTAGTGAATGCACCCTTGGTTCGATTTTATAGGCCCCTGGTGAGTTACAAAGTATATAAAAGGACTTTATTACAGACAGAAATACTCCTCAGTTTCATCAGCTGTGCAGATGGCTGGTCTCATGATCCCACAGATGAAGAAGCTGGATGTGGAGGTCCTGGGCTGGCGTGGTTACACGTGGTCTGCGGTTGTGAGGCTGGTTGGACGTACTGCCAAATTCTCTAAAACGACGTAGGAGGCGGCTGATGGTATAGATATTAACATTCAATTCTCTGGCAACAGCTCTGGTGGACAAATCCTACAGTCAGCATGCCAATTGCATGCTCACTCAACACTTGTGGCACTTTGTTGTGTGACAAAACCTTTTATTCCTTTTATTGCACCTATGATCAGTCAGATTCTTTAGCAAAGGAGAAATGTTAATTAAAAGGGATGAAAACAAATTTGTGCAAAAAATCTGAGAGAAATAAGCTTTTTGTGCTTATGGAATATTCAAGGATCTTTTATTTCAGCTCATGATACATGGGCCCAACACTTTACATGTTGTGTTTATATTTGTGTTCAGTATAGAATTAATTGAGCGTTCATATGCATTAAAACCTATACTGTAAATAGTTGTGGCTGTACTATTGAAACAAGGGTTGAGAATTTATAATTTCCTTTTGTGGGTATCCCAAAGATAGTCTCCTTTTCTAGAAACCCATATAGATGGTAAATACCATCCTACTATATTGTAGCAGGTCCCATGTGGCTCAGTTGATAGAGCATGGTGCTTGCAATTTTTAATTTTAATTTTACCTTTATTTAACCAGGCAAGTCAGTTAAGAACACATTCTTATTTTCAATGACGGCCTGGGAACAGTGGGTTAACTGCCTGTTCAGGGGCAGAACGACAGATTTGTACCTTGTCAGCTCAGGGGTTTGAACTCACAACCTTCCGGTTACTAGTCCAACGCTCTAACCACTAGAGTTGGTTGTGGGTTTGATTCCCATGGGGGGGACCAGAATGAAATAGTATGATAAATGTATGCACTCACTACTGTAAGTTGCTCTGGATAAGAGTGTCTGCTAAATTACTAAGATGTAGCTAGCCATCATCATATGACTGACTGGTGATGAGTTCCTTTTGGTGTGCCTGTGGTCTGTTCCCTTTGTGGAAGGCTTACTGCCCTCTGCTGGATAGTTGGTGTACATACAGATCAAAGAAGTCGAGACAGCTCTGGGACAGGATGGTATGTCCTTATCAAAGTCCCCTTACACACACACACACACACACACGCGCTCCCTCTAATAGTCATCTTAAATATAGATATATTTTAAAGTTTATTAAAATATTTAGCAGAATTTCTGTTAATTATGTTCACAGCATATTACTTTTACAATTCACTCTAAATGGCATTATATAATTGCATTATAAAACTATTGCATTATAAATCATGAATCCCAGTTCCACTCATGATGACCTTTCACTCCAGAGTAAACCACATTCATGTCCGTCGCTCTGGTCTGTCTCTCTGGTTCTGCTCTCCTCTTGGTCTTCCTCGAGGAGAAACTCATGGCAGCATAGTTCAGCTCCTCTCCCTCATCTCTCTGTAGATGACAATTAGTCAGATAGTCTACCTCACAAGGTAGAGTGCTGTGTACAGTTGAAAAAGATGTGTGAAAGTCAATTACAATACTGGGCTGCTAGCCATTTTCATTTAAACGATACAATGCAATTTTACTGTGGAAATATATTATTTTGTTCTTTACACAAGTTGTCACATCCTTTTCAGATGTAATGCTATTTTTAATGTGCTAAATTGTTCATAAAGGGTTAGGTAAACAGGTAACATCATCTACCTCCTTGTCAGGACAGGAAGGGGCTGTAACACCACTTTGAGGATGTTGAGGCAAACCTGCTTGACAAAAATTAGGATTATTAGGACAGTGTACATTTTGGGGACAGGATGTGCCAGTGCCACTGCCTGATGTGCCAGTGCCACTGAGTGTACAAAGCATTAGGAACACATGCTCTTTCCATGACAGACTGACCATGTGAATCCATGTGAAAGCTATGATCTGCTATTGATGTCTGTTCTTAAATCCACTTCAATTAGTGTAGATGAAGGGGAGGAGACATGTTAAATAAGGATTTTTAAGCCTTTGAGACATGGATGGCGTATGTGTGCCATTCAGAGGGTGAATGGGCAAGACAAAAGATTTGTGCCTTTGAACAGGGTATGGTAGTAGGTGCCAGGTGCGCTGGTTTGAGTGTGTCAAGAACTGCAACACTGCTAGGTTTTTCACGCTCAACAATTTCCTGTGTGCATCAAGAATGGTCCACCATCCAAAGGACATCCAGCCAACTTGACACAACTGTGGGAATCTTTGGAGACAACATGGGCCAGCATCCCTGTGGAACGCTTTCGACACCTTGTATAGTCCATGCCTCGATTAATTGACGTTCTGAGGGCAAAAGGGGGTGTAATTCAATATTATGAATATTGAGATAAAAACCACTAATTCATTCACACTCTTTCTTAAAACACCTCTCAATCACTTTCATGGTTATTATTGCCGCAACATTCTACCGTAATGATCATCACATTGTATGTATGTAATCATATTGGAAGGTATGCGAATGAAAACACAAAATGGCAGTAGAAACAAAGGGCCTTAATGATACAGAACCTTTCTTCCTTCTCACACAGATGAGGACAACGACTGCAATCAAGCTCAAGATGTTGGATACGATTAGAGCCAGGAGCTTGGGGTCCACCAGATCAGCAGGGCCTGTGGTTTAAATTAAGTTGTTGATATTAATTCACAGTTAAACAGATATACATTACCAGTCAAAATCTTCTTTATTTGTACTATTTTCTACATTGTAGAATTACAGCGAAGACATCAAAACTGAAATAAAAAATTTGGAATTACGTAGTAACCAAAAAAGTGCTAAACAAATAAAAATATATTTTATATTTGAGACTCTTCAAAGTAGCCACCCTATGCCTTGATGACAGCTTTGCATACTGTTGGTATTCTCTCAACCAGCTACATAAGGTAGTGACCTGGAATGCATTTCAATTAACAGGAGTTCCTTGTTAAAAGTTAATTTGTGGAATTTCTTTCCTTCAATCAGTTATGTTGTGACAAGGTAGGGGTGATGTAGAGAAGATATCCCTATTTGGTAAATAGGGTCCATATTATGGCAAGAAGTCCATATTATGGCCAAGTCCATATTATGACAAGAACAACTCAAATAAGCAAAGAGAAATTACCGTCCATCATTCATTTAAGACATGAAGGTCAGTCAATGCGGAAAGTTTCAAGAACTTTGAAAGTTTATTCAAGTGCAGTCACAAAAACCATCAAGCGCAATAATGAAACTGGCTCTCATGAGGACTGACACAGGAAAGGAAGACCTAGAGTTACCTCTGCTGCAAAGAATAAGTTCATTAGATTTAACTCCACCTCAGATTGCAGCTCAAATAAAGTCTTCATAGAGTTCAAGTAACAGACACATCTCAACATCAACTGTTCAGAGGAGACTGCGTGAATCAGGCCTTCATGATCAAATTGCTGCAAAGAACCACTACTAAAGGACACCAATATGAAGAAGAAACTTGTTTGGGCCAAGAAACACAAGCAATTGATATTAGACCAGTGGATATCTGTCCAAATTGTATATTTTTGGTTCCAACTGCCGTGTCTTTGTGAGAGAGTGGGTGAATGGATGATCTCTGCATGTGTGGTTCCCACCGTGAAGCATGGAGGAGGAGGTGTGATGGTTTGGGGTGCTTTGCTGGGGACACTGTCAGGGATTTATTTAGAATTCAAGGCCCACTTAACCAGCACGGCTACCACAGCAGTGTGTAGTGGTACTCCATCCCATCTGGTTTGGGCTTAGTGGGACTATCATTTGTTTTTCAACAGGACAATGACCCAACACACCTCCAGGCTGTGTAAGGGCTATTTGACCAAGAAGGAGAATGATGGAGTGCTGCATCAGATGACCTGGCCTCCACAATCACCCGACTTCAACCCAATTGAGATGGTTTGGGATGAGTTGGACCGCAGCATGAAGGAAAAGCAGCCAACAAGTGCTCAGCATACACTGTATGTGGGAACTCCTTCAAGACTGTTGGAAAAGCATTCCTCGAGAAGCTGGTTGAGAGAATGCCAAGAGTGTGCAAAGCTGTCATTAAGGCAACAGGGGCTACTTTGTTTAATACTTTTTTTACCCTATGATTCCACATGTGTTATTTCATAGTTTTGATGTCTTCATTATTATTCTACAAGTAAAATAAAGATAAACCCTTGAATGAGTAGGTGTGTCCAAACTTTTGACTGGTGCTGTACATGTTTAATTTTGTAAGTTTAGCCTTACTCCCTTTTACAATTTAGAGTTGCATCAGCACATTCATTTTAGTTTGATTGCTCTTGAATTATGACAGGTA
The DNA here is from genome assembly GCF_018296145.1 of Oncorhynchus tshawytscha. Classification (NCBI taxonomy): domain Eukaryota; kingdom Metazoa; phylum Chordata; class Actinopteri; order Salmoniformes; family Salmonidae; genus Oncorhynchus; species Oncorhynchus tshawytscha. The sequence continues at coordinate 20,934,536 of NC_056438.1, forward strand.
CAAATCTAAATTCAGAGTTTAAAATCAAAATACCTCCAACATCCAGCTTGGTCCTGTTCCCAAACAGTATTTCCCCACATGAGGCCACAGCACAGTAGTAAGTCCCAGCATCAGAGAGGCTGAGTTTCCTCTTGGGGAGGTTGTAGACACAGCTCTGTGTAGGAGACCCAGCCTCAGGGCTCTTCTCACACTGATCACTCCTGTCTCCATGGGTGTAAATGATTCCTGGATGGGATTCTCCTGAACTATGTCTGAACCAATAGACACTGTGATCTCCTGAACAGGTCTTAGTGTGTATTGTACAGTTCAAAGTCACAGAGTCTCCTGGCTGGACAGACTCAGACTGCTGAGTAAGATGCTGGTTCCTGGAATCTACATGTTTAACACAATAAAACCAAGGTTCTAGTAAATGTTTGTTATTTTACAATACAACCACGTGGAGAGCCTGATAGTCACATGTTAATACATTTACACTGAGTGTACAAAACATCAACACTTGCTTTTTCCATGACAGACTGACCAGGTAAATCCAGGTGAAGCTATGATCCCTTATTGATGTCACTTGTTAAATCCACTTTAATCAGTGTAGATGAAGGGGAGGAGACAGGTTAAAGAAGGACTTTTAAGCTTTGAGACATGTATTGTGGGGTAAGACAACATGGGCAGTAGGTGATAGTAGGTGATGATAGTAGGTGCCAGGTGCATCGGTTTGAATGTGTCAAGAACTGCAACACTGATGGGTTTTTCAAGCGCAACAGTTTCCCGTGTGTATCAAGAATGGTCCACCACCCAGAGGACATCGAGCCAACTTGACACAACTGTGGGAATCATTGGAGTCAACATGGGCCAGCATCCCTGTGGAATGCTTTCGACACCTTGTAGTCCATGCCCTCCGAATTGAAGTTGTTCTGAGGGCAAAAGGGGGTGCAACTCAATATTATGAAGATGTTCCTAATGTTTTGTACACTCAGTGTATATATATGTTACTTACCCCCATACATCAGAAACACACCCTTCCCGAAGATCATGGCATCGTAATCGCGTGTAGCACAGTAATACATCCCCATATCTGATGGTCTAGCATCTGAAATAGTCAGCACAAAACTGGTTCCATTCTTCGTTGCCATATACCGGGGGTTGTTAAACTCTCCAAAGAACTTTGCAGTGTTGGCGTGAGTGTAAAGAGACAGAATTAATACTGGGGCTTGTCCTATTATTATCTTGATCCAGTTGTAGTAGTTGCCATCTTCTTCTGACGTGAGGCATTCCAAATGAACTCTGTCTCCAGCCAGGAAAGTCTTTAAGACATCGCTCTGGCTGATTTTAGCAAGAGACCCTTAAAAACAATAAAGCATTCATGACTTACTTTTTCTTACTAACTTTGTACAGGTTTTTGTCTCAGCTGTTTCTAATCAGACTTGAACCCTAACCTTATGCGCTAAGTTAAATCAGCCTTACCTGTTTTAAACATCAGTAAAAATATGAGAAACAGTTGGGTTATTGTATAATTCCTTCTCTGTTGATAGCATCTCATGTGTAGACTAGTCATCCTGTGTGTCAGATGAGAGTGAGAATCAGAGGGTTATGGGTGTCTTTTTATACTTGGCTTGGGTGATGGTCCACAGGCCTGATTGGCTGCTCTGTGAACTGTAAAGACACGGAACAGGACAACTTTACCCTCCCCTCTGACTTTTTTCTGTCCTCATGTTACACAACAACAGTTTCCATTTTCTTCAGAAAAGCTATCGAGATATACACACCATATGAAACATCCTGGTTCTCATTTCAGTTCTTTAATTTCACTTTTTTACAGTAATATGACATGATTATGATTGGCAAGCTCCTATCTACTCACTCATAGATGTATCAGTAGCATTAACATTATTCATCAGAATGACAACTGCTTAAGAATGCCTTCTCCAGTACTTTAATTCAAGAGTCTTGGACATTGCGGCAAATTATTTTCTATCAGACAGGAAGAATACTATTCATGCACATTTTTTTGTGATATTATATAATTGAAGGCATACATTGAGGAGTGTTTCCACTTTTCCTTACATGATTTATCATTCTATTGATCTCAAAGTGACCAATATAGGCCCTCACCAACAGGGGGAATCTTGCTCTATGCTCCCTCAAATCTACTCCGTAGATTACACCTATAACGGTACTCCTTCATATTTCTATACTCCCAATACTTTCTCCAGTTATGCCATTTGTAACATACTATTTCATCTTGAAGATGAAAGTCATGACAACAACAGGTTGTGTTCTGTAAACATGTGGGATGATTGTTGTTCAGACAGAGGGTGTGGTGAAACTGGGGGTGGAGACCTTGGTTCCATCTGAAAGGGTACCATATTCCCTACAGCAGGGTTCCCCATCTGGCTTTATTTGTCCACCCAAGTTTTCTGAGCAATAAAAAAAATCTAATAAAAACTGTGTGGAATTGTCATTATTGGACAAAATAAAAACAGTTAAAAAAACACCAGGAAATCAGCTCCAAGTGAATTTCATTTCTGAAATCTGTTCCCAAGTATTCCCATGCATTATAAAGGGACACGACATGATCGTTTAAACATGTAAGCAAGGTTTGAAATGATTATGTTTTAGTCAAACATTATATCTGTTATGGCTTCTTTCGGTTAATTTGCAGTCTACAAATTATTTGTAATTATGGACCGGCCCCCGACCATCCGCTCAAGAATATTTGCCCCGCGGCTGAATCTAGTTGATGATCCCTGCCCTACAGTACATAGTGCCCTTCTTTTGACCAGAGAGCACACAGGGTGCCATTTTGGAAGCTCATTTGTCATTTGGTTGATGCTGTAGGTAGATAACGGTTTTGGTAAAAGTAAACTAAGCCTTGATAAGTGCATGGCCTTACTGCACCTTGCTGTCCTAATAAACAATGAGGACATGAAAACCATAGGCTAGAAGTGTAAGAGGTCAAATTACAGCTGTGACATTTGGTTTTCAACTTCTTCCAAATCTCTCTGTTCAGAACAAATACAGAAATTGAAAAAGTGCATGATGACCAAAGATATCACAAGGCTCATCACAGGCCTTATAAATACAATGAGACAAATTATCTGTATGCAAATCAAACTGCATTGGTAGCAAACTATAACACATAAAACACGTCACAGGAAATATGAGGTGTGAACTCAAAAGTACCTAAGAAAAGAAACGTTTATAGCAAATGCGCAAAGGCATGACGTCTGTTTGTTTAGTTGTTGAGTGGAAACTTCTGACCACAGAGATCTTTGTATGAGGTGTGTGTTGTTTTCCATCCCTGTTCATACCAGCGAGGTGACACTGACCACAGGCCGGGGATGTAGCGTTTGCAGCGAATGCATCAGATGAGAGTCTGCAGAGAGGGTTGACACCTGCCTCTGTACACTCAAAATTAGAGCAGTAGGTCTATTGTTTATGGTGAATTCACTCTGCATGCAAATACATAATGGATGCACCAAAACTGAAGTAGACCTACAAGAGCTCCAAAGTGTTGAAGATGTTGCATAGAACACATTTATGGTCTTTTTGAACATAGGACACTAAAGTATGGTTATTGTACTAAACAGAAGATGGCGGTGTGCAGGTGTCCCAAACCTCAGGTTTGCAACATACAGTATCGTTGTACATAGTGCATTAAATTAAATTCAACTGTATTATGATAACAACAGTAGGTATGAGTTTGTCTTTATTTGTACTCCTCCCACATTGTGCACAAATCTAGTCTAGATCCTGGGGTTTTTTGGTTTTGATTTTGCTCAGGTATTTATAGTCTGGAAGTATGGATGGAAAGATATGTGGGGCCTGATTGGTGAGAAGAGATTGTGTGGTTTAGAAAGAGGAGAGAGAGAGAGTTGACAAGAACAACAGATCAGTGTGGTGAGAGCTGATAGCTCCAGGTCAGTCTTCCTGTGGTTCAGGTTGTTTGTCTTCAGCAGAGAAAGAGAATGGAATATAACTAGGTCTATCAGTGACAACATTATACACACAAACTACAAAAATCATGAGAGGTCCAGTGTTGTTCACCTCAGCATAAGAAAATCTCAATTGCATACTCCTCCAGTTCTCTCCTCTCACCTCCTTCTCAAAACCATTTGAATGAGAAAGCCAGAGGTCCCTCCCCTCTGACTTTGTCCTCCAATGGGTTTTGAGAAGGAGAGAGGACGCGAGGAATATGCTATTGAGATTCTCCCCAGGTCTCCCTCAACACCGAGCTGCTCCTTCCTGTCTCCCAAACTACAGGAAGTGATGTGTTTCCCACTGCTCCCTCCTACTCTACCTCGGGCCCCAACCATAATGTCCGTCACAAGAGGGTTTTTGACTACTTGGAATAGCGGGGGGAGAGCACAACAACAACAGTCAACTCTAAAACAACTACTCAATATACACTGAGTGATCAAAACATCAAGACATTCTTGATGTACACAGGAAACTGTTGAGCCTGAAAAACCCAGCAGTGTTGCAATTCTTGACACAAACCGGTGTGCCTGGCACCTACTACCATACCCTGTTCAAAGGCACTGAAGTCTTTTGTCTTGCCCATTCACCCTGTGAATGGCACATAAACACAATCCATATCTCAATTATCTCAAGGCTTTAAAATCCTTCTTCAGCCCTCTAGAGTCGAGTTTTAAGATGGTCTTACCAAAGATGATTTAGCTATTTGATTTGGAATTTTAAGACCCCTTTTAGGTATCGCAGCCCATGCAAAAAAAGACAACCGGATATTTATATCTTAAACAGACAGATTTTGATGGGGATTTTTGAATTATGTTAACTAGATTTCCGCAGTGGCTGGAAATTGTAAGCTAAGGGTTAACCTTTCTCCTCCCCTTTAGCTACACAGATTGAAGTGGATTTAACAAGTGACATCAATAAGGGATCATAGCTTGTATTTAAGGGATCATAGCTTTCACCTGGATTCACCTGGTCAGTCTATGTCATGGAAAAAGCAGCTGCATTAGTTCTTCATCAGTGCTACACTGAAATCAACATTAAAACATTTAGACATGATCTTGTGGCAGTGTACACAACATGCTCCATCTCCATTATTAGACATTTAGCTGTTTTCTTATTCCTTGTCCTCTTCTGACATTCTCAACACTGTAGTTCAGAGAGTCTGGGTCCTGACCCGGATCCTGTAGAAAACAAATTATAATATTACACAACACATGCAAATACTGCTGCTCTGTACCATCACTCATTCATATATCCTTATGTACATATTCTTTATCCCCTTACACTGTGTATAAGACAGTAGTTTTGGAATTGTTAGTTAGATTACTTGTTGGTTATTACTGCATTGTCGGAACTAGAAGCACAAGCATTTCGCTACACTCGCATTAACATCTGCTAACCATGTGTATGTGACAAATAAAATTTGATTTGATTTGTACTGTATCAACAAAACAAACACTTCTAAAAGATAAACCATTGAAACACCATTGAAAACCTGCAGTTTTAATCAAAGAAGGCAGTCCATAAGCGCAGATGAAAGAAATCAAGGATCTGGAAATATTCTGTCTGGAGAAATGTTCTAAGATCCCTCCTTATATGTCCTCCAATCTCATAAAACATTTTAGAAAAAGGCTCAGTGTCGTTGTCCTTGCAAGGGGAGGGTGCTGGAGTATTGAAAACAGGGTTGCCAATAACTATGACTTGTTACACAAAGAGATCTTCTGTTGAATCTGACAATTAATCTTAATGGTTGTACAGTCGTCTCAAATAAAACTGTGAAGGACCTCGGCATTACTCTGGACCCTGATCTCTCTTTTGAAGAACATATCAAGACCATTTCAAGGACAGCTTTTTTCCATCTACGTAACATTGCAAAAATCAGAAACTTTCTGTCCAAAAATGATGCAGAGAAATTAATCCATGCTTTTGTCACTTCTAGGTTAGACTACTGCAATGCTCTACTTTCCGGCTACCCGGATAAAGCACTAAATAAACTTCAGTTAGTACTAAATACGGCTGCTCAAATTCTGACTAGAACCAAAAAATGTGATCATATTACTCCAGTGCTAGCCTCTCTACACTGGCTTCCTGTCAAAGCAAGGGCTGATTTCAAGGTTTTACTGCTAACCTACAAAGCATTACATGGGCTTGCTCCTACCTATCTCTCTGATTTGGTCCTGCCGTACATACCTACACGTACGCTACGGTCACAAGACGCAGGCCTCCTAATTGTCCCTAGAATTTCTAAGCAAACAGCTGGAGGCAGGGCTTTCTCCTATAGAGCTCCATTTTTATGGAACGGTCTGCCTACCCATGTCAGAGACGCAAACTCGGTCTCAACCTTTAAGTCCTTACTGAAGACTTATCTCTTCAGTGGGTCATATGATTGAGTGTAGTCTGGCCCAGGAGTGGGAAGGTGAACGGAAAGGCTCTGGAGCAACGAACCGCCCCTGCTGTCTCTGCCTGGCCGGTTCCCCTCTTCCCACTGGGATTCTCTGCCTCTAACCCTATTACAGGGGCTGAGTCACTGGCTTACTGGGGCTCTCTCTTGCCGTCCCTGGAAGGGGTGCGTCACCTGAGTGGGTTGATTCACTGATGTGGTCATCCTGTCTGGGATGGCGCCCCCCCTTGGGTTGTGCCATGGCGGAGTTCTTTGTGGGCAATACTCAGCCTTGTTTCAGGATGGTAAGTTGGTGGTTGAAGATATCCCTCTAGTGGTGTGGGGGCTGTGCTTTGGCAAAGTGGGTGGGGTTATATCCTTCCTGTTTGGCCCTGTCTGGGGGTGTCCTCGGATGGGGCCACAGTGTCTCCTGACCCCTCCTGTCTCAGCCTCCAGTATTTATGCTGCAGTAGTTAATGTGTCGAGGGCTAGGGTCAGTTTGTTATATCTGGAGTACCTCTCCTGTCCTATTCGGTGTCCTGTGTGAATCTAAGTGTGCGTTCTCTAATTCTCTCTTTCTCTCTCTCTCTCTCTCTCGGAGGACCTGAGCCCTAGGACCATGCCCCAGGACTACCTGACATGATGACTCCTTGCTGTCCCCAGTCCACCTGGCCGTGCTGCTGCTCCAGTTTCAACTGTTCTGCCTTATTATTATACGACCATGCTGGTCATTTATGAACATTTGAACATCTTGGCCATGTTCTGTTATAATCTCCACCCGGCACAGCCAGAAGAGGACTGGCCACCCCACATAGTGGGGTTCCTCTCTAGGTTTCTTCCTAGGTTTTGGCCTTTCTAGGGAGTTTTTCCTAGCCACCGTGCTTCTACACCTGCATTGCTTGCTGTTTGGGGTTTTAGGCTGGGTTTCTGTACAGCACTTTGAGATATTAGCTGATGTACGAAGGGCTATATAAATAAATTTGATTTGATTTACACAAAATCTATTTCTCTGATCAATTGTGTTTGTATAAAATAATGTCATTTTCACAGTATTTGAATGATATGTGTTATACAATCTTCTTTGCTCACCGTTATCAAGGGTGACAATTTTGGAGGTGACTGTTATAAGGCTTGTGGTCCTCCACTGTACCTGTGTTTCGTCTGTTTGAATCTCGTCTGACCTTGAGGACCAGGATGAGGATGATTATCAGTAGAACAGCAGTTACAACAGCCAGGATCACAACCAGTAGGAAGAGCTTCATGGTTCCATCAACCTTTCCTAAGAGACAGACAGTTTCATTACAATGTCCTATTAGATCAGAGGTGTCAAACATATGGCGGATCCGGGCCGTGGATGGTTTGAGTTGAAATAAGAGGGAAAAAAAGATTGAAAAGAAAACATTTAACCTACTGGGCAAACTGTTTGAATCAACGTTGCTGCCACGTAATTTCAAGCCAAAAATTCAAAGTGATGACGTTGAATCGACGTGGAAAACCTATTGGGTTTGAAACAAGTCAAACTTATTAAGAGAATGACATGGTGAAATGTTTTGTTGATTTCATGTTGAATTCACATTAGTTGACAATTCAACCAAGTGAACATCAAAACAAGACTGAACTGATGTCTGTGCCAGTGGGACATTTCTTAAACTAAATTGAAGCTGTGTAGGGATGATAATGGATACAGTCTCTTCACTCTGTTCATCTCACTAACTAAACTAAATTTTTATCACCGAAATGAAAGCTAGACAGTCAGGGAGCATCGGACATTTTTGTAATGATGGATAGAGGGCACATTTTGACAGCGAGGAAATATAACACATTTTCAGTTCTGCCCTCCAGACCTCAGTGAAAACAGTACGTGGCCCCTGGGGGAAAATTAATTTGACACACTTTTAAATTAATTATGGATACCCATTGAGTCTTGAAGAATATAACTTATAAATGCCTCATGAGCTTAGTTCAAGTGTCGTAGCCAATCAATACCCCAAATATAAGCTTGTTTTACTCCAATGTTTGTAAACCATGTGAATGTAACCAAACACTCTATATCTTCAAAAGATGGTTACAACTATAATTTTTACATAATGGATGGTCAGTCCTTCCATCCATTTCTCCAGGCCCATCCCTCAGCTTTGTACTAAAACAGAGGCTTGTTATTGTTCCAATTTAGGTTTCTAGCTTTAAATCAGTTTGTGATCATTTAAAGACGGAGCTAAATTATCTGCATTTTTTTAACAGTAAAAAAAAAAACATTAAAAGGAACTGACTTTCTTTAGATGACTGCTATTTCCTCACCTCCGTTGTACCCTGTAACATCAAAATTGGTAAACGCAATTGTAATTTCTGAGAGAGGAAATACTATGGTCAGCAGTGCTTTGTCCTTAACAGGAAAGAGTAAGGGCTGCAACGTGGACGGGAACGACAGGTAAAAGGAAAAGTGTCTAACGGCTGTGCCTCAAAAACCCAGGCCTCTTAATAGTCAGACACCGGTTACACTTTCATTAACTCCTGATTAGATTAATACATATTTTTAAGTGTTACATCAAAATACCTAACATACACTGTGTCCAAAATATTATCAACACCTGCTCTTTCCATGACATAGACTGACAAGGTGAATCCATTTGAAAGTTATGATCCCTTATTGATGTCACCTGTTAAATCCACTTCAGTCAGTGTAGATGAAAGGGAGGAGACAGGTTAAAGAAGGATTTTAAAGCCTTGAGACAATTGATACATGGGTTGTGTATGTGTGCAATTCATAGGGTGAATGGGCAAGACAAAAACTGTAAGTGTCTTTGAACAGGGTATGGTAGTAGGTACCAGGTGCACCGGTTTGTGTCAGGAACTGCAACGCTGCTGGGTTTTTCATGCTCCACAGTTCCCGTGTGTATCAAGAATGGTCCACCACCCAAAGGATATCCAGCAAACTTGGAACTACTATGGAAAGCATTGGAGTCAGCAAGGGCCAGAATCCCTGTGGAATGCTTTCGACACCTTGTAGAGTCCATGCCCCGAAGAATTGAAGCTGTTCATAAGGAAAAAGGGGGTGGTGCAACTCAGTATTAGGAAGGTATTGTTCATGTTTTGTACACTCGGTGTATATCAAAATCCAAATAAATAGTTGAAAACTTACCTTGAACCTTTTAGAAACGTTGCATTGACAAAGACCATGTAGCTTTGTGGAAACATTCCACAGAAACACAGGCCAGAGTCCGATGAATCCACATTTGTGATTTTGAGGAAGATGGTGGTGTTGTTGCTATACATTTCCAAATGACTATTTTTAAAACCCTTGTTGTGCCAAACTGTCGATGGATGTGAGCCGTACATAGTCCAGATACACACAGGCTCTGATCCGTTGACTTGTTTGAACCAGGCTGTGTGTCCAGGAACTGTTGTAACATTAGAACACTGCAAGGTGATGGTAACCCCAGTACGGACCACTATAGTCGGAAACTGAGTTACCAAACCTGAAACACATAAGAACTAAGTTAGTGATTGCAATAGTTTATATTGCATGTCCATTTTTTTCAAATGAGCACCAGTGCATGCTGTGCTAAACATCTGGTAAGATGCATTCTTTGGAAATGTAGGTTCTATGACGGATGCATTAAATCTTTAACATGTGTAGCTTACTTACTCAATCCCATAGACCAGTAGAGCTGGTATATAGGTTCTCACCATTATGTGTGTAGATCTGTTCTGCTCCGTCTGGCCGTGAATCAGAGAATATCTCTTAATTCACTCTGAGATCAGACTGAGTCTAGGGGGATTTCAGTGGTAGGGGGCGTTGTAGTTGGTATTGGACTACAATGTCTACAGGAAGTGATACTCCTACAGGTGTTTATGTGGAATGTAAAAATAGAAGTATGTGTTTGTGAAATACATCAGCTCTGTTAAAAGAACACTCAAGAAAAACAATTTTATTGATCATAGTGATTAATGTGTAACATTAAAACAACGTGAGTAATATGCCACACCAACATTAGACAACTAATACAGAAAAAATAGAAAATTGCTGAAATAAGAAAATCGAATCAATGATGGAGAATAGTCAGATTAATTGATCATTGGCACAAACATGGTGGTGTAGCAGGATAATCCCCGTAAGAGGTTGAGTTCAAATCCCAGGAGAGGACATTAATAATAATTATAGTATGAATGAACATGCACAATGTACTGTACATGTTTCAAGCAGACAACCATAGTCCCTGTGTCCAAGAACACAAAGGTAACCTGTCTAAATGACTATCGTCCCGTAGCACTCACATCTGTAGCTATGAAATGCTCTGAAAAACTGGTCATGGCTCACATCAACACCATCATCTTGGACCCACACCAATTTGCATACTGCCCCAACAGATCCACAGATGACACAATCTCTATTGCACTTTCCCACCTGGATAAAAGGAACACCTACGTACATGAGACTGCTGTTTATTGACTACAGCTCAGCGTTCAACACAATAGTACCCTCCAAGCGTATCACTAAGGACCAGACTGCAAGGCACTACAAAGGGTAATGTGTATGGCCCAGTACATCACTGGGGCCGAGCTCCCTGCCATCCAGGAAGTCTATACCAGGCTGTGAAAGAGGAAGGACCTAAAAATGGTCAAAGACTCCAGCCACCCAAGTCATAGACTGTTTCCACGACAAACGGTCCCGATGCACCAAGTCTGGAACCAATCGGACCAATCCTAAATAGTTAGTTAAATACAGTACCTAATTAATGAAATAGCTACTCAGACTATCTGCATTGCAGTAACTTTTTCTACTCATCACATACGCTGCTGCCACTGTTTTATTATCTGGTGTTTTATTCCTAGTTATATGTTAACATACAGTTGAAGTCAGAAGTTTACAAACACCTTTGCCAAATACCTTTAAACTCAGTTTTTCACAATTCCTTACATTTACTCCTAATACAAATTCCCAGTCTTAGGTTAGTTAGGATCACCACTTATTTTAAGAATGTGAAATGTCAGAATAATAGTAGAGAGAATGATTTATTTCAGCTTTTATTTCTTTCATCACATTCCCAGTGGGTCAGAAGTTTACACTCAATTAGTATTTGGTAGCATTGCCTTTAAATTGTTTAACTTGGGTCAATCGTTTCAGGTAGCCTTCCAGAGCTTCCCACAACAAGTTGGGTGAATTTTGGCCCATTCCTCCTGACAGAGCTTGTGTAACTGAGTCAGGTTTGTAGGCCTCCTTGCTCACATGCTTTTTCAGTTCCGCCCAAAAATGTTCTATGGGATTGAGCTCAGGGCTTTGTGATGGCCACTCCAATACCTTGACTCTGTTGTCCTTAAGCCAATTTGCCACAGGTTTGGAAGTATGCTTGGGGTCATTGTCCATTTCGAAGACCCATTTGCGACCAAGCTTTAACTTCCTGACTGATGTCTTGAGATGTTGCTTCAATATATCCACATAATTTCCCTTCCTCATGACCTCATCTATTTTATGAAGTGCACCAGTCCCTCCTGCAGCAAAGCACCCCCACAACATGATGCTGCCACCCCCGTGCTTCACGGTTGGGATGGTGTTTTTCAGCTTGCAAGCCTCCCCCTTTTTCCTCCAAACATAACAATGGTCATTATGGCCAAACAGTTCTATATTTGTTTTATCAGACTAGAGGACATTAAACCAAAAAGTACAATCTCTGTCCCCATGTGCAGTTTCAAACCGTAGTCTGGCTTTTTTTATGGCGGTTTTGAACAGTGGCTTCTTCCTTTCTGAGCGGCCTTTCAGGTTATGTCGGTATAGGACTCGTTTAACTGTGGATATAGATACTTTTGTACCTGTTTCCTCCATCTTCACAAGGTCCATTGCTGTTGTTCTGGGTGTGATTTGCACTTTTCGCACCAAAAGTACATTGCACTCTAGGAGACAGAACGCGTCTCCTCCGGAGCGTTATGATGGCTGCGTGGTCCCATGGTGTTTATACTTGCGTACTATTGTTTGTACAGATGAACGTGGTACCTTCAGGTGTTTGGAAATTGCTCCAAGGATGAACCAGACTTGTGGAGGTCTAGAATTTATTTTCTGAGGTCGTTTCTGAGGTCTGGCTGATTTCTTTTGATTTTCCAATGATGTCCAGTAAAGGGGCATTCAGTTTGAAGGTAGGCCTTGAAATACATCCACAGGTACACCTCCAATTGACTCAAATGATGTCAATTAGCCTATCAGAAGCTTCTAAAGCCATGACATCATTTTCTGGATAGTTCCAAGCTGTTTAAAGGCACAGTCAACTTAGTGTATGTACACTTCTGACCCACTGGAATTGTGATACAGTGAAAGAATCTGTCTGTAAACAATTGTTGGAAAAAGTACTTGTGTCATGCACAAAGTAGATGTTCTAACAGACTTGCCAAAACTATAGTTTGTTAACAAGACATTTGTGGAGTGGTTGAAAATGAGTTTTAATGACTCCAACCTAAGTGTATGAACACTTCCGACTTCAACTGTATCTACCTCAATTACCTTGTGCCCCTGCACATGGACTCTGTACTGGTACCACATGTATACAGACAAGTTATCATTACTCATTGTGTCTATTACTTTTATTATTACATGTTTTACTTTTCTATTATTTATTTATTTTATTTCTCTCTGCATTGGCAGGGCCCGTGAGTAAGTATTTCACTTTTAGTCCACACCTGTTGTTTACAGAGCATGTGACAGACAAAATGTGATTTGAATAAAAAATGTTTTTGCTGTTTTATATTATTTGGGATAGTCCCTACATACAGTCTATGGATGTTCATCTAACTATCCACTAACCTTAACCCAGGCCATAACCCTAAAGCCCTAGTCCTAACGCTAAAGCTAACCCTATAGCCCTAGTCCTAACCCTATAGCCCTAGTCCTAACCCTAAAGCTAACCCTATAGCTCTAGTCCTAACCCTAACCCTATTGTCCTAACCCTAACCCTATAGCCCTAGTCCTAACCCTAAAGCTAACCCTATAGCCCTAGTCCTAACCCTATAGCTAACCCTATAGCCCTAGTCCTAACCCTAAAGCTAACCCTATAGCCCTAGTCCTAACCCTATAGCCCTAGTCCTAACCCTAAAGCTAACCCTATAGCTCTAGTCCTAACCCTAACCCTATAGTCCTAACCCTAACCCTATTGTCCTAACCCTAACCCTATAGCCCTAGTCCTAACCCTAAAGCTAACCCTATAGCCCTAGTCCTAACCCTATAGCTAACCCTATAGCCCTAGTCCTAACCCTAAAGCTAACCCTATAGCCCTAGTCCTAACCCTATAGCCCTAGTCCTAACCCTAAAGCTAACCCTATAGCCCTAGTCTTAACCCTATAGCCCTAGTCCTAACCCTATAGCCCTAGTCCTAACCCTAAAGCTAACCCTATAGCTCTAGTCCTAACCCTAACCCTATAGTCCTAGTCCTAACCCTAAAGCTAGCCCTAGTCCTAACCCTAAAGCTAGCCCTAGTCCTAACCCTAAAGCTAGCCCTAGTCCTAACCCTAAAGCTAGCCCTAGTCCTAACCCTAAAGCTAGCCCTAACCCTATAGTCCTAACCCTAAAGCTAGCCCTAACCCTATAGTCCTAAACCTAAAGCTAACCCTATAGTCCTAACCCTAAAGCTAACCCTATAGTCCTAACCCTAAAGCTAACCCTATAGTCCTAACCCTAAAGCTAACCCTATAGTCCTAACCCTAAAGCTCTAAAGCTAACCCCCTAAAGCTAACCCTCTAGTTCTAACCCTAAAGCTAACCCTCTAGTCCTAACCCTAAAGCTAACCCTCTAGTCCTAACCCTAAAACTAACCCTCTAGTCCTAACCCTAAAGCTAACCCTCTAGTCCTAACCCTAAAGCTAGCCCCATAGCCATAGTCCTAACCCTAAAGCTAACTCCATAGTCCTAGTCCTAACCCTAAAGCTAACTCCATAGTCCTAGTCCTAACCCTAAAGCTAACTCCATAGCCCTAGTCCTAACCCTAAAGCTAACCCCATAGCCCTAGTCCTAACCCTAAAGCTAACCCATAGCCCTAGTCCTAACCCTAAAGCTAACCCCATAGCCCTAACCCTAAAGCTAACCCCATAGCCCTAACCCTAAAGCTAACCCCATAGACCTAACCCTAAAGCTAACCCCATAGTCCTAACCCTAAAGCTAACCCCATAGCCCTAACCCTAAAGCTAACCCCATAGCCCTAGTCCTAACCCTAAAGCTAACCCCATAGTCCTAACCCTAAAGCTAACCCTCTAGTCCTAACCCTAAAGCTAACCCTCTAGTCCTAACCCTAAAGCTAACCCTCTAGTCCTAACCCTAAAGCTAACCCTCTAGTCCTAACCCTAAAGCTAACCCTCTAGTTCTAACCCTAAAGCTAGCCCCATAGCCATAGTCCTAACCCTAAAGCTAACCCCATAGCCCTAGTCCTAACCCTAAAGCTAACCCCATAGCCCTAGTCCTAACCCTAAAGCTAACCCCATAGCCCTAGTCCTAACCCTATAGCTAACCCCATAGCCCTAGTCCAAACCCTATAGCTAACCCCATAGCCCTAAAGCTAACCCCATAGCCCTAGTCCAAACCCTAAAGCTAACCCCATAGCCCTAGTCCAAACCCTAAAGCTAACCCCATAGCCCTAGTCCAAACCCTAAAGCTAACCCCATAGCCCTAGTCCAAACCCTAAAGCTAACCCTAGCCCGGCTGTAGCTACAGCTACAAAGGTACACAGGTCTTTCAGAGACAGGTCTTATAGCTCATCATCAAAGCCTGCAGTTCTGTCTGGGTGTCAGAGATACTAACCAATAATATCAGGTCATCTCTGGCTCCAGACTTGTAGTTCCTGTCACCTCACACTGTGGTTGAGGCTCTTGTCATCTTTCTAATGTCAGACCATGAAGAACAAACCTCAAGAAAGGGGCTGTTATTCTGAGGTAAAGCTAGGGGTAATAAGAGTGCAAACTTAAGATTAAATGCTTGCTTACGTATTTAAGAAAACAGATATTTTGAGTTCTTACAGTACATGCATGAACTATGATATGTGGATTCTTTATTAATATAAATATTTAGCTTTCTCTTGCTGTTGTTGTCACTCAGTCTGATGTTTTGGAGCACCTTCACTCTTGGAGACACAGTTGATTTGGAATGCTTCATCACTGTGGATGACAGGACAAGCCCCAGATGTTATCTCTGTATTCTCACTACAATTGTCTTTGGAGAGTTTGACAAAAAGCTTTGCTTTGCTACAAGGAAGAGTGGCACCAGATTTGTGCTGACCATCTCAGATTCCACGGCATCCAACATGGGGATGTATTACTGTGCTGCAATTGATTATGAAAGCATGATCTTCGGGAGTTGTTTTTTTGATACATCAGGGTACATCTGATACATTCAGGTGTTGTATCTTCTATTTTAGCAAACATATGTTGTATTTGGAAATTGTGCAAATCATTGATGGTAATGTGATTTTATATTTCTGGAAAAGCTGCAGATTCCAGGACCCAGCATGTTGAACAGCAGTCTGTGTCTGAGTCAGTCTAGCCAGGAGACTCTGTGACTTTGAACTGTGCAATACACACTGAGACCTGTGGAGAACACAGTGTCTATTGGTTCAGACATGGCTCAGGAGAATCCCATCCAGGAATCATTTACACCCATGGAGACAGGAGTGATCAGTGTGAGAAGAGCCCTGAGGCTGGGTCTCCTACACAGAGCTGTGTCTACAACCTCCCCAAGAGGAACCTCAGCCTCTCTGATGATGGGACTTACTATTGTGCTGTTTGGGAACAGGACCAAGTTGGATGTTGAAGGTAGCTAACATTTCTTAACCCATATGCTATTATTAGAAAGACATTAACATTACAGTTAATGATTGATAACATGTTTTCAGCTGCTGCCCAATGCACAATACTGGAGTAATACAGTATATTTAATATCTTTCAGATGGTGATGTTGATCCACAGATGAGAATCCTGGTCCTTCTCTCCATCATAGGAACTGGAGTTCTCCTCTGCTGTCAGACCATCTTCATCAACACCACCAGGAAATAGATATGTTCTATTGATATTGGCCATAGATGTATATGGTATGTTACTTGCTTTCACCAAATCCCTGTGTATTCACTTATTGTATTAGCATAAATAAATAGCACTGTGAACATTGATACGGACTTACGTCGTTCTGTTTGAGGGAATGGGTCAGAGGTTTTCATGAAGGAAAATAGCTGATCAAACTATTGAGATGTCACCCAATACTTTAGGTTTTGGGAAAGGCTTTTAGATTGTGAAGAATACAAATACTTTGCACATCTGACCGAGCGGAAGGTGTCAGGTGTTTATCATCCAGGTGAAGAGGTGTGAAAAGTGTTTTTTGGCACATAGGTGTTGTGAGAGCTGAAGGCCAGTCTTTCTGTAGTGCAGGTTGTTGGTCTTCAGCAGGGAGAGGGTGATGCATGATATGTCTATTGTCTGCATCTCACATCATTGTCAACAGCCCCTCAAATCACTCACACATGTTACGTGGTGAAAAGTGACCAGGTTCTTTTGAGCAGGCACACTCATAAAAAGAAAAGGTGCTACCTAGAACCAAAAAGGGTTATTTGGCTGTCACATAGGAGCACCGTTTGAAAAAACATATTTTTGGTTCCAGGTAGAACATTTTCAACAAAGAAATGTGTTGGGTCGGTGGGCAGAGAGGAGATATATATCCCACAGTGATGTTCATCTAAGCAGGTCTCACTCATCACTGAGCTGCTCCTCCCTGTCACTCACACCACAGGAAGTGATGCCTTCCTCACTGGCTCCTTTACCTCAGACTCCAATCATATTCTCCTTATAAAGGCAACTAGCTGCTTTTCAGAATAGGGGGCTGTGATCAGTGGAGTCAAGACAGGAAATACAAAGTGGCGAATAACATGACAGTTTTGATAAAACTTTTTATTAAGTAATCAATGTAATACAATTGTCCTATGCTAGGTACTTTGTCCTTTATGGCCAGCTTATTAAATAATAACCAATTCACTAACACAACACAAGAGAACAAAGCTAAGAGAGACCAAGAGGCAACTACTACTCTGTGGCCATTAATCAGTTGTGGTTTGAGTCCAACTCCCCCTCTAACCACCCCTGCACCACTGAGCTGTGTGGCCTAAGAGAGGAACAGGGTTACAGTGGCCCTTAGTTTATTAACATTTCAATACATTTGATTTAACTACAAATACAATATAGGAAGATTTAAACATGTATTCAAAGACATGGCAAACCACTTGTCCTCCTCTCCACCCTCCACTTTGTCATCTTGTAGCAGCATACACTACATGGGGGTCCAGCTCCTTCTCTCCCTCTTCTTTTTCTTGGAGGTGAAATTAAGGGCAGCATAATTCAGTGCATCAGTATCTTGGTTCTGTACATTGGAAAAACCATGAAATACAATTATACATTTACACTGTTTCTGAATTTCTCACATTTTAAAAATAATTTCACTGAACAAATAGCATTTACCTGCTCATTTCGTTGGTTGTCGTTGTGAGTCAGGTCCTGAATATGATATAAAACAGAGATGAGAGAAGATATCAACTGATCATTCCATTGTAGTGTTTACAATATAACTTCTACTGACTCTTTCATTTCTCAGTATTTCAGGAGACAGTAACCCTGTTCCTGCAGAGCCACAGGTATTGCAGGGGTTTGTTCCAAATAAGCACCACACCTTCCCAACTGAGCTAATTGATAATTTCAGTGATTGCCTAAATTCAACACACCTGGTCTTCCAGGTCGGTTAAACTAAAAACATGATGTTTCTGCAGCACTCCAGGACCAGGGTTGCCTACCCCTGAAATATATCACCTGCAGTATGTCATGTGAAACATTTTCTATGTAAGTGTAGTTAATAGCAGGCCCCATATGAAATGGGCTCCATACCTGTGTTTAGTCTGTTTGAATCTCGTCTGACCTTGAGGACCAGGATGAGGATGATTATCAATAGAACAGCAGTTACAACAGCCAGGATTACAACCAGTAGGAAGAGCTTCATGGTTCCATATTCCTCTCCTACAAAACAGATTTAAATTAGATTCAGAACTATAAAAACTTTTACCCCATTTGCTACCAATGAAGAATTATCAGATTGCTATAAAATGCTGTTTTACTTTATTTTTATTCTGTGGTACTGTCATGGTACATCATTAATTCATTTCTGAAATATTATCACTTAAAATTACGGAATGAACATACCTTCTTCATAGTGCTCTGTAGGGTCCTTGTCATAATCTTTGTGACCTTTTGGATGATTAGGTGAGTTAAATATTCTTCTGTTAAACAATACTATCTTACTACAGTTTGAATCGCCAACATTTAGTCCAAAATATATCTGATACCTAGAATAAATCAATAATAAATCAAAATATATTTTATATTAGCCACCCACAAATAGCCACCCTTTGCCTTGATGAGAGCTTTGCACACTCTTGGCATTCTCTCAACCAGCTTCATGAGGTAGTTACCTGGAATGCATTTCAATTAACAGGTGTGCCTTTTTAAAAGTGAACTGGTGGAATTTCTTTCCTTCTTAATGTGTTCGAGCCAATTATTTATTTTGTGACAAGGTAGGGGTGGTATACAGAAGATAGCCCTATTTGGTAAAAGACCAAGTCCATATTGTAGCAAGAACAGCTCAAATAAGCAAAGAGAAAAGACAGTCCATCATTATTTTAAGACATTATTTTAAGCATTTTTCCTATTTTGTTGCCTTACATCCTGGATGGGTTGATTCATTTGATTCACACAACATGGCTACCACATTTAAGATGGAAAATATTTTATTGTGAAACAAACAAGTAATAAGACAAAATAACGGAAAACTTGAGCGTGCATAACTATTCACCCCCCCCAAAGTCGATGCTTTGTAGAGCCACCGTTTGAAGCAATTACAGCTGTAAGTCTCTTGGGGTATGTCTCTGTAAGCTTGGCACATCTTGCAATTGGGATTTCTGCCCATTCTTCAAGGCAAAACTGCTCCAGCTTCAAGTTGGATGGGTTCCACTTTTGCACAGCAATCTTTAAGTCATACCACAGATTCTCAATTGGATTGAGGTCTGGGCTTTGACTAGGCCATTCCAAGACATTTAAATGTTCCCCTTAATCTCACTAGGGTAGGGGACAGCATTTGGAATTTTGGAAGAAAAGCATGCCCAAAGTAAACTGCCTGCTACTCAGGCCCAGAAACTAGCATATATGCATATAATTGGTAGATTTGGATAGAAAACACTCTGTTTCCAAAACTGTTACAATAATGTCTGTGAGTAGAAGAGAACTGACATGTCAGGCGAAAGCCTGAGGAAAATCCATCCAGGAAGTACTATTATTTTGAAAGGCTGTTTTTCCATTGAAAGCCTATCCACCATACAAAGACTTAGGACCCAGTTCATGATCTCTATGGCTTCCTCTACATGTGGCCAGTCTTTAGGCATTGTGTCAGGCTTTTACTCTGAAAAATGAGGGAGATACAGCACTTTCAAAGAGAGGACAGTGGAAATTTCCAGACATGAGTCCAGTGCACGATTGGGAGCGCGCCTTTCTTGTTTCTCCTTTTCTATTGACAAAGCTTTTGTCCGGTTGAAATATGATTGATTATTTATGACAAAAACAACCTGACGATTGATTTTAAACATTGTTTGACATGTTTCTACAAACTTTTATGGTACTTTTTAGATTTTTCATCTGTCTGTTGTGAACACGCTTTGTTCTAATAAATTGCTGAACAAAACGCACCAACAAAACGGTTTTTGGATATGAACATGGACTTTATCGAACAAAACAAACATTTGAGTAAATGGGAGTCTTGTGAGTGCAAACATATGAAGATCACCAAAGGTAAGAGATTAATATTATCACTATTTCTGACTTGCGTAACTCCTCTACTTGATTTGTTCCTGTTTGTAATGATTTGTCTGCTGGACGCTGTTCTTAGATAATCGCATGGTATGCTTTCGCCGTAAAGCCTTTTTTGAAATCTGATACCATGGTTGGATTAACAAGAAGTTTATCTTTAAACCCATGTTTAACACTTGTGTGTTTCATGAATTTCATGAACGCTAGCGTCCCACACCCCCTAGTGAGGTTGAACCACTCAATTGTTGCTTTAGCAGTATGCTTAGGGTTCAAAGTTTCTGATATTTTTTATAACCCAACCCTGATCTGTACTTCTCCACAACTCTGTCCCTGACCTGTTTGGAGAGCTCCTTGGTCTTCATAGTGTCGCTTGCTTGGTAGTGTCGCTTGCTTGGTGGTGTCCCTTGCTTAGCGGTGTTGCAGACTCTGGGGCCTTTCAGAACAGGTGTATATATACTGAGATCATGTGACAGATCATGTGACACTTAGATTGCACACAGGTGGACTTTATTTTACTAATTAGGTGACTTCTGAAGGTAATTGCACCAGATCATATTTAGGGATGCACCACTTTTTCCCATTTTTTGTTTATTGAATATTTTGAAACAAGTCATTTTTTAAATTTCACTTCACCAATTTGGACTATTTTGTGTACATCCATTACATGAAATCCAAATAAAAATCCATTTAAATTACAGGTTGTAATGCAACAAAATAGGAAAAAGGCCAAGGGGGTGAATACAAGGCACTGTATATCTTCAAACTAAGGGCAACCATGGCAGTTAAAAGATGGAACCGAAGAACTGACGTTTTACATTCTCCCAACCAATTGTGCGATTTTATACATTTTTTATGTTTTGTTTAACCTATCTTTTAAAATTTATTGTGTACATATTGTTGCTGCTATCGTCTCTTATGACTGAAAAGAACTTCTGGGCATCAGAAAAGCGATTGCTCACTGCAGACTGGAAGAAACTTTTTCCTTTAACGAGTCCGATGAGAAAGATATCCTGCTTTCACTGGAACAGGCCCAGATCCACGCCTTTTGCATGAAGAAAAGATGCCGGAAAAGAGGCCCCAGATCGGGCACCCTTCTGAGAATCTGGAGGCGAGAGAGTAAACTCCCATTGCCTTCCATTATTCTTGCTAATGTGCAATAATTTTAAAATAAAATTGATGACCTACGATTAAGATTATCCTACCAATGGGACAGTAAAAACTAACATCTTATGTTTCACAGAGACGTGGCGGAACAAAGATACGGACAATATAGAGCTAGCAGGATTTACCATGCACCGGCAAAACAGAGACGCTCCCTCTGGTAGGACGAGGCATGAGGGTGTGTGTCTTTTGGTCAATAACAGCTGGTGCGCGATGTCTAATATTAAAGAAGTCTCAAGGTATTGCTCGCCTGAGGTAGAGTACCTTATGATAAGCTGTAGACCACACTATCTACCAAGAGAGTTCTCATCTGTATTATTCATAGCCATCTATTTACTACAACAAAGTGAAGCTGGCACTAAGGCCGCTCTCAACCAACTATAAGGCCATAAGCAAAGAAGAAAATCCTCACCCAGAAGCGGCGCACCTAGTGGCCGGGGACACAGAGATGTATTCATAGCTGTCCCCCGCCCTCCATTTGGCAAATCTGACCATAATTCTATCCTCCTGATTCCTGTATACAAGCAAAAACTAAAGCAGGAAGTACAAGTGACTCCCTCAAGAAGGAAGTGGTCAAATGACATGGATGCTACACTGCAGGACTTTTGCTAGCACAGACTGGAATATGTTCCAGGATTCATCCATTGGCATTAAAGAATACACCTCCTCAGTCATCGGCTTCATCAATAAGTGCATCGATGTCGTCATCCCCACAGTGACTGTACATATCCCAACCAGAAGCCCTGGATTACAAGCAACATCCGCATCGAGCTAAAGGCTAGAGCTGCCACTTTCAAGGAGCGGGAGACTAATCCGGACGCTTATAAGAAATCCCGCAATGCCCTCAGAGGAACCATCAAACAATCAAAGCATCAATACAGGATTAAGATTGAATCCTACCACACCGGCTCTGACGCTCGTCGCAAGTGGCAGGGCTTGAAAACTATTAGACTTCAAAGGGAAACCCAGATGCGAGCTGGCCAGTGACGCAAGCCTATCAGACATGAACTCCTTATGGTATAGGGGACGCTTGCGTCCCACTTTGCCAAAAACCAGGGAAAATGCAGCGTGGCAAATTCAAATAAATTGTTATAAAAATCAAACTTTCATTAAATCACACATGTAAGATACTCATTTAAAGCTACACTCGTTGTGAATCCAGCCAACATGTCAGATTTTAAAAAGGCTTTTCGGCGAAAGCATAAGAAGCTATTATCTGATGATAGCACAACAGTAAACAAAGAAGGTAGCATACTTCAACCCTGCAGGCGCTACACAAAACACAGAAATAAAATACATGCCTTACCTTTGACAAGCTTCTTTTGTTGGCACTCCAATATGTCCAGTAAACATCACAATGGGTCCTTTTGTTTGATTAATTCCGTCCATATATATCCAAAATGTACATTTATTTGGCGCGTTTGATCCGGAAAAAAACAACTTCCAAAATGCGCAAAGTCACTACAAAATATTTCAAAAGTTGCCTATAAACTTTGCCAAAATATTTCAAACTACTTTTGTCATACAACGTTAGGTATTTTTAAACGTTAATAATCCATCAAATTGAAGACTGTGTGATAACGCTCTCGGTAGCCGATGTGAACAAAACCTTTTAAACAGGTAAACATTCACAAAGCCGCTGGGCCAGACGGATAACCAGGACGTGTACTCAAAGCATGCGTGGACCAACTGTCAAGCGTCTTCACTGACATTTTCAACCTCTCCCTGACAGAGTCTGTAATACCTACATGTTTCAAGCTGACCACCATAGTCCCTGTGCCCAAGGAAGCGAAGGTAACCTGCCTGAATGATTACCACTCACGTTGGTAGGCATGAAGTGCTTTGAAAGGCTGGTCATGGCTCACACAGCATCCTCCTGGACACCCTAGACCACCTACAATTTGCATACCCCCCCAACAGATCCACAGATGACGCAAATCTCAATCGCACTCCACACTGCCCTTTCTCACCTGGACAAAAGGAACAACTATGTGAGAATGCTGTTCATTGACTACAGCTCAGCGTTCAACACCATAGTGCCCTCAAAGCTCATCACTAAGCTAAGGACTCTGGGACTAAACACCTCCCTCTGCAAATGGATCCTGGACTTCCTGATGGACCACCCCCTGGTGGTAAGAGTAGGCAACAACAGGGGGCCCCACAGGGGTGTGTACTTAGTCCCCTCCTGTATTCCCTGTTCACCCACGACTGCATAGACAAACACAACTCCAACACCTTCATTAAGTTTGCTGACGACAGAAGAGTGGTAGACCTGATCACAGACAATGATGAGACGGCCTGTAGAGAGGAGGTCAGGGAACTGGCAGTGTGGTGCCAGGACAACAACATCTCCCTCAATGTGAGCAAGACTAAGGAGCTGATCGTGGACTACAGGAAAAGGCCCCCATTAACATCGAAGGTGGCTGTAGTTGAGAGTTTCAAGTTCCTTGGTGTCCACATCACCAACAAACTATCATGGTCCAAACATACCAAGACAGTTGTAAAGAAGGCATGATATAACCTTTTCCCCCTCAGGAGACTGAAAAGATTTGGCATGGTTCCCTAGATTCTCAAAAGGTTCTACAGCTGCACCATCGAGAGCATCCTGACCGGTTGCATCACCGCCTGTAATGGCAACTGCTCGGCATCTGACCGTAAGGCACTACAGAGGGTAGTGCGAACGACCCAGTACATCACTGGGGCCAAGCTTCCTATCATCCAGGACCTATATAATCGGCGGTGTCAGAGAAAAGCCCCTAAAATTGTCAGAGACTCCAGTCACCCAAGTTATAGACTGTTTTCTCTGCTACCGCAAGGTAAGCGGTACCGGAGCACCAAGTCCAGGACCAAAAGGCTCCTCAACAGCTTCTACCACCAAGCCATAAGACTGCTGAACAATTCATAAAATCGCCACCGGACAATTTACCCCTCCTTTTGTACACTGCTGCTACTCGCTGATTGGTATAAGATGTTGTCTTTTCTTTTGTTGTACAACAGGAGAGTGGTCTCATATCAGCCAATGTTGGGGACACAGTGACTTTGCAGCACTTCTATGAAGGCGACGTGGCCATGCATTTCTCCTGGTTCAAGCAACCCTTTGGAGAAAAACCTCAGCTTATCTCAACCATCTATAAGTATGATGAGTCCTACATTTGACCATGAGTTCAAGGGTAACCCTCAATTTTCAATGCAATGCGGCCAAGGAATTAATCACCTCAGTATCTCAGACTCAGTATCTCAGCTCGGATTCAGCCACGTACTACTGGAATTTGGACAATTGTCTATGTAAAAGGCACAGTCCTGAGAAAATTATTTTAATATTCCGTGAAATATTTTTTGAGAAAGTCTGAATTGGTAGACAAAGAGTAGTGATGAGTTAACCTAAGCAAACATCATTTTAGGAGTTTTTTATATCAGGTATTATCACATTGTGAAGATTCTCTCATTGAGTAAGAACACTTGAAACAGGAAAGTTGTAGATAGTTAAGACCGATTTAACAAATATTTTAAACGCTCTTTTCAGATTCATGCTCCAACAGCAAGACAGTTGTAGAGCAGTCTGTGTCTGAGTCAGTCCAACCAGGAGACTCTGTGACTCTGAACTGTACAATACACACTGAGACTTGTGCAGGAGAACACATTGTCTATTGGTTCAGACATGGCGCAGGAGAATCCCATCCATGAATAATTTACAACCCATGGAGACAGTAGTGATCAGTGTGAGAAGAGCCCCGTTGCTGGGTCTCCTACACAGAGCTGGGTCTACAACCTCCCCAAGAGGAACCTCATCCTCTCTGATGCTGGGACTTACTACTGTGCTGTGGCCTCACGAGGGGAGATACTGTTTGGGAACGGGACCAAGCTGGACATTCAAGATAAACCTCTTATGCTCTTTTGTTCAAATTACATAAACATTACATTACGTACCCAGTTGATTATTATAAAAGAAAATGTGTTCTCAATGACTTCATTAACATTTTAGTCATTTGCCAGAACTATCCAGAGAACTTAGGGTTAAGTGGATATGAGGATACTTGTCCTCTTCTCCTTCATAAGAACTGGATTTCTCCTCTGCTGTCTGACCATCTACCTCATCAGGAAATAGATTAATTCAATGATTCAATTTTTTAATCCTTCAGCTGTTAGAAATACAAATGTGGTTTAACTGACTTTTCAAATGTTTCAGTGCTCGTCAGCTTTGGTAACATAACGTTAAGTAAAATGTTCAGCCTTTTGACATGCAGAGGATTCAGATATTGCTGTTCATATTTCGGTAATCCAACCAGTGGAAAATATGTGTTGGTACTTAATGAATATGATGTTAGTTCGGTTGTCATCTGAGACATTATGACTGATGACAGGACGACATAAACTGTATCTGGGAAAGTCTACATATTCTAGTTATCAGATTCACATGGAATAGTTGTGCAATTTAAATGTTTAAATATGAAACTATTTGTGAAAAGATTAAATGTAATTTTAGCTTCCAAATTAGAGAATTGGGTTTTCATAAGGTTAGAGCTCTGCTCAATCAGTGGCCCGCCCTTGTGAAGCGACATGGGTTATAAACTATGAAACACACCCTTCTCGCCCTCCACTATATAAGCCCTTGATAAAAATGTAACCTCCTGTTCTGAGGACGTGAGGACGACCATCCCACGTTAAAAGGACTAACATGTCAACTACAGAACTAAGCCAACCTCAGTGTGAGCTTTGGTTGTGAATGGTATGAACTTTGAACTCTTCACTACAGAAGTGATACCTCCTTGCCGTTGAGTTAGCAGTGGCTGCTGTAGACGTGGGCTAGGAAAGGATGGATGATGGATCCAGTCTAACACACAACGACGATACTACAACGTATCCCATTTACCACCAGAGACATTGTTCCCGAGGACAGCAAGATCTCTGTTGGGCAACACGGCCAGCATCTACGACCAACCTACCGAAGCTCAGCTCAGCTCAGCTCAGCTCAGCTCAGCTCAGCTCAGCTCAGCTCAGCTCAGCTCAGCTCAGCTCAGCTCAGCTCAGCTCAGCTCAGAGTATATATTTATTGCATTTCCCTTTTTCAAATGGGTGGTTATTTAGAATGCATAAGATTCTGTATTTACGATAGTACAGCTTCTCCCTTTGTTCCTCAGTCTTCCCGCTCTTTCACTCAAACCCAACCCCCTTTCCTTTGTTTAACCAGCCGTCATGTCGGCTCCGTCCACCAGGGACGTTTTCTGTATGACATCATTTGCATTCGGTGTATATGTAATTCTGTGTGATTAGTTAGGTATTTAGTAAATAAATAATTAAACCCAAACCAAGAATGTACAACTTTCAGGTGAGACTGAAATAAGGTGACGATTAATATTGACTGCTATTGATGTAAAATATTACTAGGTCTTTAAGAGTTTATTCGGGAATATAACAGCTGTATAAACACTCTTTTGTGGTGTCCCGACTTTCTAGTTAATTACAATTAAATGATTAGCTCAATCAGGTAATATTAATTACAGAGAAATGATTTCATAGAATAGCATGTCATATCACTTAATCCGGCATAGCCAAAGACACGACAGCTTTCTGTGGTGGTGGGGCAGCCAGCGGAAAATACGGAGCATAGGGTTTGGCATTGTCCTCTAGTTGCGCTGCGATTGGCTCAGTGTTCTGTCACTCATGGGGACACTATGTCACTGCAAAATCTACAGGGAGAGCTCGGAAGTTCAAGACCCTTGGGTGCTGCCATCCAAGAAGGCTCAGGGTCATTGGCCACAGATAAAATGACATAAAATATCATTATATGTACTCTAGCTTTGATTGGACCGATCATGTCAACATCCCACTTTCAAAATTTTAGCTAGCAAGCAGACAGTCATCATCATGAATCAAGTCGACAATCTATTGGTACATCCTTGTCATATGATGAGAAATTATGAAGAGAAATTATAGATAAAACATATTGGTGCTCATCGGCCATTGGACAAAACATTACACAAGAAGTTGGAAATCGCAAATTCAACAATGAGTGTGGTTTGGAAGGAATCATTGTCTCACTGCAAGTATTGAAAAGCAATCACTAGCCTGCTATTTAGTGCAGTGGCTTTGTGGTCCCAAGTCTGGGTTTAACGGTCTCTTTTATAAGTTTAAAAGGATAAACATTCAACATAGGCCATGCTGTCAATCAAGCATGACTTCTGCTGTGTTCGAAACAACTAGAAACTTGGAACTGGGAAATCTCAGACTTCAGTGAGTTCAAGACAACTGGGAAATCTGAATAAAAAACGAGCTCCGACTGGGAAAATACGCTTTGAAAATACGTCATCCAACGCAGAATTTTATTTTACAGTACAGAGGGTCATGGGAAATATTTGTAAATGTAGATCTGTCCCTAAATGTGACCAACCACCTCAATTTGGTCTTATGTTGCAAAATTTGAAATAGTGTTTTATTAAATTGGATAAAATACTCACAGCTACAAAATTGTAAATCATACAGTTGAGACAGTTGAGGAACAATGGGAAAGTAAATGTCCTTTGAAAGTTGATAAACTTGTAACTCCACTTTTGAGAAAATAACTGTTTTGGTACACCTACTGGAGAGCCCTCATTTGTCTACATCTATTCAGTATAGTTGACACTTTTAAGCCATGTTGTTCTTCACATGACCATCTCTGGTAAACACACTGTCACGCCCTGGTCTTAGTATTCTGTGTTCTCTTTATTATTATGGTTAGGCCAGGGTGTGACATGGGTGATTTATGTGGTTTGTTTTGTCTAGGGGTTTTGTAGTTTGTGATTGTGTTTAGTTAAGTATTCTAGGTAAGTCTATGGTTGCCTGGAGTGGTTCTCAATCAGAGGCAGGTGGTTATCGTTGTCTCTGATTGGGAACCATATTTAGGCAGCCATATTCTTTAGGTCTCTTGCGGGTTGTTCCTGTCTCTGTTTAGCATCAGTTAGGACTGTTTTCCACATTTTCTTATTTTGTATTATACATTGTTCAAGTTATCATCTTTATTAAAGATGTTTATAAATAACCACGCTGCGTTTTGGTCCGCCTCTCCTTCCCAGGAAGAAACCCGTTACAGAGTCACCCACCCCAACAGGACCAAGCGGCGTGGTGACAGGCAGCGGCAGCAGGAGCAGCGCAAAGAGGAATGGACATGGGAGGACGTTTTGGATGGCAAGGGTTGCTACACATGAAAGGAGATCCTGGCGGGAAAGGATCGCCTCCCATGGGAACAAGTGGAGGCAGCTAGGAGAGCAGAGGCAGCCAGAGAGAGGAGCCGGCGATACGAGGGAACACGGCTGGCAAGGAAGCCCGAGAGTCAGCCCCAAAAATTTCTTGGGGGGGTGGCACACAGGAAGTGTTACATTTATGTAAGTTCACGATGGGGCAGACGAAAATTCCAACTTGTATCCGTAAAATTTGTAGAAACATGTCAAACGGTTTTTATAATCAATCCTCAGGTTGTTTTTACAATATATAATCGATAATATTTCAACCGGACTGTAGCTTCTTCAATAGGGAGAGAGAGAAATAATGTCTGCTCCACTCTGTTGCCGCATGCAAAACACTGCTGGCACCCAGCCATCCACTGATTCGATGGGATCTTTCTCGCAAATTTTTCAGAATAAAAGCCTGAAACTATGTCTGAAGACTGTTCACACCATGTGGAAGCCATAGGAAAAGGAATCTGGTTGATATTCCTTTTAAATGGAGGGAAGGCATGCAATGGAACAGAGAGCTTTCAGGAAAAACAGCACTTCCTAGTTGGATTTTCCTTTGGTTTACGCCTGCAATATCAGTTCTGTTATACTCACAGACAATATTTTGACAGTTTTGGAAACTTTAGAGTGTTTTCTATCCTAATCCTAATTATATGCATATTTTAGATTCTGGGCCTGAGAAATAGGCAGTTTCATTTGGGTACGTTTTTCATCCAAACATCAAAATACTGCCCCGTACACTCAACAAGTTAAGCAAACCAGATGGTGCCATTTTCTTGTTTTTATTTATTTACGGGAATTCATGGGCACACTCCAAAACTCAGAAATAAGCATGTATGTTTAGTGAGTCCGCCAGATCATGGGCAATAGGGATGACCAGGGTTGTTCTACTGATAAGCGCATGAATTGGACACTTTCCTCGTCCTGCTAAGCATTCAGAATGTAACAAGTACTTTTAGGTGTCAGGGGAAAAAGTAAAAAGTACATTATTTTCTTTAGGAATGTAGTGAAGTAAAAGTTGACAAAAATATAAATAGTAAAGTAAGGTACAGATACCCCAAAAATCTACTTAAGTAGTACTTTAAAGTATTTTTACTTAAGTACTTTACACCACTGACTGTGGAGCTATGAGGATGAAACATACTCACTCAATTCAGACTCTATTATTAGGCCTAACTACAGCTCATACTGTCTGCAATATTATGTACTCCAGCTGGCCAACAGAGGGCTTGTCCACCCAAAGTAAGAGACACAACAGCAAGAGTCAGTGGATCCTTTACTTAATGTTTTTCCTGCCATTGTGGTCCATGAGAGTCATACAGTAGTTGGGATCCTCTAGGGCCTCTATGACTTCCACACAGTCACTTCATAACACAGAGAAACAGAAAACACGTCAATAGTTTACTTAACCAACAATACCTCATACACTATTTATTCTGTAATGTATTGACAGATAAAATTCCTCCCATCATATAATTAGAAGGAGGCTCTTTCTTCTTGGCCCAGATGATGATGATACTTTACATCACACTTTAGACCATGGTTTGTGTTTAACTACGGACTTCAGATCTCTAGGTCAATTAACTAATACATAGTTCATTTCTGTGTTTTTACACAGATTTCTGTAGAATATATATAGATAACTTGCTGCCTCATTAAAATAGTTAAATTTTTGCTAAAAAGGACAACATGAAGAGCAAAAAATGGTCATACAACTGACTGACACCACTGAGACGTCCTGCTGAAACCACACAAAGAGAGAGAGAGAAAGACAAAAAAGGTCCTGTGCAGAAGGCCGATAGGCCTTACCAAGAGTAGATAGCAACAACCTTGTGTATTGTTCATAGCAGACCGCAGAATACATGTAAATAGGTTGCTGTGTATGTGAGTGGGTGTGTGGCATGCAATCAGTAGGCCTATGTCTTAAAGAGAAAACAAAGAAGTAAACCTCCTACACCACAACTGCATTGTATTTTCTGTAACATGATGCAAGGGACTTCCTGACTCCACATAAATAAAGACATTGACCTTTACACTGTAAGCACTGTGTTTAGAGGCCAGTGTTGCACTCAGGGGTGTGAACAGTATGGTGGCCTTGAGATGGAAAGTAGTGCAGAGTGTTGGTGCAGGTCAGTCTTCCTTTGTTAAATGTCTATGAAAGTTAGTTTCCAATAGTGGATAGTCACTGTAACACCCTCCACTATGACCACAGAGGTGTGTGAACAGAATGCATTGAGTTCAACTTGTTGACATTAATTTGGTTTAACAGTTGGAAATGCTTTATTTTTCTTTACACATGCAAATCAAATGTAAAATGAGTTTGACACAGAAGCAATGCATTCAATTATTTGTACTTTGTGTTACACTTAAAATAGCTATCATCACATTATACTGAAGCATTCATATAGAGCTAGTTATTAAAGAGGTATCTTGCATACAATGACAACTGTTTCATTCATCCAGTTCTACTGTCTGATCCCAGAGTACACCGTCTCTTCCTCCATGTTGCTTCTCTGTCTTCTAAACCTGTTGTTCTTGTTGCTCAGATTCAGAGCTACATAATGGAGACTGTCTGCATCTTGGGCCTGTGAGAAACAGAACTGTGTTATTAACATTAAATGTAAGAATTTTCTCCTGAGCCATGTCTGAACCAATAGACACTGTGTTCTCCTGCACAGGTCTCAGTGTGTATTGTACAGTTCAGAGTCACAGCCTCTCCTGGCTGGACCGTCTCAGACACAGATTGCTGGAGCACAGTCATGTTTCTGAAATGGACAAGAAGGTCTATTAACCCATAGAATTTCTAGAATATCATGGAAGCAAGTGTTCTAACTGATGAATTGTTAAATTAAAATCTCATCTGGTTAAGAAAATACCTCATATTTACACCAAAAATCTCTATATTCAGATTTAAAAAACAAACTTTTTCTTTGATCCTTCTCCAAACATATTGTTGCTATAAGAGCTCCCATGTAGACTCTGGCACATACTATCAGCTGCATGTCTGAGATCCTTAGGTGATCTTTTCTTGGCCATTTTCCACTGAGGAGTGAAGTTTACCTTTAAACTCATGATTTTTTAAATTTTTACCTTTATTTTACTCGGCAAGTCAGTTAAGAACAAATTCTTATTTTCAATGATGGCCTAGGAACAGTGGGTTAACTGCCTGTTCAGGGGCAGAACAACAGATTTGTACCTTGTCAGCTCAGGGATTTGAACTTGCAACCTTTCGGTTATTAGTCCAACACTCTAACCACTAGGCTACCCTGCCGCCCCATAATAGAATATTGCGTTCCTTTCAAACTTAATGACAGTTGAGAAGAACTGAAGTTTATCTCCCAAGGTTTGCTTGTACCAAGAGAACAATACTGCCATGTCACTTTCGTGAAAGCAATGCAATACCACTGTGTCTCCAACGTTGGCTGACATGAGACCACTCTCTTGACGTATGGATGAAGACTCCGTTCCAGCTAGCACATCAACTAGAGAACATGAAAATATAGTAACTATGCTATAGGTTACCCAAATACAACATTATATTGTCAAAGTGTCTGTAAAACAATAATTGGACATCACATACTGCAAGTAGAGAAATATAAAATATTGACTTACCCATCTCTACGAGAATTGGAAATGTATGACAGTGTGATCATCTTTAAAGTTGTCATCCACTTCACAACTTGTTCTGATTCAGAATAGTTGTCTTATAAGTAGATTCTGATCATTATAGATGTATTACAAATGAAGTACTTATTGTTGAATTGTGGCATCCCTTATTCTTTATCACTGCAGCTACTGTTGTAAAAGAAAGTCGTAGTTGTGATCTTTTTGGAACATGTATGCTATGACACTGTCATCCACGAGGGCTTCTATCACCATACAGCCACTCCACCTCGCCAAAACCATATATGGAGAAAACACAGCAAACACAATACAGTCGTCTTCTTTTAGTGATCTCTCATTCAGGAGAAACTCATGGCTGATAAATACACTCTTAAAAACGTCTAATAGTTGACATGAACGACTGCTCATTCGAAAAGAAATTGCAATTTACACTACAGTTCAAAAGTTTGGGGCCACTTGTTTTTGAAAGAAAAGCACATTTTTGGTTCATTAAAATAACATCAAATTGAACAGAAATACAGTGTACACATGGTTAATGTTGTAAATGACTATTGTAGCTGGAAATGGCAGATTTTTTATGGAATGTACATAGGCGTACAGAGGCCCATTATCAGCAACCATTGCTCCTGTGTTTCAATGGCACGTTGTGTTAGCTAATCCAAGTTGATCATTTTAAACCCTAGAAAACCCTTTTGAAATTATGCTTAGCACAGCTGAAAACTGTTGTTCTAATTTTGAAAAATGGCCTTCTTTAGACTAGTTGAGTATCTGGAGCATCAGCTTTTGTGGATTCGATTACAGGCTCAAAATAGCCAGAAATAAAGAACTTTCTTCTAAAACTCGTCAGTCTATTCTTCTCCTGAGAAATGAAGGCTATTCCATGCAACAAATTGTCAAGAAACTAAAGATCTCGTACAACGCTGTGTACTACTCCCTTCACAGAACAGTGCAAACGGGCTCTAACCCGAATAGAAAGAGGATTGGGAGGTCAAGGTGCACAACTGCGCAAGAGGACAGGTACATTAGAGTCCTCAACTGGCAGCTTCATTAAATAGTACTCGCAAAATACCAGTCTCAACATCAACAGTGATGAGGCGACTCCGGGATGCTGGTCTTCTAGGCAGAGTTGCAAAGAAAAAGCCATATCTCAAAGTGGCCAATAAAAAGAAAAGATGGGAAAAAGAACACAGGCAATAGACAGAGGAAGATTGGAAAAAAGTATTATGGACAGACAAATCTAAGTTTGAGGTGTTCGGATCTGTCATGGCCGTCATACGAAGGAGACCAAGGTGCAGCGTTGTATGCGTACATTCTTCTTTTATTAATGAATGAACACTGAACAAATGAACAAAATAACAAAACGAACCGTGAAGCTAATACAAATAGTGCAGACAGGCAACTAAACATAGAATAAGAACCCACACCAGCTGTCAGAACCCACACACACAAAAGAACCCACAAACACAAAATGGTAAATGGCAACCTAAATATGATCCCCAATCAGAGACAACGATAAACAGCTGCCTCTGATTGGGAACCATATCAGGCCACCATAGACATACAAATCACCTAGACCTACAAGAACCCTAGACACACAAAAAACCCTAGACAATACAAAATTAGCATACCCACCCTCATCACACCCTGACCTAACCAAAATATAAAGAAAACAGAGATATTAAAGGTCAGAGCGTGACAGGATCACAAAGAAGAACATTCGTAAGACACAGAAAAATTGAAAATATGCTGGAGGAGTGCTTGATGCAATGGTGGAGGCAACGTGATGGTCTGGGGGTGCTTTGGTGGTGGTAAAGTGGGAGATTCGTACAGGGTAAAAGGGATCTTGAACAAGGAAAGCTATCACTCCATTTTGCAACGCCATACCATACCCTGTGGACGGTGCTTAATTGGAGCCAATTTCCTCCAACAAAAGGACAATGACCCAAAGCACAGCTCCAAACTATGCAAGAACTATTTAGGGAAGAAGCAGTCAGCTGGTATTCTGTCTATAATGGAGTGGCCAGCACAGTTCCTGGATCTGTCGCGGTAGGGGATTTTGCTATAGGACCGTTAAGGTACCCCCGTCGAGAGTCATACAAGTCGTCTCACTCAAGTTCTTATGTCACCCGGCTAACAGGTGACTCACAGGTCAGCCGGACTGACCTGGTTATGTATCCTGCCCTTTATTCAGAGATTAGCCTTGTGTGATGCCGTTAGGCTGGTTTCGGGATCTTAGATAACATCAATCAGACTTAGAGTACCTCTTGTTTTACTTTCAATTTCACTTTTTATGCTTCTTATATCTAGACTCACGTATACTAAAACTTGGGTACGATTTACTGTCTATGTCCGTCGACTAATACTGCATGAGCATTAATATAGAGTATTACTATTACAATAAAATTATTATTCTGTCCAAACCGTTATATTGTCTTTAGTGTAGAAACTAGACTTGTCCCCCCAACTCGGGAGTGTTAGAGGCGTTCTCTCCCCTAGGGTTTTAGGTCTAGTTTCTATTTTTTATTCAATGTTTACAGTTTACACAGTTGTACATGTTATTACAGTTTATTTTTTGGTTCTTAATCCATAACATCAAAAATCATCAAAACACCTACTACTATTAATGCCTTATTACAACAAGCGCTTAATTACCTTAGCGCAGGTTGACCTGGTTGGTTCCCAAAGAGCATGTTCTTCCACTCACAATTTCTCTAGAGGTTTATCCAATCACTCAGTATCTGTTTCTCCTACTAGAAGTTGTACTAAGATTTACTGATTAGTGAAGAGAACCGATCGAGATCAAGACCCTTTGTAACACCACTGATGCTATTTATCGACTCCGGTTAGGGGGTGGATGTATTAAGCAATAGGAGTGTAGAGGGTAGTTGTCTCAGTATGTCTCATTCAAAAGTCAGAAGTCAAGAGATACAATTGTTCTAGAGTATGAAAGTCAGATATTACCTTTTAGGTTGATGATAGTTGAAGTATCATGAGCTGTCTGTCAGTGATAAGTCAAGTAGCACTATCATGCCTTTCCATTGAAAGCATGCTTTTTATATACTCTTTTTTTCAGGACCAAGTCAAGCCATGCTCTGAATTCTATTTTTAAAGCGGCGTATCCTCGCACTGAAGTGCTGCTCTGAAAGCATGCGGTGGCAGTGCTACTAGTTGCAGTGCTTCTGGTGGCTGTGTCGTGAGGTGGCAGTGCTATTATTAGTTGCAGTGCTTCTGCTGGCTGTGTCTATGCATCATCTAAACTCAGATCTTGCGTCAGATCTCACCCCAATTGAGCTGTTGTGGGAGCAGCTTGACCTTATGGTACGTAGAAGTGCCCATCAAGCAATCCAATTTGTGGGAGGTGCTTCAGGAAGCATATGGTGAAATCCCTTCAGATTACCTCAACAAATTGACAACTAGAATGTCAAAGGTCTGCAAGGCTGTAATTGCTGCAAGTGGAGGATTCTTTGACGAAAGCAAAGTTTGAAGGACACAATTATTATTTCAATTAAAAATCATTATTTATAACCTTGTCAACTTCTTGACTATATTTCCTATTCATTTTGCAACTAATTTCATGTATGTTTTCATGGAAAACAAGGACATTTCTAAGTGACCCAAAACTTTTAAACGGTACTGTATATATTTACGAGTGTATGCCTTGTTGTCTGTCTCTGTCGTCGCCGGTCCGTCTGCTGGAGAGAGTCGACAGAAAGGTCTCTAGTTGCGTTCCTAGTGGATAAGTCAGGCATACCCATGTTGTCTCATAGAAGAGATGTTTCGGCGGTTGTCGGTATTCTTCGTCCTAGGCTAAGTACATTTCCAGCTGCAAACTGAAAAGTCCTCGCCTAAGATTTGCTCCTTCGTGGCAATGTTTTAGAGTTGAACCATTTCTAGCCTTGTAGCCAACGTTACACACCGTATGGTCTTAGAAATTCAACCATTTGCAACCTTAGCTTACACCATGGTTTGCGTGGTCTGGTGTGAATTGCGTCACGGGGGCTTTTATACTTGGGTAGAAAAGTGTCCGTCTCATCATGTTTGTCCCCACCTGGGCGTGGTTACTGACTGTGCACAAGTTACCACAAAACAAAAATTCTCATTTAGAAGACTACATCACATTTTTATCTTTTCAAAA
Source organism: Oncorhynchus tshawytscha (assembly GCF_018296145.1). Classification (NCBI taxonomy): domain Eukaryota; kingdom Metazoa; phylum Chordata; class Actinopteri; order Salmoniformes; family Salmonidae; genus Oncorhynchus; species Oncorhynchus tshawytscha. The sequence continues at coordinate 20,970,875 of NC_056438.1, forward strand.
GTATTCTTATACTTATTCATCCATCTTATACAACATTCAGATGTAAACCTGACAGCTGTAAACCTGACAGCTGGTAAATGTACACTTTAAAGATAAACGTCTGGTGTTCCTCTGTCATCTAAAGAAGAAGATGTATGTTGTTCCTTGGGAGATTCTCATTGATTGTGTTGGAGTGTTTGTATTATCAGAAATCTCTCAATAGAAAACTGTGTTCAATCAAGAAAACCTACTCCTGACTCGTTTATTCCACCTTTCCTCTTTAGAGTGACACCAAATTACATGGTCCGCTCTCAAATATAAAATATGTTTGGATTTGTTTAATACATTTTAGGTTATTACATGATTCCATATGTGTTATTTCATAGTTTTGATGTCTTCACTATTATTCCACAATGTAGAAAATAGTAAAAATAAAGAAAAACCCTTGAATGAGTTGGTGTGTCCAAACTTTTGACTGGTACTGTACAGGTGTTCCATTCTGTGTTTAGATCCACACTACCAGACCACGAAGGAAGGACTGAATCCTCAAATAAAATAGATTCAAATAATTTGTGATTATGGGCGGAACTTAGTATGACAACCATATCTGTATACAGTCTTATCACCAACCACTGATGTTCCACTCTAGCATTTGGTTTGATAGAGAGAATGATAAGATATTTTATTCATAGATTGTACTTTATCATCGTGGTTCCCAGAATTTTAAATAGATATAGTATTTCAACAGATCAGTTGGTCAAACATATTTAGTTCATTTTAAAGTGATAACCTTTGAAAAGGGTCTGGTTGACAGTAAATATTCCAAATCTAAAGCTGTTCTCACTGTGAGATTTCCTTCACCGTTGTGTTTTTTAAAATTGTAGTGGGCCAAAGGACCTCCTGGATTGGGTAACGATCGGCTGATATTGGTATTGGTTTGTCTGGTTTGCCAATAGGGGGCACTCTTTTGACTGCACCAATAGATTGCTGAATTTAGGAACTCTTGCGATTGGCAGGAGCAGTGACATAATATACCTTAAAGGCAGTGGTTTACCGTAGCTTTTGGACCTAGGCTTTCAGAGGGGGAAACAGCACCCACACTAACGTTAACAGCAATAACAAACACATTGCTTACACAACCTATGGTAGCCTAACACCGTCACTATCACCCAAAGAGAAAACAGTGACACAGCAAAGGATGTGAGTTTGACAGGCTCGTGATGCTGAAAGGACAGCAACCGTAATACCTACCAGCTCACTCCATGTAGGAGAGTGCACTTTCTGTAAAACACAGACAGATAGAAAGGCAGCAGTCACACACAGCATGATGTTATAGAATAAGCAGTCCATTCATTAGGACATAATAAGCCAGTAGGTCTCAATCATAAGATCCCCAAAACACAACCATTAGGCTAAGCATTTACCAATTGAAATGTACAACTATTAACTCCCATTGCAAACATCGTTATCACATTAAGCACACACACTAACCATTGATCTAAAGTTGAAATGCAACAATGTATAAAGAGCATGAACAACTAGTTTCAGAGATAGCTAACAACAGCAAGCAAGCTACAATAAAATAACTGTTCCTTTCACCAGATGATGATCATTTTAACGATCCAGAACGATTTACAGGAGCAATTAGGGTTAAGACAAGTGCCTTGCTTAAGGACACATAGACAGATAGTTCACCTAGTCGGTTAGGAGATTCAAACAAGTAACCTTTCTGTTATTGGCCTAATGCTCTTAACCACTAGACTACCTGCCGTCCTACCTACTGACTTACCTGATCAAATGAAGGCAAAATAAAATACACGCGATTACACTGTAATAACCTCTACTGTATAATAGAAAACATGTAATTTTTTCAGGGGGGGTGGGGATATTCAAGTGGCGACTAAAGCAGATATGAGGATCCTTGTCCTCTTCTCCATCATAAGAATTGTATTTCTCCTCTGCTGTCTGACCATCTTCTTCATCATCTACCTCACCAGTAAATAGATTAATTCAATGATTCAGTTTCTTAATCCTTCAGCTGTTACAAACACAAATGTGGTTTACTGTCTGCTCAAATGTTTTAGTGCTCGTCAGTTTAGATGACATAATGTAAAAGTAAAATATCCATATGACAGCCTTTGACATGTTGATGATGTAGATATTGCTGTTCAGACTTTCAATAAATAAATGCATATTTTTTAAAATAAAATGCAAATTTTTATGCGATACTGACACAATTACACAGTAGATATGATAGGTTAATATAATCAAACAAGACTATTTCACAGCTGTTGCTTTATGGGAGCATACACAATGTCACACCCTGACCTTAGAGAGCCTTTTTATTTCTCTATTTGGTCAGGTCGAGGTGTGATTTGGGTGGGCATTCTAGTTTTTCTATTTCTTTGTTGGTTGGGTATGGTTCCCAATCAGAGGCAGCTGTCTATCGTTGTCTCTGATTGGGGATCATACTTAGGCAGCCCTCTTTCCCACCTTTGATTGGGGGATCTTGTATTTGCATAGTTGCTGTTTAACCCTGCAGAACTTAACGTTCGGTTTTGTATTTTGTTGTTTTGTCGGAGTTCAGTATTAAAATCATGAACACCTTCCATGCTGCGCTTTGGTCTCATTCATCTAACGATGGATGTAATACACAATGTGTGTCTCAGAAACTCCATCCATCTCCATCCTGGCATACTTCTTTCACGCTCAGATCTGTTTATTGAGAAGCTCAGTGCAGCGTAACTCTCTGTGTCCACTTTCAGATTCTAAAATAATAAGAGAGAGATACATACTTCATCCACAATTATTAAATTACCCCAGTTACCAATATGAAGCAGGAGGATTTAAAGCAGTTTAATATCAGGCAAAAAATATAATTCAAAGTTACTCACACACCTCTCCAGCGTCGCCAGAGACAGCTGGGACTCTGTCGCTATTGCGGCCAGGAGGGGCACCAGCTTCAGCGTGCTAACCCTGAGTCCATTAGGGCAGAGGGGCAACCCTGTGACCTTCCGTCTCCTAGGGTCTTCTACCGGGCTGACTCCCTTCCAGTGCTTCCTGGGATATCAGCCGGCCCTAGCTCCGTGGACTCTGAGCCAGACCTGAGGCTCCTGTAGTGGTCGAGTGGTTCCGGTGCGCAGAGGATGTGTGGAACGCCGCCCACTTGAGACTCCAGTCCTCCATCAGAAGTCGTAGGCGGACTGCCACCACAGTGAGGCTCCCATGTTCCTCCCTGGTGATCACGTCTGGCTCTCCCCTATTTTCATGCTTTTGCAATGTGAAATTACACTTATCCATATCCAGGATAACACTAAGTCTACTGTGGAGAAGCATCCAAGGGTTACAGAATCCACTAGAGGCACCAATTCTGTCTGCACAGGGTGAGATTCAGTCTGATGCATGGCCACATCTGTAACACAAAGGATGGAGTACATAGTTGGAGAGGGAATTATCTGCCCACAGTGTAAACCTTTCATAGGTAAAGTGCTCATGTTTGGCTGTAGATGTAGACATTTACAAAGGAGTTAAAGTAAGGAAGTTGAGCCAAGGCAGAGGACATATTCAGTCATCTTACAGTCAGGTTTGGGATCAATTCCGTTTCAATTCAAGTCAATTCAGGAAGTACACTGAAATTGCAATTCTCTTCAATGCTTTTCATGAGGAAAATTTAGAATTTTAATATTGTTTACATTCTGAATTGACTGGAATTTAAATGTAATTGACCACAATCCTGCTTACAGTAAATAGATACTGAAACACAGAGGAGAAATGGACTTGGAAGTCCATGCAGATTACATACAGTACTTACAAGTGAGATGCAGAATCACCATACAGATGAATACTAGAATCATCTTGCAGTCCGTTGAATGTTTACTCTCTCTTGCCCTGACACTAGTCCAACTGGACTGATGCAGTACTGTATGTGATACACAGAAGTCAGACCAGTAGGCTTCTTGGCAGTTACAGAGAAAGGCATAAAGTCACAAAGACAGTATTCTCACAAAGACAGTATTCATTGTAAATAATATAATAATAGATTATATATATACATATATATATTACTGTTCAAAAGTTTGGGGTCACTTAGAAATGTCCTTGTTTTCGAAAGAAAAGCAAATTTTTTGACCATTAAAATAACATCAAATTGATCAGAAATACAGTGTAGGCATTGTTAACGTTGTAAATGACAATTGTAGCTAGAAACAGGCAGATTTTTATGGAATATCTACATAGGCGTAGAGGCCCATTATCAGCAACCATCACTCCTGTGTTCCAATGGCAAGTTGTGTTAGCTAATCCAAGTTTATAATTTTAAAAGGCTAATTGATTGTTAGAAAACCCTTTTGCAATTATGTTAGCGGAGCTGAAAACTGTTGTTCTGATTAAAGAAGGAAAAAACTGTCTTTCTTTAGACTAGTTGAGTATCTGGAGCATCAGCATTTGTGGGTTCGATTACAGGCTCAAAATGGCCAGAAAGAAAGAGCTTTCTTCTGAAACTCGTCAGTCTATTCTTGTTCTGAGAAATTAAATTGCCAAGAAACTGAAGATCACGTACAACGCTGTGTACTACTCCCTTCAAAGAACAGCAGAAACTGGCTCTAACCAGAATAGAAAGAGGAGTGGGAGGCCCCGGTGCACAACTGGGCAAGAGGACAAGTACATTAGAGTGTCTAGTTTGAGAAACAGATGCCTCACAAGTCCACAACTGGCAGCTTCATTAAACAGTACCCGCAAAACACCAGTCTCAACGTCAACAGTGAAGAGTCGACTCCGGGATGCTGGCCTTCTAAGCAGAGTTTCAAAGAAAAAGCCATATCTCAGACTGGCCAATAAAAATAAAAGAATAAGATGGGTAAAAGAACACAGACACGGGACAAAGTAAGATTGGAAGAAAAGTGTTATAGACAGACAAATCAAAGTTTGAGGTTTTAGCATCACAAAGAAGAACATTTGTGAGACGCAGAATTTGTTTTATGATGCTGGACCGCTTGACGCCATCTGTCAAGCATGGTGGAGGCAATATGATGGTCTGGGAATGCTTTGGTGGTGGTAAAGTGGGAGATTCATACAGGGTAAAAGGGATCTTGAAGAAGGAAAGCTATCACTGCCTTGCCATACCCTGTGGATGGTGCATAATTGGAGCCAATTTCCTCCTACAACAGGACAATGACCCAAAGCACAGCTCCAAACTATGCAAGAACTATTTAGAGAAGAAACAGTCAGCTGGTATTCTGTCTATAACGGAGTGGCCAGCACAGTCACCTGATCTCAACCCTATTGAGCTGTTGTGGGAGCAGCTTGACCGTATGGTACGTAAGATGTGCCCATCAAGCATATCCAACTTGTGGGGGGTGCTTCAGGAAGTATGTGGTGACATCTCTTTAGATTGCCTCAAAAAATTGACAACTAGAATGCCAAAGGTCTGCAAGGCTTCAATTGCTGCAAATGGAGGATTGTTTGACGAAAGCAAAGTTTGAAGGACACAATTATTTCAATTAAAAATCCTTATTTATAACCTTGTCAACTTCTTGACTATATTTCCTATTCATTTTGCAACTAATTTCATATATGTTTTCATGGAAAACAAGGACATTTCTAAGTGTCCCCAAACTTTTGATATACAGTTGAAGTCGGAAGTTTACATACACTTAGGTTGGAGTCATTAAAACTAATTTTAAAACACTCCACAAATTTCTTGTTAACAAACTATAGTTTTGACAAGTCGGTTAGGACATCTACTGTGCGCATGAGAGTAATTGAGTCATTTTTCCAACAATTGTTTACAGACAGAATATTTCACTTATAATTCACTGAATCACAATTCCAGTGGGTCAGAAGTTAACATACACTAAGTTGACTGTGCTTTAAACATCTTAGAATATTCCAGAAAATTATGTCAGGGCTTTAGAAGCTTCTGATAGGCTAATTGACATCATTTGATCCAATTGGAGGTGTACCTGTGGATGTATTTCAAGGCCTACCTTCAAATTCAGTGCCTCTTCATTTGACATCATGGAAAAATCAAAAGAAATCAGCCAAGACCTCAGAAAAGAAATTCTAGACCTCCACAATTCTGGTTCATCCTTGGGAGCAAGTTCCAAACGCCTGAAGGTACCACGTTCATCTGTACAAACAATAGTACGCAAGTATAAACACCATGGGACCACGCAGCTGTCATACTGCTCAGGAAGGAGACGCGTTTTGTCTCTTAGAGATTAATGTACTTTGGTGCGAAAAGTGCAAATCAATCCAAGAACAACAGCAAAGGACCTTGTAAAGATGCTGGAGGAAACAGGTACACAAGTATCTATATCTACAGTAAAACAAGTCACTGCTCAGTAACTGCCATAAAAAAGGCAGACGACAGTTTGCAACTGCACATGGGGAGAAAGATCATACTTTTTGGAGAAATGTCCTCTGGTCTGATGAAACAAAAATAGAACTGTTTGGCCATAATGACCATCGTTATGTTTGGAGGAAAAAGGGGGAGGCTTGCATGCCAAAGATCACCATCCGAACCGTGAAACATGGAGGTGGCAGCATCATGTTGTGGGGGTGCTTTGCTGCAGGGGGGACTGGTGCACTTCACAAAATAGATGGCATCATGAGGTAGGAGAATTATGTGGAAATATTGAAGCAACATCTGAAGACATCAGTCAGGAAGTTAAAGCTTGGTCACAAATGGGTCTTCCAAATGAACAATGACCCCAAAGCATACTTCCAAAGTTGTGGCAAAATGGCTTAAGGACAACAAAGTCAAGGTATTGGAGTGGCCATCACAAAGCCTTGACCTCCATCCCATAGACAATTTGTAGGCAGAACTGAAAAAGAGTGTGTGAGCAAGGAGGCCAAGTAACCTGACTCAGATACACCAGCTCTGTCAGGAGGAATGGGCCAAAATTCATCCATCTTATGGGAAGCTTGTGGAAGGCTACCTGAAACGTTTGACCCAAGTTAAACAATTTAAAAGCAATGCTACCAAACACTAATTGAGTGTATGTTAACTTCTGACCCACTGGGAATGTGATGAAAGAAAGAAATGCTGAAATAAATAATTATCTCTACTGTTATTCTGACATTTCACATTCTTAAAATAAAGTGGTGTTAAAAACCTATTATTGCTTTGCCGTTATGGGGTATTGTGTGTAGATTGCTGATTTTTTTGGGGGGAAATATCAAATTTGGAGTCAGGCTGTAACATAACAGATTTTTTTGAGAAAGTCAAGGGGTCTGAATACTTTCCCAAGGCACTTACTATACATTATGTTATATGTATTTTTTTGTTGACAAATAACATCAACCAACCAAGCATTCTAAATTGTTCAGCAACAAATTGATGAATGGAAAGAGTTATCTGTTACAAAACACCAAAAAGTTGAATGACATTCGGAGATTGTCAAGTCAAGCCTTCAATATGTTAAGATGGCGCCGGAGAAGAAGGCTGACGTTTAACCTGTCCCCAACCAATTGTGTTGTCCTTCCATTCTGCTAGCAAACGTGCAATCTTTGGAGGAAAAAAATAGATGACATACGCAGAAGATTAAACTACCTACGGGACATTCAAAACTGTAATATCTTATCCTTCACGGAGTCGTGTCTGAACGACGACACTATCAACATACAGCTGGTCGGTTATACGATGTACCGGCAGGATAGAACAGTGGCGTTTGGTAATACAAGGGGTGGCGGACTATGTATTTTTACAAATAACAGCTGGTGTACAATATCTAAGGAAGTCTCGACCTATTGCTCGCCTGAGGCAGAGTATCTCATGACAAGCTGAAGACCACACTATCTACCTAGAGATTTTTCATCTGTATTTTTTGTAGCTGATAACATACCACCACAGACTGAGTCGGGCACTAAGACCGCATTGAATGAGTTGTATTCCGCCATAAGCATACAGGAAAACACATACCCAGAGGTTTAATGCAGGGAAAATGAAATCTGTTTTACCAAATCAATCAGAATGTTAAATGTGCAACCAGAGGAGACTTGGCTGCCCAGTGACACAAGTGTACCAGAAGAGCTAAACTACTTCTATGCTCGCTTCAAGGCAAATAACACTGAAACATGCATGAGAGCACCAGCTGTTCTGGAAGACTGTGTGTTGACATTCTCCGCAGCCGATGTGAGTAAGACCTTTCAACAGGTCAACATTCACAAGGCCACAGGGCCAGACGGATTACCAGGACGTGTACTGCAAGCATGCGCTGACCAACTGGCAAGTGTCTTCACTGACATTTTCAACATCTCCCTGTCCAAGTCTGTAATACCAACTTGTTTTAATTAAGCAGACCACCATTGTCCCTGTGTCCAAGAACACTAAGGTTACCTGTCTGAATGACTACTGACCCGTAGCACTCACGTCTTTAGCCATTAAGTGCATTGAAAGGCTGGTCATGGCTCACATAAACACCATTATCCCAGAAACCCTAGACCTACTCCAATTTTAATACTGCCCCAACTGATCCACAGATAATGCAATCTCTATTTCACTCCACACTGCCCTTTCCCACCTGGACAAAAGGAACACCTATGTGAGAATGCTATTCATTGACTACAGCTCAGCGTTCAACACCATACTGCCCTCATAGCTCATCAATAAGCTAAGGACCCCGGTGAATAAATACCTCCCTCTGCAACTGGATCCTGGACTTCCTGATGGGCTGCCCCCAGGTGGTTAGGGTAGGTAACAACACATCCGCCACTCTGATCCTCAAAACGAGGGCCCCTCAGGGGTGCGTGCTCAGTCCCCTCCTGTACTCCCTGTTCACTCATGACTGCACGGCCAGGCACGACTCCAATACCATCATTAAGTTTGCCGATGACACAACAGTTCACCTGTTCACCGACAACAACGAGACAGCCAATAGGGAGGAGGTCAGAGACCTGGCTGTGTGGTGCCAGGACAACAACCTCTCTCTGAACGTGATCAAGACAAAGGAGATGATTGAGGACTACAGGAAAAAGAGGACCGAGCACGCTCCCATTCTCATCAAGGGGCTGTAGAGGAGCATGTTGAGAGCTTCAAGTTCCTTGGTGTCCACATCACCAACAAACTAACATTGTCCAAACACACCAAGACAGTCGTGAAGAGGGCACAGCAAAAGCTATTCCCCCTCAGGAGACTGAAAAGATTTGGCATGGGTTCTAAGATCCTCAAAAGGTTCTACAGCTGCACCATCGAGCACCCTGACTGGTTGCATAACTGCCTGATATGGCAACTGCTCGGCCTCCGACTGCAAGGCACTACAGAGGATAGTGCGAACTGCCCAGTACATCACTGGGGCCAAGCTTCCTGCCATCCAGGACCTCTATACCAGCTGGTGTCAGAGGATGGCCCCCCAAAACATTCAAAATCTCCAGCCACCCTAGTCATAGACTGTTCTCTCTGCTACCGCACGGTAAGTGATACCGAAGCGCCAAGTCTAGGTCCAAAAGGTTTCTAAACAGCTTTTACCTCCGAGCCATAAGACTCCTGAACATCTAATCAAATGGCTACTCAGACTATTTGCATTGCCCCCCCTCCCCCTCTTTTACACCGTTGCTACTAAACGTGGTTATCATCTATACATAGTCACTTTAATAACTCTACCTACATGTACATATTACCTCAACTAACCGGTGCCCACGCACATTGACTCTGTACCGGTACCCCCCTGTATATAGTATCGCATTGCTATTTTTATGCTGCTCTTCAATTACTCGTTACTTTTATTACTTATTCTTATCCGTATTTTTTAAACTGCATTGTTGGTTAGGGGCTCGTAAGTAAGCATTTCACTGTAAGGTGAAACCTGTTGTTTTCAGCGCATGAGACTAATACAATTAGATTTGTATTTTTATTTGATACCGGGAAAGCCTACAATTTAGGGAGGGATGTTTTTTCTGTTTGTCAAGAATAACATTGTCTATTTATTGTGGTGTTGAAAATGCAAACCATGACATTGAAGTGCCCAAGATCGGTATGCTTTGTTTATTGGTTGTGTGGTGCATTGGCACAATAACATGTTGGTGGAAAATTCATTGAATATATTTTATAGAATTATAAATATTTCATCAACATTTTGAAAATCAGATTTCCCCCTAGCTGATCATTGCTTGCAGCCGGCTCTGATCGTAGTGTAATGAAACAGGCAGGGAGAGTGAGCTCGTCTGTGGTGGTGGGCAAACCCTCAACCTTCTGGCTCGTAGCCCTGTGTGTTATCTACTGTGCCACAAAAGCATGAGGAAGTGGCAAAGTTGATATCCACATTTATAAACGCAGGGTCGCTACAGTTATTGTTATTTGTGGTCGTAAACATTATTTTGAGTTAATTCTGTGAGGGGGGAGGGTGTTACATTTATTTTACAGTACAGGGGAGGGTCATGGGAATTTTATGTACATTTGACCGACCACCTCAATTAGGTCTTATGTGGCAAAATTTGAAATGGTGATTTTTTTATATCGGATGAAAGTAGAGACTCAAAATGAAATGTCATACACTGCAGTTGAGGATCAAGTAAATCTGGGAAAGTAAATCTGCTTTGAAAGTTAATAACTTTTTGAATGTTTTGGTACACCTACTGGAGACCTCTTCTTTGTCTACACCTGTTCAGCATCATTCACACCCTCTGTCTCTAATAAACACACACTATAAGAAATAAAATCTACGTTTATTTGTCACCTGCACAGGATACAGGTGGGCCTGCTGGAAGGTGTAAAAGCTACAGTGACATAGCTACTTGCATATTTGCATATTAGCAATATCAAAAATAGGAAGTGTCCAGATAAAAAATATTGTGGATAAACAATAGATAGGCTCGTAATATTTTTTGTATTCATATTTATACAAGTGTGTTATTAGGCACATGAAAGTGCACATGTTCCAGATGGCATTTCTGGCAAAAAACCACATTGAGATAAAAATACTATTAAACGTTTAAATGCCTCTCCTGTGAAGTAGTGACTTGCGACATACGCCTTGTTTCCTGAAACGGGTCACAAATATATATTTGAGTCAGTTTAATAAATAACAGTTTTGCTTTGGATGTAATCTGTCAGGGGCAACATGAACAGCAAGTAAAGATAATGATAACAACAGTGACACCACATAGACATCCTGCTGAAAACCACATAGAGACATAGAGAGCAGGTATGAGGGACCTGTCTGCACAAAGCCAGCAGGCCCACCTGACTAAAGCGTAGACACAATCTCTTCTTGGGCTTACGGAAGTCTGCAGAGTATCTGTGAACTTGTTGTGTGGGGGTGGGTGTGATTGACATGCTATCAACACAACTTAAAGAGGACAACACATCACAGAGGAGAGATTACTTAAATAAATAGGTTGTTTCCCATTCTTATTCAACTACTCCCTAGAATTCAATAGAAAATTACACACAAACACATGAGTCATTGTCTTCATCATATAGAGATCACTCTGCTACCCATTTTATTTTGAATGATTGTGTGGCTCCTCCTGGTAACTAATCTACACTTTATAATAACTTAGTTGATATTAGTAGTAATGATCCAGTGATGATGACTACCTAGACTGTTTGATGCATGAGATGCTATGATTCTGAAATGGATTTATAACATGATACAGATGTGTAATATGCATGTAATAAATTGCCTCGTTAATGATTCTTAACTGAACATTGTCTTCATTGGACCTTTGTTGACAGCTGTTATGACGACACACATGATATATCACAGGAAAGTACACTTTCAATGATTCTTAGTGAAAAAGGTTAACATCTGGACAATTCTAAAAGTTGCTGCCAACTCTGAAGTTAAAGCAGTTATGAGGACTTCTATGTACACTGTTGCACCCTATTGAAAGATACATTAAGTACACTACTTCAACCTGCACATATGCATATTCACATTTTCTATTATTTGTGAAAACTTCTTAATTGCAATGTGTACATTGTCATACTTGGATGACATGTTCGACACTATTAGCTCCCTTCAAAATATACTCGGCTAAAAAGTATATTTTTAGTTCAGGCTTTTCTCATGATGAGAGTGAGTTGTGCTCTTAGTGACATGGATATTTGTGGTTTGGATGCACTGAGGTGTCTGAAGACAGTGTGTGGTGAGGACTGATGGTCATTTCTGGGGTTTGCGATGAGTTAAACTGAGTGGAAAATCCATTTGGGGCCATCAGATTACCACAGAGATCTGATACAGGATACAGCTTAAAAAGAGAGTTTGAGACAACTGAAAGCTACGAATGCTATTATGCATACCATGCAATCAGGATGCAATGTCCATGCAAACTTACCAGTTAAACTTGAAGAATATGAGTGAAAATCAAACAATACATAAAAATGACAGTGAATTCACGTTTTATTTGATCTAAAATGGGCAACAGTATCACAACAGTAATGTAAAAAGGAGTTAGACAGAATATAAGCAATTGCAACACAATTATAATGATATAAACACAGTGTTTAACAGAAAAAGCTATGCAAGTCTTAGAGGAGATCAATCTATGTTTTTTGTCCATGTTTTAGCACCTCACCCCAGAGTATTCCGTGTCTCTCTCCATGGTGCTCCTCTGTCTCTGGGTCTTTGGCTTCTTGTGGATGATATTCAGAGCAGCGTAATGGACCGACATGAGTGTGTCATCATCTTCTTGATCCTAAGAGGAATAACAAAGCAAATTCCAAAGACTGAAATTGGAAATTTGATAGAAGGATCTGTTTACAGTTCATCAAAGTAATACTCACTATAAGTGAGTAGTTCACTATAAGGTCTGCATACCTGGTCATGAGAACTGGGGACTGTCAGACCACTTGGCTGAGGATGCGTTCCTTTTAGACAAACATGAAGTAATCATCATCATCAACATCATCAACATAAAATTAATTAACCGAGTTTCATGACTAAAACATGTAATGTATACTGCACCAACAGTTTAAGCATATATTGTGGTTAATGACAACGCTTACCTCCGCACAGCAGAAAGGTTTTCTTGGTACTCTTATACATAACACAAGCAAGGACAATGATGATGATGACACAAAGAGCCAACGCTACACCGCAGTACACCAAGAGAACATGTTCCTTCTTACAACCATCTGTGGAAATACAGACAGGAAATTCAGGACATTTTGTTCAAGCATGGATAAAATATTAGAACATTTTAGAAATGTCAGAAATATCACTAACAGTCCATTTCCAGCTTGGTCCCTTTCCCAAACAGTATCTCCCCACATGAGGCCACAGCACAGTAGTAAGTCCCAGCATCAGAGAGGCTGAGGTTTCTCTTGGGGAGGTTGTAGACACAGCTCTGTGTAGGAGACCCAGCCTCTGGGCAATTCTCACACTGATCTCTCCTGTCTCCATTGTTGTAAATTATTCCTGGATGGAATTTTCCTGAGCCATGTCTGAACCAATAGACACTGTGTTCTCCTGCACAGGTCTCAGTGTGTATTGTACAGTTCAGAGTCACAGAGTCTCCTGGCTGAACTGACTCAGACACAGGCTGCTGGAGCACAGACATGCTGTTGGACTCTGAACCTGAAGAGAAGGAGTAAGATCATTGTGTGTACATTTTCTATGCCTGCTAGATTAATTCATTTAGCATTATATGAACACACATTAGGTTGCGACTTAAGTTACCTTTGACAATTAAAGAAGTTCCTTCTGCAAATTTGAGTTCGCCCTCTTCCATAACACCACAGTAGTATGTAGCTGAGTCACCTGACTCTGTCTTGGAGATGGTCAGGTTAGAGCTGTCAAATCCTCTCTTCACACTCAAACGTTTAGTCTCAGTAAAGTCTTTGTTAAAGTTGTTGGAATAAAAACTATTTTTTGCGCGATAATATGATGATGCCATAAGAAGAGGCTTCTGTCCAACAGTTTGCTTGAACCAAGAGACCCTGACCATCAAATTAGATCGACAAAAGCAAGTGAGAGATACACTTTGTCCCAGTTGTGTAACTATCACAGTGTCTGGTTGGATTACATCCTTGTTAAGTGCACAACCTGTGAAGCAAACAAACAAAATAAATCAGACAAAGTTATAGTACAGAATTATACATTATTATCATTATTCAGACTACATAGTCATTCAAATGGATTCAAAAAGACTATGAAGTAAAAAAAAGGATCCACATGTATTTTTCTTACTTACCCAAATTGGCGTGAAACAAAAAGATTGTCCAATATATAATCATAATTGTACTGTCCTTTCTGCACTATACAGTGTGTGGGTCTGACAACGGGGCACCATTTATATGATGACACTCATTTGGTAATCATTATGAAGTAGGCGGAAACTCTGAACTGAGTGATATTATTGGCTGTCTGAACAGGCATAAAACATGTGATAAAAACTACAATCTAACATGTGTCCTGTGGCATACCATAGTTAGAGCAGCCCTTCAAATGATGTACAGTCAGAGTTACTTGTCTGTATTTTTTCATCAGTTGGGTCGGTGGCTGAGACTACAGGTACATATGTCCTCTTTGACATACACAGGGGGTTTACATGGTATTTCTCACTTCATGTCTGTAGAAGGCAGTTCAAGCTTTCAGGAGGAAGTGAACTCTGGTGAGGTTGGCACCTTTTTGACAAAGTAAAGATGTGATCCTTTGATACCCATCATCAAATCCATTGCAGAATACCACATCACTCAGGTTCTTCAAAGATGTATTGATGTACTGAAGCACCATGCCAGTGGTGAGTTTGTACCGTAGCATGTAGTTTGTGTTCTCACTGGTTATGTGACATTCAATAGTCACATCGTCGCCCAGCTTTGCATTCTGGGAAGAAATGGGCTGAACAAGAACTGGTGTTTGAGATGCACCTGTAAAAAAACAACGATATTTACTGCATTTATTACATTTACCAAACACCTATAGTAAGCACTTTAAATGTATAATAAACATGTATAACATTAGTCATTTGAGTTAGATGTTACTGACATGCTTTCCAGATTAAAAGAAAGGTGAGGTGTTGATTGTCCTTGCTTGCTCTTTCACAGGATGAGATTGACCTGTGTAAAATGCAGTCTCTCTACAGAAAAGAATGGAAACCTGCGTTTGCGTTCATTGGTTAATTTAGGGCTGCCGAGTGGCACAGTGGTCTAAGGAACTGCATCTCAGTGCAAGATTTGTCACTATAGTACCTGGTTGGAATCCAGGCTGTATCACATCTGGCCATTATTGGGAGTCCCATAGGGCGGCGCATTGTAAAGAAGAATTTGTTCTTAACTGACTGGCCTAGTTAAATAAAGGTTTAATAGAAATAAAATCTAAGGTACCGTCTGTTTTTCATGGTCAGATTTCATTGGCTGAACACTCGATAGGCGGCCCAGTAGGCCACGAATGGAACAAACACCATACTTTCATGTTGTTGTATAGCTTGATTCTGTGTTGCACAACTTTATGACCTAACTGTGACCTAACTACACGTCATACTGTCTATTGACAGGTGTTCTGTTTCTCTGTGTTATGAAGTGACTGTGTGGAAGTCATAGAGGCCCTAGAGGATGACAGTGTCATAACATGTGGCCAACCAGGTCCCAACTACTATTACGACTCCCATGGGCCACAATGGCAAGAAAAACAATTAACAACTATGTACTGCAGCTGGCCAACAGAGGGCTTGTCCACCCAAAGTAAGAGACACAACAGCAAGAGTCAATTGATCCCTTTACTTAAATGTTTTTCTTGCCATTGTGGTCCATATGAGTCATACAGTAGTTGGGACCTGGTTGGCCACATGTCATGACACTGTCATCCTCTAGGGCCTCTATGACTTCCACACAGTCACTTCATAACACAGAGAAACAGAAAACATGTCAATAGTCTTTACTTTATTCTGTAATGTATTGACAGATAAAATCCCTCCCATCGTATAATTAGAAGGAGGCTTTTTCTTCTTGGTGCAGATGATGATGATACTTTACATCACACTTCAGATCATGGTTTGTGTTTAACTACGGACTTCATATATCTAGGTCAAATGACCTAATAAATAGTTAATATAGTTTTTTCATAGATTTCTGTAGAATATGTATAGATCTTTTGCTGCCTCATTAAAATGGTGTTCTATTGTTGATAAAAAGGACAACATGTAGAGCAAAAGTGTATGTCATACAACTGACTGAGATATCCTGCTGAAACCAATTAAAGAGAGAGAGAGATAAAGAGAGAGAGAGAGAGAGAGAAAGAGAAAGAGAGAGAAAGAGAGAGAGAGAGAGCGTCCTGTGTAGAAGCCAACAGGCCTTACCAAAGTGTAGATAGCTACAGCCTCGAGTTTTGTTCAGAGCAGACCGCAGAATACCTTTAAATATGTTGCTGAGTATGTGAGGGGGTGTTTGGCATGCAATCAGTAGGCCTATGTCTTAAAGAGAAAACAAAGAAGTAAACCTCCTACACCACAACTGCATTGTATTTTCTGTAACATGATGGATGGGACCACCTGACTTCACATAAATGAGAACATTGACCTTTACCTTGTAAGCACTGTGTTTAGAGACCAGTGTTGCACTCATGGGTATGAACAGTACTTTGGCCCTGAGAGGAAAAGTATAGTGCAGGGTGTTGCTGCAGGTCAGTCTTCCTGTGTTAAAGGTCTGTTAAAGGTCTGGAAAGTCACTGTAACTATGACCACAGAGGAGTGTGAACAGAATGCATTCTGAGATAAATTTATTCATATTAATTTAGCTTAAAACCTTTTTGGGATAGGGGGCAGCATTTTCACTTTTGGATGAATGGCATGCCCAGAGTGAACTGCCTCCTACTCTGTCCCAGATGCTAATATATGCATATTATTAGTAGTATTGGATAGAAAACACTCTGAAGTTTCTAAATATGTTTGAATGATGTCTGTGAGTATAACATAACTCATATGGCAGGCGTAAACCTTAGAAAGATCCAACCAGGAAGTGGGACATCTGAGGTTTGTCGTTTTTCAAAACTTTGCCTACCGAGTACACATTGAGATATGGATGCGATTGCACTTCCTAGGGCTTCCACTAGATGTCAACTGTCTTTTGAAACTTGAATGAGGATTCTACTATAAAGGAGGGGCTCATGAGACCTGTTTGAGTCAGTGGTCTGGCATAGTGCCTCGGTCTCATGACGCGCGCTCCCGACAGAGTTACCTCACGTTCCAGTGCTTTTTCTGAAGACAGGAATTCTCCGGTTGGAACATTATTGATGTTTTATGTTAAAAACATCCTAACGATTGATTCCATACATCGTTTGACTTGTTTCTAAAGGACTGTAACGGAACTTTTCGAGTTTTTGTCTGGATGAATAACAAGTGGCTATTTGGACATAAATGATGGAACTTTATGGAGCAAATCAGTAATTTATTGTCGAACTGGGATTCCTGGGAGTGCCTTCTGATGAAGATCATCAAACGTAAGTGAATATTTATGGTGTTGTTTCTAACTTTGTTGATTCCAAAATGGCGGCTATTCCTCTGGCTGTTTTGGGTTCTGAGCGCCGTTCTCAGATTATACTTTTTCCGTAAAGTTTTTTTAAATCTGACACAGCGGTTGCATTAAGGAGAGGTCTATATTTTTATTATGTGAATAACACTAGTATCTTTAATCAATGTTTATTATGAGTATTTCTGCTAAAATCACTGGATGTTTTGGAATCAAAACATTACTTTACGTAAGGCGCCAATGTAAACTGAGATTTTTGGATATAAATATGCACATTATCGAACAAAACATACATGTATTGTGCAACATGATGTCCTATGAGTGTCATCTAATGAAGATCATCAAAGGTTAGTGATTAATTTGATCTATATTTCTGCTTTTTGTGACTCCTATCCTTGGCTGGAAAAAATGGCTGTGTGTTTTTTCGACTTGGCGGTGATCTAACATAATCATATGTTGTGCTTTAGCTGTAAAGCATTTTTTAAATCAGACATGATGGGCAGATTAACAAGATGTTTACCTTTCATTTTCTGTATTGGACTTGTTAATGTGTTAAAGTTACATATTTCTAAAACATATTTTTGAATTTCGAGCACTGCCTTTTCAGCGGAATGTTGTCCAGGTGTTCCGCTAGTGGAACCCCTGCGCTAGAAAGGTTAACAGTTGATAATGCTTTATTTATCTTTACACATGCAAATCAGATGTAAAATGAGTTGGACAGAGAAGTAATACATTCAAATATTTTTTACTTTATATTATACTTGAAAGAGTCTATCACATTTTACTGAAGCATTCAAACAGCTAGTTATTAAAGAGGTATCTTGCATATAATGACAACTGTTTCATTCATCCAGTTCTACTGTCTGATCCCAGAGTACACCGTCTCTTCCTCCATGTTGCTTCTCTGTCTTCTAGACCTGTTGTTCTTGTTGCTCAGATTCAGAGCTACATAATGGAGACTGTCTGCATCTTCGGCCTGTGAGAAACAGAACTATATTTTTAACATGAATTGTAATCGTTTTTTTTTTGCGAGCTGACTGAGGTCCTATTTTCATCACAACACAGAACGATTCATGCTTACCCCTGCGTCTGACTGGGAAACTGTAGGACCTCTTGTCTGAGAGACCAGTTCTGAGAACAGCGACACAAAAGACTATAAATCCTGCCATGTCTTCCACTTTTGCTACATTCAGAGATGGTGATATCAAAGAATAGTAACTTTTTAATCATTTACCTCTACACTTTCTCTTGTTCATCTTGTACATGATGCTAGCAAGTGCAATGATCAGGATGAACGAAAGAGCCAATGCTCCACCCAGGCAGTACACCAAGAGAAGAGGGTCTGCTCTATGGCCTGTGATGATTAAAACAGTGATAGAGGGAACTAAGTATAGATCATAGATTTCTGGAGATTGTCTAATCTGAAAGTCTGTCTTTTTTTAAGAGACTTTAGAATGAGACCTCACCTGCAAATTAACCTACCCTCAATGTCCAGCTTGGTCCCTTTCCCAAACAGTATCTGCCCACATGAGGCCACAGCACAGTAGTAAGTCCCAGCATCAGAGAGGATGAGGTTCCTCTTGGGGAGGATGTAGACACAGCTCTGTGTAGGAGACCCAGCCTCAGGGCTCTTCTCACACTGATCACTCCTGTCTCCATGGGCGTAAATGATTCCTGGATGGGATTCTCCTGAGCCATGTCTGAACCAATAGACACTGTGTTCTCCTGCACAGGTCTCAGTGTGTATTGTACAGTTCAGAGTCACAGAGTCTCCTGGCTGGACCGACTCGGACACAGATTGCTGGAGCACAGTCATGTTTCTGGACCCTGAAACTGACAAAAAGGTAAATTAACCCATAGATTTTCTAGAATATCACGATCACAAGTGTTCTAACTGATCATTTGTTAAATTAAAAATCTCATCTGATTAAGAGAATACCTCATATTTTCACCGTATATGTCTAATTTCAGATTTAAAAAAATATTTCTCTTTACCTTTTACAATAAGAATGGCTCCTTCTCCAAACTCCATCTTATTGCTATAAGAGCTCCCACAGTAGTAAGTGCCTGAATCTGACAGTTGCATGTCTGAGATCCTTAGGTGATTCTTTTCTTGGCCATTTTCCACCGAGAAGCGAGGGTTATCCTTAAACTCATGGTAGAATGTTGCGTTCCTTTCAAACTTATTGACAGTTGAGAAGAGTTGAAGTTTATCTCCCAAGGTTTGCTTGTACCAAGAGAACAATACTGCCATGTCACTTTCTTGAAAGCAATGCAATACCACTGTGTCTCCAACGTTGGCTGGCATGAGACCACTCTCTTGACGTATGGATGAAGACTCCGTTCCAGCTAGCACATCAACTAGAAAACATGAAAATATAGTAACTATGCTATAGGTTACCCCAAATACAACTTTAGATTGTCAAAGTGTCTGTAAAACAATAATTTAAAACCCTGTGTCTCCAAATCAAGTGTGGACATCACATAAGAGAAATAGTAAGGATTTCCTTACCCATCTCTACGAGAAGTGGAAATATCAGACACAGTGTGATCATCTTTAAAGTTGTCATCCTCTTCACAACTTGTCTTGAGTGGAAAAACTCTACCCCTGTGTACAACACTTCAACAATCGAGTTACAGGTGATTGGTCGAACTGGATGCGTAATTTTTGTTGATGCCTCATTCAGGCGCGCCCATGTCCTTCTCATGTGTATAGTACAGCTCTGTCTCACAGATTGTCCTGGCTGGACTGAATCATAATAGTTGTTTTATAGGTAGATTCTGATCATTATAGATTTATTACAAATGAAGTACTTATTATTGAAGTTTAGCATCCGTTATTCTTTATCACTGCAGCTACTGTTGTAAAAGAAAGTCATAGTTGTGACCTTTTGGAACATGTATGCTATGACACTGTCATCCACGAGGGCTTCTATCACCATACAGCCACTTCACCTCACCAAAACCATCTATGGAGAAAACACAGCAAACACAATACAGTCGTCTTCTTTTAGTGATCTCTCATTCAGGATTTACACTCAGTAGAACAGATGGATAGAATACCCTCCCATGATATTGTTATTGAGTAGGTCCATGGTTCAAGAGGCTTAACATCACACTTAAAATCAGGGTTTGTGTATGACTAAGAACTACAAATCACTAAGTCAAATTACCCAATAAATATCTATTTGTGTATTTTCACAGATTCCAGTCAACTATGAATAGATAAAGCGGCCTTATCAAGAGTTGGTTTACTGTTGGTTACTAAAATGGTTAACTTGAAGAGTAAGTGGAGTATAGACTAAGTTATGTATGAGAGAGGTAACAGCTCTGAGACAGCCAGCTGAAAACCACAGAAAGAGAGAAACAGAGAGAGAGAGAAATAGGGGGAGAGGGATAGAGGGAGAGGGAGATAGCGGGAGAGAGAGAGGGAGAAAGAGAGGGGAAGAGAGAAGAAGAAAGAGAGGGGTGAGAGAGGGAGAAAAAAAACAGAAAGACAGATAGAGCAAGAGAGAGAAAGCGAGAGAGAGTGAGAAAAGGGCCCTGTGTGCAACAGGCCAGCAGGCCCTAACAAAGCGTAGATACAGACCACAGAGTACCTGTAAATAGGTTGCAATGTACTGTGAGGGGGTGTTAGTGGCATGAGAGGGGAAACAACTGTTAAACCCTAGAACTTAACGTGGAACTGATACCGTTTAAACTACTTTCCAAAAATGAAACAAACAGATATCTGTCCAAAATATCAAATTTGCACTTTATGCTTGAAAGCCATCTTTATAACATGTTTTCCCATTCAAATGAATATAGAAATGTCTATGAATGTATGATAACATGAAAATTAGCATATCTATGTGCTCGCTTGTCAGGGGCGTTCTAGGACTAGATATTGGCCTTGGCATTTCGAACACAGCAACTCATTTTTTACCTTGAGGCCCCCACCCTGGCCCATTTTCATAATTGAGGCCCCCACACTGGCCCATTTTTTTCCCTTGAAGCTGCCATTATTAACCAGAGTGATATTTTTGCGTTGAAAACCCCAAGTTAGATGGGCCCACTGTGCTTAAAATTAACCAGCCCATCGGGCATTTGCCCAAAATGCTAGATGGCCAGTCCACCCTTGTCGCTTATCACAAAACGAAGAAAACAAATGTGTGTAATATTCTTCATTTGGTGTATAATACATATACTACATGACCAAAAGTATGTGCACACCTGCTCGTCAAACATCTCATTCCAAAATCATGGGAATTAATATGAAGTTGGTCCCCCCTTTTCTGCTATAACAGCCTCCTCTTTTCTGGGAAGGCTTTCCACTAGATGTAGGAACATTGCTGCAGGGACTTGTTTCCATTCAGCCACAAGAGCATTAGTGAGGTCGGGGACTGACTTTAGGCGATTAGGCCTGTTTCTCAGTCAGCATTCCAATTCATCCCAAAGGTTTTCGATGGGGTTGAGGTCAGGGCTCTGTGCAGGCCAGTCGAGTTATTCCACATCGATCTCAACAAACCATTTCTGTATAAACCTCTCTGTTTGCACGAGGGCATTGTCATGCTGAAACAGGAAAGGGCCTTCCCCAAACTGTTGCCACAAAGGTTGAAGCACATGATCATCTAGAATGTCATTGTACAGTATGCTTTAGCTTTAAGATTTTCCTTCACTGGAACTCAGGGGCCTAGCCCGAACCATGAAAAACAGCCCCAGACCATTTTTCCTCCTCCACCAAACTTTACAGTTGTCAGTATGCATTGGGGCAGTTAGCGTTCTCCTGGCATCTGCCAAACCCAGATTTGTACGCCGGACTGCTAGATGGTGAAATGTGTTTCATCACTCCAGAGAGCACGTTTCCACTGCTCCAGAGTCCAATTGCGGCGAGTTTTACACCAGGTGTGTGTAATGATGAGAAAGTCCAGGGTTGATGAGTGAAGGGCGTTTGCCAGTAGTAGGTTAGGCAGCAGCTAGAAGGCCGACGACGCCGAACACCTGAGCTGGACAGGAGGGGGAGCCAAAGCGAAGACTGATGCGACACAGACAAACAATTCTTGTGCTGACATTGCTTTCAGAGGCACTTTGGAACTGGGTAGTAAGTGTTGCAACCGAAGACGATTTTTACACACTACGCTTTTCAGCACTCGGTGGTCCCATTCTGTGAGCTTGTGTGGCCTATCACTTCGCGGATGAGCCATTGTTGCTCCTAGATGTTTCCACTTCACAATAACAGCACTTACAGTTGAGCAGGGGAGAAATTTGAGGAACTGACTTGTTGGAAATGTGGCATCCTATGAAAGTGCCACATTGAAAGTCACTGAGCA
This sequence comes from Oncorhynchus tshawytscha, assembly GCF_018296145.1. Taxonomy (NCBI): domain Eukaryota; kingdom Metazoa; phylum Chordata; class Actinopteri; order Salmoniformes; family Salmonidae; genus Oncorhynchus; species Oncorhynchus tshawytscha. The sequence continues at coordinate 20,993,567 of NC_056438.1, forward strand.
CTTTAGAAAGGCCAATCTACTGCCAATGTTTGTCTATGGAGATTGCATGGCTGTGTGCTTAATTTTATACACCTGTTGCTGACAGGTGTATAGCCAAATTCACTCACATACTTTTCTATATATATTATATTTTATATGTTTTATGGTGCTAAATCCATATCACTTAATCTTTAAAGAGGACTGCGTAAGGCCTAAATAAATACAATCACCTTCCTTTGTCTTGATTATTGTTAAATGCTTTATCACAAGCCAGTCCATGTCACATCATTTACTTTATTCATTAGTAGCTACAGTTACAGTAATACAGATGATAAAGTTTTAAAAAACTGGAGTCAATAAAGACTTTTGTATTGTTTGTATTGTATTGTATTCTTTTACTGTATTTACCCCAGAGTACACCGTCTCTTCCTCCATCTGTAGATGGTGATATCAAAGAAGAGCAACTTCTAAGAAAGAGTCACTTCCCCGTGCACTGCAGACATGCTCTCTTGTTAATCTTGTAAATTAAATTCAAAATTCAAAGACAATTAATATGGTGATAGAAGTACAGTACAGTAACTACATATTCGCTTGTATATAGTATAGTGGTATACTAACTATATGGAGGCTGGCACAATTTCTTATGTGATATAAAGAACTAGTACGGTATACATTTTGACACAGTATATTGTACAATTGTTATAAACAAAAGTAAGATGTGTCACTTTGTCAGACTGTGTGCGCAACTGGTCAACTGGAGTCAGGTGCAGGAGAGCAGAGATGAGTGAACGGGCACACTTTAATTGGCAGAAGCAAAAGAGTCTGACGGAACAGCCACAACACTCCAGCCAAAGGCAAAAGCGCACTAGTCACACAAAATAATGTACAACAATACAATACCACGGGTTCAAAACAATGCCTGGAAAAAAACAGCCTGACGCGTCACACAATAAACTTAACTAACAATTACACACACAGACATGGGGGGGGGGACAGAGGATAATATACGTAGAGTGTGAGGGTGTGCAGGAAAACAAGACAAAACAAATGGAAAATGAAAGGTGGAGCGGCGATGGCTAGAAGACCGGTCGCGTCGACCGCCGAGCACTGCCCAGACAAGGGAAGGAGCCGACTTCGGCGGGAGTCATGACACACTTACCGTTGATGTCCAGCTTGGTCCCGTATCTAACCTGTCAAGAAAGTCTGCGTGTCAGTAAGTCTGTTTCCTATACAGTGATATCTGATTATATGCATAGCTACCTCATGTTCAAGACATAGTATTCAAAAAAGTGTAAAAGGTACTGATTTTAGCACGATGTTCAATCATCTAAAGGTGTCTTTGTTGAGCTTCACAATTAATTTGACATACTTTCAAATGATTTGGACATGATGTGCGAAAAATGCTAATATTGGTCCCATGACTTGAATGGGATTTGTGCCACAAATGCTAAAACATTAGCATTTGGAAACAGTGCCAGGGAAACTGAACCAAAGCATGGATTGCTTTCATACCTTGTCCATAGAATGCTTATATGCTTATAGGGTAAGGAAACCAATATGTAACTATCCCGTTTAAGTGGGCCAATGCTTACTGTGTAGGATATGTTGTGCAGGGTGTGTGAAGCATAGACACTGTTTGGTGTCTAGATGATCAATTCATTTTGTGGAACCATTGTATAATTTTCTTTCACCGGTTGGATTTATTTTTTATTTCACCTTTATTTAACCAGGTGGGCTAGTTGAGAACAAGTTCTCATTTGCAACTGCGACCTGGCCAAGATAAAGCATAGCAATTCGACACATACAACAACACAGAGTTACACATGGAATAAATAAAACATACAGTCAATAATACAGTAGAACAAAAGAAAACAAAAAGTCTATATACAGTGAGTGCAAATGAGGTAAGTTAAGGAACTAAATAGGCCATGGTGGTGAAGTAATTACAATATAGCAATTAAACACTGGAATGGTAGATGTGCAGAAGATGAATGTGCAGGTAGAGATACTGGGGTGCATAGGAGCAAGATAAATAAATAAATACCAGTATGGGGATGAGGTAGGTAGATAGATGGGCTGTTTACAGATAGACTAAGTACAGGTGCAGTGATCTGTAAACTGCTCTGACAGCTGGTGCTTAAAGCTAGTGAGGGAGATGTGAGTCTCCAGCTTCAGAGATTTTTGCAATTAGTTCCAGTCATGGGCAGCAGAGAACTGGAAGGAAAGACGACCAAAGGAGGAATTGGCTTTGGAGGTGACCAGTGAGATGTACCTGCTGGAGCGCGTGCTACGAGTGGGTGCTGCTATGGTGACCAGTGAGCTGAGATAAGGCGGGGCTTTACCTAGCAGAGACTTGTAGATAACCTGTAGCCAGTGGGTTTGGTGACGAGTATGAAGCGAGGGCCAACCAACGAGAGCGTACAGGTCGCAATGGTGTGTGGTGTATGGGGCTTTGGTGACAAAACGGATGGCACTGTGATACAGAACGTACAATACTGAGGTTGCAGTGTGAAAACAGATGCATTTTCTTCAGTAAGAAATTGTTATCTGGCAAGCATATGTAACAGTATAACGTTAGACCGTTCCCTCGCCCATACCCGGGCGCGAACCCGGGCGCGAACCAGGGACCCTCTGCACACATCAACAACAGTCACCCTCGAAGCATCGTTACCCATTCGCACCGCTAACTAAGCTAGCCGTTTCACATCCGTTACACATACAATACATTTTCAAATAGAGTACAAACAGTAAAGAGCTACAGTTACAGTACAAGGACCTGCATAGGATCTTGGTCTGACACCCAGTTATCTTCCTTAGACTTGGCCCAACCCCATGTAACAGTTACAGTACAAGGACCTGCATAGGATCTTGGTCTGACACCCAGTTATCTTCCTTAGACTTGGCCCAACCCCATGTAACAGTTACAGTACAACTGACCTGCACAGGCCCTTGGTCTGACACCCAGTTATCTTCCTTAGACTTGGCCCAACCCCATGTAACAGTTACAGTTCTCCTGATGACCAATAGGAGGTCTGTTTGGTTTACAACAGGTCTTGATATGTACCAGGGGGAACAGTGGGGGAGCACCATGAGTGTATATGGGGGAATAACATACACTACAGAATGAAACAAGTCTATTTTTACGTCAGTCTCGTTACCTATCATTCACAGAATCATGCTCTAACTGAAGTGTGACACCTGTCGGTTTAGTATGGGTGTAACGGTTAACTGGCAAGACCTTCTGGATGCAGCCTGGGATAAATAGATAAATGCTATTTAGACACTATGAGCTAATGATTGTAGTCCAATAATTAATTCAACCTGGCCTTCTATTCAGTTTTGGTGATAATATACTGTGCAGGTCTTACATGTCAGTGGACTGTATTACTAATTGTCATTGTCATGAACAACAAGAGAAAACAGTAAGAGCACACAGACATCCTGCTGAAAACCACATACAGAGAGGGTGTGTAGAAGGCTTTCACGCCTGTCCAAAGCATAGTAGTGGCCTCGTTTTGTGCTTACAGGAGACCAATGGGTTCAGGTACGTGTGAACAGCTAACTGTGTGCATGCATGGGTGGTTGTGTTTAGCATGGTAACACCCACGTTTTGGGTCAGTTTAAATCTTCCCTTTGCAAGCTCTCTGCACACACATTCATTCATACACACATTGGGTATTCACACAAAAGATGGAAGAAGTCTATTTTAGTCAGTATCAGTTGTTTAAATTTATATTTATTCATGAAAAAAGAAGCCACATATCAGTTCGCAGCCATTAATACAAAAAATGCAATATCAAACTCAGAAATCTCAATAAATTATAAGTTGCATTAGATAGTGATGATATATCCAACAATTACTGCAAAGACAATCTAAGCTCTACAGACATTGGCCTTAGCTTTATGTATTTTCTGGTGAGGTAGATGATGATGAAGATGGTCAGACAGCAGAGGAGAACTCCAGTTCTTATGATGGAGAGAAGTACCAGGATTCTCATCTGTGGATCAGAGTGACCACATTCAACATCCAGCTTGGTCCCGTTCCCAAACAGTATCTCCCCACATGAGGCCACAGCACAGTAGTAAGTCCCAGCATCAGAGAGAGTGAGGTTCCTCTTGGGGAGGTTGTAGACACAGCTCTGTGTAGGAGACCCAGCCTCAGGGCTCTTCTTCTGACACTGATCACTCCTGTCTCCATGGGTGTAAATGATTCCTGGATGGGATTCTCCTGAGTCATGTCTGAACCAGTAGACACTGTGTTCTCCTGCACAGGTCTCAGTGTGTATTTTACAGTTCAGAGTCTCATTGCTGTACAGACTCAGACACAGACTGCTGAGTAAGATGATGGTTCCTGGAAACGACACCTTTTACACAATAAAACCAAGGTTCTAATAATTGTTTGTTATATTACAAAATAACCACGTGGAGAGCCTGATAGTCACATGATAATAAATATATATCTTTTTGAGATTTCTGTAAACAAAAAAAATCTAAGACTGTACAGTACACTACTTTTGAATAGGGCCCACAATATTTGGAAGCACACTTGTCATTTGGTTAATGCTGTGATCCATTATGTTTTGGCCCCCCCGACCATCTGCTCAAGAAAAAAATCAGCCCATGGCTGAATCTAGTTGATGATCCCTGCCCTACAGTACGTAGTGCACTTCTTTTGACCAGAGGACACAGGGTGCCATTTTGGAAGCTCATTTGTCATTTGGTTTATGCTTTAGGTAGCACAGGAGGTTGGTGGCACCTTCATTGGGGAGGATGGGCTTGTGGTAATGACTGGAGTGGAATCAGTGGAATGGTGTGAAATACATGAAACATACCAGGTGTTTGATGCCATTCCATTTGCTCCATTCTGGCTATTATTATGAGCTGTTCTCCTCTCAGCAGCCTCCTGTGGTAGGTAGGTAATGGTTTTGGGTAGTCTTGATGAGTGCATTTCCTTACTGCACCCTCATGTCCGCCTAAACAATGAGGACATGAAAACAACCGTGGGCCATAAGTGTAAGTGGTCAAAATACCCCTGTGACATTTGGTCATCAACTTCTTCTGAATCCCTCTGCTCAGAACAAATACAGAAATTGAAAAAGTGCATGATGACCAAAGACATCACAAGGCTCATCACAGGCCTTATAAATACAATGAGACAAATTATCTGTATGCAAATCAAACTGCATTGGTAGCAAACTATAACACATAAAACACATCATGTCACAGGAAATATGAGGTGTGAAATCAAAAGTACCTAAGAAAGAAATGTGTATGCCAAATGTATGAAGGCATGATGTCTGTTTGTTGAGTGGAAACGTCTGACCACAGAGATCTTTGTATGAGGTGTGTGTTGTTTTCCATCCCTGTTCATACCAGCGAGGTGACACTGACCACAGGCCGAGGATGTAGCGTCTGCAGCGAATGCATCAGATGAGAGTCTGCAGAGAAGATTGACACCTGCCTCTGCACACTCAACATTCGAGCAGTAGGTCTATTGTTTATGGATGAATTCACTCTGCATGCAAATACCTATCCATGAGGTATTTGCATGCAGAGTGAATTCATCCATAAACTATGACTGAAGTAGGCCTACAAGAGCTCCAAAGTGTTCAATATGATGACGTTGTGCAGGTGTCCCAAACCCCAGGTGTCCAGCATTCAATTAAATTCAAATGTATTATTGTTTAGATGAGAGAGAGAGAGAGAGAGAGAGAGAGAGAGAAAGAGAGAGAGAGAGAGAGAGAGAAGCCTGGGGTAGTTTGGTTTTGGTCAGGTATTTGTAGTCTGGTGGTATAGATGGAAAGAGATGTGAGGCATGATTGGTGAGAAGAGAATGTGTGAGATTTAGATGCACAGAGAGATAGAGCGAGAGAGTCAACATTATGCACACAAACTACAAAAAGTATTATTTGGTACAATTTGTTAGTTTTAGTGGATATTTCCCCATAAATATATAGTGCAGTACATTACCACAAGTATTATTATGTAATCTTATTTACACAGAATTAGATATATTACCACAGGGCTATGTCATCTTTCATTTTAAAAGATGGTAAAATACTGGGAATCTATTCTATAGTTATTTAAAAAAAAAAGTATTCTACTGTCTTTCAGACAAATGTCATGAGAGGCCCAGTGATGTTCACCTCAGCAGGTCTCACTCAACACTGGGCTCCTTCCTGTCACTCACACTACAGCAAGTGATGCATTGCTCATTGGCCCCTCCTACTCTACCTCTAACCATGATGGCTGTCAAAAGGGGATTTTTGACAACTTGAAATAGGGGGCCAGAGCACAACAACAGTCAATTATAAAACAACTATTCAGTGTATTACATTTGTTCTTCTTCAGTGCTAATCAAATCAACATTAAAACATGATCTTGTGGCAGCGTACACAAGATGCTCCATCTTCATTATTAGACATTTAGATGTTTTCTTATTCCTTGTTCTCAACTGACTGAATCTCAACACTGTAGTTCAGAGAGTCTGGGTCCTGACCCGGATCCTGTAGAAAACAAATTATAATATGACACAACACATGCAAATAAGGTATCAACAAAACAAACACTTCTAAAAGATAGCTTAGTCCAAGTACTGTTATCTTTAGGTCATGTACACATATCAAGTAAATTTAACAGTTTCTATTACCTGGCTATTTTGTGGTTGTAGTTGAGCCTCAATATCTGAATAAGTAAAGAGGAATTTCGGTCAGTACACAAACAAACATTTATTTTAGTGTACAAAACATTAGGAACCCCTTCTTAATTCTGAGTTGCATCCCTTTTGCCCTCAGAACAGCCTCAATTCATTGGGTCATGGATTCTACAAGGTGTTGAAAACATTCCACAGGGATAATGGCCCATGTTGACTCCAATGCTTCCAACAGTTGTGCCAAGTTGGCTGGATGTCCTTTTGGGTTGAGGACCATTCTTGATACACACAGGAAACTGTTGAGCGTTAAAAAAAACCCAGCAGCGTTGCAGTTCTTGTCACACTCAAACCGGTGCACCTGGAACCTACTACCAGACCCCTTTCAAAGTCAGTTAAATATTGTGTCTTGTCCATTCACCCTCTGAATGGCACACCAGAGGTCTCTTCACAGTTCCCAAGTCCAAAACAGACTATGGGAGGTGCATCGTACTACATAGAGCCATGACAACATGGTACTTTATTCCACACCCAGTAACTCATGAAAGCTGTCAAATTAGATTTACAAAACAGATAAAAATACACCTCATGGAACACTGGAGACTGTGAAGAGACACACACAGGCACAGACACATGATACACACACACACACACACACACACACACACACACACACACACACACACACACACACACACACACACACACACACACACACACACACACAATACATATTTTGTGTTGTAGATATGTGGTAGTACAGTAGTGGCTTTAAGGCACACACTTAATCTGTTGTGAAATCTCTTTCCTTTCATCTACACTGATTGAAGTGGATTTTTACAAGTGACATCAAGAAGAGATCATAGCTTTCACCTGGATTCACCTGGTCAATCTATGTCATGGAAAGAGCAGGTATTCTTAATGTTTTGTACACTCAGTTGATAGTCTAATAATCTGAGACATACACCTTCTCGAAAATGCTCATGGTCTTCCTTTGTAACTTTATTGTGTGTGTTTGCATCTTGTCTGATCCTGAGGATGACTATCAGGTGAACAGTAATCACAACACCCAGGATCATGGCGGTTTCTTCATTCTCTCCTACAGGACCGATAGTCCGTACAGCCATGTATATCATTGTGGCTGAGCTCCCTGCCTTCCAGGACCTCTCTACCAGGCTGTGACAGAGGAAAGAGCTAAAAATGGTCAAAGACTACAGCCACCCAAGTCATTGACTCTTTTCTCGGCTACCACATGGCAAGTGACACCGATACAACAAGTCTTGAACCAACAGGACCCTGAACAGCTTCTACCCCAAGCCAAAAGTCTGCTAAGTATACTGAACAAAACTATAAATGCAACATGTAAATATAAACACCACATGTAAAGTGTTGGTCCCATGTTTTGTAAGCTGAAATAATATATCCCCAACATTTTCTGTATGCACAAAAAGTTTCTCTCTCAAATGTTGTGCACAAATTTGTTTACATCCCTGTTATTGAGCATTTCTCCTTTGCCATACACAGGTGTGGCATATCAAGAAGCTGAATAAACAGCATGATCATTACACAGGTGCACCTTGTGCTGGGGGCAACGAAATGCCACTCTAAAATGTGCAGTTTTGTCACACAACACAATGCCACAGATGTCTCAAGTTTTGAGGGAGCATGCAATTGGCATGCTGACTCCAGGAACGTCCACCAGACCTGTTGACAGAGAATTTAATATTAATTTCTCTACCATAAGCTGCCTCCAATGTCGTTTTAGAGATTTTGGCAGTATGTCCAACCGGCCTCACAAACCTTAGACCACATGAAACCACGTCAGCCCAGGACCTTCACATCCGGCTTCTTCATCTGTGGGATCATGAGACCAGCCAGCCGGACAGCTAATGAAACTGAGGAGTATTTCTGTCTGTAATAAAGCCATTTTGTAGAGAAAAACTCATTCTGATTGGCTGGGCCTGGCTCCCCAGTGGTGTGCCTGGTTCCCCAGTGAGTGGGCCTATGCCCTCCCAGGCCCACCCATGGCTGGGACCCTGCCCAGTCATCTGAGATCCATAGATTAGGGTCTAAAGAATTTTTTTCAATTGACTGATTTCCTTATATGAACTGTAACAGTAAAATAATTGAAATTGTTGCATGTTGCGTTTATATTTTTGTTGAGTATAGTTAGATAAAACGTGAACCAAATATCTACCCGGACTATCTGGATTGCACTAACCTTTTTGACACATCACCATAGAAGGCTGCTGAGGGGAGAATGGATCATAATAATGGCTGGAATGGCGCAAATGGAATGGCGTCACCTGGAAACCATGTGTTTGATGTATTTGTTACCATTCCGCTGATTCCACTCCAGTCATTACCATGAGCCAGTTCTCCCTAATTAAGCCCCTGTGCTCATCACATTCGCTGCTGCTACTGTTCATTATCTGTCACTTTATTCCTAGTTATATGTACTTATCTACCTCAATTAACTAGTACCCCTGCATACAAATCGCTACTGTTACCCCGTGCATGTAGCCAAGTTATCGTTGCTCATTGTGTATTTATTATTACTTTTATTTCATTTTCTATGTTATTTCTCTCTGCCTTGGTAGTGAAGGGCTCATCAGTAAGCATTTCACTTTTATCTACACCTGTTCTTTACTAAGCATGTGACGAATAACATTTGACTTGAATAATTATTTGAAACAACAACAGTTGTGGGTGTTTAATTTTTTTCAATGCATGGTTATAGCTGCTGGGAATGCTTTATTTGGACACTCCCTACAGATAGTCTATGGATGTTAACCCTAACCCTAACCCGAATGACCTAGTCCGAACCCTAAAGCTAACCCTATAGCCCTAGTCCTAACCCTAAAGCTAACCCTATAGCCCTAGTCCTAACCCTAAAGCTAACCCTAGAGCCCTAGTCCTAACCCTAAAGCTAACCCTATAGTCCTAGTCCTAACCCTAAAGCTAACCCCAGAGCCCTAGTCCTAACCCTAAAGCTAACCCTATAGTCCTAGTCCTAACCCTAACCCTATAGCCCTAGCCCTAACCCTAACCCTATAGCCCTAGTCCTAACCCTAAAGCTAACCCTATAGCCCTAGTCCTAACCCTTAAACTAACCCTATAGCCCTAGTCCTAACCCTTAAACTAACCCTATAGTCCTAGTCCTAACCCTAAAGCTAACCCCAGAGCCCTAGTCCTAACCCTAAAGCTAACCCTATAGTCCTAGTCCTAACCCTAAAGCTAACCCCAGAGCCCTAGTCCTAACCCTAAAGCTAACCCTATAGCCCTAGTCCTAACCCTTAAACTAACCCTATAGCCCTAGTCCTAACCCTTAAACTAACCCTATAGCCCTAGTCCTAACCCTAAAGCTAACCCTAGTCCTAACCCTTAAACTAACCCTATAGCCCTAGTCCTAATCTTAAAGTTAACCCAAGTCCTAACCCTAAAGCTAACCCTATAGCCCTAGTCCTAACTCTAAGCTAACCCTATAGCCCTAGACCTAACCCTAACCCTAGTCCTAACCCTAAAGCTAACCCTATAGCCCTAGTCCTAACCCTAGCCCTAAAGCTAACCCTATAGCCCGGCTGTAGCTACAGCTACAAAGGCAGAGAGGTCTTATAGCTCATCATCAAAACCTGCAGTTCTGTCTGGGTGTCAGAGCTACTAACCAATAATATCAGGTCATCTCTGGCTCCAGACTTGTAGTTCCTGTCACCTCACACTGTGGTTGATTCTCGTCAACTTTCTAATATCAGTTAGATCATGAAGAACAAACTACAAGAAAGGGGCATAGCTGACACCTATGAAGGAATTTTTTCACACGTTTGAGTTTGATACAGCAAGGTACTGCGGTTGAAGCCTATTCATGATGGACTTTGGAGAAAAAGGTACATTCATTATGACTATTGTATTTTGTTTTAACTTGAAAATACTGTTAATTTAGGTTAGGTACCGTTTAAAATACAGAAACAGATAAGAATGTTAACCTCCTGATGTGTACGACAGCTAACCCCCTGTCTCACTCTTATCTGACAGACATGATGACCAGTATACACATTAGAAGGACAATGATGAAACTCTGTCTGTTGTATGAAGAAAATCTATCTGTTATTCCGAACAGGTAAAGCTAGGGGTAAGAAGAGTGCAAACTTACTATTAAAGGGACAATCATGCTTACGTATTTAAGAAAACAGATCTTTTGAGTTCTTACAGTACATGCATGAACTATGATATGTGGAGTCTTTAAATACATATCTTTCAGCTTTGTCTCTTGCTGTTGTTGTCACTCAGTCTGTTTGGAGCACCTTCACTCTTGGAGACACAGTTGATTTGGAATGCTTCATCACTGTGGATGACAGGACAAGCCCCAGATGTTATCTCTGTATTCTCACTACAATTGTCTTTGGAGAGTTTGACAAAAAGCTTTGCTTTGCTACAAGGAAGAGTGGCACCTGATTTGTGCTGACCATCTCAGATTCCACAGCATCCAACATGGGGATGTATTACTGTGCTGCAATTGATTATGAAAGCATGATCTTCGGGAGTTGTGTTTTTCTGAAACAGGGTATGCATACAAGTGTTTTATCTTCTCTTTTAGCAAATATATGTTGTATTTGGAAATTGTGCAAGTCATTGATAGTAATGTGATTTTATAGTCCTGGAAAAGCTGCAGATTCCAGGACCCAGCATGTTGAACAGCAGTCTGTGTCTGAGTCAGTCTAGCCAGAAGAGTCTGAACTGTAAAATACACACAGACCTGTGCAGGAGAACACAGCGTCTATTGGTTCAGGCATGGCTCAGGAGAATCTCATCCAGGAATCATTTACACCCATAGAGACAGGAGTGATCAGTGTGAGAAGAGCCCTGAGGCTGGGTCTCTTACACAGAGCTGTGTCTACAACCTCCCCAAGAGGAACCTCAGCCTCTCTGATGCTGGGACTTACTACTGTGCTGTGGCCTCATGTGGGGAGATACTGTTTGGGAACTGGACCAAGCTGGATGTTGAAGGTATCTAACATTTCTTTACCCTTATGCTATTATTAACATATTTAATGACTGATAACACATTATCAACAACTGCCCATAGCACTATAGTGGAGTGATATGACTTTTTTCAGATGGTGACATTGATACACAGATGACAATCTTGGTCCTTCTCTCCATCATAAGAACTGGAGTTCTCCTCTGCTGTCCTACCATCCTCATCACCTACACCATGAAATAGATACATCTATGGCCAATATCAATAGACTGACCATATGTGGTATGTTACTTGCTTTCACCAAATCCCTGTGTATTCACTTATTGTATTAGCATGAATAAATAGCACTGAACATTGATACTGACTTAAGTCGTTCTGTTTGAGGGAATGGGTCAAAGGTGACAGAAGTTATCCCGAAGGAAAATTGTTGAAAAACTGAGATAACACAATCTGAGTATGCACTTCCTACTCGTTGAATACTTTAGTTTATAGGAAAGGCTTTCAGCTTGTTTGTATTCTTCATATACTTTGCACTTCTGAGCAGCAGGGGTCCAGTTTTTATCTTCCAGATGGAGAGAGGTGTGAAAAGAACATGTGGTTTTGATGCACTGAGAGGTGTTGTGAGAGCTGAAGGCCAGTCTTATTTTAGTGCAGGTTGTCTTCAGCAGAGAGAGGGTAGACATATCTTGCGTCATCGTCTCCGATCCCCTTATGTAACCGCCACTCAAATCACCCACGCTTTTCTACTTACATGTCAGGTGGTGCAAAGTGACCAGGTTCTTTTGAGCAGGCACACTCAGAAAAATAAAGTGCTATCTAGACCCTACAAGGGTTATTCGGCTGTCCCATAGGAGCACCCATTGAAAACATTTTTGGTTCGAGATACATTTAACAAGTAAAATTTGTTGGGCAGCGGGCAGAGAGAGCGAGCGAGACCCATCCCCCAGTGTTAGTCTAAGAGGCCCAGTGATGTTCACCTCAGCAGGTCTCACTCATCACTGAACTGCTCCTCCATCACTCACACCACAGGAAGTGATGCATTCTTCACTGGCCCCTCCTCAGACTAATCATATTCTCCATAAAGGTAACTAGATGCTTTTCTGAATAGGGGGCTGTGATCAGTGCAGTCATGACAGGAAATACTAATGGGGCGAATAACATGACAAACATTGGAGGTTTCGATTAAACTATTTTTATTAGGTAATTCATGTAATACAATTGTCCAATGCTGAGTACTTTTTACTTTACGAACAAACAAATTATTAAAGAATAACCAAATCACTAATACACACAGCAGTGACCTAAGCTGAGAGAGGCAACTACTCCTCTGTGGCCATTAAACAGTTGTGGTTTGAGTCTAACTCCCTCTCTAACCACCCCTGTACTACTGAGCTGTGGCTTAACAGAGTGGAAGAGGGCTACAGTGACCCTGAGGTACAAAGCACAGAAACTAGAGATATTTACCGATTTATTTTTAATACATTTGATTTAACTACACATACAATAGAGGATTTAAACTTGTGTTCAAAGATATGGCAAACCACTTGTCCTCTCCACCCTCCACTTTGCCATCTTGTAGCAGCATACACTACATGGGGGTCCAACTCCTCTCTTCTCTCCCTCTTCTTTTTCTTGGAGGTGAAATTCAGGGCATCATAATTCAGTGCATCAGTATCTTGGTTCTGTACATTTGAAAACTACCTAACATACAATTATAATTTACACTGTTTCTGAATTGCTTATATTTTCTAAATAATTTCACTGAACAAATTGCGCTTACCTGATATTTTTGTGGTTGTTGCGATTCAGGTCCTGAATATGATATAAAACAGATGAGAGAAGATATCATCTGATCATTCCATTGTTGTGCGCACAATATATATTTGACCTACTCTTTCAATTCTCAGTATATAGTATGTCAGGGGTAGGCCACCCTGTTCCTGGAGTGCCGCAAGTAGTGCAGGATTTTGTTCCAACTCGGCACCACACCTTCCTAACTAAGCTAATTGATCAGTTCAATGGTTGCCTAAATTCAACACACCTGGTCTTCCAGATCTGTTAAGTCAAAAACATGAAGTGCCTGTGGCACTCCAGAACCAGGGTTGCCTACCCCTGCAATATGTCAAAGGAAACATTTTAACTTTGTAAGTGTAGTTAATAGTCGGCCCCATATGAAATGGGCTCCATACCTGTGTTTAGTCTGTTCGCATCTTGTCTTACCTTGAGGACCAGGAGGAGGATGATTATCAGTAGAACAGCAGTTACAACACCCAGGATCACAACCAGTAGGAAGAGCTTCATGGTTCCACTATCCTCTCCTGCAAAACAGATTTCAATTAGAATCAGAACTATAAAAACTTTTACCCAGTTTCCTACCAATGGAGAATTCTCAGATTGCTATAAAATGCTATTATACTTTATTTCTATTCTGTGGTACTGTCACAATACATCATATTAATTCATTTATTTTTCTGTTATAGTTTTAATTGTTTCCTTTTCCTTACACAGCTCTCTGGTCTTGGCCATTGTGGAGAGGTTGGAGTCTGTTTGATTGAGTTTGTGGAACAGGTGTCTTTTATACAGGTAATGAGTTCAAACAGGTGCAGTTAATACAGTTAATGAGTGGAGAACAGGAGGGCTTCTTAAAAACTAACAGGTCTGTGAGAGCTTACTGGTTGGTAGGTGATCTAATACTTATGTCAAAAAAATGCAAATTATTTACTTAAAATGCAAATTATTTACTTAAAAATCATACAATGTGATTTTCTGGATTTTTGTTTTAGATTCCGTCTCTCACAGTTGAAGTGTAGCTATGATAAAAAATACAGACCTCTACATGCTTTGTAAGTAGGAAAACCTGCAAAATCGGCAAATCGGCAGCCCTGCGTTATGAGGTAATTTGCATAGGATTTCTATCTTAACGCTTATATTGGAATATATTGGGAATTTGTTGTTGTTTTGTCCTACCTTAATTAAGCAAACAATCTCTAAGTTGGAGATACCTCAAAAAGTCTTGTTTCTGTGAATTATACTTGGACCTCAGCTCTTCAAAAGAGGTCAACGTGTTTTCTTGATACAGACAACCAATGTTCTTTATCTCCTTTCTATACCAACCTTTCCAGAAAACCATGTGTCCCCTTTTTCAATTTAGGGTTGTTCCTTAACAAAGCATAGCTTATCAAGAAAGGTTGAAGATCTTTCTCTCTTATAAATCTGAGGCCATATATTTTTAGTTAGGGACATTACTGTATTCTGGGGTCCAACTTTTGTTGACTCAAATAGTCTGTGGGTCAAGATTTTCATAAATCATGTTCTTTAGACCAGGATTTAACGTGATCCCCAGGTACTTCAAGTTTTTATGGAGGTCATTTCTCAGACAATGTTTTGATAGAGGCATTACTTCAAATGTGGTCCAGTTGACTTTATAGTCCGATATCTATGAGAATGCATTTACAAGTTGGGGGTCTGATATTAACAGTAATATGTCATCTGCATAAAGCAGTTGTTTATTCTCCCTACCTCCCATATTAATCCATTTGATTGACTGATGCATCCTAATGGCTTCGGCTAATGGTTCTAATGCTATAAAATATGAGGGGCAAGAGACAGTCACCTTGTTTCGTGCCTCATCCTACAGAAAACGGAGATGATCATAGTCCGTTAGTGACGACTATGGATTTGGGGTCGTTGTACAGAAGTTTAATAATATTCTGAAAGCCCTGTCCAAATCCAAATGTATTTATAGTATAACGCAAGTAGTCCCAGCCCACCCTATCAAAGGCTTTCTCTGCATCTAGTGATAAGGCTGCCACTGAAGTATCCAAATATTTTGCCTTCCAGATGACATGCAATAGGCACCTAAGATTATCAGATGAAGTTCTGCATTTCCCAAATCCCACCCGATCTGGATTCATGATTTTCTTAATAATATGATTCACCCTCATAGCCAGAAGTTTTGTAAACAGTTTTCCATCACAATTTATCAAAGAAATTGGACGGTAGCTCCCACACTCATGGGGATCCTTTCCTTTTTTGAGGATTTGGGTGATTACTGCATCACTCATAGAAGGTGGGAGCTGACCTGTGTCAATCGATGTGTTAAATGTTTTTAATATTTCTGGGCTAAGCTGCTCTGCAAACCTTTTATACGAATCACTGGGTATCCCATGGAGTTTTGGAGTTTTAAAACCTTGGAGTTTTACCACTGGGTGCTTGTCTTATAGTTTTGGTCAATTCCTCCAAAGTAACAGAGCGGTCGAGCCAATTCCTGTCATCCTCTGTTAATATAGGAAGGTTCAGATTCTGAAAGAATGCCTCTGCTTTCTGCATATCCAAGGGACCGTCTGACGTACAAAGTTCCTGATAGAAGTCTCGAAATATATTGTTTATTTCTTCATGATTGGGAGTCAGCTTGCCTGTCATATTTCTGATTCCACCTACTTGCCGATCTGAATACAATATTCAGCTCAAATTTGGTTTTTGTCAGATTTACAAGAGAAATGTTGTTAGGATTGGACCAATATTCCCTCTCCAGCATTTTAAGCTCTGTTTCAAGTTTATACATTTCTGTTGAACTAATTTCTTAATAGTAGCTGATCGTTGTATCATTACTCCGCGTATGTATGCTTTAAAAGCTTCCCAGTCATGTACCTGTTTCAAACTATTGTTGTTTGTTTCAAAGAATATCGTAATGTGTGTTTCAAGGAATTCACAAAACACCTTGTCAAGTTTAATCACGTCTGAGTGTTTTTGTTTAAGATAATTCAATACCTTACATCTTTTTAAATATGTACCTAGTCCCATTGAATTCCACAACATAACTTTAATCATGTTGTTCATGGGGTGGCAGGGTAGCCTAGTGGTTAGAGTGTTGGACTAGTAACCGCAAGGTTGCAAGTTCAAACCTCTGAGCTGACAAGGTACAAATCTGTTGTTCTGCCCCTGAACAGGCAGTTAACCCACTGTTTTAGGCCGTCATTGAAAATAAGAATTTGTTCTTAACTGACTTGCCTAGTTAAATAAAGGTAAAAAGTACATATCTGAAAGGTTGTAAATATATTATTACCACAACCTAACAAGTTTTAGAATATTTTAAATCGATATATTTCTGATAGCCACTGCTTAGCGAATCAATGAAAGTAAAGGCCTTCGTCCGTGTGAAGTGTCCCTCGGTCTTCCGGGTGCTTGCGCCAACTAGAATTAGCACGTTTTTACCAACGCCAAATATAGGCATGACCATATACATTTTGAAATGACAGATATGACATGTAATAGAGATGACATAAATCAACCAAAACATTGAACATAAAGACAGGCTGATCATTATTTTCCGCAAAGAGAAGAGATGACATTTCTCGTGTAGACTGATACATGAACTGAATAACTCAAAAAGAAAGGAATGTAAACTGTGGTCAGCCACAAAAGAAAGACAGTCAAAGTAATGATAAAATAAAATAAGCTGACTAACACTTGGTTGTGCCCATCACTCATGACATATTGCCCCACTATTGCTGTTATTAGAATGAAAACTTAAAATAATATATATGTTTATCCCCACTATAGCCATAATACAGAATGAAGGTCATCTTAGGTTTCATTACATACAGTCGAGAAGAACTACTGAATATAAGATCAGCGTCAACTCACCATCAGTACTACCAAGAATATGTTTTTCGCGACGCGGATCCTGTGTTCTGCCTTTCAACCGGGACAACGGAATGGATCCTATGCGGCAACCCCAAAAAACGACTCCGAAAAAGAGGGAAACGAGGCGGTCTTCTGGTCAGACTCCGGAGACGGGCACATCGTGCACCACTCCCTAGCATTCTTCTCGCCAATGTCCAGTCTCTTGACAACAAGGTTGATGAAATCCGAGCAAGGGTAGCATTCCAGAGGGACATCAGAGACTGTAACGTTCTTTGCTTCACGGAAACATGGCTCACTGGAGAGACGCTATCCGAGGCGGTGCAGCCAGCGGGTTTCTCCACGCATCGCGCCGACAGAAACAAACATCTTTCTGGTAAGAAGAGGGGCGGGGGCGTATGCCTTATGGCTAACGAGACATGGTGTGATGAAAGAAACATACAGGAACTCAAATCCTTCTGTTCACCTGATTTAGAATTCCTCACAATCAAATGTAGACCGCATTATCTACCAAGAGAATTCTCTTCGATTATAATCACAGCCGTATATATCTCCCCAAGCAGACACATCGATGGCTCTGAACGAACTTTATTTGACTCCTTGCAAACTGGAATCCATTTATCCGGAGGCTGCATTCATTGTAGCTGGGGATTTTAACAAGGCTAATCTGAAAACAAGACTCCCTAAATTGTATCAGCATATTGATTGCGCAACCAGGGGTGGAAAAACCTTGGATCATTGTTACTCTAACTTCCGCGACGCATATAAGGCCCTGCCCCGCCCTCCTTTCGGAAAAGCTGACCACGACTCCATTTTGTTGATCCCTGCCTACAGACAGAAACTAAAACAAGAGGCTCCCACGCTGAGGTCTGTCCAACGCTGGTCCGACCAAGCTGACTCCACACTCCAAGACTGCTTCCATCACGTGGACTGGGAGATGTTTCGTAATTGCGTCAGATAACAATATTGCCGAATACGCTGATTCGGTGTGCGAGTTCATTAGAACGTGCGTTGAAGATGTCATTCCCATAGCAACGATTAAAACATTCCCTAACCAGAAACCGTGGATTGACGGCAGCATTCGCGTGAAACTGAAAGCGCGAACCACTGCTTTTAATCAGGGCAAGGTGACTGGTAACATGACCGAATACAAACAGTGCAGCTATTCCCTCCGCAAGGCTATCAAACAAGCTAAGCGTCAGTACAGAGACAAAGTAGAATCTCAATTCAACGGCTCAGACACAAGAGGCATGTGGCAGGGTCTACAGTCAATCACGGACTACAAGAAGAAATCCAGCCCAGTCACGGACCAGGATGTCTTGCTCCCAGGCAGACTAAATAACTTTTTGCCCGCTTTGAGGACAATACAGTGCCACTGACACGGCCTGCAACGAAAACATGCGGACTCTCCTTCACTGCAGCCGAGGTGAGTAAGACATTTAAACGTGTTATCCCTCGCAAGGCTGCAGGCCCAGACGGCATCCCCAGCCGCGCCCTCAGAGCATGCGCAGACCAGCTGGCCGGTGTGTTTACGGACATATTCAATCAATCCCTATACCAGTCTGCTGTTCCCACTTGCTTCAAGAGGGCCACCATTGTTCCTGTCCCCAAGAAAGCTAAGGTAACTGAGCTAAACGACTACCGCCCCGTAGCACTCTCTTCCGTCATCATGAAGTGCTTTGAGAGACTAGTCAAGGACCATATCACCTCCACCCTACCTGACACCCTAGACCCACTCTAATTTGCTTACCGCCCAAATAGGTCCACAGACGATGCATTCTCAACCACACTGCACACTGCCCTAACCCATCTGGACAAGAGGAATACCTATGTGAGAATGCTGTTCATCGACTACAGCTCGGCATTCAACACCATAGTACCCTCCAAGCTCGTCATCAAGCTCGAGACCCTGGGTCTCGACACCGCACTGTGCAACTGGGTACTGGACTTCCTGACAGGCCGCCCCCAGGTGGTGAGGGTAGGCAACAACAACTCCACCCCGCTGATCCTCAACACTGGGGCCCCACAAGGGTGCGTTCTGAGCCCTCTCCTGTACTCCCTGTTCACCCACGACTGCGTGGCCACGCACGCCTCCAACTCAATCATCAAGTTTGCGGACGACACAACAGTGGTAGGCTTGATTACCAACAACGACGAGACGGTCTACAGGGAGGAGGTGAAGGCCCTCGGAGTGTGGTGTCAGGAAAATAACCTCACACTCAACGTCAACAAAACTAAGGAGATGATTGTGGACTTCAGGAAACAGCGGAGGGAACACCCCCGATCCACATCGATGGAACAGTAGTGGAGAGGGTAGCAAGTTTTAAGTTCCTCGGCATACACATCACAGACAAACTGAATTGGTCCACTCACACAGACAGCATCGTGAAGAAGGCGCAGCAGCGCCTCTTCAACCTCAGGAGGCTGAAGAAATTCGGCTTGTCACCAAAAGCACTCACAAACTTCTACAGATGCACAATCGAGAGCATCCTGGCGGGCTGTATCACCGCCTGGTACGGCAACTGCTCCGCCCACAACCGTAAGGCTCTCCAGAGGGTAGTGAGGTCTGCACAACGCATCACCGGGGGCAAACTACCTGCCCTCCAGGACACCTACACCACCCGATGTTACAGGAAGGCCATAAAGATCATCAAGGACATCAACCACCCGAGCCACTGCCTGTTCACCCCGCTATCATCCAGAAGGCGAGGTCAGTACAGGTGCATCAAAGCTGGGACCGAGAGACTGAAAAACAGCTTCTATCTCAAGGCCATCAGACTGTTAAACAGCCACCACTAACATTGAGTGGCTGCTGCCAACACACTGACACTGACACTGACTCAACTCCAGCCACTTTAATAATGGGAATTGATGGGAAATGATGTAAATATATCACTAGCCACTTTAAACAATGCTACCTTATATAATGTTACTTACCCTACATTATTCATCTCATATGCATACGTATAAACTGTACTCTATATCATCGACTGCATCCTATGTAATACATGTATCACTAGCCACTTTAACTATGCCACTTTGTTTACATACTCATCTCATATGTATATACTGTACTCGATACCATCTACTGTATCTTGACCATGCTGCTCTGTACCATCACTCATTCATATATCCTTATGTACATATTCTTTATCCCCTTACACTGTGTATAAGACAGTAGTTTTGGAATTGTTAGTTAGATTACATGTTGGTTATTACTGCATTGTCGGAACTAGAAGCACAAGCACTTCGCTACACTCGCATTAACATCTGCTAACCATGTGTATGTGACAAATAAAATTTGATTTGATTTGATTTATGCTTGGACTATAGTCCTGCTTAATCTAGTACTATAATGATGTCAGCTGTAAACCAGAAAGATACATTTTGGGCAGCATTTGTGGCATAAACACTCGATGAGACAGTTACTCACAACATTGGAAGTTCTATCTCCTTTACAGAAAAATGTTAGTCCATCAGTGATAAACCATTGCCAACATATGGAACTTCCATAGCCTACCACACTATTCATTTTTTTAGGCCTCATTGACGTCCAAGACACACTTCTTTGCCTCTTTTGGGTTTGTGAAACGATGTAATGATCCTCTCAAAGTAACCCAGAACATAGCAGGATATTGCAGCGACTATTTCAGTTCCTGTTTCATGCACATATGCCTCACCTCCGAGAAGGCATTTCTCTTGTCTTGAACCTCTTTGGAAAAGTCATGGAAAAACTCCACTTTTGTCCCCTTCCATTGAAAAGTCCTAAGCCCTTTGGTTCTGAGCCGGACCTTCTCCTTGTCAGTGTATGGTAAGAATTTCACCAGGATAAGCCAGGGGTTGCGTGGGGCTAGTCCTGGGCGCAGTGTTGACGGTGTCCGATGTGTTCTCTCAATGGGCATGTTGTTAAATTGATCCTGTGTCTTATCAAATAGGTTGCATAAAATGTCTTTCACACAATCTTCTGTAATTATGTGGATTTCGGGAACGTTTGGAACCACCAATACTCTTCCTAGAGCTGGCCAAACTGAGCAACTAGAGGAGAAGGTATCCCGATGGTCACTTTGACAGAGCTCTAGAGTTCCTCTGTGGAGATGGGAGAACCTTCCAGAAGGACAACCATCTCTGCAGCACTCCACCAATCAGGCCTTTATGGCAGTGTTCAGATGGAAGCCAATCCTCAGTAAAAGGCACATGACAGCCTACTTTGAGTTTGCCAAAAGGTTAACCATTCATACATGATGTAATATTAATTCATGCCATTAATAAATGGTATTCATATATCATTTATTTTGTATAAGGTATGACAAAGATAAGCATTAACACACTAATATTCTTAGAGAGCTCTCCTTCACAATATTACCAGGAGAATGTTTGTTACTATCAGGATAATAATGATAACAAACAGAACAAATGTTATGTACTTCAGTTTGATTCTCTTGAGAAGGAGAAAAAGAAGGAGAAGGGAATTCTTAAGGCACATTAATTGATAGTACTGTACCTACATTTGGTGACCTGCATGATGAGTAGATGATGTTTACAATATTTTTGACATTTCATGCAGTCTTTAATAGAACGCAGCATTTCAAATGTCTTACCTTCAATGTACATTCATTGGCTAAGGAGAACCACACAACATTTAGACATTCTGAGTGGAAAACTTATCTGAAATTGAAATTGAAAACATGTTCTACTCAAATCTCTTCCCATTTCTACACTGACATTGAATCATGAGATATGAGATATGAGATATCATGAGATATGCACCATTTCCAAAATATCATGTATTATACCAGAATATTCAAAGGGTGGCTACTTTGAAGAATCTCAAATATATTCAGAAGCTCCTTTGCTGTTGTTCTGGGATTCATTTGCACTTTTCGCACAAAAGTACTTTCATCTCTAGGAGACAGCACGCATCTCCTTCTTGAGCGGTATGACGGCTGCGTGGTCCCATGGTGTTTATACTTGTGTACTATTGTTTGTACAGATGAACGTGGTACCTTCAGGCGTTTGGAAATTGCTCCCATGGATGAACCAGACTTGAGGTCTTGGCTAATTTCTTTTGATTTTCCCATGATGTCATGATAAGAGGCACTTAGTTTGAAGGTAGGCCTTGAAATACATCCACTGGTACACCACCAATTGACTCAAATGATGTAAATTAGCCTATCAGAAGCTTCTAAAGCCATGACATAATTTTCTGGAATTTTCTAAGCTGTTTAAAGGCACCGTCAATTTAGTGTATGTAAACTTCTGACCCACTGGAATTGTGATATAGTGAATTATAAGTGAAATAATCTGTCTGTAAACATTTGTTGTAAAAATTACTTGTGTCATGCACAAAGTAGATGTCCTAATCGACTTGCCAAAACTATAGTTTGTTAACAATACATTTGTGGAGTGGTTGAAAAATGAGTTTTAATGACTACAACCTAAGTCTATGTAAACTTCCTACTTCAACTGTATATATATATATATATATATTTCACCTTTATTTAACCAGGTTGGCAAGTTGAGAACAAGTTCTCATTTACAATTGCGACCTGGCCAAGATAAAGCAAAGAAGTTTGACACATACAACGACACATAGTTACACATGGAGTAAAACAAACATACAGTCAATAATACAGTAGAAACAAGTCTATATACGATGTGAGCAAATGAGGTGAGATAAGGGAGGTAAAGGCAAAAAAAGGCCATGGTGGCGAAGTAAATACAATATAGTGAGTAAAACGCTGGAATGGTAGATTTGCATTGGAAGAATGTACAAAGTAGAAATAAAAATAATGGGGTGCAAAGGAAAAAAAAAAATAAAAAAAATAAATACAGTAGGGAAAGAGGTAGTTGTTAGGGCTAAATTATAGGTGGGCTATGTACAGGTGCAGTAATATGTGAGCTGCTCTGACAGCTGGTGCTTAAAGCTAGTGAGGGAGATAACTGTTTCCAGTTTCAGAGATTTTTGTAGTTCGTTCCAGTCATTGGCAGCAGAGAACTGAAAGGAGAGGCGACCAAAGAAAGAATTGGTTTTGGGGGTGACCAGAGAGATATACCTGCTGGAGCGCGATGGTGGGTAGTATATGGGGCTTTGGTGACAAAACGGATGGCACTGTGATAGACTGCATCCAATTTGTTGAGTAGGGTATTGGAGGCTATTTTGTAAATGACATCGCCGAAGTCGAGGATTGGTAGGATGGTCAGTTGAGGTATGAGGTATGTAGAGTCAGAACGATCTGTACATTGTGTAACCCTTTCATTGTGTAAGATGGGTTTCTGACTGATGGAGCCTGACACATTCAGCTAAACTACTATTCCTTTTAATCCTGTGGTAACATATATATACTTTACAGAGGAAACAGATGTATGGAGGGTTCAAATATTAGAGTTTATTATGATAAAAAAAAACATAAACATACAGCGAACAAGGGATCTTCTATCAGAGAATTTATATTAATTAAAAGCACAAGTAAAATGTTTGAATGCATTACCGGATAATCATATAACTCTAACATATAGACATTGTCAAAATGACATACATTTCAGTTATTAACAGTCCTTTTATTACAAAGAGTAAACTGGTTCTGCTTGGGAGTCTTTGTGACAGTGGTGATACTGTGTTTCTCACTCCTGCTGAAGGTACCTGACCTCAGAGTACACTGCATCCTCTCTGCTGGTCTTCCCTCTTGTTCTTCTGGAGGAAGAAGAGTTCTTCTTGGGAGTGAAACTCACAGCAGCATAGTTCAACATGTCACTGTCTTGATTCTGTGAGAGGTGAAACCATGGCAAAATGCATTATGATGCTAGTATGAACTGCTATATGACATTTGATTTTCTCCTCTACAAAAGACCTGTCAAACACACTGTACACCCACTAAATGACCTTGTAGTCAGTGGAACAGTGACAGAGAGAAAGTCCATGGAAATAAGTAACAACCATCACAAAGAAAAGTAAGTTACATCTAGTACAGTAATCTATTACTTCCAAGCTGAATACTAGTTGTAAGGAAACCTAAATGGACAGTTGTAAAGAGACACTTATGTAAAAACGGAGAATATATTCATGAACTTTTTTGAATTTACCTGATTCCCCTGGGATGTTGGACCTTCTTCCCTCCCTTCAGAGATTGAAACAGAGGAAGGCCATTTATTATTTTTAATACAATACATTTTCCTACCTCATGTAGTTAATCGACAATGCTTATAAGTTAGATATTAAATTGGCACTGACAGACTTGACATTTTATACATATACATGAAACAGACACGATATAAAGTAAAATAATTACCTCTGTGATGTCTGTTCAGATTCTTGTAAAGTGCCCAGGCAAGCAGAAGGGTCACTGTCCCAAGAACGATGTTGGACACGACCAAGGCAAGAACAGTAGGACTTAGATCAAATGGAGAATAATGCTCTGGAACTGTGAAAAGGTATCAGTAGATTCATATTGTATTCATGAACGCTTAGGTAAAATATGATACTAGTAAACTAGTCAATTTCAAAGTAAAAGTCCCCATTGTAGAGACAAACACTTTTTACCAAATACATTGTGCAAAAATAAAGGTCCTACTAAAACTAAGGCTTCTGTGTTATAGGGGCATGAATTGTTTGAAACAAAAAGCATTCATTTTGAGCCAGGTGGCATACATTAAAATGTATTTGTGGCAATGTATAGCAGAGGAAATTGGAATTACCTTGAATGTCCAGCTTGGTCCCATTCCCAAACAGTATCTCCCCACATAAGGCCACAGCACAGTAGTACGTCCCAGCATCAGAGAGGCTGAGGTTCCTCTTGGGGAGGTTGTAGACACAGCTCTGTGTAGGAGACCCAGCCTCAGGGCTCTTCTCACACTGATCACTCCTGTCTCCATGGGTGTACATGATTCCTGGAGGGGATTCTCCTGAGCCACGTCTAAACCAATAGACACGGTCTTCTCCTGCACAGGACTCAGTGTGAATTGTACAGTTCAGAGTCACAACGTCTCCTGGCTGGACTGACTCAGACACAGATTGCTGGAGTATAGGCATGTTTCTGGAACCTGACAAAAAGGTAAACTAACCCATTAATTTCTAGATTATCACGGTAGCGAGCATTTTAATTTATCATTTGTTAAATTAAGATCTCATCTGATTAACATAATAGCACATTTTTACACCGTATATCTGTAAATTCAGATTTAAAACAAAAACTTTCTACGTACCTTCTACAATGAGAATAACTCCTTTTCCAAACTCCACCCTATTGGTATAAGCATTTCCACAGTAGTAAGTGCCGGAATCAGAGAGTTGCATGTCTGAGATCCTTAGGTGATTCCTTTTTGGGCCATTTTGCACTGAGAAGCGAGGGTTATCCTTAAACTCATGGTAGAATGTTGCATTCCTGTCATACTTATAATGAATGGTTGAGAAGAGCTGAAGTTTATCTCCCAAGTTTTGCTTGTACCAGGAGAAATGCATGGCCATGTCGCCTTCATAGAAGCAACGCAAAATCATTGTGTCTCCAATTTTGGCTGACTTGAGACCACTCTCCTGACGTATGGATAAAGATTCAATCCCAGCTACCCCATGAACTAGAGAACATAAACATATATTAGCTGTTACACATCTCAAATACAACTTTGGATTGTGTCTATAAAATAGTAAGCAGTGAAATCATCACATAAGCAGTGAATAATTAAAGATGGACTTACCCATCTCTACGAGAAGTGGAAATATTAGACACAGTGCGATCATCTTTAAAGTTGTCAGCTCTTCACAACTTGGGTCTTGAGTGGAAAGAGTCCACCCATGTAGACAACACTTCACCAATGGAGTTACAGGTGATTGGTCGAACTGGACCGCATCATATTTGTTGACGACTCATTCGAGACTATGGTCTTTAACTGTGTATTTTACAGTTCAGAGTCTCCTAGCTGGACTTATAGGTATATAATCATTGACGTTTGGCATCCAATATTCTTTATTACTGCAGCTACTGTTGTCTAAGAGACACATAGTGTGAATGACTTTGATGGTATGACACTCTCATCCTCTAGGGCTTCTATCACCACACAGTCACTTCACCTCCCCAAAAACATATATGGAAAAAACACAGCAAACACAATACAGTAGTCTTCTTTTAGTGATCTCTCATTCAGGATTTACACTCAATTGGATGGATATAAATTCCTCTCATTATATTGTTATTAATGACACAGATTCTTCTAGGCCTAGTTGATAATGATACACGTTACAGTTAACACTGTGGGTTGTGTTTGACTAAGAACTTCTGATCTCTAGGTCAAAGGACATTTTTTTCACATATTTCAGTCCAATATATATACATACATAAGCTGCCTCATCAACAGAGTTGGTTAACTGTTGCTAAAATGGTCAACTTGAAGTGCAAGTATTATAGCCTACAGTATGAGAGTTCTGAGATATCCGGCTGAAAACCACAGAAAGAGAGAAACAGTGAGAGCGAGAGCGAGAGCGATGCAGCTTAAGCCACACCCTCTTCAACATACAGTGGGGAGAACAAGTATTTGATACACTGCTGATTTTGCAGGTTTTCCTACTTACAAAGCATGTAGAGGTCTGTAATTTTTATCATAGGTAAACTTCAACTGTGAGAGACGGAATCTAAAACAAAAATCCAGAAAATCACATTGCATGATTTTTAAGTAATTAATTTGCATTTTATTGCATGACATAAGTATTTGATACATCAGAAAAGCAGAACTTAATATTTGGTACAGAAACCTTTGTTTGCAATTACAGAGATCATACGTTTCATGTAGTTCTTGACCAGGTTTGCACACACTGCAGCAGGGATTTTGGCCCACTCCTCCATACAGACCTTCTCCAGATCCTTCAGGTTTTGGGGCTGTCGCTGGGCAATACTGACTTTCAGCTCCCTCCAAAGATTTTCTATTGGGTTCAAGTCTGGAGACTGGCTAGGCCACTCCAGGACCTTGAGATGCTTCTTACGGAGCCACTCCTTAGTTGCCCTGGCTGTGTGTTTCAGGTCATTGTCATGCTGGAAGAACCATCCACGACCCATCTTCATTGCTCTTACTGAGGGAAGGAGGTTGTTGGCCAAGATCTCGCGATACATGGCCCCATCCATCCTCCCCTCAATACGGTGCAGTCGTCCTGCCCCCTTTGCAGAAAAGCATCCCCAAAGAATGATGTTAACACCTCGATGCTTCACGGTTGGGATGGTGTTCTTGGGGTTGTATTCATCCTTCTTCCTCCAAACACGGCGAGTGGAGTTTAGACCAAAAAGCTCTATTTTTGTCTCATCAGATCATCAGTTCCCATAGCAATGATTAAAACATTCCCATGTCCTGCTCCCAGGCAGACTAAATTACTTTCTTGCCCGCTTTGAGGACAATACAGTGCCACTGACACGGCCCGCAACCAAAACATGCGGACTCTCCTTCACTGCAGCCGAGGTGAGTAAAACATTTAAACGTGTTAACACTCGCAAGGCTGCAGGCCCAGTCGGCATCCCCAGCCGCGCCCTCAGAGCCTTGCGCAGACCAGCTGGCTGGTGTGTTTACGGTCATATTCAATCAATCCTTATCCCAGTCTGCTGTTCCCACATGCTTCAAGAGGGCCACCATTGTTCCTGTTCCCAAGACAGCTAAGGTAACTGAGCTAAACGACTACTGCCCCGTAGCACTCACTTCCGTCATCATGAAGTGCTTTGAGAGACTAGTCAAGGACCATATCACCTCCACCCTACCTGACACCCTAGATCCACTCCAATTTGCTTACCGCCCAAATAGGTCCACAGACGATGCAATCTCAACCACACTGCACACTGCCCTAACCCATCTGGACAAGAGGAATACCTATGTGAGAATGCTGTTCATCGACTACAGCTCGGCATTCAACACCATAGTACCCTCCAAACTCGTCATCAAGCTCGAGACCCTGGGTCTCGACCCCGCCCTGTGCAACTGGGTACTGGACTTCCTGACGGGCCGCCCCCAGGTGGTGAGGGTAGGTAACAACATCTCCACCCCGCTGATCCCTAACACTGGGGCCCCACAAGGGTGCGTCCTGAGCCCTCTCCTGTACTCCCCGTTCACCCACGACTGCATGGCCACGCACGCCTCCAACTCAGTCATCAAGTTTGCGGACGACACAACAGTCGTAGGCTTGATTACCAACTACGACGAGACGGCCTACAGGGAGGAGGTGAGGGCCCTCGGAGTGTGGTGTCAGGAAAATAACCTCACACTCAACGTCAACAAAACTAAGGAGATGATTGTGGATTTCAGGAAACAGCAGAGGGAACACCCCCCTATCCACATCGATGGGACAGTAGTGGAGAGGGTAGTAAGTTTTAAGTTCCTCGGCGTACACATCACAGACAAACTGAATTGGTCCACCCACACAGACAGCATTGTGAAGAAGGCGCAGCAGCGCCTCTTCAACCTCAGGAGGCTGAAGAAATTCGGCTTGTCACCAAAAGCACACAAATTTCTACAGATGCACAATCGAGAGCATCCTGTCGGGCTGTATCACTGCCTGGTACGGCAACTGCTCCACAGGCTCTCCAGAGGGTAGTGAGGTCTGCACAACGCATCACCGGGGGCAAACTACCTGCCCTCCAGGACACCTACACCACCCGATGTCACAGGAAGGCCATAAAGATCATCAAGGACAATAACCACCCGAGCCACTGCCTGTTCACCCCGCTATCATCCAGAAGGCGAGGTCAGTACAGGTGCATCAAATCTGGGACCGAAAAGACTGAAAAACAGCTTCTATCTCAAGGCCATCAGACTGTTAAACAGCCACGACTAACATTGAGTGGCTATTGCCAACACACTGACTCAACTCCAGCCACTTTAATAATGGGAATTGATGTAAAATATATCACTAGCCACTTTAAACAATGCTACTTAATATAATGTTTACATACCCTACATTATTCATCTCATATGTATACGTATATACTGTACTAGCCACTTTAAACTATGCCACTTTGTTTACATACTCATCTCATATGTATATACTGTACTCGATACCATCTACTGCATCTTGCCTATGCCGCTCTGTACCATCACTCATTCATATATCTTTACGTACATATTCTTTATCCCTTTACACTTGTGTGTATAAGGTAGTAGTTTTGAAATTGTTAGTTAGATTACTCGTTGGTTATTACTGCATTGTCGGAATTAGAAGCACAAGCATTTCGCTACACTCGCATTAACATCTGCTAACCATGTGTATGTGACAAATAAATTTGTTTTGATTTGATTTGAAGACAGGCTATGTGCACACTGCCCACAGAATGAGGTGAAACTGAGCTGCACTTCCTAACCTCCTGCCAAATGTATGACCATATCAGAGACACATATTTCCCTCAGATTACACAGATCCACAAAGAATTAAAAAACAAACCCAATTTGAATAAACTCCCATATATACTGGGTGAAATACCAGTGTGCCATCACAGCAACAAGATTTGTGACTTGTTGCCCGCAAGAAAAGGGCAACCAGTGAAGAACAAACACCATTGTTGTCACGCCCTGACCTTGAGAGCCTTTTTTTATTTCTTTATTTAGTTAGGTCAGGGCGTGATTTGGGTGGGCATTCTAGTTTTCTATTTCTTTGTTGGCCGGGTATGGTTCCTAATCAGAGGCAGCTGTCTATTGTTGTCTCTGATTGGGATTCATATTTAGGAAGCCTGTTTTCCACCCTAGTTTGTGGGATCTTGTTTTTGCATAGTTGCTGTGGAGCCTGCAGAACTTTACGTACGTTCGTTTGTTTGTATTTTTTGTTGTTTTTCGGTGTCATTTGAAAATAAAGTCAAATGTACGCCTACCACGCTGCACCTCGGTCTCCTTCTAACGATGGACAGAACAATTGTAAATACAACCCATATTTATATTTATTTATTTTCCCTTTTGTACTTTAACTATGCACATAGTTAAAACACTGTATATAAACATAATGACATTTGAAATGTCTTTTATTTGTTTGGAACTTCGGTGAGTAAGGTTTATTTGTTGTTTATTTCACTTTTGTTTTTTTATCTCCTTAATTTGCTTCGGCAAAGATAAATGCCAATAAAGCCCTTAAATATTATATTAAAATATGAGAGAGAGAGAGAGAGAGAGAGAGCAATAAGAGAGATTTCAAGAGAGTAGAGCTTTGTGTGTGTGGAAAAGGCCAGCAGACCATAGCAAAGAGACATACTCATCTAGTCATTGTGTATTCATCACTGACCAGAGTACCTGTAACTATGTTGCTGTGTGTGAGGGGGTGTTAGTGGCATGCGAGGGGGGAAAAAACAAATTACCTACATAACTACAGATCTATTAGACCGAAGGATGACTGTCGCTGATAAGTGTTACGTTCCTTACATTGGATGCCTTTATCAACAAGGTCGCGAGGAATGGAGGATTCTACATCCCTAACACCTCGGTGGAAAGTATGGTGGAGGTAAGTGGAGCGGGAGTTGCCAAGTTTACTCTGTAATACCTAGCAAATGTGCATGGCGAGGGCCAGGTGGCAGCCGCACCAATGTCAGTCAAGCAAAAACCTTTCACGGCTGCCCAAGATGTGGCCATGCTCATGGTGGAATGGGCCACCACGCCTCCTGGTGATAGTTGACCCTGACTTGTGTAGGCCTAGGAGATGGTATCAACCAGCTAATGGAAAAGCCGCTGTTTAGAGAGCGGCAGGCCAAGATTTTTGCCATTGTAGCACACAAACAGTTGTTGGGTTAATCTCAGAGATTGCGTCTTGGACATGCCCTATCTGTAAGTGTGGACTGTTTGAGATGGAAGGCTGAGAACATGTGCTCTCTGCCGCACATTAACCTGGCACAGGGAAATCACATTCTCATCTATGCCAGATAGTGGAAGCAGAGAATGGAATGCTCATATCTCCACCACCAGGTTAATGTGCGGCAGAGAGCACATGTTCTCAGCCTTCCATCTCAAACAGTCCACACTTACAGATAGGGAATGTAGCTCGCTCACACACTTAGAGCAGAGTGCCAGGAGAAAGGCAGTTTTTAATGAGAGATTTCATCAGACTGAGCTACTGGCTCACATGGAGACCTAGCTAGGGCCCGCAGGACCAGAGGAATCTCCCAAGCAGGGGGACGCAGAACGCGTTCCAGGTGTAGCTGGCAGACACCCTTCAGAAACTACGACGCAAGGGGGTGACTGCTCAGCTTGTGGCCATCCACTAGGTTATGAGAAGCTGAAATGAAGGACATGTACACTTTAGTAGTGGTGACGGTCTTGCCCATGTCCAGATGGAACTGGAGAAATCGGAGAAGGACAGGGCTGGTAACTGGGTCTGTCTAGCGTCACACTGAGAGGGGAATAGGCTCCATCTGAGAACATAAAGGGAGCGGGTGGATGGGGCACTCACATTTCTTAGAGAGTCATGAATAGCTGCGTCTAGCTCCTGAGAGATGGACTCGCCATACCCACAGCTGAAGGGAAGCTGGGTTGGGAGGCCAAATCTGGCAGTCCACCTGCGACAGGAGGTTTGACCTGGTTGGAAGAGGGTCCAGGGGATCCCCACACCACCTGAAGGAGCTCCGAGAACCAAGGTCTGCCTGGCCATCTTGACGCTACTTGTAGGACCCTGTGGTGTCCGTGCTTGACCCTGTGAGATCAGAGGCAATGGGGGGGAAAGCGTACATCAACCCTTCCGGCCACTCTTGGGACAGAGCATCCAGCCAAGATTGCCCCCTAAACCCCTCAGAGAAAACCACATCTGGCAGTGGGTGGTCTCTTGTGAGGCAAACAGGTCCACCTGGGAATTCCCAAATCTAGACCAAATCTGATGGAGGCGCCACACCCCTGGAAGAGGACCTGGAGTGGAGGTGTGTAGCATGGTTTGTAAAGCCCGGCACATGGATGGTCCTGAGGGTAGCCAAGCGGGGTAGCGCCCACCTGAAGGCAACACCCTTCTCACCTACTTGCCTTCCTTGACAGGCCCCCAGCCTGTCAGGGAGGAGTCTGTCATTACTACGGTCCCCCTGAAAGGGAGATTCTCCAGAGGAACCCCCTGAGTTAAGAGAATCCTTTCTCTCCAGGGATGGAGGGTCAGAAGGCACGTGTTCGTCACTTTGAGCTTCACCCTTTTGTCTGTTTTGGGGTGAAGGTAGAATGGATTGAACCATCTCTGGACTCTGAGGCCTAGCGGAACCATGGTCGTTGCTGCTGCTATCATCCCTAAAAGGCTTTGAAACAGTGGAGCAACAAGATGTTTGCCGAGGCGGAAACGGTCGAGGAGGTTCAGGATCTTGGGGTGAGGGACGCTGTCATGGTTAGGGAATTGAGAGATAGACCCACAAAAGCAGTCTGCTGTCTGGGCTTCAGATTGTTCTTATCCAAGTTCACTTATGGTCAGGTGCTAGATGTAAGCCATCATCCTCTCGGTCTCCATTATCAGACACCTGTGAGATGGCGCACAAATCAGACAGTCCTCCAAGTAGGTGAGTATCTTCAGTCCTGCTAATTGGTGAGGAGCTAGAGCTTCTGAGACAAAACGTGTGAACCATTTGGCCAGGGACAGGCCAAATGGTAGGATGTTGAACTGGTAGGCCTGTCCAAAAAATGCGAATCACAGGAGGGGTCAGTGATCTGGCCATATCGGGATATGAAAGTCGGCATCCTTGAGGTCTAGAGAAGTGAACCACTGGTTTTATGGACTGAAAGATGTGGGTTGTGTGCAACATCTTGAAAGGCAGTACCTTCAGACAACATTTCAAGCATCTGAGGTAGAGGATGGGACGATAGCCCCCATCCTTCTTGGGAACTAGAACATATGTTGTGAAGATTTCGTTGTGTAAACTCTGGCTTTGGTTCAGGTCTGTGACCTTGGTCATTCAGACGACTGAAAAGGGAAGGGGTGGCCGTTGAAATTGGAGCCTGTACCTTTGGATACTGTTGCCAGTATCCAGGGGTCTTACACCACCCCTTCCCCAGCAGCCAAGAGGTTGCTGAGGTGGGCTGTCGATTGCCGGCGCCGCACCCCGAGGCCTGACCACCCTTTCGTCCTCGGCCCTTGGGGGGACGCTTCTTATTAGGCACAGGACAAGAGAAGGTATGGAGCTGGTTGCCTGGAGCCGCTGTCAGGAGGGCGGGGATCTGAGTTTGGACACCAGCCTCAAGACCACGACTCCTGTCTTGACCATTGGGTCTGTTGTGGTGGCAGGGAACTGTGCTGGAAGGTCTCTTGTAACACATGAGTGTTCTGCCTTGTCAAGAACCTCCTGAAATTTGGGGTGGAAGATCCGGCTTGGTAGGACTGTTAGGTTGATGAACTGATTCCAAAGCTGGACTCCTGGTCCTCTGAGCTCATTGTCTTCCATAGGGCAGCCAAGAGAATGGCTAAGGCATTTCCCATTCAGGCTGCACGATCTGCAACATTGTAGGGGTGGCACACCAGCTGGTCAGTTTTGTCACACGCCTTCCAAAGGCAGCGTTGCTTGGGGGTTATGTGCTCCGGTTTAAGACCGCCATGTATTGTTCAACGGGAGTCAGGTAACCCATCCAGTCTGGGGAACGTAATGAGCTTGATGAACTGAAGGGGGTGCCATGGCAGAGTTCCCTGATCTTCTGAGCTTTTGATAGTGGTCCTCTGCTGCAGGGATGTCAGTGAGATGATGTTCCTGAGAAACCCCGACCCAGATCCCTCCAGTAGGAGTGGGAGCAGGAGCTGAGATCTGTAGCCCTACTACTACTCTGGACCATAGGACGCGGGTCCAGAGGCTTGGGCTGTTGTGGTGACCATTTTACTGCCACACCGGCAGTCATGAGTCATAATGGCCTGGAACTCAGGTCCTAAAGGCCTGGAACTCAGGGCTTTATTATCCCTCTTACAACTCTGACATCAAAATCCCATCAAACACTTATCAAAACCGTATAATGCTTTTAAAACTCACCTCAATGTGATGATCAATTTGAGGAAACAGTGCAAAACATGGTTGTTGTGGATGTTGTTTCAAAGCATAACACAACGAAATGGACAGCGCTTTCTAAGTTGAAGATTCATTCAAAACCCCCATAAACATATTAGAGTTTATGCAAGCCTGAAAAAACTGTTGTTATACAATACATAGCCCCCTGCATATTACGCATTGCAGAAAAACATCAAACAAAACTGATTTAATTAAGATGCCTTTAGTAATTAGTCAATTTGTGATTTTTTAAATATTTTCATAATTAATTGTGTGAAACATTAACTTATCTATACAGAAAACCACCATGTGTTTCCATATCCTCCTCTCTCTCCTTTATTCCTTTCTTAAGTGTGCAGAGGGGCATGAGTGTGCAGCGAGAGCATGCTCCTCAACCTGCTGTTGAAGCATGGGGTGAAATACAGTTGAAGTCAGAAGTTTACACTTAGGCTGGAGTCATAAAAAATGAGTTTTTCAGCCACTCCACAAATTTCTTGTTAACAAACTGTAGTCTTGGCAAGTCAGATAGGACATCTACTTAGTGCATGACACAAGTAATTTTTCCAACAATTGTTTACAGACAGATTATTTTACTGTATCACAATTCCAGTGGGTCAGAAGTTTACATTCACTAAGCTGACAGTGCCTTTAAACAGCTTGGAAAATTCCAGAAAATGATGTCATGGCTTTAGAAGCTTCTGATGGGCTAATTTACATCATTTGATTGGAGGTGTACCTGTGGATGTATTTCAAGGCCTACCTTGAAACTCAGTGCCTCTTTGCTTGACATCATGGGGAAATCAAAAGAAATCAGATAAAAATTGTAGACCTCCACAAGTCTGGTTCATCCTTGGGAGCAATTTCCAAACGCCTGAAGGTACCATGTTCATCTGTACAAGCAATAGTACGCAAGTATAAACACCATGGGACCATGCAGCCGTCATACCAGATGATAAACCTTGTGTTAATTAATGGTCAATTACCGTGAGGCCGGCAGTCATTTTTGTGACAATAACCGGCTGACACAATTGAATGACCGCCACAGCCCTACCTGAAGCTGTCACCTGCATTGCTGTCCTCTGTGTTTGACTCCACATCCTGGTTAGGAATCGAAGATGGCCGATTGCCAGAGTCTGCAATGCTGTGGGTTTGCGCATCCTGTTGGGTTAGGAAATTGTGAGCAAGAAGAGAGAACATGTCAGGGTCACACTATGCGTCATCCTCCAAATCTGACAGGGGAGCATTATAACTAGTGACACATCAGTAACAGGGCGACGGGATTCATAGTCGTCCATCCTCTTAGTAAGAGATTGGACAGCAGCTAGCAGCACCAGTTGGGTGACAATATCAGTGCTCTTCTCCTCAGGAGGGGGCGCTTGTTTCTTGGCTAACTCAAGGCTCCGACCGGTGGCTACCCAATAAGTTCACGTTCTCTGCCTCTGAAAGGGGTGGTGGGCTGTGTAGCATTAGCCTGGGCTATTTGTTCAACAAACCTAGGCAGTTTAATACTCTCTTCCTTGGATATATCCAACACTCATTGCATGTGTTATCAATATCCTGCATGAGGTGAGCTTTGCCCAGGCAGGAATGGCACTCACCGTGGCAACACAGGAATCCATCATCGCCTGGCAGAAATGGTAAAACTGTCTGTGTCACATTGGTATCAAGGATGCTGGAGACAGACGCAGGAATACGTAATAGTGTTATTGTACCCAAATTAAGGCGTGCCATGTAAAGGCACAGGGACAAAGACCAGACAAACACATAACAAACACAGGGTAGAAACCCAAAACAAAAGAGCGAGGAGTACCTCGAATAAATAACACACGTGCACAATGATTAACACATGGGACGAGACCCATAATAATCTGTGCAATACACAAGGGCAATAAAGCCCAACACTCACAGCACAGGTACTCACACACACTAACGGACATTGTAACAATAATCGACAGGACAATGGTAAACCAAGGACACACTTATACAACTACCAATCACTGGGAATAGGGGCCAGGTGTGCGCAATGAATGTTACGGAGGGATCTGTGACAGTCTGGCAACCTGTGTGAGTCTAAAGAAATCAAACAGCTACGGATAGCTGTGACTGGTAAATTGAGGCAATAGACAAAAAAATACCAACCAGCTACAAACAGTGGTCAATAGTGGTGAGAGAGCAGTAGAGTAATTCAGTTTATTTAAACCAACCAGTTACAAATAGTGGTGTAGGGTTTAGTGAGTAATTGAATGTGCAGGTGCATCTTGGGTAGATGTCACAAACTCAGATACCTCCTGCGCCTCGACCTCTTGCTTTGGCCTGTTGTTTTACTTTGTTTTATTTTTATTTAGTTCATAAGTGTTTGTGTCAACACCTGCTACCAACTAGCCAGCTAGGTTGCTAGCTAGGTTGCATTGGAGCCCGCTCTTTCCTGGAATGGCTAACAAACATTTCCAGCACATTTCCAGCGCTGCAGAAGCTGTGTTTATTATGAGAGATTGGCATAAGGAATTGCTTCGCTGCACTGGTGCCTGATCTACCAGCACCTTCATCGCTGGGATTGCTTCTGTCTGTGACTGCGGTGCTGACTCCAACTATGCTGAATGCAGTGGCTTCGTGGTCAAGTTCGGCTCCTTTTCCTCTCTCTGGATCTGACTGCTGTGGGAGGTCTGGACCTATCGCCGGGAGCAGCAGGCATAAGCTATCCTGCTTCCCGTGGGCCCGTGTCAACGAATTGTTTGATGGGTAGAAATGGGCGGATTTCTCCATTCCCTTCTCCAGCCATTGTATTGGGCAGTTCAATGGTGAGAATTGTCTCAGAGTACAGGAGTACAGAGTACAAGATATCAATAAGCTGCTCACAAACATTTTAAACCAGCATCAGGAAATTGAGTCTATCATAGTTCATTGGGCAGATTAGCATTTTAAAGAACTGATTGGGTAACTGCTTGACACCAACAAACTCCCCATAATATCTGGCCCTCTGCCCTCCCTTAAACTGTGGTATTACATGTTTCAGCAGACTTTAACCCTCCATATCTGGCTGTGAGATTATTGCAGCTCTGTGGGTGTAACATTTATTGCCAAATTTGATATCTTATTTGGGTTCCTGGTTACTTTCACAGGGTTTTAAGGCTGCGTTGAGACAATGACTTATCAATGACCCAAGCCCAGCTCACTTAATCCCTAACATTGTGTCACTGAGTCACAATGCTTCAGCAAATTAACATTATGTCACGGTTCCTCCTGGCACCAGAGTGCGGCAGAGACTGCCCTAGAGACTTTTATTGGACTCAGGTGTGTCCCTGTTAAAAGAGGTGTGTTTTCTGTGGTCCTTTGCAGAAGCTTGAATTGTTTACCAAACTCACTTATTTCCTGAGTGAGTTTAAGACTCATTGTTTTTCAAGTGTACTGTGATCCTACGGCTACCGTTTCTCAGTAAAGTATTGTGTTTAACCTTAACCAGCGATCCCTCGTCTGGTCTCTTCTCTACACCTGGTCCTACCTTACCACGTCACAGCAAGATTCTGCCACAACATGGACCCAGCAGAGATCACCCAGATCCGGAATGTGATCCGGAATGAGCGTATGACGGCACCCGGGAGGATGCAAGGGGTTCCTCACTCAGTGTTCTCTGGTGTTCAAGTACAGTCCTCCTCGTTCCACACCGATTGGGCCATGATCGCCTATATCATCTCTCTAGTCTCAGGCAGGCCCTGGTGTGCAACATTGGTATGGGAACAGCAGCCACCCTCTTGCAGATCCATAGTAGCCTTAACTGCCGAGCTGCGATGAGTCTAAGACCACCCAGTCGGCGGATGAGAAGCGTCCGGCCGACTGTTCAATCTCCGCCAAGGGGCCAGACCAGTGGCTGACTTCGCCATTGAGCTCCGCACCCTCGCCGCCAAGAGTGGGTGGAATACCAAGGCACTGATTACCTCTTTCCACAAGGGTCTGTCTATCATCAAATATGAACTGGTTGCTCGGGAACTGGGAGAGGACCTTGAGTCCCTGATAACGCTGGAAATAAGGGTTGACAACATGATCCGGGAACAGGTGAGACAGTGCCCTTTTGACACTAGTCCATTATTACGGTTTCCTGAGCACACCAAGCCCACCAAATGGACCCTGTAAAGATTGAGGCGATGGCCCAACAGGCCCCTTACCACCTCACTCAAGAAAGTCCAGGGGAACCTCCGGTTTGCCAATTTTGACAGGCATTTTATCTGCAACTTTGCTGGACCCCCGAGGCTGACAGGGCATTCACGGAGCTCAAGGGATGATTCACTTCTGGACCCATCCTCATTTATCCTGATCTGACTTGTCCCTTTGTGGTGGTGGTGGACACATTGGACACCGGAGCAGGGGCGTTCCTTTCACAGTGGAAAGAGGTCAAGAAACTGCATCCATGCACCTTTCTCTCTAAGCGGTTTTCGCCAGCAGAACGCAACTACGATATTGGCAACCGGGAGCTCTTGGCAGTTAAGTGGGCTTTTGAGGGGAGGAGACACTAGTTGGAGGGGGAACCTCATCCTTTCGTGATCTGGACGGACCAAAAGAACTTGGTCTCCATTCAAGAAGCCAAGAGGTTGAATGCTCTCCAGACTAGGTGGGCTCTGTTTAATTAACAGGTTGGATTCCACACTAGCCTATCACCCAGAATCCAAGATTCAGAAGGCAGATGCCCTTTCCCGCCAAAACACGATGTCTCTAATGAGGAGAGGGACTCCAAGCCCATCATCCCCAGCTCACACATTGTGGCCCCTGTGATATGTAGTATTGAGACTACAATCCGAAAACCCCAGACCCGAGAACCTGACCCCAGCGTGGGACCCACTAACAGACTTTATGTTCCGCAATCAGCCCGGTCCAGAGTACTACAATAGGGTCACTCCTCTAAATTAACTGGGCATTCGGGGGTTAATCAGACACTGAAGTTCTTGAGGCGGATATTCTGGTGCCCAAAATGATGGAGGATGTGAGATCCTTTGTTGCGGCCTGTTCCATCTGTGTCCTAATCAAGTCTTCACGTCAGTGACTGCCCGGGTTGCTCCAACCTCTGCCCATCCCCAGCTGGCCCTGGTCTCATCTGTCTGTAAACTTTATCACAGGGCTACCTCAATCTCAACGTCTTACCACTATCCTGGTGGTCATCGATGAGTTCTCTAAGGCATCCCATTTCATCGCCTTACCCAAGTTGCCTTCAGCGATGGAGACCGCTGATCTCATGATTATCCATGTCTTTCGACTACACAGACTTCCCCAGGACATTGTCTCAGATCGCGGGTCCTGGTTTGTTGCATGGTATTGGAAGGCCTTCTGTTCCCTGTTGGGGGCATCGGTGAGTCTCTCCTCAAGGTTCCACCTTCAGTCGAATGGGCAAACTGAGTGGTCCGAACTCATCCACTGGACTGTCGCCGTGTGAGTGTCAGTTTGGGTCCCACCCCCCCATTTCCTGAACAGGAGGCCGAAACGGGGGTGTCATCAGCTGAGACGTTCAATGCTCCACTCCGCTCCCCAACACCAACATCAGGCAAACCGGCACAGAAGACCTCTTCGGCTCCTCCGGCCGGGTCAACGGGTATGGCAATACACCCGTGATCTTCCCTTAAAGGTGCTCCTCGCTAAAAGATCCTGAGTTGCATCAACCCGGTCACCTCTCGTCTCCAGCTTCCCAGGTCCATGAGGGTCTGTTCGTCCTTTCATGTCTCCCATCTCAAGCTGGTAAGGATCAGTCCATGTTGTAGAGACACGTTTTACAGCAATTACAGCTACCAAGTGTCTTGGGGTATGTCTCTATAAGCTTGGCACATCTAGCCACTGGGGTTTTTGCCCATTCTTTAAGGCAAAACTACTCCAGCTCCTTCAAGTTGGATGTGTTCCACTTGTGTACAGCAATCTTTAAGTCATACCACATATTCTCAATTGGATTGACTGACCTCAGACCAGGCTTTGACTTGGCCATTCCAAGACATTTAAAAGTTTCCGCTTAAACCACTCAAGTGTTGCTTTAACAGTATGCTTATTTCCCTGCTGGAAGGTGAACTTCCGTCCCAGTCTCAAATCTCTGGAAGACTGAAACAGGTTTCCCTCAAGAATCTCCCTGTATTTAGCGGCAACCCAGTTTCCCAGTCCCTGCCGAAGAAAACCATCCCCACAGCATGATGCTGTCCGGCGCCGACAGAGATGGCCGCCTCGCTTCGCGTTCCTAGGAAACTCTGCAGTTTTTTGATTTTTTTACGTGTTATTTCTTACATTGGTACCCCAGGTCATCTTAGGTTTCATTACATACAGTCGAGAAGAACTACTGAATATAAGACCAGCGTCAACTCACCATCAGCACGACCAAGAATATGACTTTCCCAGAGCGGATCCTGTGTTCTGCCTTCCACCCAGGACAACGGAATGGATCCCAGCCTGCGACCCAAAACAACGACGTCGTAAAAGAGGCAAACGAAGCGGTCTTCTGGTCAGGCTCCGGAGACGGGCACATCGCGCGCCACTCCCTAGCATTCTACTCGCCAATGTCCAGTCTCTTGACAACAAGGTTGATGAAATCTGAGCAAGGGTATCATTCCAGAGGGACATCAGGGACTGTAACGTTCTTTGCTTCACGGAAACATGGCTCACTGGAGAGACGCTATCAGAGTCGGTGCAGCCAGCTGGTTTCTCCACGCATCGCGCCGACAGAAACAAACATCTTTCTGGTAAGAAGAGGGGCGGGGGCGTATGCTTCATGGTTAACGAGACGTGGTGTGGTCACAACAACATACAGGAACTCAAGTCCTTCTGTTCACCTGATTTAGAATTCCTCACAATCAAATGTCGACCGCATTATCTACCAAGGGAAGTCTCTTCGATTATATATCACATATATCACAGCCGAATATATTCCCCCCCATATTCCCCCCCAAGCAGACACATCGATGGCTCTGAACAAACTTTATTTGACTCTTTGGAATCCACATATCCTGAGGCTGCATTCATTGTAGCTGGGGATTTTAACAAGGCTAATCTGAAAACAAGACTCCCTAAATTGTATCAGCATATCGATTGCGCAACCAGGGCTGGTAAAACCTTGGATCATTGCTATTCTAACTTACGTGATGCATATAAGGCCCTGCCCCGCCCTCCTTTCGGAAAAGCTGACCACGACTCCATTTTGTTGCTCCCTGCCTACAGACAAAAGCTAAAACAAGAAGCTACCACGCTGAGGTCTGTTCAACGCTGGTCCGACCAATCTGATTCCACACTCCAAGACTGCTTCCATCACGTGGACTGGGATATGTTTCGTATTGCGTCAAACAACAACATTGATGAATACGCTGATTCGGTGAGCGAGTTCATTAGAACGTGCATTGAAGATATCGTTCCCATAGCAACGATTAAAACATTCCCAAACCAGAAACCGTGGATTGATGGCAGCATTCACGTGAAACTGAAAGCGCGAACCACTGCTTTTAATCAGGGCAAGGTGACCGGAAACATGACCGAATACAAACAGTGTAGCTATTCCCTCCGCAAGGCAATCAAACAAGCTAAGCGTCAGTATAGAGACAAAGTAGAATCGCAATTCAACGGCTCAGACACAAGAGGTATGTGGCAGGGTCTACAGTCAATCACGGATTACAAAAAGAAAACCAGCCCAGTCACGGACCAGGATGCCTTGCTCCCAGGCAGACTAAATAACTTTTTTGCCCGCTTT
This sequence comes from Oncorhynchus tshawytscha, assembly GCF_018296145.1. Classification (NCBI taxonomy): domain Eukaryota; kingdom Metazoa; phylum Chordata; class Actinopteri; order Salmoniformes; family Salmonidae; genus Oncorhynchus; species Oncorhynchus tshawytscha. The sequence continues at coordinate 21,035,443 of NC_056438.1, forward strand.
GAGGACAATACAGTGCCACTGACACGGCCCACAACCAAAACATGCGGACTCTCCTTCACTGCAGGCAAGGTGAATAAAACATTTAAACGTGTTAACCCTCGCAAGGCTGCAGGCCCAGACGGCATCCCCAGCCGCGCCCTCAGAGCATGCGCAGACCAGCTGGCTGGTGTGTTTACAGACATATTCAATCAATCCCTATCCCAGTCTGCTGTTCCCACATGCTTCAAGAGGGCCACCATTGTTCCTGTTCCCAAGAAAGCTAAGGTAACGGAGCTAAACGACTACCGCCCCGTAGCACTCACTTCCGTCATCATGAAGTGCTTTGAGAGACTAGTCAAGGACCATATCACCTCCACCCTACCTGACACCCTAGACCCACTCCAATTTGCTTACCGCCCAAATAGGTCCACAGACGATGCAATCTCAACCACACTGCACACTGCCCTAACCCATCTGGACAAGAGGAATACCTATGTGAGAATGCTGTTCATCGACTACAGCTCAGCATTTAACAACATAGTACCCTCCAAACTCGTCATCAAGCTCGAGACCCTGGGTCTCGACCCCGCCCTGTGCAACTGGGTACTGGACTTCCTGACGGGCCGCCCCCAGGTGGTGAGGGTAGGTAACAACATCTCCACCCCGCTGATCCTCAACACTGGGGCCCCACAAGGGTGCGTTCTGAGCCCTCTCCTGTACTCCCTGTTCACCCATGACTGCGTGGCCACGCACGCCTCCAACTCAATCATCAAGTTTGCGGATGACACAACAGTGGTAGGCTTGATTACCAACAACGACGAGACGGCCTACAGGGAGGAGGTGAGGGCCCTCGGAGTGTGGTGTCAGGAAAATAACCTCACACTCAACGTCAACAAAACTAAGGAAATGATTGTGGACTTCAGGAAACAGCAGAGGGAACACCCTCCTATCCACATCGATGGAACAGTAGTGGAGAGCGTAGTAAGTTTTAAGTTCCTCGGCGTACACATCACAGACAAACTGAATTGGTCCACCCACACAGACATCATCGTCAAGAAGGCGCAGCAGCGCCTCTCAACCTCAGGAGACTGAAGAAATTCGGCTTGTCACCAAAAGCACTCACAAACTTCTACAGATGCACAATCGAGAGCATCCTGGCGGGCTGTATCACCGCCTGGTATGGCACTGCACCGCCCTCAACCGTAAGGCTCTCCAGAGGGTAGTGAGGTCAGCACAACGCATCACCGGGGCAAACTACCTGCCCTCCAGGACACCTACACCACCGATGTCACAGGAAGGCCATAAAGATCTCAAGGACAACAACCACCCGAGCCACTGCCTGTTCACCCCGCTATCGTCCAGAAGGCGAGGTCAGTACAGGTGCATCAAAGCTGGGACCGAGAGACTAAAAAACAGCTTTTATCTCAAGGCCATCAGACTGTTAAACAGCCACCACTAACATTGAGTGGCTGCTGCCAACACACTGACTCAACTCCAGCCACTTTAATAATGGGAATTGATGGGAATTGATGTAAAATATATCACTAGCCACTTTAAACAATGCTACTTAATATAATGTTTACATACCCTACATTATTTATCTCATATGTATACGTATATACTGTACTCTATATCATCTACTGCATCTTTATGTAATACATGTATCACTAGCCACTTTAATCTATGCCACTTTGTTTACATACTCATCTCATATGTATATACTGTACTCGATACCATCTACTGCATCTTGCCTATGCCGCTCTGTACCATCACTCATTCATATATCTTTATGTACATATTCTTTATCCCTTTACACTTATGTGTATAAGGTAGTAGTTTTGGAATTGTTAGCTAGATTACCCGTTGGTTATTACTGCATTGCCGGAACTAGAAGCACAAGCATTTCGCTACACTCGCATTAACATCTGCTAACCATGTGTATGTGACAAATAAAATTTGATTTGATTTGATTTTGTCACCACCATACTTCACTGTGGGGATGGTGTTCTCGGGGTGATGAGAGGTGTTGTGTTTGTGCCAGTCATAGTGTTTTCCTTGATGGCCAAAAAGCTCTCATTTTTAGTCTCATCTGACCAGAGTAACTGCTTCCATATGTTTGGGGAGTCTCCCACATGCCTTATGGTGAACACCAAACATGTTTGCTTATTTTTTTCTGGCCACTGTTCGGTAAAGCCCAACTCTGTGGAGTGTACTCAACTTATTTTTTCTTGATTATTGTTAAATGCTTTATTCGCCTTTTTACAAGCAAGTACATTTCAAATTAGTATGGAAAAAAAGCAATGCACTTAAAGTTTAAGTTCACCATAAAACACTTCAGGGCTCTTTAACACTTTCCTGGAAGTTTGTCAGTACCCCAGACAGTTTGTAGGTCCATTGCTTGAGTGTTGATATTTCTGTGTTATTAAATCAAAATAATAAATTTCAGAAATTACTTAAAATGCATGAAAAACTATGTGTATTTACCGTTACTTAAACAAGAATTGGTGTTTCGGCATTGAATTGCCAAATGAATGTGTCTTTTTCTAAAAAGAATAACAACACAAAAACCTACTTTGTGCTAGCGTAAAGGTCTTCCATATTGTCTGTAATATGTTGATACTCTTATTTGTGGTTCTAAGATTGATAATTACAGGAGGCGGAACGAAGGAGCGTCTTACTATTGGTCTTCAAGGAAGGAAGTCAGGATGACAGCAACAAAAACTAAGAGATGATAGCTAGTAGATAGGCTAGCAGTTAGTAGTGGTTTCCAATCTCTAAAGTAAAGTATTAGGCGAATAGTTGCTTATTAACTTTAGGGAAGTAAGTAGGCAGAATATCTGCTCATAACGAGGTGCATTGTACCTGTGTGCAATAATGTCCGTCAGGTACACATATCCTGTATATTTTCACATTTCATACATAGAGCTTTCGCAGTGGTACAGATGTCAGTTCAACATCTAGTTTTGATTTGGTTGAGTTTTCAGCTAACGTGAATTCAATAAAAAAGGTCACCATTTTATTGCATTTACGTTAAAAGTTTGGATGAAAAAAAAGCTTTTACATGAATTACTTTTTGCAAATCCAATCAGAATTCACGTGTCCATGCACACCTCCAACTTGTTCATCAAGTTGGCTTGATCACCAACAACGATGAGACAGCCTATATATAGGGAGGAGGTGAGGGCACTCAGAGTTTGGTGTCAGAAAAACGACCTCCCACTCAACGTCAACAAAACAAAGGAGATGATCGCAGACTTCAGGAAATAGCAGAGGGAGCACCCCCCTATCCATATCAATGAGACAGTGGTGGAGAAGGTGGAACAATTTAATTAAGTTCCTCTGCGTACACATCACGGACAAACTGAAATGGTCCACCCACACAGACAGTGTGGTGAAGAAGGCGCAACAGCGCCTCTTCAACCTCAGGAGGCTGAGGAAATTTGTCTTGTCACCTAAAACCATCACAAACTTTTACAGATGCACAATTGAGACCATCCTGTCGGGCTGTATCACTGCCCGGTACGGCAACTGCACCGGCCACAAACGCAAGGCTCTCCAGAAGGTGGTGTGGTCTGCACAACGCATCAGGACACCTGCACCACCTGATGTCACAGGAAGGCCAAAAGGATCATGAAGGACAACAACCCCCCTAGCCTGTTTACCCCGCTACCATCCAGAAGGCGAGGTCAGTACAGGTCCATCAAAGCTGGGATCGGGAGACTGAAAAATAGCTTCTATCTCAAAGCCATCGGACTGTTAAACAGCCATCACTGACCCAGAGAGGCTGCTGCCTACATACAGACATGAAATCGTTGGCCACTCTAACACATGGATATGGATCACTAGTCACTTTATTAATGCCACTTTAATAATGATGTTTATATGTCTTACATTACTTATCCCATATGTATATACTGTACTTTATACCATCTATTGCTTCTTCCATATGCCGCTCGGTCATTGCACATTCATATATTTATATGTACATATTCTTATTCCATCCCTTTACTTAGATTTGAGTGTATTAGGTAGTTGTTGTGGAATTGTTAGATTACTTTATAGATATTGCGGCACTGTCAGAACAAGAAGCACAAGCATTTCGCTACACTCGCAATAACATCTGCTAAACATGTGGATGTGACATATAAAATTTGATTTGGTTTGATCTATTTTTTTGGTTGATCTAATGTGGAAACAATGTTGATTCAGTTTTTTCCCAGTGGGTTGTTTCAGTTATGGCTACAGGACATCCGACATTCTGATTTTGGTGTCGATACAAAGCTTGAAGTGATTCACCAGCTGCGTTATCTGTGTGCAGTGATCGCTTTGATCACTTTGGGACTGGTTGAAACTGGGTTCTGTTCCCACCGTCTTTCCACCATGGACCAGAAAGCTCCAACCATTCGAGGTAGATTGCAAGCAAAGTTGCTAACCCCTGCAGTCACTACAAAAGTGCCACTACATTTATAACGCTATTTGTTTGCCATTCGCTGAACTAGCTCGTGGTGTATTTGGCTTGCTACTATAATGGTGATGTTATCCTGTCCTGCTGATTGTTTTCTTTATATTTTGCATTCGTGGCAGACATTAATCTACTCCTGGATTTCAATATGAAAATAACTAAATACATTGGTAAATATACTAAAGCAACTCACCTCAAAATGGCCAGGAAAGTGTTATAAAGTGCCCAGAAGTGTTATGGATGAACTTCCCCTTTAATTAAAGTAGCTACAGTAATTATTAGTCACAGTAATACTGCAAATAATTTTAATTAAGAGTTAATAAAACGCTAATTGTTTTTCAATTATCCAGTTCTACTGTCTGATTCCAGAGTACACCGTCTCTTCCTCCATGTTGCTTCTCTGTCTTCTAGACCTGTTCTTCTTGTTGCTCAGATTCAGAGCTACATAATGAAGACTGTCTGCATCTTGAGCCTGTGAAGAACAATTATAAAATGGAGGGAGAATGTTATTCTATGTTATATGTAACATTTCATGGTAATACAACATTTGGAATTCTGCTTACCCCTTCAACTGAAGAAGACACTGCTGGACCTCTTGTCTGAGAGACGGGTCCTGAAAATAAACATAGATAAAAAAAGATACAACTCCTTCTTCCATAACAGACACATCTGGTGATATCAAAGAAGACCAACTTCTATGAAGGAATTAACCTGCTACATACATCATTCATTTATTAGGAATGGACTTCACTTGCCTCTACACTGCAGACAGTTTCTCTTGTTCATATTGTACATGATGAAGCCACGGACAGTGAGCAGGATACATGAGAGACCAAATGCTGAGCTCAGGCAATACACCAACAGAAAAGGTTCTGCGCCATTGTCTGTGAAAATAAATATTGTGCTAGAAGCATAGTAACTATATGGAGGATTGCATGTTTTCTCATGTGATCTAAATAACTAGTACTGTGTAGATTTACACCGTAGATTATTCAATAGATGTAAACAAAAATGTAAGATGTATCACCTACCCTTGATGTCCAGCTTGGTCCCATTGCCAAACAGTATCTCCCCACATGAGGCCACAGCACAGTAGTAAGTCCCAGCATCAGAGAGGCTGGGGTTCCTCTTGGGGAGGTTAGAGGCACAGCTCTGTGTAGGAGATCCAGCCTCTGGACTCTTCTCACACCAATCACTCCTGTCTCCATGGGTGTAAATGATTCCTGGATGGGATTCTCCTGAGCCATGTCTGAACCAATAGACACTGTAATGTACAGTTCAGAGTCGCAGAGTCTCCTGGCTGGACTGACTCAGACACAGGCTGTTGATGCACAGACATGCTTCTGGACTCTGATCCTGACAAGAAGGCCAATAAACACATTGCATCTCTAGAATATTACTGTAGCAAGTATTCTCCCATAAAAAATTGTTAAATTAATATCTTAATTATCTGACTAATAAGAGAATACTTTCTTATTTACACTGTATATATGTCAATTCCGATTTACACAAACAAAACAAAATCTGTCTCTTTACCTTTTACAATGAGAACGGCTCCTTCTCCAAACTCCACCTTATTGCTGTAAGAGCTCCCACAGTGGTAAGTGCCTGAATCAGAGAGATGCATGTTGAGATCCTTAGGTGACTCTTGTTTTGGCCATTTTCCACTGAGAAGTGAAGGTTATCCTTAAACTCTTGGTAGAATGTTTTGTTCCTGTCAAACTTAAACACAGCTGAGAATAGCTGTACCAGGAGAAATGTATGTCCATGTCTCCTGCATAAAAGCAACGGAAAGTCTTCAACGTTCGCTGACATGAGACTACTATCCCGACGTATGGATGGCAACTCGGCTAGCACATGAATTAGAGAACATGTAAACATATTAGCTCAAATACAACTATGTTTTGTCAAAGTGTCTGTAGAACAATAATGGATACCTTATGTCTCCAAATCATCACATAAGCAGAGAAATATAAAATATATACTTAACCATGGAAATGGTGGAAATATCAGACACTGTAGCATGGTAAGTTGAGATTCCGGCAACACCAGACAGGCGGGAGACTCTGGCAGCGCCGGAGGGAAGGGCGATTCCGGCAGCGCCGGAGGGAAGGATGACTCTGGCAGCTCCTGACTGACGGGCGGCTCTGGCAGCTCCTGACTGACGGGCGGCTCTGGCAGCTCCTGACTGATGGGCGGCTCTGGCAGCTCCTGACTGATGGACGGCTCTGGCAGATCCTTACTGACGTACGGCTCTGGCAGCTCCTGACTGACGGGCGGCTCGGGCAGCTCCTGACGGACGGGTGGCACTGGCAGCTCAGGACAGACGGGCAGACCTGGAGGGAGGAGACGGAAAGACAGCCTGGTGCGTGGGGCTGCCACAGGACCCGCCAGGCTGGGGAGACGTACAGGAGGCCTGGTGCTTGGAAGAGGCACCGGATGGACCGGGCTGTGGAGGAGCACTGGAGCCCTGGTGCGTAGCCTTGGCACCACTCCTCCAGGCTGGATGACCACTTTAGCCCGGACCATCCAGAGTGCAGGCACAGGTTGAACCGGGCTGTGGGTGAGCACTGGAGCCCTGGTGCATACCACTCGCACCTCTCCCTTCGGCTCAATACCCACATTCGCCCGGGCACGGGCGGAGCGCAGGCATAGAACGCACTGCCCCCTCCCAGCGCCTCGGATACACAGCCCACAGAGCCGGCGCAGGATACCCTGGGCCGAAACGGCGTACCAGAGACCAAACACGCTGGGCTGGCACAATGGATGCCCACTATCGCTTGGCACTTGCGGGGGGCTGGTCTATAGCCCACCGGGCTGTGAGCACGTACTGGTGACACCGTGCGCTTGACCGCATAACATGGTGCCTGACCAGTACTGCGCTTCTTTTGGTAAGCACGAGGAATGGGCTCAGGTCTCCAACCTGACTCTGCCACACTTCCCGTGTGCCCCCCCAAAAACATTTTTTGGGGCTGCCTCTCGTGCCTGTTGCGCTGCCGTGCTGCCTCCTCATATCGCCGCCGCTCAGCTTTTGCTACTTCCAGCTCTGCCTTGGGGCGGCGATATTCCCCAGCCTGTGCCCAGGGTCCTTTACAGTCCAAAATCTCCAATGTCCAAGAGTCCAGAGATCGCTGCTGCCCGATACCACGCGACTTGGTCCTTGGTTGGTGGGTGATTCTGAAACGGCTGTTGTCGGGAGAAGGAGAAGACCAAGGCGCAGCGTGGTAAGTGTTCATATTTTTTTATAAAATAACTGAACATTGAACAAAACAGCAAATGACAAACGAACAGTCCCGTAAGGTGATTGAAAAAAACACTAATCAGGAAATAATCACCCATAAAACACAGGTGGGAAAAGGCTACCTAAGTATGATTCTCAATAAGAGACAACGAACGACACCTGCCTCTGATTGAGAACCATACCAGGCCAAACACATAAACTTAACATAGACAAACAAACAGACTACCCACCCCAGCTCTCGCCCTGACCAAACTAAAACAAAGACATAACAAATGAACTAAGGTCAGAACGTGACAGACACAGTGCGATCATCTTTAAAGTTGTCAGCTCTTCACAACTTGGGTCTTGAGTGGAAAGAGTCCACCCATGTAGACAAAACTTCAACAATGGAGTTACAGGTGATTGGTCGAACTGGACCGCATCATTTTTGTTGACGCCTCATTCAGGCACAATTGTGGTCTTAACGTGTATCTTGCACAGTTCAGCGTCACAGAATTGTTCTACAGGTAGAATCTCATCGTTTTGAGTTGTATAAAATCAGCACAAATGTTTTAAGCAGGATTTCCCTCAATCTTTATCTCTGCAGCTACAGTTGTCTAAGAGACTCAAAAATGTGGCCTTTTTGGAACATGAATGCTATGACACTGTCCTCCACAGGGCTTCTATTACCACACAGTCACTTCACCTCACCAAAAACATACAGTGGGGAGAACAATTATTTGACACTGCTGATTTTGCAGATTTCCCTACTTACAAAGCATGTAGAGGTCTGTAATTTTTATCATAGGTACACTTCAACTGTGAGAGACGGAAAGAAAAATCCAGAAAATCACACTGTATGATTTTGAAGTAATTCATTTGCATTTTATTGCATTACATAAGTATTTGATCACCTACCAACCAGTAAGAATTCCGGCTCTCACAGACCTGTTAGTTTTTCTTTAAGAAGCCCTCCTGTTCTCCACTCATTACCTGTATTAACTGCACCTGTTTGAACTCGTTACCTGTATAAAAGACACCTGTCCACACACTCAATCAAACAGACTCCAACCTCTCCACAATGGCCAAGACCAGAGAGCTGTGTAAGGACCATTAGTAACACACTACGCCGTCATGGATTAAAATCCTGCAGCACACGCAAAGTCCCCCTGCTCAAGCCAGCGCATGTCCAGGCCCGTCTGAAGTTTGCCAATGACCATCTGGATGATCCAGAGGAGGAATGGGAGAAGGTCATGTGGTCTGATGAGACAAAAATAGAGCTTTTTGGTCTGAACTCCACTCACCGTGTTTGGAGGAAGAAGAAGGATGAGTATAACCCCAAGAACACCATCCCAACTGTGAAGCATGGAGGTGGAAACATCATTCTTTGGGGATGCTTTTCTGCAAAGGGGACAGGACGACTGCACCGTATTGAGGGGAGGATGGATAGGGACATGTATCGCGAGATCTTGGCCAACAACCTCCTTCCCTCAGTAAGAGCATTGAAGATGGGTCGTGGCTGGGTCTTCCAGCATGACAATGACCCGAAACACACAGCCAGGGCAACTAAGGAGTGGATCCGTAAGAAGCATCTCAAGGTCCTGGAGTGGCCTAGCCAGTCTCCAGACCTGAACCCAATAGAAAATCTTTGGAGGGAGGTGAAAGTCCATTTTGCCCAGCGACAGCCCCGAAACCTGAAGGATCTGGAGGAGGTCTGTAGGGAGGAGTGGGCCAAAATCCCTGCTGCAGTGTGTGCAAACCTGGTCAAGAACTGCAGGAAACGTATGATCTCTGTAATTGCAAACAAAGTTTCTGTACCAAATATTAAGTTCTGCTTTTCTGATGTATCAAATACTTATGTCATGCAATAAAATGCAAATTAATTACTTAAAATCATACAATGTGATTTTCTGGATTTTTGTTTTAGATTCCGTCTCTCACAGTTGAAGTCTACCTATGATACAAATTACAGACCTCGACATGCTTTGTAAGTAGGAAAACCTGCAAAATTGGCAGTGTATCAAATACTTGTTCTCCCCACTGTATATCGGGAAAACATAGCAAACACAATTGTAACGTCTGCTTCCAACTCACACTCTCATACACCTGATGCCAATCACCTGAATTCTGATCACTTGTTCACACACCTGTATGTCATTATCACACACTATTTAGTTCAGTTCTTTGCACCCCATCTTTGTGAGGTATTGTTTGTTTTTGACACACTTCTCTTCGAAGCTCTGTTTTTCCCATCATCTACTCATCCCATGTATGATAGTTTTTGCCTGCCTCACTAACGACACCTTTTGCCTATTCCCTGCCTGTATCTTAGCCTGTTCGCCTTTCCTTTTGTTATTATGACTTCATTCATTTAGTAGGTCTATGGTTCTAGTGGCCTAACATCACACTGATCGAGAATACTCTACTGATCTCTACTTCAAATGACCTAATATATAGCTAATTTAGTTTTTTCACACATTTCCATCGACTATGTATAGATAAGCTGCCTTATGAAAACAGTTGGTTTACTGTTGCTGAAATGGTCATCTTGAAGTGTAGGTAGTATAGCCTACAGTATGAGAGAAGTAAGAGTTCTGAGACATCCGGCTGAAAACCACAGAAAGAGAGAAAAAGAGAGAGAGGGAGTAAAGAGCAGAGAGAAAGAGAGACATGTGTCTTGTGTACAATAGACCAGCAGGCCCCAACAAAGCCTTGGCGACTTCCTCATCTTGTGTTCATCACACACCACAGAGTACCTGTGAATAGGTTGCTGTGTGTGTGAGGCGGTGTTAGTCGCATGAGAATGGAAAACCCTTTTCTTCACTACAACTTAAAGATGTCTGAGTATGGCCCAAATAAATACATTCAACTTCCTTTGTCTTGATTATTGTTAAATGTTTTATTCATCTGATCACATGGCAGAGAAGCAATACATTTAATTTATTAGTAGCTACAGTTACAATAACAAAGCTAATACAATAACTTAGAGCTCATGCATCTGTTTTATTGTTCTACTGTCTGATCCCAGAGTACACCGTCTCTTCCTCCATGTTGCTTCTCTGTCTTCTAGACCTGTTCTTCTTGTTGCTCAGATTCAGAGCTACATAATGAAGACTGTCTGCATCTTGGGCCTGTGAAGAACAATATATTACTATATGCTATATAGTAATATATAGTAACTGTTATTTTTATTGTAATACAACATTTGGAATTCTGCTTACCCCTGCATCTGAAGAAGAGACTGCTGATCCTCTTGTCTGAGAGACGGGTCCTGAAAAGAAACACAGAAGAGATAATGATACAACTCCTTCTTCCATTACAGACACATCTGCTGATATCAAAGACGAGCAACTTCTATGAAGGAATTAACCTGCTACATACATCATTCATTTATTAGGTATGGACTTCACTTACCTCTACACTGCAGACACTTTCTCTTGTTCATATTGTACATGATGAAGCCAAGGACAGTAATCAGGATAAATGAGAGACCCAATGATGCGCTCAGGCAATACACCAACAGAAGAGGTTCTGCGCCATTGTCTGTGAAAATAAATATTGTGCTAGAAGCATAGTAACTATTTGGATGATTGCATGTTTTCTTATGTGATCAAATAACTAGTACTCTGTGCAGATTTACACCGTAGATTATTCAATAGATGTAAACAAAAATGTAAAACATATCACCTACCCTTGATGTCCAGTATGGTCCCATTTCCAAACAGAATCTCCCCACATGAGGCCACAGCACAGTAGTAAGTCCCAGCATCAGAGAGGCTGAGGTTCCTCTTGGGGAGGTTGTAGACACAGCTCTGTGTAGGAGACCCAGCCTCAGGGCTCTTCTCACACTGATCACTCCTGTCTCCATGGGTGTAAATGATTCCTGGATGGGATTCTCCTGAGCCATGTCTGAACCAATAGACACTGTGTTCTCCTGCACAGGTCTCAGTGTGTATTGTACAGTTCAGAGTCACATAGTCTCCAGGCTGGACTGACTCAGACACAGGCTGCTGTACAACGGTGGTGTTTCTGGATCCTGAACCTGATAAGAAGGTTATTATGTCAGTAAGTATATGTGTGGGTCTTAACTAAACATATGTTGAATACATAAAGTAATATTTGATTATGGGAATACATCATTTTGTATTCAGTATCATTGTATCCAGATGGTAAAGTGGAGAAAGTGCTCAAGATGTTCCCTCAGTTGCAGTCCATAAGTAACTAGTTATTTTCTCTCTAAATGTGTATTTTGTACCTTTTACAATAAGAATGTATCCTTCTGCAAATTCCACCATATTGGAGTAGGAACTTCCACAATAATATTCTGCTGAATCAGAAAGCTGTACGTCTGAGATCTTTAGGTGGTTTATTCCATTGCCGCTCTCCACTGAGACACGAGGGTTACCCTTAAAGTCACGGTAAAATATAGCATTCTTTTCATACTCATAAAAGGTTGTCATGAGCTGAGGATTATATCCGAAGGGTTGGTTGTACCACAAGAAGTGCATTGCCAAATTGCCTTCATGAAAGCAGTGCAAAGTCACTGTGTCTCCAACGTTGGCTGACATGAGACGGATGGCTAAGGATTGTGCCACAGCTAGAATACACAAAAGTACAGAACTTCATTATATACCTCAATATACATGTATGAATTGTATCAATTAAGGTGTACATCCTATAAGCAGAGAAATTTATATGTGTGACTTACCCATCACTTTGAAAAGTGGAAGTATGATACACAGTGCCATGACCATCTTTGATGTTGTCATCCTCTTTACTAACTGTGTCTTAAGTGGAAAAAGTCTACTATGTAGACAACACTTCTACAATGGGCTTATTGGTGATTGGTCGTTCTGGACACGTGCATCATTTTCATAAATGCCTTTTTTCAGCCGACCCTGGTCTTCATAACTGAATATTACTCATATGATCAACGTTTAAAGTGGACCAATGCTTACTTTATTGGATATTTTGTGCAGGGTGGGTGTCTTGATGATGATGTATATACAGTATATATATATCTTTTTTACATTGTGTACTTTGCAGGCACTGAGTGGACAAAGATGTCCAATCCTGAGGTTGCAGTGTGGAACGAGAAATATAAATGTCCATCAGTAAAATGGGTTTAAAGTAATACTGTTGTCTGGTAAGCATGCAATACATTTTCAAGCACACATTGCAGTATGTACCTGTATATGCTTTTGGTATCAAACTCAGTTTTGTGCCTGAGATATCTTTGGCCCCACCCCATGCAACAGTTACAGTTCTCCTGATGACCTATAGGAGGTCTGTTATAGATAGAACATAACTTGATATGTACCAGGGTGAACAGGGGTGGAGTGTCATGAGTGTATATGGGGGAATCACTTACAGGATGAAACAAGTCTTTATTATGTCAGTCTAATGACCTATCATTCACTGAATCAGGATCTATCTGAAGTGTAACACCTGACAGTTTAGTACGGTCAGGGGTGTACCTGGGTGGGTAGGGCTCTTATCTGTAGCCTAGTATACATTAATACAACTTCTACTTTAAACTGTAAATCAACTATCATAGTTCAAGAATGAACATGAACATGCTTTTTAGTCCAGGACCAGTCATAATCTGTGTCTGGGAAACTGGCCCATGTGATAGATAGAGGCTATATAGCATGAAGTATGTCAGTGGACTGTATTTCTAATTGTCATGGTCGTGATCAGCAATGTAAACATGAGAGAAAACACACTGACACCACATAGACATCCTGCTGAAACTATGTAGTGAAGGAAAGGTCAACCAGGCCTGTCCAAAGTAAAGAGACAGCCTTGTCTTGAGCACACAGGAGATCAAAGTGTTCAGGTACCTGTTCAATGAGTGCATGATGTGTGGGTGGGTTTAGCATGGTGTTAGCAGTTGATGTTATTCTTCAATAACACAGACCCAAAAGCAAATCAGGGGGAGAAAAATATATTTATTAAAAAATAACAAATCATAGTTCTTATGCTGGAAAGTAGATGGCAGATGTTAATACCCAAGCCTAGCCTGTGGTTGACCGATTACAATTCCTTGCAGTTAAATTGGGCCAATGACCAAATACCAGGTATCCCGTTTCAGAGTCAATGTATAGACAATTTGGACCAATGAGAACTTGCCACATGTAGCTATGAGTCCCGGACTGGAATTTCTAAAAAACACTAGTTCAATTGCTCTCTAGCCCTCTTGACCTGTAGTCCTCTTGGCCTCTAGTCATCTGCGTTGTGTATTTATCTTAAAATATTCTTACAATGGTAACAGTAGGTTGTCTCTGCAGAAGCCCGCTGTACAAACATTCATACAGGCATACTGTATGTACATAACACAAGAGAAGGAAGAAGTCTAGTTTAGTCCCTATCAGTTGTTTAAATATATATTTATTCATGCAAAAAGAAGGCACATTCTGTACACAGGGATTTCAGAAGAGCAGTTCAATCAATTGACACATAAAGCATAAGCAAGGATGATGATGATCAATTGAATTAGAATATCTTTCAAATCCAATACGTGCAACAAAGCAATCTCTATAAATCATCATTTGCAATACATAGCGATGATACAGTATCACAGACTTCATTCAAAACCCATCTCTAGTCTATTGACACTGGTCTTAGCTTTATCTATTTCCTGGTGGTGTAGACGATGATTATAATGATCAGACAGCAGTGGAGAACTACAGTTCTTATAATGGAGAGAAGGACCAGGATTCTCATCTGTGGATCAATGTCACAATATGAAATAATACAATTGCTCTTTAAATGACATTGACTGACCAGTTTAAAGCTATGATCCCTTACTGATATGATCCCTCACCTGTTAAATCCATCTTCAATCAGGATAGGTGAAGGGGAGGTGTCACACCCTGTTTGGTCAGGGTGTGATCTGAGTGGGCATTCTATGAGGTATGTCTAGTTTGTCTGTTTCTGTGTTTGGCCTGATATGGTTCTCAATCAGAGGCAGGTGTTAGTCGTTGTCTCTGATTGGGAACCATATTTAGGTAGCCTGTTTTGTCATTGTGGGTTGTGGGTGATTGTCTATGTATGTTGCTTGTTAGCACAGTTCTTATAGCGGCACAGTGGTTTTTCGGTTATTGTTTTGTGTTCAGTGCTTTCTTTAATTAAGATATCATCGTGAACACATGCCACGCTGCAGTTTGGTCCGCTTCTTTACAACGATCGTGACAGGAGCAGACAGGTTAAAGAAGGATTCTTAAGCCTTGAAACAATTGAGACATGGATTGTGTGATTCAGAGTGTAAATGGACAAGACAAAATATGTAAGTGCCGGTGTGTGTCAAGAACTGCAACGCTGCTGTGTTTCAAGCTCAAAGGTTACCTGTGTGTATCAATGGTCCACCACCCAAAGGACATCCAGCCAACTTGACACAACTGTGGGAGGCATTGGAGTCAACATAGGCCAGCATCCCTGTGTAAAGCTTTTGACACCTTGTAGAGTCCATGCCCCAACAAATTGAGACTATTCTGAGGGCAAAAAGGGGGGAGGGGGGGACTTCTGCTTGTCAAACATCACTTTCACAAATCATGGGTGTTAATATGGAGTATGTTTCCCCCCCCCCCTTGCTGCTATAACAGCACTACTCTTCTGGGAAGGCTTCCCACTACATGTTGGAACATTTCCGCAGGGACTTGCTTCCATTCAGCCCCAAGAGCATTAGTGAGGTGGGGCACTGATGTTAGGTGATTAGGCCTGGTTCGCAGTAGGTGTTCCAATTCATCCCAAAGGTTTTCGATGGGGTTGAGGTCAGGGCTCTGCTCTCTTAGCCAACCAGCTAATTTGACACACTTTATCTAGTCTGTTTTACTCTGTGGTTAATGTGGTTCTAAAAGAAATCTATCAGAAGGAGGATCCTCTATTGGTCTCATTCTGACAGAGGAACCTGCAGTTGACTTTTTGCTTCACAAGACATGTCTGTTTGAGAATGTACTGAACGTTCTCACATGACATCATCACAAAATTGCCCCTCCCCCAGGACCACAAGTTAGAATAGATGGTGCTGCATCATACATGAGGTGCTTAACTCAGAGGGTTCAGATAGGGTTCATTAGCAGTTATTTGTGGTTTGTAACTGATTTCAGATAACAAAATATATATTACAGTCAGTTTTATATATACTTGTTTTGCTGTGACTAAGCTATCATGGGAAACATGAACAACAAGCAAAGATAGTGAGAACAACATTGACACCACATAGACATCGTGTTGAAAACCACAGAGAGACAGAGAGCAGGTAGGAGGGTGTGCACAAAGACAGCAGGCCCTCTCACCAACATATTATATACGACCTCATCTTGTGCTTACAGCAGACTGCAGAGTACCTGTGAATTTGTTCACTGTGTGGGTGGTGGGTGTGAGTGACATGCTATCGACACAACTTAAAGAGGACAATGCATTACAGAGGAGAGATGACATGAATAAATAGGTTGTCTCACATACCTATTCAACTACTCCCTGGAACTCAATACAAGACTACACACAAACACGAGTCATTGTCTTCGTCATATACAGTAGAGAGTACCCTGCTACCCATTTTATTTTGTATGATTGTGTGTCTCCTCCTGGTAACTAATCTACACTTTATAGTAACTTAGTTGATGTTAGTAGTAATGATCCAGTGATGATGACTGTTGGATGCAAGTGACTCTAAGATTCTGAAATGGATTTATAACGTGATACAGATGTGTAATATGTATGTAATAAATGTATATATTACCTTGTTATAGATTCTTCACAGACACACAGTGTCTTTGTTGGGGCTTTGTTGACAGATATTATGACTATACACGAACTATCTCTGGAAAGTACATTTTCAATGATTCTTCGACAAATTTTTAAACAATTTGAACATTTTCACAACTTCTAAAAGTTGCTGTGACTACTGGTGAAGCTGCCACAGGGGACTTCCATATACACTGCTGCGCCCTATCGACAGATAAAGGAATTTTGTCAATGGTTTGTGAAAACTGCTCAGTCACAATATGTACATTGTCATATCTGAAATCAGTCTCAACAATATAAATTATGTTCAACGTATATTCACCTAAGATGTTTATTTTAATTCAGGCTTTTCTCATGAAGAGAGTGAGTTGTGCTCTTAGTGAAATGGCTGTTTGTGGTTTAGATGCAATGAGGTGTGTGTAGAGAGCACGTGGTGTGGACTGACAGTCATTGCTGGTGGTTAGAGATGAGTTTAGCTGAGAGTTAAATCTATTTATAGCATTCAGAACACTACAGAGATGTTTTCAGGATACAGCTAAAAAAAGAGTTTGAGACAAACTAAAACACCAGTCAATAGATCAATATTCACAGTGCATTATGCAACCTAAGATAGCTTTGTTACATTGAGCATCAGCCTAATACGGTTGTTGCAAACTGAATCTGTGGTAGAAATTTAAGGACAGAGATAAATATGCATGCAAACAAAACAATATCTCTATATGAAATCAGTTTAATGTTTTATCTAAAATACACAACAGTATCATTGTTAAAAGGAGATTGACAGAATACAATTTTAACACACAATGAAAAGCCATAGTTACACATACAGTGTAGAAATCACAAAATCAGTGTGAGTTATTATTAAAGAGCAAAAGTTGATGTTTCAGTCCATGTTTTGGCACCTCACCCCAGAGTACACAGTGTCTCTCTCCATGGTGCTCCTCTGTCTCTGGGTCTTTGGCTTCTTGTGGATGACATTCAGAGCAGCGTAATGGACCGATGTGAGTGTGTCATCATCTTCTCGATCCTAGGAGAAATAGCAACACATTCCAAAGACATCATGAAATGACCTGATAATTTGATAGAAGGATCTGTTTACAGTTCATGAAACTCGTACAAAAAAAAATCACTTTATGGTCTGCATACCTGGGTATGACAACCGGGGACTGCCGGACCACTTGACTGAGTGTGCGTTTCTTTTAGACAAACACATGGAGGAATAATCATCATCAACATAATCATCATCATCAACAGGGACATCATCATCAACATATTCATAAAATGAATTTACCCAGTTTCATGACTAAAACCTGTAATCTATACTGCACCCACAGCTTTAGCATATTTTGTAGACAATGATAACTGACCTCCGCACAGCAGAGAGGTTTTCTTGGTCATCTTATACAAAACACAACCAAGGATAATGATGAGGATGACACAAATAGCCAACGCTACACCCAGACAGTACACCAAGAGAACCTGGTGCTCCTTACATCCATCTGTAGAAGAACAGACAGTGATAGAGGAGATTCAGGACATTTTGTTCATCCAGGCATATAATTTATTCATAGCAATATGAATAAATGTTAGACATTTTCAGAAATGTCAGAAATATCACTTGCGGTCAATGTCCAGCTTGGTCCCATTCCCAAATAGTATTTCTCCACATGAGGCCACAGCACAGTAGTAAGTCCCAGCATCAGAGAGGCTGAGGTTCCTCTTGGGGAGGTTGTAGACACAGCTCTGTGTATGAGACCCAGCCTCAGGGCTCTTCTCACACTGGTCACTCCTGTCTACATTGGTGTAAATTATTTCTGGAGGTGATTCTCCTAAGCCATGTCTGAACCAATAGACACTGTGTTCTCCTGCACAGGTCTCAGTGTGTATTGTACAGTTCAGAGTCACAGAGTCTCCTGGCTGGACTGACTCAGACACAGGTTGCTGTACAACAGTTTTGCTTGATCCTGAAATAAAAAGTTATGAATTAATTTTAGATGATGGATTAGCACATTTGAAGAATTAACATACAAGCTATATTTTAATACAGTTAATACAACAACAGCCTACCTTTCAGAATGAGAATTATCCCATTTTTGAATTCCATCACATTAACATTAATTCCCCCACAGACATATGTGGCGGAGTCAGATGGCTGAGTGTTGGAGATGTGTAGATGAAAAAATCCATTTCCACTTTGCACTGTGAACCGAGGGTTATCTTTAAACTCAGTGTGAAATTGTGCACCACCATCATATTTGTAAATTGTTGATACAAGTTGAGGCTTCTGTCCTACTGCTAGCTTGTACCATGAGATATAAGAATTTCTGTCCGGATAGAAGCATTGCAGAATCACATTGTCTCCAAGATGAGCGTGCAGAAGAGGACTTGGATGGCTAATGTCCTCCGTGTCCACTATAAATAAAATACAGAGAAGATTACTCGAACATTTACTTACTTTAAATACATCAATCCTAAATCCTGGTTGGGTGTGGTGTACAGTGTTTGGCTTCCCTGTGTGTGTGAATCAAACATGGTTGAACATTGATTCAGGAGTATGAAATATTAGAATCCTTGGTTTACCAAAATTATTTTAAGTTGTTAAACTACAATAACATAGATCATATAATGAGACGAACTTACAGGCTTGGATGAGAACCAGGAAAAGACACAACCTGAACATCCTTCAACTTCTCTCTCTCTGGTCTAGTGTAGCAGAACAACTGAGATGAGGGTCAAGAGACAAAGTGAAGTGACAGCATCAGCAGAAATTTGTATCTACATGCACCACAGGAGGCATAACTTTTAGGTTGGCTCCATTGGTTGTTTGAAGAGGAAGTGAGGTCAAAAAAATGTCTCACCTTACATACATACAGTATGTATTCATAGATGAATCAATGATGCTATTCTCTCTAAAATGCTTACGCTACCACAATGGAGTGCTATTTTTCTTCAAGTGGTATAAAGTCAGTGGCAATTGAAAGTCTCCACTAACACTTAAGTATTCATTTTTTATACAAAGTGGGATTGAAATTGATTTAATTGTAATTTTTCGTCAACGATCTACACAACAAAAAACAATGTCAAAGTGGAAGAAATTCGAATAAGTGGTAAGAATTGGGCAAGTCATTAAACGTAGAGGAAAAAACATGTTTATTGAAATATCACACAGGCAAGACATCAGTTAAGTTAAAGCTTGGTCGCAAATGGGTCTTTCAAATGGACAATGACCCCAAGCATACTTCCAAAGTTGTTTTCGTTTGGTCAGGGTGTGATGTGGGTAGGTATTTTATGTTATATGTCTAGGTTTTGTGTTTCTATGTTGAGGCAATCAGAGGCAGCTGGTTATCGTTGTCTCTGATTGAGAACCATACTTAGACAGCCTGTTTTCCCACTATGGGTATGGGTAGTTGTTTTCTATTTCGTATCTGTACCAGACAGAAATGTTTCGGTTTCATTTGTTCACGTTTTAGTATTTTTCAGTGTTCTATTAAAATAATTATGAACATGTACCACGCTGCACCTTGGTCCTCACCTTCTTCCACTTACGACAACCGTTACAATAACCCAACCAATTCAAAATACAATACTGAAAAAGATTTTAGAAATTGAAGGGAAGCCTAATATAGCGGAGTAAGCTTTGAGATTAACTTTAACTTTAAGTCCTTTGACACAACAGAAAATAGGTTGTTAACTGGGACTTTACGACCCCTGGGAAATAGCTTATAGTTGTACGGGTAACATTTGTTAATGTCCAATAAATGCACCTCTATAGATAAGGATTCCAGAAAGGAGAAACACACATCGAGATAGCAAAATACCCATAGAATGTGTTGAGAGAAGCACACACATAGGGAGTAGTGCCATATACATCAATTGTGAGACACATAGATTGTGAGAATATACTGTAGAACATAACTATCATAATTGGATAGCGGTAGAAAGAACACACACATAGAAGGTAAAAAGCACATACACGTAGATGAAGATGAGACAGAAAAAGGATTGGGCGGCTGTAAAAGGAGACGTGACCCCAGGACAGGGGGCAGCGATTCTTTTACAGTGGGCTGTAGATAGAGAGCAGAGAGAGAGAGAGAGAGCGGACAGACAGGAGTCAAATAATTATTGCTACTCTTGGGGAAACAGCAGGAAAGATTTTTAAAAGAAAGGGAGAAAGTCGAGAAAAGGGGACGAGTCAAGAGAGGAAAGGAAAAAAGAAGATAAGGCAGAGACAACGAGAGAGAGAGAGAGAGAGAGAGAGAGAGTAAGGAGAATCCTCGCTGGGGAAACGCTTGGACCTTTAAATTGGGGCTATTTTCTGGGAATTGTCTCGGTAGTACGTGCCAGAGTTTACGACTACAGACAATTATAATAATAGGGTTATTTGCGTCTCCATCTTTTCAATAGTGCTGGTGGTCCAGGGGTAGAACTCTTGCCTACAACGTGGGAGACTCTGGTTTGTATCGCAGCCTATGCACCGATAGACAAAAAATCATTCTGATTGTAATTCAAGTATTGATATGTTTTGCCAGGAGAGATACGGTTGTTAGTGTTTGTTTAAGATATAAACTGAACGTTTTAATAGCTTGTTTAAGTTAAATTGAAAGACTAATTCATTCTAAATAATAGCGAGGCGATTTCGATGTAATACGTTGTCTTGCCTAAATGGTCTGCTGGAATAACCAATTGAGAATGGAGTCGTATTTAAATTACGGAATCATAGAAGAGATAGTTACCTAAATCTAAAGAAATTCTAAATAATAGCGGAGAGATAATGGCGATAGAGTGGTGCCCACCGAAATGTTCTTCATTCTTATAGATTGACTGACATATGTTATAAACTGAGCGAAGTACATGGTACTTTAAAATTTTGTAGAAGAGAAAGTGGAAAGTTTGGTTTTACTTTTACGATAGAATTAAAGCAGAACTCAGTTGGAGTAGGGGGTATATTTTTGCCTAGAGGCAGGAATAGGAGAGTTGGTTGCAGTGTTGTCAAATCATTTTCAGGGTAAGTTGCTAGAGGCAGGTTGATTTGTTGCTAATTGACGTTGCGATATCATTGTGTGATAACGTAAATTTGTGTCATAGAATAGAATACACGTAGAATACACAATAACGTTACTCAAATTGATTTGACAGTTGTTCAGGTACAGACTCCCACTCTTTTCTGTACTTCTGGCAGTACAATTTTGATTGAGAGATGTTGAATGATGTTGTAAGTTCTGTTCAAGATCAAACATTCATGACCAACTATATTCATTGGGTTTGGCTTGTCGAACCCTTACTACTGCTGCTGTAGTCAGCCAACAATGATTTGCAATTCGCTGAAGTTGCTGCTGCCTGGGCACGGGCTGAGCGCCTGCTCCTGACGTCACTCACAATGCACTTTTGGAGCCAGGCAATGATGTTGTGATTGAGGGTGTGACAGGGAAAATAGTTTGTGTCATTTAGAGGGAAAATGCATGCATTATAGCTTTGAGTCACTTTTCAAAAGTTGCTAAAAGTTCCAAATACATTTTTTTAAATGTAGCTAAATTTGCTAAATCTAGCAACAAGATTGCTAGGTGGGCATCACTGGTTGGTTGTGCGTGCTGGGCTATATTTGGTTGTAAGGGATTCAGGTCTGAATAGTTGAATCGTAAAAGTTTTTCTGGTTATTGATTCTTGGTTTGACTGTTTAGGTAACACCAGTGAAATTGAACAGGAAGTTAAGGTATTCTAACATTATAATCTGTTTCCATTACGTGGAACAATGACAGGTCCGCAAAGTGGATTGCAGTTCATTTTATTTTAAAGGGACAGTGCTTGATTGTCTTTTTTTGGAATGTTTTCTGGGGGCTGTAATCTTGAAGGGAGTGAGGGAGGTAGAGGCATGTTTATACCAAAATTGAAAAGGCCTGGAAATGTTTGGTTTGTTTTTAGCCGTTTGGTTTGAGGAGATTTCCATTTTCCTAGAGACACGATATCTTAAAGGGGTACACACATATGGAATATTAGAAGTTTTATTATCTGAGTTTTAATTAAACACGTGCATTATTTTGATAAGGGAATGTTCTGGGAACCTGGGGTACAACATGTAGAAAATGTTTGATGTTTTTTCTTTAATTTGTATAATATAGTATGGAACACGAAGGTAAAAGGGTGGTATGACCTTTGACCTCTATCATGGCTTTCCTTTGTGGTCTGATCAGCGTCATGGGAGGCCATTTGGATAATGAATTTAAGGTAATTTGTGATACTGATTTGAAGGTAAATTGAGTAATTGATAATTATGAACGAGTTTATAGTTCTTCGACATAGTTGTAATTTGAACCAATGAGAAGAAAGAAAGGGCATAGCCTTGGATTAATGGTAGACTTATGTTAAGTATTTAGAACCTAATCGAAGCCAACATGACAGGGATATATGACATCTGTGGTGATTCAGGATTATTGAGAGCATTGAGATAACCTTAATCAACCTATGCAAAATTACTTTAGAGATGGTCACCAAAGACAGGTGATTTATCTAAAATCCACGAGTTCAGACAGTGAGACATTTAGTAAATATTTGGCAACACCCCATATTTGATACTGACTGTTATGAGACAGAGCGACACACAGATAGTAGAAAGGGCAGACGGAGAAGCCCTCCCCGCACTGCTGAGACCTTGATGGTTTGGGAGTAGAGGGGGGGATAGGAAAGGAGCAAGATAGAGAGAGAGAGAGAGCAGAATGAATTTGAGTTGCATGAGGAGAGAAGATAGGAGTGACACAGAATGGGTAGATAACTGTTCCTGAGTGGAGACAAAAGGGGCCTGACACTGAGCCATTGCATAGAAATTATTCGGCACAACAGGTCGAAATAGTAGCATGTACTAGTGCCTGTGAAATAAGAAAGGAGAGAAAGGTTACTGTTTACACAGACAAGCACATAGGCATTTAAAACCATGCAAAGCAGCACAGATAAATCTTAACCAACAGCGCAGTTCAAGAAGAAGAACATATTTACCAAGTAGACTAAAATAAAAAGTTATAATAAAAAGTAACACAATAAGAAAAACAATATCGAGGCTATATTCAGGGGGCACCGGTACCGAGTCAGTTGAGGTAATCTGTACATGTAGGTGGGGGTGAAGTGACTATGCATAGGTAACAAACAAACATCGAGTAGTAGTAGCAACATACAACAGGGAGGAGGGGGGGTCAATGTAAATTGTCGGGTTGGGATTTTATTAATTGTTCAGCAGTTTTATGGCTTAGGGGTAGAAGCTGTTGAGGAGCCTTTTGGTCTTAGACTTGGCTCTCCGGTACTGCTTGCAGTGCGGTAGCAGAGAAAACAGTCTATAACTTGGGTGACTGGAGTCTGACAATTTTATGGGCTTTCATCTGACACGCCTATTATATAGGTCCTGGATGGCAGGAAGCTTGGCCACAGTGAGGTATTGGGTCATTCGCGCAACCCTCTGTAGTACCTTACGGTCAGATGCCGAGCATCCATACCAGGCGTTACCATACCAGGCAGTGATGCAACCGGTCAGGATGCTCTCGATGGTGCAGCAGTAGAATCTTTTGAGGATCTGGGTCCCATGCCAAATCTTTTCAGTCTCCTGAGGGGGAAAAGGTTATGTTGTGACCTCTTCACGACTGTCTTGGTATGTTTGGACTACGATAGATCGTTGGTGATATGGACACCAAGGAACTTGAAACTCTCGACCCGCTCCACTACTTCCCCGTCGATGTTAATGGGGGCCTGCTCGGCCCTCTTTTCCTGTAGTCCACGATCAGCTCCTTAGTCTTGCTCACATTGAGGGAGAGGTTGTTGTCCTGGCACCACACTGCCAGTTCTCTGACCTCCTCCCTATAGGAAGTCTCATCGTTGTCGGTGATCAGGCCTACCACTGTTGTGTCGTCAGCAAACTTAATGATGCTGTTGGAGTCGTGTTTGGCCACGCAGTTATGGGTGAACAGTGAATACAGGAGGAGACTAAGAGTGAGTCTTGGGTGTCCGGGAGGATGCTGTTGATGTGAGCCATGACCATCCTTTCAAAGCACTTCATGGCTACTGACGTGAGTGCCACGTGGCGGTAATCATTTAGGCAGGTAACCTTCACTTCCTTGGGCACAGAAACTATGGTGGTCTACTTGAAACAGGTATTACGGACTTGATCAGGGAGAGGTTGAAAATATCAGTGAAGACATTTGACAGTTGGTCCGTGCATGTTTTGAGTACACGTCCTGGTAATCTGTCTTGCCCAGCGTCTTTTTGAATGTTGACCTGTTTAAAGGTTTTGTTCACATCGCCTACCGAGAGCTTTATCACACAGTCATCCAGAACAGCTGGTGCTCTCGTGCATGTATTGACGCTTTGCTTGTTTGATGGTTCCTCTGTGGGCATAGCAGGATTCCTTATAAGCGTCGGGATTAGTCTCCCGCTCCTTGAAAGTGAAAGCTCTAGCGTTTAGCTTGATGCGTATGTTGCCTGTAATCCATGGCTTCTGGTTGGGATATGTTCGTACAGTCACTGTGGGGATGATATCATCGATGCACTTATTGATGAAGCCGATTTACTGAGGTGGTGTATTCCTCAATGACATTGGATGAATCCCGGAACATATTCCAGTCTGCGCTAGCAAAACAGTCCTGTAGTGCAGCATCAGACCACTGCCGTACTGAGCGAGTCACTGGTACTTCCTGCTTTAGTTTTTGCTTGTAAGCAGGAATCAGGAGGATAGAATTATGGTCAGATTTTCCAAATGGAGGGCAGGGGATCGCTTTGTATGCATCTCCTTGTGTGGAGTAAAGGTGGTCCAGGATTTTTTTCCCCCTGGTTGCACATGTGACATGCTGGTAAAAATGTTGTAAAACTGATTTAAGTTTGCCTGCATTAAAGTCCACGGCCACTAGGAGCGCTGCTTCTGGGTGAGCATTTTCTTCTTTGCTTATGTCCTTATAGAGTTGGTTGAGAGCGGTCTTAGTGCCAGCTTCGCTTTGTGGTGGTAAATAGACAGCTACGAATAATACAGCTGAGAACTCTCTTGGTAGAACGTGTGGTATACAGCTTATCATAAGGTACTCCACGTCAGGCGAGCAACACCTCAAGACTTCTTTAATATTAGACATCGCACACCAGCTGTCATTGACAAAAAGACATACACCCCCACCACTCGTCTTACCAGAGGTAACGTCTCTGTTCTGCCGGTGCATGGAAAATCCCTCTAGCTCTATATTGTCCGTATCTTTGTTCAGCCACGTCTCTGTGAAACATAAGATGTGACAGTATTTAATGTCCGTTGGTAGGATAATCTTAATTGTAGGCAATCAATTTTATTTTCCAATGATTGCACGTTACCAAGAATAATGGAAGGCAATGGGAGTTTACTCTCTCGCCTCCGGATTCTCAGAAGGGTGCCCGATCTGTGGCCGCTTTTCCAGCGTCTTTTCTTCATGCAAAAGGCATGGATCTGGGCCTGTTCCAGTGAAAGCAGGATATTCTTCTCGTCAGACTCGTTAATGGAAAAAGTTTCTTCCAGTCTGCGGTGAGTAATCGCTTTTCTGATGTCCAGAAGTTATTTTTGGTTACACAATAAGTTTTTTTTTAAAGTTACACAAAAAGCAAAAAAAATTACAAAATAGCACAATTGGTTGGGAGAATGTAAAACGTCAGCCATGTTCTTCGGCACCACCTCCAGGTATTGACAACAAGCGGACCGCCACCGGACCCCGGCCCCCCCGGTATTGTCTCGAGCAGATATGGTATTGCTGTCCAGTAGAGACCTGCCACACCGAGTAGAGTCCCACAAACTTTCCCCCCGCTTTATCGTCCCTTTCCCTATTTCCAAGATTATTAGCCCCTCTGCTGTTTGTCTTCTGTTGCCCCGTACCCTCCGCAATCATCTTACTCTTCGTATCTCACAGCCCTTTGTCTCCTGTTTCTAGGCCCACCCCTATTCCCCTTCTCATCGACGGCCAACCGGCGTGAGCAGTGAGGTGCCTCCTGAAGATTCAAACTTGGGGCAGGGCATTCCAGTACCTGGTTGACTGGGAGGGTTATGGCCCGGAGGGGAGGTGCTGGGTCCCCGTCAGGGTCATCCTCGACACAGGCCTCATTGCTGAGTTCCAACGCCGGCACCCTGGTCAACCAGGTATCCGCCCAGGTAGGACACCAGGTGGCGTCCTACCTGGGGGGGTACTGTCCCACGCTGATCTGTTTCACCTGTCTTTGTGCTTGTCTCTACCCCCCTCCATGTGTCTCCTATCTTCCCCATTATCCCCAATGTACTTATACCTGTGTTCTCTGTTTGTCTGTGGCCAGTTCGTTTTGTTTCGTCAAGCCTACCAGCGTTTTTCCCCGTGCTCCTGTCTGTCTCTAGTTCCTGTTTTCTAGCTTTCCTGGTTTTGACCATTCTGCCTGTCCTAACCCTGAGCCTGCCTGTCATTCTTTACCTTGCCTTACCACCCTGGAATACTGACCTCTGCCTGCCCTGACCCTGAGCCTGCTTGCCATTCTGTACCTTTCTGACTCTGCTATAGACTACTGACCTCTGCCTGCCCTTGACCTGTTGTTTGCCTGCCACTTGTTTGAGTTATAAACTTTTGTTACGAAAAAGTCTGCATCTGGGTCTTCTCCTGAGCCTTGACATTCTGACAGTAATATGTTGCTGAATCTGAGAGCTCCATGTCTGAGATCCGTAGGTGTTTATTCCTTTGCCACTTTGCACTGAAAAGCGAGGGTTGCCTTTGAAATTCATTGTGGAAAATCACTTACTGTATATGATCAATGCTAAAAGTGGACTAATGCTAGTCATTTTACAACACGTGGCTGGATGAAAGCTGTCTAATACTCTGTTATAACTCTTATCTGGATAGATAGTCTGTGTAACAACAATTCAAATATCCAACAACCTTTTTTTCCATCTTGGCAATCATACTTTAAGAACCGATTTACCATCACAGGTTCATTTTAAAATATGTTTTTCATGTAGCTTGTACTTTTTTGAAGCATACATTATATGTACCTGTATGCTCTTGGTATCAACATCAGTTGTGTGCCTTAGATATCTTTGGTTCCATCACATGCAGCAGTTACAGTTCTCCTGATGACCTATAGGAGGACTGTTATTCATAGAACATGACTTGATACTGTACGTACAGGATCAATAGGGGTGGAGCATCATGAGTGTATAAGGGGGTAACACCTGCAGGATGAAGCAAGTGTATTTTATGTCAGTCTTGCTTTCACTAT
This sequence comes from Oncorhynchus tshawytscha, assembly GCF_018296145.1. Taxonomy (NCBI): domain Eukaryota; kingdom Metazoa; phylum Chordata; class Actinopteri; order Salmoniformes; family Salmonidae; genus Oncorhynchus; species Oncorhynchus tshawytscha. The sequence continues at coordinate 21,063,072 of NC_056438.1, forward strand.
CATTCACAGAAAAAAGCACTAACTGAAATGTAGCATATGAGTAGGAGTCAGAGGTGTACCTGGGTGGGTAGGGCTCTTGGCTGTAGCCTGGATACACCTTCTACTCTACACTCTGTAAATTAATGATTACAGTTCAAGAATGGATAAAACCTATGATCTTGTAAGTGATAAGATACTACATGGCATGCAGTATGTCAGTAGAGCTGTGTTTCTAATTGTGATGGGTGGAACAATGACTGAAGAGAGTAACTGACTGACACCACATAGACATCCTGCTGAAAACCACAGGATGTATGCAAGTTCAGCAGGCCTGTCCAAAGTGTAGATATGGTCTCGTCTTATGCTCACAGTAGACCAAAATGTCCAGGTACCTGTGAACAGCTTAGTGCATGATGAGTGCATGTGTTTAGCATGGTAATAGTAGGTTGTCTCTGCAGAAGCACTCTTGACAAGCATTCATACAGGCATACTGCATGTACAGAAAACAAGAGGAGGAAGAAGTCAATTTCAGATGGTATCAGACGTTTAAATTCATATTTATAAAAAAAGGTACATACACAGGGATTTCAGGAGAGCAATTCAATCAATTAACATACAACTTTTTAGGCAAGGTCACAGACCATTAATATTAAAAACACAATATGCTCAACTCAGCAATCTCAATAAATATCATACAATACAATGCATAAGTGATGATCTCCAGAAGTTACTGCAAAACCTATCTCAAGTATGGTTTTAGGTTGATCTATTTCCTGATGAGGTAGATGATGATGAAGATGGTCAGACAGCAGAGGACAACTTCAGTTCCTATGATGGAGAGAAGGACCTGGATTTTCATCTGTGGATAATAGTCATCAAATTCAATGTACAGCTTTGTCCCATTCCCAAACAGTATCTCCCCACATGAGACCACAGCACAGTAGTAAGTCCCAGCATCAGAGAGAATGAGGTTCCTCTTGGGGATGTTATAGACACAGCTCTGTGTAGGAGACCCAGCCTCAGGGCTCTTCTCACACTGATCACTCCTGTCTCCATGGGCGTAAATGATTCCTGGAGGGGATTCTCCTGAGCCATGTCTGAACCAAAAGACACTGTGTTCTCCTGCACAGGTCTCAGTGTGTATTGTACAGTTCAGAGTCAGAGTCTCCTGGCTGGTCTGACTCAGACACAGGCTGCTGTACAACGATGGTGTTTCTGGATGCCGATCCCGACAAAAATGTTTTCACGTCAGTAAATGTGTTTCCTTTTTTGTGTCCTAACTCAACAGTTGTTGAAAACTACAGTAATGTCTGATTTTGAGAATACCGCACATTTAATGAAGACATTTTATATCCAAAACGTAATGTGCAAAAATGATCAAGAATATATGTAGTTGCAGAAAAATAGATTCTAGTTATTTTCTCTCTAAAATCAGATTTGGTACCTTTAACAATTAGAATCGTTCCTTTTCAAAATTCCACCTTGTTGGAAATATAACTCCCACAGTGATATGTTACTGAATCTGAGAGCTGCATGTCTGAGATCCATAGGTGTTTTATTCCTTTGCCACTTTGCACTGAAAAGCAAGGGTTTCCTTTAAATGCATTGTAGAATGTAGCATTATTGTCATACTTGTAAAAAGTTGTCATGAGCTGAGGATAGTCACCCAAGCTTTGCTTGAACCACAAGAAGTGTAGTGTCAAGTTGCCTTCATGGAAGCAGTGCAAAGTCACTGTGTCTCCTTTGTTGGCTGACACTAGGCGCATGGCTGAGGATTGTACCGCAGCTAGAATACACACAAAGACAAACATGAATAGCATCAATTAAGTTCTTTGGTGTCTTCAAATTTAAGGTGTACCCCCTCTAAGCACAGTAGTATAAAAGTTGAACCTACCCATCTCCCTGAGAAGTGGAAATATCAGGCAGTGTGATGATCATCTTTGAAGTTGTCATCCTCTTTACTAACTGTGTCTTGAGTGGAGAAGTCTACCCAAGTAGGCCACACTTCAACAGTGGGCTATTTGGTGATTGGTTGAACTGTCATTTTTGTTGATGCCTTATCCAGCCCACCATGGTCTTCACAGGTAAACTGAGAATCACTTACTGTATATAATCAATGCTAAAAGTGGACCAATGCTAGTAATTTGCAAAAACTGGCTGGATGAATGCTGTCTAATACTCTGTTAAAACTCTTATCTGGAGGGATAGTCTGTGTAAGAACAATTCAAATATCATCAACTTTTTTCCCTTATTGGCAATCATACTTTACCACCTGAATTACCATCATATGTTTAACTTTTTTTAAAGCATTTGAAGCATACATTATATGTATCTTTATGCTCTTGGTATCAAAATCAGTTGTATGAAATATCTTTGGCCCCACCACATGCAGCAGTTCCAGTTCCGCTGATGACCTATAGGGGGACAGATATACATAGAACCTGACTTGATGCTGTACGTACAGGTTGAACACGGCTGGAGCATTATGAGTGTATAAGGGGGAAACACCTACAGGATGAAGCAACTCTATTTTAAGAAGTGGTGGGAAAAGTACCCAATTGTCATACTTGAGTAAAAGTACAGATACCTAAATAGAAAATGACTCAAGTAAAAGTGAAAGTCACCCAGTAAAAGTCTAAAAGTATTTGGTTCTAAATATATGTAAGTTTCAAAGTAAATGTAATTGCTAAAATATTCTTAAGTATCAAAAGTAAAAGTATAAATCATTTTGAATTCCTTATATTAAGCCAACCAGACGGCACCATATTCTTTTTTCTTTTTTTTTTACATTTACGCATAGTCAGGGGTACACTCCAACGCTCAGACATCATTTACAAACACTGCATTTATGTTTAGTGAATCTGCCAGATGAGAGGCGGTAGGGATGACCACGTGTTCTCTTGATATGTGCGTGAATTGGACCATTTTACCTGTCCTACTAAGCATTCATCATGTAACAAGTACTTTTGGGTGTCAGGGAAAATGAATGGAGTAAAAAGTATAATATTTTCTTTAGGAATGTAGTTAAGTAAAAGTAAAAGTTTTCAAATATATGAAATTGGCAAGTAAAGTGCAGATATCCCAAAAAACGACTTAAGTCGTTAGTACTTTAAAGTATTTTTACTTAAGTACTTTACACCACTGATTTCATGTTACTTTCACTATCATTCACAGAAACATTAAGTGTAACACCTGATAGTTAAGTAGGGGTCAGAGGTGTACCTGGGTGGGTAGCGCTCTTGGCTGTAGCCTGGATACACCTTCTACACTAAACTAATGATTACAGTTCAAGAATGGATAAAACATTTGATCTTGTAAGTGATAAGATACTGTGTTAGTCTACATGTCATGCAGTATGTCAGTGGGTCTGTGTTTCTAATAGTGATGGGGGAGAACAACGACGAAAGAGAGTAACTGACTGACACCACATAGACATCCTTCTAGAACCACATAGTGAGTGAATGGTCAACCAGGCCTATACAAAGCAAAGAGACGGTCTTGTCTTGAGCTCACAGCTCAAGGTTGTCTCTGCAGAAGCCCTGTGGACAGACATTCATACAGACACACTTTATGTACAGCGCACAAGAGATGGAAGGAGTCTATTTCTGTCCATATCAGTTGTTTAAATAGATATTTATTCATGCAAAAAGATGGCACATTCTGAACACAGGGATTTCAGGAGAGCAGTTCAATCAATTAACACATACAGAATAAGCAAGGATGATGATGCTCAATTGAATTAGAAGTCACAGGCTAATATTTTTCAAATGCAATACGAGCAACTAAGCAATCTCAATTAATCATAATTTGCAAAGTATAGCGATGATACAGTATCTCCTTCTTTACTCCAAAACCCATCTCTAGTCTATTAACACTTATTAGCCTTAGCTTTATCTATTTTTTGGTGGTGTAGACAATGATTAAGATGGCCTGACAGCAGAGGAGAACTCCAGTTCTTATGATGGAGAGAAGGACCAGGATTCTCATCTGGGGGTCAACGTCACAATATGAAATAATACAATTGCTCTTTAAATGACTTAGCTTTCACCTGGTCAGTCTATGATTCATTACTGATGTCACTTGTTAATGGGCCAGCATCCCTGTGGAAGGCCTTCGACACCTTGAGTCCACGCAGAGAAGAATTGAGGCTGTTCTGAGGACCAAAGGGGCGGGGGAGTGGGGGTGCATCTAAATATTAGAAAGGTGTTCCTAAGATTTGGTATACTCAGTGTATATTGTATCACTCCACTATATTGCAATGGGCAGTAGACGATACCGCAATTCAATAATTGCACTGCATTGCCAAAAGTATGTGGACACCTGTTCGTCAAATATCTAATTCCAAAATCATGGCCGTTATTATGGAGTTGGTGATCCCTTTGATACTAGATGTTGGAACATTGCTGCGGGGACTTGCTTCCATTCAGCCACAAGAGCATTATTGAAGTTTGGTAATCTGATGTTGGGCGATTAAACCTGGCTCGCAGTCGACGTTTCAATTCCTCTTAAAGGTGTTTGATGGGGTTGCGATCAGGGCTCTGTGCAGGCCAGTCAAGTTCTTCCACACAACTATCTTGGAAAACAATTTCTGCATGGACCTCTTTTGTGTACATTGGCATTGCCATGCTGAAACAGGAAAAGGCCTTCCCCAAACTCTTGCCACAAAGTTGGAAGCACTGAATAATCTAGAATGTTATTGTATGCTGTAGCGTTAAGATTTCCCTTCCCTGGAACTAAAGGGTCTAGCCCGAACCATGAAAAACAGCCCTGGACCATTTTTCCTCATCCACCAAACTTTACAGTTGGCACTATAAATTGGGGCATTTAGCGTTCTCCTGGCATCCGCCAAACGCAGATTAGTCCGTCGGAATGCCAGATGGTGAAGCGTGGTTAATCACTACAGTGAACTCGTTTTCAAAGTTCCAGAGTCCAATGGCGGCAAGCTTCACACAACTCCAGCCGACGCGTGGCATTGCGCATGGAGATCTTAGGCTTGTATACGTCTGCTCATCCATGAAAATCCATTTCATGAGGCTCCTGACGATCAGTTCTTGGGCTGACGTCGGGTGCTGACTACTTCCAGAGGCAGTTTGGAACTAGTGAGCGTTGCAACTGAGGACAGACGATTTTTAAGCGCATCAGCACCTGGCGGTCTCGTTCTGTGAGCTTGTGTGGCCTACCACACAGCGGCTGAGCATTGTTGCTCCTAGATATTTCCACTTCACAATAACAGCACTTACAGTTGATCGGGGATACTCTATCAGGAGATAAATTTGACTAACTGACTTGTTGGAAAGGTGGCATCCAGTATCGGTGCCACGTTGGAAGTCACTGAGCTCTTCAGTAATGCTCAGTGGCTGAAATAGCCGAATCCATTAATTTGAAGGGCTGTTCTGGTGGTTACTTTCTTTACGATCAAATGAGGAGAGACAAACTTATCACACAAGTCAGAGTTATACTTAAACTAAATCTTTAATCACTTATTAATAAGGGAGCAGGTCAATACAACCCACACATATAGAGTGAATCGATTGAGTGCTCTACGATGATGGCTGGTCATGACAGGTCGACGATTCACGATCAAATGATTCGTTGAGAGCCCAGAGACAAAAGTATTTTATAGCCAAGATACACCTTTTTCAACCTACATGACGAACAATAGATATATAGAATGGGTAAAAAGGTTAAGATTTGTGTCAACAGTTTATTGTGTAGAGACCAGTGTCTGGCCCTCTGACTCCAAACTGGAACCATCTCTCCCTGGTACGGTAAAGAACAGAAACATTAACTCATGCTCTGGAATGATCTTTAGGTTTTATCACCCAAAAGACATCATAAATCTCCTGTCAGTGTTATCTCCCAGAAGCCCATCCTCAGTAGAACACACGGTCACGTTTCTTCAAAATCGAACCCAGAAGCAGACCAGGACAAAGAGAGTAGGAAGAAGGTGAGTATTTATTTACAAGTGAATGTGAATGGGTAGATATATCCAGGTGGCGTAGCGGGCAGCGGTGGTGAGTTGATGGGAGTAAATAGGTGGATCCAATGGGGAAGCGGTATCCTCCGACGACCAGGCGGGAATGGGGTAAATGATCCGGGTGAGTAACTGAAGACAGAACAAACGGAGGTAAGTTTAAGGCAAGCAATACGTAAAAAACAACAAAACAAATTCTATCCAACTTGAGGCTGATACTATGGCACAACATACTGTTCATGGCTAACGATCCGGCAGGGAATGGATGTCAGGTCCGGGCTTATGAAGAGGAGAGATGATGATCAGGACCAGGTGTGCAGATAGCTGATGGGATACAGGTGCGGGTAATCAGAACTCCCAACTGGCTACATTGCCCGGCAACCAGACAGGGTGCGTTCCAGGACGCCGGAAAAAACACTCCAGGACAGAACACAGGCAAAAAAACAGACTCAGGAAACGGAATTCGTGACAGTACCCCCCCTCCGACGAACGCCACCGGGCGGACTACCCGGAGCGCCAGGGTGGAGGCGGTAAAAGTCACGAAGCAGGTCGTCGTCAGGATCTGACGCCGAGGAATCCAACTCCTCTCCGCAGGACCATATCCTTCCCAATCCACTAAATACTGGAACCCTCGACCCCGCCGTCTGGAATCCATGATGCGGCGCACCGTGTAGACAGGACCACCTCCGATCATCCGAGGAGGAGGAGGACGAGGGGGCAACAGAGGACTGAGGAGGAGAACCGGCTTGAGGCAGGAGACATGAAAGGTGGGATGTACTCTTAGTGTAGCAGGCAACTTGAGTCGGACCACAACAGGATTAATGATCCTCTCCACTACAAAAGGACCAATGAACTTCGGTGACAGTTTCCTCGACTCAGTCCGTAGAGGAAGATCCCGTGTAGCCAACCAAACCCTATCTCCAACGGTATAAGCGGGGGCAGGAATACGGCAACGATTCACCTGGATCTGATACTGGTCAGAAACCTTAAGGAGGGCCTTCCTGGCTCGATGCCAGGTGCGGTGGCAACGACGAATGTGGGTCTGGACAGAAGGAACCGAGAGATCCCGCTCCTGAGAAGGAAACAAGGGAGGTTGGTAACCGTACAGGCACTGGAAGGGAGACATCCCAGTGGCAGATGAAGGGAGAGTATTATGAGCATACTCGACCCAGGGTAATTGAGAGGACCAAGAGGTGGGATCAGAGGAAACAAGACAGCGCAGCGTGGACTCCATCTTCTGGTTGGCTCTCTCCGCCTGACCATTAGATTGGGGGTGAAATCCAGATGTGAGACTGACTGTAGCTCCAATGGCCAAACAGAATGATTTCCAGACAGCAGAGGTAAACTGAGGACCACGGTCAGAAACAATGTCACAGGGCAACCCGTGGACCCTGAACACCTCCCTAACCAGGATCTCGGACGTCTCAGTGGCAGAAGGCAGCTTGGAGAGGGGAACAAAGTGGGCAAACTTGCTGAATCTATCCACAATGGTTAGAATAACCGTGTTACCAACAGAAGAGGGCAACCCCGTGACAAAATCCAGGGCCAGATGCGACCAAGGTCGCCGGGGGAATAGGTAGGGGTGAAGAAGCCCAGAGCTGGCCCGATTGGTACTCTTATTCTGCGCACAAACAGGACAAGCGGCAACAAACCTCCGGGTATCTTCTCCCATGGCAGGCCACCAAAATCGTCTGCGCAGTAACGCCATAGTCCAAGCAACACCAGGGTGACAAGCTATCTTGCTGGCGTGGGACCACTGAAGGACAGCAGAACGAACCGACTCAGGCACGAACAACCGACCGGGTGGACCGTTATCGGGCCCGGGCTGTGTCCGAAGAGCCGCCATCACCTCCTCCTCAATCCTCCATGTAACGGCTCCGGGTCAGTCCAGACCACAAACGGTTGCTCCGCTCCCTCCAACCAGTGACGCCACTCCTCCAAGGCAAGCTTCACAGCGAGAAGCTCCCAGTTACCCACATCGTAGTTTCTTTCAGCTGGAGAAAGACGACAAGAGTAGAAGGCGCAGGGATGGAGTTTACCGTCAGTGGAGCTACGCTGGGACAGGATGGCGCCCACCCCCACATCAGACGCATCCACCTCCACAACGAACTGACGGGAAGTGTCAGGTTGAGAGAGAATCGGGGCGTTGGTGAATCGGCTCTTCAAATCTAGAAATGCTCGGTCTGCCTCAGGAGACCAACAGAACTTTCTGGTGCAAGACGTCAGTACAGTTAAAGGGGCGGCCACCCGGCTGTAATCACGGATAAACCTCCGATAAAAATTCGCAAACCCCAGGAATCTCTGGAGCTGCAATCTCGTATCGGGCTGGACCCAATCCAGAACCGCCCGAACCTTCTCTTGGTCCATCTTGATCTCTCCCCTGGAGATTATGTACCCGAGGAAGGACGCGTGTGGGCGTGAAAATCGCACTTCTCAGCCTTCACGAACAGACGGTTCTCCAATAACCGCTGCAGGACCTGCTTGACATGCTGAACTTGGCTAGAAAGCTCCTTCGAGAAGATGAGGATATCATCCAGGTAAACGAACACAAAAATACCAATCATATCTCTCAGAACGTCATTCACCATACTTTGGAACACAGCAGGAGCGTTGGTCAGTCCAAACGGCATCACCTGGTACTCGAAATGTCCCATTGGACTATTGAACCCAGTCAACCACTCGTCCCCCTCTTTGATCCGAACCAAATGATAAGCATTACGTAAATCAAGCTTCGTAAAAACCGTAGCACCCTGTAAAGAATCGAAAGCCGAGCTCATCAAGGGCAGGGGATACTTGTTCTTGACTGTAATATCATTCAAACCCCGATAATCAATACACGGTCGAAGAGAACCATCCTTCTTGCTCACAAACAAAAAATCCTGCTCCCAGAGGTGATGACGAGGGCCGAATGAGACTTGCAGCTAGAGACTCCTTGATGTAGGTCTCCAAGGCCTCACGTTCAGGTCGAGAGATACTGTATAACCGTCCCTTGGGAAAGGCGGCTCCAGGAAACAGATTAATTGCACAGTCATAAGGTCGGTGGGGAGGAAGGGACTGAGCCTTCTGTTTACTGAATACTTCACCCAACTTGTGATATGTTTCTGGAACCAGGGACAAATCAGGAGGAGCAGAGTCACTGACCTGACTGGAAACGGCTGAAGCCCATTCCAGAGCTCTTCCACGCAGCAGTTCAATAACAAAGGCTATCCTAGCCTTGTCAGTGGCGTAAGAATGGGGCTGCAGATCAAACACTAACCCACACTGCATAAGAAACGAACGGCATCTTCCCAAATCCCCTTCATATTTATCAGGCGTCGGTACCTTGGGTTCACGGAAGGAAACCGCATCAGACACGGCCGGTGAGATGGGTGAAACAGGTGGTGAATGAATCGCCAGCAAACTGAGCTGATCCTGGATTTGTGTCAAGCTAGCAGATAAGTTCTGGATTGCACCCGCTATCTCCTGTAGCGCCGTCTTGTGTTGTCCCAATGTCTTTCCCTGCTGGGTAATGGCATGGCAAACGGAATCCAGGTCCGCTGGGTTCATCCTTGGCCGGATCGTTCTGTCACGTTTCTTCAAAATCGAACCCAGAAGCAGACCAGGACAAGGAGAGTAGGAAGAAGGTGAGTATTTATTTACAAGTGAATGTGAATGGGTAGATATATCCAGGTGGCGTAGCGGGCAGCGGTGGTGAGTTGATGGGAGTAAATAGGTGGATCCAATGGGGAACGGAATCCTCCGACGACCAGGCGGGAATGGGGTAAATGATCCGGGTGAGTAACTGAAGACAGAACAAACGGAGGTAAGTTTAAGGCAAGCAATACGTAAAAAACAAAAAACAAATTCTATCCAACTTGAGGCTGATACTATGGCACAACATACTGTTCATGGCTAACGATCCGGCAGGGAATGGATGTCAGGTCCGGGCTTATGAAGAGGAGAGATGATGATCAGGACCAGGTGTGCAGATAGCTGATGGGATACAGGTGCGGGTAATCAGAACTCCCAACTGGCTACATTGCCCGGCAACCAGACAGGGTGCGTTCCAGGACGCCGGAAAAAACACTCCAGGACAGAACACAGGCAAAAAACAGACTCAGGAAACGGGATTCGTGACACACACAATAGTTAACAGAATAGTCTATTCATAACACAACCATTTGATGCAATAAAGTATTATAACATAATCTTGCAGTTGTTCCACCATACTGTCCACATACTTTTGTAGATATAGTGTATGTACAAGAGTGAACATGAGAAGTGTAAACACCTACACAATGAAACAAGTACATGTCAGTCCTCCATTCCTTGTATATTATTCACAGAAACATTCACTTAGTGTAGCACATGAGCGTGCATGCCTGATTGGATACCACAGCCACTCAGCTAATGTGACACACTGTATCTAGTCTGTTTTACTCTGTGGTTAGTGTGGTTCTAAAAGGAAGCAATCTATCAGAAGGAGGATCCTACTTTTTTGGTCTCATTCTGACAGAGGAACCTGCAGTTGACTTTGTGCTTCACAAGATATGCCTGTTTGAGAATGTACTGAAAGTTCTCGCATGACATCACAAAATGGCCCCTCCCCCCCGGACCACAAGTTAAAATAGATGGTGCTGTATGACACGAGGTGCTTAACTCAGAGGGTTCAGATAGGGTTCATTAGTAGTTATTTGTGGTTTGTAACTGATTTCAGATAACTAAATATATATTACAGTCAGTTAAATAAATAACTGTTTTGTTGTGGCTGTAAGCTGTCAGGGGCAACATGAACAACAAGTAAAGATAGTGAGAACAGTGACACCACAAAGACATCCTGCTGAAAACCACATAGAGACACAGAGAGCAGGTAGGAGGGTCCTGTGTGCACAAAGCCAGCAGGCCCACCTGACCAAAGCGTAGATATGGCCTCGTCTTGGGCTTACAGAAGACTGCAGAGTACCTGTGAACTTGTGTTGGGGTGGGTGTGATTTAAATGCTATCAACACAACTAAGCGAGGTCAACACATTACAGAGGAGAGATGACATGAATAAATAGGTTGTCTCCCATACTTATTCAACTCCTCCCTGGAAGTCAATACAAACTACATGTCAACATGAGTCATTGTCATATACAGCCATTTTTTGCCAATTTCATTTTGAGTGCCTGTGTGGCTCCTCCTGGTAACTAAGCTACACTTTATAACTTAGTTTATGTTAGTAGTAATGATCCATCCAGTGATGATGACTACCTAGCCTGTTTGATGCATGTGACTCTATGATTCTGAAATGGATTTATAACATGATACAGATGTGTAATATGTAAGTAATAAATGTATATATTACCTTGTTATAGATTCTTAACAGCCACAGTCTTTGTTGTGCCTTTGCTGACAGATATGACTACACACATGAACTATCACAGGAAAGTGTTTATCAACGATTCTTCATAAAAGTAGTGAACAATTTGAACATTTGACTTCTAAAAGTTGCTGTTACTCTACTGGTGTAGCTGCCACAGGGGACTTCCATAAACACTACTGCACCCTATTGAAAGATAAATGAATTGCAATCCTGCAAAATGGAATTATAAGTTAAGATTTTGTCAATAGTTTCTGAAGATGGACAAATCACAATGTGTACTTCATACTTAAATCAGTCTCTCAACAATATGCTGTTCAAATTATAATATTTGTATTTTTAGTTCAGGTTTTTCTCATGAAGAGTTGTACTCTTAGTGACATGGTTGTTTGTGGTTTAGATGCACTGATGTGTGTGTGGAGAGCACGTGGTGAGGACTGACAGTCATTGCTGGGGGTTAGGGATGAATTGAGCTGAGTGTTAAATCTATTTAAGGTATTCAGAACACCATAGAGATGTTTGAGATACAGCTGATAAGAGAATTGTGTTCTCCAGGTACATCACCCAATTTAATTATATTACTGTCTGCCATCCAGAATTTGTAAGATCATGGTCGAATGAAGGTTTATTCACGGAACATTCTAAAGTCAAGAATACAAAACAAGTAATTTTATACTGACTTCTCACGCCCACACAGCCATACGCACACACACACACGTCCTGCTACGCACACACTGTCTGTCTCACTACCCACCCGACAGAGATAGTGACCTTGTCACGTACTCCCCGTTCTCTCCCAAATCTCTAGTCAGGTCGGCACCGAGCTCAGACAGTCTGTGTTTAAAATACCATAAAGACATATTGTTTTACCCTAATTCTGACTAGGACTACACATTTATTGATTCTGATTTTATACATTCTAATCAATTATATGTTTCAGGGCGGAATATTCTAGTCATTCAATTAACAGACAATTCTCACCTATCAACAGCTAAATACAAGTTTCAGACAAACTAAAACACCAGTCAATAGATGCATATTCACAGTTCATTAAACAAAAAATAGCTTAGTTACATTGAGCAGCAGCCTAATATGTTTCCTGCAAACTGAATCAGTGGATGAAATTTAAGTACAGAGAAAAATATCAAAGTACAGAGAAAAAATAAGGCATTTGAATGATTTATTGGAACTAAAATGCACAACAGAATCAACATTAAAAAGGAGCATGACAGAAAGTAGTAACTGGAACACACAATGAAAAGCCATATATATATATATATATATATATATAGATAGTGTAGAAAATATAATCAATGCAAGTTATTAAAGAGCAAAGGTCTACATTTCTGTCCATATTTTGTCATCTCACCCGGAGTAAACAGTGTCTCTCTCCATGTCGCTCCTCTGTCTCCCGGTGTTCACTTTCTTGTAGATGTTGTTCAGAGCAGCGTCATGGAGTTTTCAGCATCTCGATCCTGAGAGGAATAACAAAAATAAGTGTTCATCAGACAAAAATATTCACAGTGAAACACCTATAGCTAAATGCCTATTTTCATATTTGAATGAAGAAAAACTGCATTGAATCAGCAGCAGCTGGACAAGTGTTATGTCTGTCTTCCTGGTTATGAGAACTGGGGACTGACGGAGTACTTGACTGAGGGGTACCTTCCTGTAGACGAATACATGGTGGAATCATCATCATCATTATCATCATCATCATACAACGAATTAACCCATTTATGACTAAAACATTGAATGTATACAGCATCAACAGATTAAGCATATCAAATCGTACCGAATACACTGTAGACCTTACAGTGAAATGCTTACAAGCCCTAATCAACAATGCAGTTTAAAAAGAAAAGAAAATGTAAAAAATACCTAAAAGAAAATAAGAATAAGAAATAACAGTAACAAATAATTGAAGAGCAGCAGTAAAATAACAATAGTGAGGTTATATACAGTACAGGGGGTACCGGTACAGAGTCAATGTGTGGTGGCACCGGTTAGTCTTGGTAATTGAGGTAACATGTACATTTACGTAGAGTTATTAAAGTGACTATGCATAGATCATAACAAAGAGTCAGCGGCAGTGTAAAATGGGGGCAATGCAAATTGTATGGGTAGCCATTTGATTAGATGTTCAGGAGTCTTATGGCTTTTGGGTAGAAGCCTCTTGGACCTAGATTTGGCGATCCGGCACCGCTTGCCATGTGGTAGCAGGGAGAACAGTCTATGACTAGTGTGGCTGGAATCTCTGACAATTTTATGGGCTTTCCTCTGACACCGCCTGGTATAGAGGTCGTGGGTGGCAGGAAGCTTGGCCCCAGTGATGTACTGGGCCGTACGCAGTACCCTCTGTAGTGCCTTGTGGACTGAGGCTGAGCAGTTGCCATACCAGGCAGTGATGCAACCAGTCAGGATGCTCTCAATGGTGCAGCTATAGTACATTTTGAAGATCTGAGGAAAGGCCAAATCTTTTCAGTCTCCTGAAGGGAAATAGGTTTTGTCGTGCCCTCTTCACGACTGTCTTGGTGTGTTTGGACAATGTTAGTTTGTTGGTGATGTGGATGCCAAGGAACTTGAAGCTCTCAACCTGCTCTACCACTACTGTCCTGGCATCACACGGTCATGTCTCTGACCTCCTCCCTATAGGCTGTCGTCGTTGTCGGTCATCAGGCCTACCACTGTTGTGTTATCTGCAAACTTAATGATGGCGTTGGAGTCGTGCTTGTCCGTGCAGTCATGAGTGAACAGGGAGTACAGGAGGGGATTTACCACGCACCAATTAGGGCCCCCACCGTGTTGAGGATCAGCGTGGCGGATGTGTTGTTGCCTAACCTTACAACCTGAGGATGGCCCGTCAGGAAGTCCAGGATCCAGATGCAGAGGGAGGCGTTTAGTCCTAGGGTTCTTAGCTTAGTGATGAGCTTTGAGGGCACAATGGTGTTGAATGTTGAGCCGTAGTCAATGAATAGCTTTCTCAAATAGGCATTCCTTTTGTCCAGGTAGGAAAGGGCAGTGTGGAGTGCAATAGAGATTGCATCATCTTTGGATCTGTTAGGGCTGTATGCAAATTGGAGTGGGTCTAGGACAGGGCTGCACAACCATCTTCCTGGAAAATTACTGTCCTGTAGGTGTAATGGTGGAGATCTTATAATATCTTCTTATCGGGTGATATCCATCAATGCCCTGGACCTCACTTTATCACGAACCCCATCAAACGGCCTATGCACCCATGCTCCTCTTGCGAACGGTGGATAAAGAGTAACAGCAAAGCTTTGGTATGTGTTACGAATCCCTTTTGGCCCGACAGTCTAGGGGGGGGATGGTAATGAGACCCGTAACATAACTCATGCAAATTATTGTGACAAAGTAAAAGTGTGAACGAAATAACCACGACAACAGAAATCTACCGTCAAACTCCAGGTTTGTTTATAAAATCACGGCAATGGGGGGAAACAGGAAAAGGGGCTGAGCTGGACCCAAGGAAAGAAACAATAAATATACAAAAACACCCCTAAGCTAGACTAGCCTACTTTAACAGCTAACTAACTAACCAAAAATACAGTGGGTGGTCCGCCCAGTTCTAACTAGTGTATTTAACAAAGTTCACCTACGGGTAGTGTATGCCCATGGGCGACTTGTCTTGGTTTCCCCCTTTTCCCACCAGCAACAAACAAACACCATAACCAAAAACAATACTCACAGGTGATGACAAAGTGCTATGGAGGTGCTCAAACAAAAAGGAGGTTAAGACACAAAGCGAGAGTGAAACACAGAGACCTACAAACATGGCATTTACAGAGAGATTGAGCTCTAGAGCAAACAAATGATGGGGTTTTTAAACCATGGGGAAGGAACTGTGATAGGGTAGGAAATAGGAGGAGGTGTGTCTTCTGATTGATGATTGATTGTTGACTGATTGGAGAGTGATGATTTTCACCTGTGAGGGGAGAAGGAGAGAAAAGAAACACACACACACAGGATACACACACAGGATAACTGTATCCGTAACAGTATGTTTGGAATGCGCGCAGTGGATTCATTTAAAATGCAGCGATTCTAGCTTTGGGGTCAATGAAGCTTACCGTTGCTGTCGGTGTGCTGTACCCACGGGGTGTGCGAGCATTGAAGGTGGAGTGGGACCAGAGGACTACTGAGGGTGGAGAGTGCACCGGAGGAGGGGGGGGGTCCACAACAGAGCGGAGACAACCAGAGACGAGTGACGGGGGACACGGTGGTGAGGATGATGGAGTGGCACCTGGGGAGGGGTGCTCCATGGCGACAGAGAGGCCACCGGAGGCAGGGCAGTGGGAAGATGGCAGCGCAGTGGGAGGCGAGTTACAAGTGGATCGGAAATTCAATGAGGCCTTGGGGAAGAAGGGCTTACATTTTGTGCACTTAAACGTCCGAAGTCTACTACCGAAGATCGATGAGATACGCCTGTTGGTTTGCAAATCAGAGGTGGGTGTCATGTTTTACTGAGACATAGTTCATCTGTTTGTGACTCAGAAATTGAGATAGGTAATTACTCTGTTGTCAGGAAGGATTGGAATCAGAACGGTGGGAGAATATGTGCGTTTGTAAGATCAGACATTGCTTTTAACGTCAGATCGGATTTAAACGCTGATCTGGAGATTGTCTGGCTGGATATCTGCCTTCCCAAAACCAAGTCGATTTTGTTGGTGGTGTGTTATATTATAGGCCGCCGAAGCAGAATGCATTCTATGAAGGTCTTGAAATTGTGTTGTCAAACTGTATTGATTCCCTGTTGACGGAAATCATTTTGTTAGGGGATTTCAATACTGATGTCTGCAAAAAGAATAGCCCAACCCACAATGTTTTTATGCACTTTTGTAGATCACTTGCTCTGACCCAAATGATAAAATAATCCCACCAGGATATGTGAAACAGTGCAAAGTACAATTGACTTAATATTGGTGGCTGATAAACCTAAAATATCGCAGAGTGGAGTAATAGTCTATGGAATCAGTGATCATTTGATTACATTTTGCACAAGGAGGGTTTTTACAGATATATAAGTGTCACAAAACCGTTAGAATCAGAGGACTCAAAAAATACTGTGCAGAAAAGTTTAGGGAGGAAGTGGGTAAAAATGACTGGTCATCTGTGCTAGATAGTGTAGGGGTAGACAGTGCCTGGGAAGCCTTTAAATGTTGATTCCTTGATGTGGTGAATGTGATGGCTCCCATTAGACGGGTCAGGGTAAAGCAGAGATTATTAATCAGCAAAGTAACCCCTCTTAGCTTCATCTTTCCAGCCCTGTGCTTCATTTCTATGACGTTTATATAGGACAAAATCATGCTGCTCTTGAGAGTTCTTACATTTCTTAAAGGTCTTATTCCTTGCTTGGATAGATTCTAGAATCTCATGATTAAGGAACTAGGCTGTAGTAGTACTACCAAAAACAAACTAAATAGTATTGGACTGAACATCAAAGGGGAGATGGTATATGAAAAAGCAAAGGTTGCCAATGAACTCAACTCTTTTTTTACTTCGGTTGCCAGCAAGCTGGTTAGCAAGCTGCCCACCAGTTCTGGTTTGTATGGAAGCAACTAAGTCAAGAAGTATTATGTAGAGTTGAGGGTTCAGCCAAACTCTTTTTATTTTGTAAAGGTAGCAACAGCCAACATAGTCAGTATGCTGGCAGAGCTTAAATGCTCCAAAGCCACAGGTCTGGATAATATTCCTGCAAGGTTTCTAATAGATTCTGATGAGCAAATTGGCCCTTCTTTACGCATATTGTTAATCACTCTCTTGAACAAGGCACCTTTCCCAGGGACATGAAACAAGCTAAAGTTATACCTCTGTATAAGAAGGGGATAAAGTCTGACCCTGGGAATTATAGGTCTGTATCTATCCTCTGTGTAACATCAAAGATCCTGGAGATAATTGTACATTAGCAAATGTATGAAAATGTTAACAAACAGGATCTAATGTATGATTTTCAGTCGGGTTTTAGAAAAACATACTCCACTGATTCATGTCTACTTTACTTGACTGACTTCATCAGGAAAGAGATTGATGAGGGAAATCTGTGTGGAATGGTACTGCTTGACCTACAGAAGGCATTTGATACAGTTCACCACTGTCTCCTAATCTCCAAACTGGAGGCACTGGGGTTAGGCAGTATCCCTCTAGGCTGGGTAAAGTCCTATTTATCAGGAAGGGAGCAAGTAGTAGAGGTTAATGGTTCACTGTCTCAGGCAAAACCAATGAGTTGTGGCGTTCCGCAGGGGAGCGTGCTTGGGCCTCTGCTGTTTTTATTGTATATTAATTATATGAAAGACACTTGTTCTTGCCGTCTTTTTCTTTATGCGGATAACTCTACACTTCTGGTGTCTCACAAAAGTAAAACTATGTTGGAGAGCATACTTAGCACAGAGCTTACTAACATTAGCAAATGGCTTGGAGATAATAAGCTACCTCTGCACTTAGGGAAAACTGAAGCAATTATTTTTGGATCCAGACCTAAATTGTGTAGGTCGTCTGAAATCAGAGTGGAGTTAGGGGGTGAGGTGCTGACTACTAAAACCTCTGTTAGCTACTTGGGATGTATCCTTGATGGAAGCTTGGGAGGTGTGAGCATGGCCAATAAGGTGCTAGGGAAGGTTAATGCCAGGACTAAGTTTTTGGCTAGAAAGTCCAAGCTGCTTGATAAGGACTCCATGAAAGTGCTAGCTACTGCCCTCATTCAATGCCATTTTGACTATGCCAGTTCTTCCTGGTTTGGGGGCTTATCTAAACGTATGAAGGGAAAGCTCACAGATAGCCCAGAATAAGTTGATCAGGGTAGTATTGAAGGTGAGTCCACGTACTCACATAGGTAGGAGCTGCTTTCAGGAACTAAACTGGATGCCTATTGAGGCTAGGGTGTCCCAGATTAGACTAGGTTTGGTTTACAGGAGTATTTATGGTCCTGCGCCCAGATATCTAAGTGATTACTTTCCTCGTGTTAGGGATGCACACAATCACAACACCAGATCAGGTGTTGCTGAGGTGTGCTTACACAGGTTCAGGAGTAATGCTGGGAAAGGTACTTTCTTGTATACTGGAGCCTCAGAATGGAATGAGTTTTCTCTGCCTATAAAAACAACGTCCTCTCTGGACAGCTTTAAACATAAAGTAAAAATATGTTTGATGTCTTCTGTGCCCATATGAATAACCCCTATGATGTAACTGGAACGATGAGATAGATTATCTTCTTTTACGTTTTTGTTTAATTATTTCACCCGCCATACTGTGTTCGATCTTGTCCAGCCATCTTGTCTCAAGAGGACCACAATGGAAATAAGTCTCATACTTTATTGTATGTTATCCTCAATGATTTTATACATGTGCATGTATGGCTTTTAAGTTTTATGTGCGCGTGTTTTTTTTTTAAATGGTCGAATTAATAAACTAAACTAAAGGGCTCTTCTCACACTGATCCCTACTGAAGTGTAAATGATTCTTAGACAGGATTCCCAACTTACATACAGATACAGAATGACGTTTTAGTCTTTTGAGCTTCCAGTCATGAACTCTATGCAGCCTACCCATTCACTTTTTATAGCTACAGTTTACAGGTCTCCGGGGCCATATACAGCGTTCCTCACTGAGTTCCCTGAATTCCTATCGGACCTTGTAGTCATGGCAGATAATATTCTAATTTTTGGTGACTTTGATATTCACATGGAAAAGTCCACAGACCCACTCCAAAAGGCTTTTGGAGCCATCATCGACTCAGTGGGTTTTGTCCAACATGTCTCCATACCTACTCACTGCCACAGTCATACTCTGGACCTAGTTTTGTCTCGTGGAATAAATGTCCCCCCTTGGGTTGTGCCGTGGCGGAGATCTTTGTGGGCTATACTCGGCCTTGTCTCAGGATGGTAAGATGGTGGTTGAAGATATCCCTCTAGTGGTGTGGGGGTTGTGCTTTGGCAAAGTGGGTGGGGTTACATCCTGCCTGTTTGGCCCTGTCCGGGGGTATTGTCGGACAGGGCCACAGTGTCTCCCGACCCCTCCTATCTCAGCCTCTAGTATTTATGCTGCAATAGTTGATGTGTCGGGGGGGCTAGGGTCAGTCTGTTATATCTGTAGTACTTCTCCTGTCTTATCTGGTGTCCTGTGTGAATTTAAGTATGCTCTCTCCAATTCTTTCTTTCTCTCTCTCGGAGGACCTGAGCCCTAGGACCATGCCTCAGGACTACCTAGTCTGATGACTCCTTGCTGTCCCCAGTCCACCGGGCCATGCTGCTGTTCCAGTTTCAACTGTTCTGCCTGCAGCTATAGAAACCTGACCTGTTCACCGGACATGCTACCTGTCCCAGACCTGCTGTTTTCAACTCTCTAGGGACAGCAGGAGTGGTAGAGATACTCTTAATGATCGGCTATGAAAATCTAACTGACATTTACTCCTGAGGTGCTGACCTGTTGCACCCTTGACAACCACTGTGATTATTATTATTTGACCCTTCTGGTCATCATTGAACATTTGAACATCTTGGCCATGTTCTGTTATAATCTCCACCCCGCCACGCCAGAAGAGGACTGGCCACCCCTCATAGCCTGGTTCCTCTCTAGGTTTCTTCCTAGGTTCTGGCCTTTCTAGGGAGTTTTTCCTAGCCACGTTGCTTCTACACCTGTAATTGCTTGCTGTTTGGGGTTTTAGGCTGGGTTTCTGTACAGCACTTTGAGATATCAGCTGATGTAAGAAGGCCTATAAATCAATTTGATTTGATACGGTCTGTATTCATTGATGAACCAGTGATGAGTTTCTCTTTAAAATGCTTACGCTTTCAAAAAGTTGTGATATCTATCTTCAAATGGTGTAAAGTCAGAGTTACTGCTCTGTATTTTTTCATCATTTGAGTTGGTTTCTGAGACTAGTAGCACATACAGTGCCTATAGAAAATCAACACTAACATTGGATGTCTTCGAATTTGGCAAGTCATTAAACGCATGAAATAAAAACATGTTTATTTAAATATCGCACAAGCATAAAGACAGTTTACAGAGTTCCATGTTACAACCATTACCATCAAAAGGAAGAGTTCCAACATTTGCAAAATCATTAAACATACAGTATTTTTTGCAAAAGCAGATATATCCAGTCTGTCAACCTCAGCCACTATTGCTGATGATTTTATACTTATGAAACCATCCTAGTGTCAGCTTTTACACTTGCTGAACAATTATGGTCTGCATCTGAATGATTCTACATTGATATTAGGAGAGTATGCCAATGCAGTGACAAAACAGCCAAGTCACACAGACACAGTCTAGCTCAAAAAGGAGGTCAGTAGGGCTCAACTTAAAATGATGCTGATTGGAGGACTGTCACATCCTGACTTGATAACTCACACCAGAGTAGATGGTTTCTTCCTCTCTCTGTTCTCTCCTCTGTCTCCTGGGCTTCTTGTCAGTGAACTTTAGGCCAGCATAGTTCAGGCCATCATCGTCACCGTGGAGCTGTTGGGATGAAACAGACTCACTCAAATCAGACTCTGGGTCAAATCTAATGCTGTAATCTTTTGCTTTAACAAACTTCTCCAGACTCACTCTTGATACAGTACAATTGATCCTGCTAACCTGTTGGTCTGAGGTGTTGGAATGAGGATTCCCATAGTGGCTTTGTTGAAAAGGGGTTCCTGCTAAAAGGCAAATGTCAAAATATTCAATATATTGGAAAACGTTTCTTGTTTACTGATAAAAACACATACTGCTGTGAATGTCATATTTTCTGCTTCAGAATGAAGTAGGCCCGAGAGGGAAGTGATAAAAGGAGTTTGAGCCTTCACCCTACTTTATGATCTATTACTACTATTGCTATTAGAATGAAAACATTTACTGTACCTGCACAGTGTTCACATTGTGACCTCTTCATTCTCACGCAGAGGATAATGTTGACAATCACACTCAGAATCACAGTAGTTGTCAGGCAAGATATAATGATGAGGAAAAGAAGATTACTCTGATCGCCCAACAGGTCTGTAACTTAAAAAACAAGCCGTGATTATTTTCGGTTATTCTTTATTCCTCTGTGATTTTGGCATAAAAATGAGCTATACAAGTTATATTTTAAATCTAATATGACTTGAAAGTAATAGAAATACATATTGATATTTTCTACCATTTGAGAGAAAATGTGTGATAGTTTGGTTATGCACAGCTTACCTTCGATGTCCAGCTTGGTCCTGTTCCCGAACAGTATCTCCCCACATGAGGCCACAGCACAGTAGTAAATCCCAGCATCAGAGAGGCTGAGGTTCCTCTTGGGGAGGTTGTAGACACAGCTCCGTGTAGGAGATCCAGCCTCAGGGCTCTTCTCACAATGATCTCTCCTGTCTCCATTGTTGTAAATGATTCCTGGATGGGATTTTCCTGAGCCATGTCTGAACCAATAGACACTGTGTTCTCCTGCAAAGGTCTCAGTGTGTATTGTACAGTTCAGAGTCACAAAGTCCCCTGGCTGGACTGACTCAGACACAGGTTGCTGGAGCACAGACATGCTGTTGGACTCCGAATCTGAGGAGAGTGAGTAAGATCATTGTGTGTACGTTCTATTTTCCTGAGATATGAATTAATTTAGCATTATATGAACACACTTCAGTACCAACTTCTTTAAAAGCAACTTATATTACCTTCGACCATTAAAACAGTTCCTTCTCCAAATTTGACTTTGCTTACTACCAAAGCAACACAGTAGTATGTAGCTGAGTCTCTTGACTCTGTCTTGGAGATGGTCAGGTTGAAGCTGTCAACTCCTCTCTTCACACTCAAACGTTTAGTCTCAGTAAAGTCTTTGTTAAAGTTGTTGGAATAAAAACTGTTTTGAGTGTGATAAAATGATGATGCCATGAGAAGAGGCTTCTGTCCAACAGTTTGCTTGAACCAAGAGACTCTGACTATCAAATTAGATTGACAAAAGCAAGTGAGAGATACATTTTGTCCCAGTTGTGTAACTATCAAAGGGTCTGTTTGGATTACATCCTTGTTAAGTGCACAACCTGTGAAGCAAACAAACTAAATAAATCAAAGACAAAGGTATAGTACAGAATTATACATTATTGTCATTATTCAGACTACATAGTCAAAAACACTGTGACATGAAAAATAAAAGGAATCATAGGAATATTTCTTACTTACCCAAATTGGCGTAAAACAAAAATATTGTCCAATATATAATCATCATTTCCTTTCTGCACTATACAGTGTGTGGGTCTGACAACAGGGCACCTTTTATATGATGACACTCATCGGGTAATCATTATGAAGTAGGAGGAAACACTGAACTGAGTGATATTATTGGCTGTCTGAACAGGAATAAAACATCTGATTAAAACTACAATGTAACATGTGTCCTGTGGCATACCATAGTTAGAGCAGACATTCAAATGATGTACAGTCAGAGTTACTGGTCTGTATTTTTTCATCATTTGGGTCAGTGGCTGAACTGGTACATATGTCCTCTTAGACATACACAGGGGGGTTACATTGTATTTCTCACTTCACGACTGTAGAAGGCAGTTCAAGGTTTCAGGAGGAAGTGAACTCTAGTGAGTTTGGCAACTTGCAATAAAAAAATGCAATACTTGATACCTGGTGCAAATAAGTGTTTTATTGAAATATCATATAAGCATTAAGGCAGGTTACAGAGGTCCATTTTACAACCATTATCGTCAAAAGTAGGAGTTCATATATATATCAAAATCATTATATACATTGTGTTGTACACTTCTCCAAAAACAAATGTATCCAGTCAGTCAACCTCAACCACTATTTCTGAGGATTTGAGACTTCTGAAAACATCCTCGTATCAGTTTTCACACTTTCTGAACAATTGTGCTCTGCATCAGAGTGATTTTACATTTAAATTAGGCAAATCTTGGCTCCTGCAATGGCATCCTAAAACAAGATAGAAATGTATATTATCGCCAGGTCACACTGGAACAGTCAAGATCAATGTGGAGTTCAGAGGAAGAGTGGAACTTAATTTAGAATGATGCCTATTGGATGACTCTCACATGTCACATGCTGCCTCTATGACACACCAGAGTAGATGGTTTCTTCCTCTCTCTGTTCCCCCTGTATCCTGGGCTTGGTGCTCTTTTTGTCAGTGAACTTCAGGCCAGTATATTTCTGGCCATCATTGTCACGGTGGAGCTATGAGGAAGAAACACACACTCACTCAATTCAAACTCTATGTCAAAACTAATAATGTACTCTTTTGCTTTAATATTCTAATCCAGTCCCACTCTTGGTACAGCAATTCTGCTAACCTGTTGATCTGACGTGTTGGCATGAGGATTCCCATACTGGCTTTGCGGAGAAGGGGTTCCCACTAAAAGACATAGACAAAACGTGTAAAAGAATTGAAATCTCTTCTTAAAAGGCGGACTACCATGTCTTCTTTTCTTCTGAATTAACAAATGATACCAGAGTACCAGTAAATAGGTTGCTGTGTGTGTGAGGCGGGTGCTAGTGGCATGAGAAGAGTAAAAACTATTCATCACTACAGCATAAAGAAGCCTGCATATGGAATAAATAAATACATTCAACTTATTTTGTCTTGATTATTGTGAAACGCTTTATTTATCACAAGTGAAATGAGTGAGGCAAAGAAGCAATGCACCTAATTCATTACAGTTACAGCTAACAAAGTTAACAATTAAGGCTGCGTCATTCATCCAGTTCTACTGTCTGATCCCAGAGTACACCATCTCATCCAACATGTTGCTTCTCTGTCTTTTAGACCTGTTCTTCTTGTTGCTCAGATTCAGAGCTACGTAATGGAGACTGTCTGCATCTTCGGCCTGTGAAGAACAATTATAAAATGTAAGGGACTATTACTATATGTTTTTGTTACCCCTTTCACACTTCTTTATATGGTAGTTCAACATCAGGAATTCTGCTTACCCCTGTATCTGAAGAAGAGACTGCTGGACCTCTTGTCTGAGAGACGGGTCCTGAAAAGAAAGACAGAAAAGATAAAGATACAACTCCTTCTTCCAGTAAAGGTACATCTGGTGATGTCAAAGAAGAGCAACTTCTATGAACGACTTTACCTGTTACAGCACACTAAGAGAAGAGAGTCTGCGCTATTGTCTGGGAAATTATTGCACAATTTCTTGTGTGATCTAAAAAACTAGTACTGTATGCAGTTTTACACAGTAGATTATACAATAGATAAAAACAAAACTGTAAGATGTTTCACCTGCCCTTGATGTCCAGCTTGGTCCCATTCCCAAACAGTATCTCCCCACATGAGGCCACAGCACAGTACTAAGTCCCAGCATCAGAGAGGCTGAGGTTCCTCTTGGGGAGGTTCTAGACACAGCTCTGTGTAGGAGACCCAGCCTCAGGGCTCCTCTCACTGGACAGGATTCTCCTGAGCCATGTCTGAACCAATAGACACTGTGTTCTCCTGCACAGGTCTCAGTGTGTTTTTTACAGTTCAGAGTCACAGAGTCTCCTGGCTGGATTGACTCAGAAACAGGCTGAGGTACAACGGTTGGGTTTCTGGATGCAGAACCTGACAAAAAGATTTTGATGTCAGTAAAGGTGTTTCCTATTGTCACGACTTCTGCCGAAGTTGGTGCCTCTCCTTGTTCGGGCGGCGTTCTGCGGTTGTCGTCACCGGCTTTCTGGCTGCCACCGATCCACGTTTCTTTTTCCATTTGTTATGTCTTGATTTTACACACCTGGTTCCCATTACGTTATTGTTATTTCCCTATTTAACCCTCTGGTTCTCATTATGTTTTGTGCATGATTGTTCCTTGTTTTGTGTGAGTCTTTTGTGTTAGGGTGGGTTATTCCCTGCGTGGATTTCATGGTTAATTATTTTCAGAGTAAAGTACGTTATTTGACTCTGTACACTGTCCTGTGCCTGACTCTGTCCTCACCTCTGCACACTAACATTTGACACCTATTTTGTGTCCGAAACTAAACATTTGTTGAAAACTTAAGCTGCATTAATGTCTGATTTTGCAAATAACTCACATTTTAAATAATACCTTGTATTTCCAAGACGTAAAGTGCAAGAATGATCAAGATTGTAGTTGCAGAACATTAGTTTCTATTTATTTGCTCTCTAAATTTAGATTGTGAACATTTAATAATGAG
This sequence comes from Oncorhynchus tshawytscha, assembly GCF_018296145.1. Classification (NCBI taxonomy): domain Eukaryota; kingdom Metazoa; phylum Chordata; class Actinopteri; order Salmoniformes; family Salmonidae; genus Oncorhynchus; species Oncorhynchus tshawytscha. The sequence goes on from NC_056438.1 coordinate 21,088,498, forward strand.
AATGGCTCCTTCTCCAAAATCCACCTTGTTGGAATAAGAACTCTCTCATTAATATGTTGCTGAATCTGAGAGCTGCATGTCTGAGATCATGCACTGAGAAGCGAGGGTTGCCTTTAAATTAATTGTGGACACAAGGCGCATGACTGAGGATTGTACCACAGCTAGAATACACACAAAGACAAATATGAATTGTATCAATAAAGTACCTGGGTGTCTTCTGTTGGGTTGTAATTTGAAATACTTGCTACACCAGAAGGTAATGGTTATATGTAGGAGGAATGTATATGGTGGGGTCAAGTGAGGGTAGATAAGTGCCATGGGCCTGAAAAGTTACTAAGTAAGGGAAAAGGCAATCACATGGTTGTGGTCACTGATACGGGTGGATAGCTGTGGATTAGTGAAGAATGTGAAGAATGGGCCGAGGTTAGGTCAGGTCACATGAAGGGAGAAGGAACAGTTTATTACCCACGTCACTTAACGTCCTACCTAGCAACAAAGATGTAGTGTTTGAGAAAAGGAAGGGACTCTACCTAAAGTGGAGTATAAATACTTGTTCTGGTGGAAACATGTCTTTGTCTTTGTAGCTGCTTGACCCACTGGGTGAATAAACTTGGTCAGTCTTACTTTCACTATCATTATCAGAAACATTAAGTGTAACACCTGAGAATTTAGTAGGGGCCAGTGTTTGTAACTGGATAGGTAGCGCTCTTGGCTGTAGTCTGGATACACCTTCTACTCTACACTAAACTAATGATTACAGTTCAAGAATGGATAAAACATTTGATCTTGTAAGTGATAAGATACTGTGTTAGTCTACATGGCATGCAGTATGTCAGTGGAACTGTGTTTCTAATAGTGATGGGGGTGAACAACGACGAAAGAGAGTAACTGACTGACACCACATAGACATCCTTCTAGAACCACATAGTGAGTGAAAGGCCAACCAGGCCTATACAAAGCAAAGAGACAGCCTTGTCTTGAGCTCACCACAGATCAAAGTGTTCAGATACCTGTGAACAGCTCACTGAGTGCATGATGTGTGGGTGGGTTCAGCATTGTAACAGTAGGTTGTCTCTGCAGAAGCCCTCTGGACAAACATTCATACAGGCAAACTATGTACAAAACCCAAGAGATGGAATATGTTTTTTTCCATATCAGTTGCTTAAATAGATTAAAAGAAGGTGCATTCTGAACATAGGGATTTCAGGAGAGCAGTTCAATCAATTAACACATACAGCATAAGCAAGGATGATGATGCTCAATTGAATTAAACATTGTAACCTAATATTTTTCAAATGCACCACAAGCAACTAAGCAATCTCTATAAATAATAATTTGCAATGCATAGCAATGATACAGTATCTCCTACTTTACTCCAAAACCCATCTCTAGTCTATTCACGCTGGTCTTAGCTTTATCTATTTCCGGGTGGTGTAGATGATGATGAAGATGATCAGACAGCAGAGGAGAATTCCAGTTCTCATGATGGAGAGAAGGACCAGGATTCTCATCTGTGGATCAACATCACAATATGAAATAATACAATTGCTCTTTAAATGACATAGACTGATCAGGTGAAAGCTATGATCCCTTCTTGATGTCACTTGTTAATAAATCCACTTCAATCAGGGTAGACTAAGGGGAGGACACAGGTTAAAGAAGGATTCTTAAGCCTTGAGACAATTGAGACATGGATTGTGTGATTCAGAGGCTGAATGGGAAAAACAAATGCATATGCTTACATATGCTCTTGTTATCAACATCAGATGTGTGCCTTAGATATCTTTGACTCCACCACATGCAGCAGTTACATTTCTCCTGATGACCTATAGGAGGACTGTTATTCATAGAACATCACTTGATACTGTACGTACAGGATGAATAGGGGTGGAGCATCATGAGTGTATAAGGGGATAACACTTACAGGATGAAGCAACTATATTTTATGTCAGTCTTACTTTCACTATCATTCACAGAAACATTAAGTGTAACACCTGATAGTTAAGGGGTCAGGGGTTTACCTGGGTGAGTAGGGCTCTAGGCTTTAGCCTAGTATACATTGATTCAACTTATACTTTTAAACTCTGTAAATCAATTATTGTAGTTCAAGAATGAACACGAACATGTATTTTTTGTCCAGGACCAGTCATAATCTGTATCTGGGAAACTGGCCCATGTGATAGATAGAGGCTATATAGCATGAAGTATGTCAGTGGACTGTATTTCTAATTGTCATGGTTGTGATCAGCAATGTAAACATGAGAGAAAACACACTGACACCACATAGACATCCTGCTGAAACTATGTAGTGAGTCAAGGCCAACCAGGCCTGTCCAAAGTAAAGAGACAGCCTTGTCTTGAGCACACAGGAGATCAAAGTGTTCAGGTACCTGTGAACAGCTCAATGAGTGCATGATGTGTGGGTGGGTTTAGCATGGTAACAGTAATGTGTCTCTGCAGACGCCCCCTGGACAAACATTCATACAGGCACACATTATGTACAAATCCCAAGAGATGGAAGAATTCTATTTTAGTCCATATTAGCTGTTTAAATAGATATTTATTCACGCGAAAAGAAGGCATATTCTGTACACAGGGTTTTCAGGAGAACAGTTCAATCAACAGCATAAGCAAGGATGATGGTTCTCAATTGAATTAGAAGTCGCAGGCTAATATTCTTCAAATGCAATACGAGCAAATAAGCAATCTCAATTAATCATAATTTGCAATGCATAGCGATGATACAGTATCTCCTACTTTGCTCCAAAACCCATCTCTAGTCTATTGACACTGGCCTTAGCTTGATCTATTTCCACAACTTTTAGGTTGGCTCCATTGGTTGATTGTAGAGGAAGTGCAATTAGGAAAGTCTTACATTGATTCATGTGTTCATTACATTGTGTTCTTTGATTAATCATTTATATTTTTCTCTCAGAAATGCTTATGCTATCAACATGGTTTTCTTTCTGTCTTAACACTATAATGTTAGAGCTATTGGTTTGTATTTCTTTACATTTGGGTTGGTGGCAGATTACTAGCACATATGTTGTAAAATCAGGGGTTGGAAACAGTTCAGGGAGCAGAACCGAAATCTGAAAAATAACACATTTTTCAAGAAACAGAAACAAAACCGGGAAAGAACTTGATCTATACTGTTCCAGACTAGAACTGTTATTTGAAAAGCATGGGAACTGGTTAATAACTTCATTTTATGTTCAGAGATTTTTTTTTCCAGTCTCAGAAAAAAACGCAACAAACTGCCTTCCAGTATCTGCCTGCCAGCTGAAAATATTTGCCACTGTGTGTGTAGGCTACCTGCCCCTCCCCTCCGAAGCCTAGTCTACTAGCCTACTACTGATGTTACAAGGTTGATTCAGAAATTAGGGAGAGATATGTTTAATTAATTATAGTTATCACGTTTCAGTTTGGATTTTTTAACTACAAAAATGTAAGACTTTTTAATTTGAATTCTGGTGCTGCTCTGCACACCACAGCTAGTTTTTGGTCCAACATTAAGCCAAGTCTCTGAAGTTCAAAGACATTAAAAGTTCCTTCATAGAAGAAGGTGGGTTGGTGGTAGGTATAATTCTGTGGGCCTAATTCTGATTTAGCAACAAGATACTTAGAGCTTCATGCTACTCCTCCATCCGATCTCTTTCAAATCAAATCACATTTTATTGATCACATACACATGGTTAGCAGATGTTATTGCGAGTGTAGCGACATGCTTGTGCTTCTAGTTCTGACAGTGCAGTAAAATCTAACAAGTAATCTAACAACTCCACAACAACTACCTAATACACACAAATCTAAGTAAAGGGACGGAATAAGAAAATATACAAATACATGAATGAGCAATGAAAGAGCGGCATAGCCAAGATGCAATAGATGGTATAAAATAAAACATATACATATGAGATGAGTAACGCAAGATTTGTAAACATTATTAAAGTGGCATTTTTAAAGTGACTAGTGATCCATTTTTATTAAAGTGGTCAATGGTTTCAGGTCTGTATGTAGGCAGCAGCCTCTGTGTTAGTGATGGCTGTTTAACAGTTTTATTGTCTTGAGATAGAAGCTGTTTTTCAGTCTCTCGGTCCCAGCTTTGATGCACCTGTACTGACCTCACCTTCTGAATGGTAGAGGGGTGAACAGGCACTGGCTCGGGTGGTTGTTGTCCTTGATGATCTATTTGGCCTTCCTGTGACATCGGGTACTGTAGGTGTCCTGGACGGTAGGTAGTTTGCCCCCGGTAATGCGTTGTGCAGACTGTACCACCCTCTGGAGAACCTTATGGTTGTGGGCGGTGCAGTTGCCATACCAGGTGGGTTTTAGGTGACAAGCCACATTTCTTCAGCCTCCTGAGATTGAAGAGGCGCTGTTGCGTGTGGGTGGACCATTTCAGTTTGTCTGTGATGTGTACGCCGAGGAACTTTCCACCTTTTCCACTTGATGTGGATAGAGGTGCTCCATCTGCTGTTTCCTGAAGTCCATGATCATCTCCTTTGTTTTGTTGATGTTGCGTGAGAGGTTTTAATCCTGTCACCACACTCCGATTGCCCTTACCTCCTCCCTGTAGGCTGTCTCGTCATTTTTGGTAATCAAGCCCCACCGTTGTGTCGTGTTTGAGTTGGAGGCGTGCATGGGCACGCAGTCACGTGTAGTTCAAGGTATTAAGGTTGTATTAGGTTGGAAGCAAAGCTGCCTTGCGGAGGGAATAAGTACACTGTTTGTATTCAGCCATATTCCCAGTCATGTTTCCATGGTTAAATGCGTGGTTCCTGCTTTCAGTTTGGCGCGAATGCCTGCCATCTATCCACAGTTTCTGGTTAAGGTTGGTTTTAATAGTCACAGTGGGTACCACATCTCCAATGCACTTCCTTATAAACTCACTCACTGAATCAGTGTATAAATCAATATTATTCTCTTAGGCTGTCCGGAACATTTCCTAGTCCGTGTGATCAAAACAATTTTGAAGCGTGGATTCCGATTGGTCAGACCAGCATTGAATTGTTCTCATCACGAGTACATCCTGTTTGAGTTTCTGCCTATGAGACGGGAGGAGCAAAATGGAGTTGTGGTCAGATTTGCTGAAGGGAGGGCGAGGGAGGGCTTTGTATGCATCGCAGAGTAGCGGTGATCTAGTGTATTGCCTGCACGAGTGCTACAATCAATATGCTGATAGAATTTAGGTAGCCTTGTTCTCAATTTTGCTTTGTTAAAATCCCCAGCTACAATAAATGCGGCCTCAGGATATATGGTTTCCAGTTTGCATAGAGTCCAGTGAAGTTCCTTGAGGGCTGTCGTGGTATCGGCTTGAGGGGGATATACACTGCTGTGACAATACCCAATGAGAATTCTCTTGGGGAGATAATATGGTCAGCATTTGATTGTGAGGAATTCTAGGTCAGGTGAACTAAAGGTCTTGATTTCCTGCATGTTGTTACGATTACACCATTAGTCGTTAATCATGATGTAACAAATCTCTTCGTCGTCTGAGGAGGAGTAGGAAGGATCGGACCAATATGCAGCGTGGTAAGTGTCCATGTTAATTTATTAGACTGAACACAAAAACAAAATAACAAAGCGAATGAAAGAAACAGTTCTGCAAGGTGACATTCACTAAACAGAAAACCACTACCCACACCCATAGTGGGAAAACAGGCTGCCTAAGTATGGTTCTCAATCAGAGACAATGATAACCAGCTGCCTCTGATTGGGAACCATACCAGGCCTAAACATAGAAACACAACACCTAGACATACAACATAGAATACCCACCCACATCACACCCTGACCAAACTAAAAATAGAAACATACACACATGAAACATGCACCCCCACCCCTCTTCTTCCCAGAGAAATGTTTCTTTCTGTCGGTGAGACGGTTAAAGAATCCCATTGGCTGTACCGACTTCGACAACATATCCCATGTGAGTGTATTATTATCCCTGATGTCTTCTGGAAAGCAACCCTTGCCCTAATTTCATCTACCTTGTTATCTAGAGACTGCACATTGGCGAGTAATATACCCGGAAGCAGTGGGTGTGTGCACGCATCCGGAATCTGACCAGGAGGCCGCTCCGTCTACCTCTTCTGCGGTGACATTGTTTTGGGTCAGCCTCTGGAATCAGATCCAAAGCCCTGGGTGGTGGTGCGAACAAAGGATCTGCTTCAGGAAAGTCATATTCCTGGTCGTAATGTTGGTAAGTTGATGTCGCTCTGATATCCAATAGTTCTTCCCGGCTGTATTTAATAACGCTTAACTTTTCCTGGGCTAATGTAAGAAATAATACATTTAAAAAAATACTGCATAGTTTCCTGAGGACTAGAAGCGAGGCGACCCTCTCTGTTGGCGCCATCTTGCAAAATTTCAGTCGCATCTCGTGCCCTAAACTTGTCTGTCCAACGCATGTACATACTTTGCCCGCTCCATAGCAAGCTACTCTGCACTGAAGTAATTAATTCATGTTGAGCTAAATGTAAAATAATTACTATATCTGATGTTCCAAAAGGAACAGAGGCGACGATATAAACTGTTACTTTTTATTGGTTAGATCCAGTTCAGAACTCTATTTTGCAATTTCGGAACAGTGGAACAGAACTAAATAATTATTGATTTTGTTCTGAACGAAACGATTGGAAAATAATTTCAGTTCCAACCCCTTCTTAAAATACTATAAAGTTAAAGCGTTTGGTTTGTATTTCTTTACGTTTGGGTCAGTGGCAGACTACTGGCACATATGTCTCCAAATACTATAAAGTCAGAGTTACTGATTTGTATTTTTTCATAGTTTGGGTCGGTGGCTGAGACTACTGGTACATATGCCCTCTTTGACATACACAGGGGGGTTACATTGTATTTCTCACTTCACGACTGTAGAAGGCAGTTCAAGCTTTCAGGATGAAGTGAACTCTAGTGAGGTTGGCACCTTTTTGACAAAATAAAGATGTGATCATTTGATACCTGGTGCAAATAAGTGATAAGAATTAGGCAAGTCATTAAAAGTAGTAAATAAAAACATGTTTATTGAAATATCAATAATATATCAATAAATATCAATAAATCATAAGGGCAGGTTACAGAGCTCCATGTTACAAGTATTATCATGAAAAGGAAGAGTTCAGACATTTGAAAATCAAAATATATATTTTGTGGTACACTTCTACAAAACCAAATGTATCCAGTCAGTCAACCTCAGCCACTATTGGTGAGGATTTGAGACTTCTGAAACCATCCTAGTATCAGCTTTCATACTTTGGGGAAAATTATGGTGAAGCTAGGCCCCTGCAATGGCATTCTACAACAAACCGGAAGTGTACAAAATAGCCAGGTCACACAGACACAGTCAAGATCAAAGTGGAATTCAGAGGAGGGGTGGGGCTTAACTTAGAATTATGCTGATCACAGGAGGCTGCTTAGGGGAGGTCAGCTAATAACAATGGCTGGAATGGAGTGAATGCAATGGTATCCATATGTTTGATGCGTTCAATAGCATTCCATTTATTCAGTTCTAGCCATTACTATGAACCCCAATTAAAGTGCCACCGGCCGCCTGTGATACTGAATGGAGGACTGCCACATCCTGTCTATCTGACACACCAGAGTAGATGGTTTCTTCCTCTCTCTGTTTTCTCCTCTGTCTCCTGGGCTTGGTACTCTTCATTTCAGTGAACATCACGGCAGTGTAGTTCAGGGCATCATTGTCACTGTGGAACTATGGGGATGAAACAAATACTCACTCAATTCAGACTCTGGGTTAAATCTAATGCTGTAATATTTAGCTTTAATACTCTTATCCAGTCTCACTCTTGATACAGCAATTCTGCTAACCTGTTGGTCTGACGTGTTGGCATAAGGATTTCCGTACTGGCTCTGCTGAGAAGGGGTCCCTACTAAAAGATTAATAACTAAATATTCAAAACACTTGAAACATACTATGTATGTCATATTTTCTGCTTCAAAATGAAGTAGGCTTGTGAAATGAAAACAATGTCCAAAGAGGGAAGTGATAAGAAGAGGGCCAGCCTTCACCCGTCTTTATGATCTATAACTATTGTTACTATTGCTTAGTATGAAGACTTTTACTGTACCTGCACAGTGTTCACATCGTGACCTCTTCATTCTCACAAAGAGGAAAATGTTGACAATCACACTCAGGATCACAGCAGTTGTCAGGCAAGATAGAATAATGACAAAAATATGCTTACTCTGATCACCCAACAGATCTGAAACTTAAAAAACAAATATACAATACTTTAAAATGATTTTCTACTATTTCTTCTCAAACACTTTTACCCATAGACTGGTGATGTTGGCTTAAAAGTTGAGGATCTACTATCTCTTCACAGTTATATAAAGTGACAAAGCCCTATAGTGCTTCCGGAAAGTGTTCAGACCTCTTCCCTTTTTCCACATTTTGTTACGTTAAAGCTATATTCTAAAATTGATTAAATAATTGTTTTCCCTCATCAATCTACACAGAATACCCCATAATGACAAAGCGAAAACAGGTTTTTAGAAGTGTTTGAAAATGTATTAAAAATTAAAAACCATAATACCTTATTTGCTATGAAACCCGAAATTGAGCTCAGATGCATCCTGTTTCCATTGATCATCATTGAGATGTTTCTAAAACTTGATTGGATTCCACCTGTAGTAAATTCAATTGATTGGACATGATTTGGAAAAGCACACACCTGTCTATATAAGCTCCCACAGTTGACAGTGCATGTCAGAGCAAAAACAAAGCCATGAGGTCGAAGGACTTGTCCATAGAGCTCCGAGGCAGTATTGTCGAGGCACAGATCTGGGGAAGCGCACCAAAAAATATCTGTAGTATTCAAGGTCCCCAAGAACAGTGGCCTCCATCGTTCTTAATTGGAAGATGTTTGGAACCACCAATACACTTCCTAGAGCTGGCCACCCGGCTAAACAATCAGCAATCAGGGAAGAAGGGCCATGGTCAGAGAGATGACCAAGAACCCGATGGTCACTCTGACAGAGCTCCAGATTTCCTCTGTGGAGATGGGAGAAGGAAAACCATCTCTGCAGCACTCCACCAATCAGTCCTTTATGGTAGAGTAGCCAGATGGAAGCCACTCCTCAGTAACATGCACATGACAGCCCACTTGAAGTTTGCCAAAATAAACATAAAAGACTCACAGAGCACGACAAACAAGATTCTCTGGTCCGATGAAACCAAGATTGAACTCTTTGGCTTGAATGCCAAGCGTCACGTCTGGAGGAAACCAGTCTCCGCTCATCACCAGGCCAATACCAACCCTATGGTGAAGCACGGTGGTGGCAGATTCATGCTGTGGGGAATATTTTTCAGTGGCAGGGACTGGGAGACTAGTCAGGATCGAGGGAAAGATGAACGGAGCAAAGTACAGAGAGATCCTTGATGAAAACCTACTCCAGAGCGCTCAGGACCTGTCCTTGAGTGGCCCAGCCAGATCTTGGACTTGAACTCTGTCGAACATCTCTGGAGATACTTGAAAATAGCTGTTCAGCAACACTCCCCATCCAACCTGACAGAACTTGAGAGGATCTGCAGAGAAGAATGGGAGAAACTCCCAAAATACAGTTGTGCCAAGCTTGTAGCTTCATACCCAAGAAGACCTGAGGCTGTATTCACTGCCAAAAGTGCTTCAAGAAAGTACTGAGTAAAATGTTGATATTTCACATTTAAATATTTCACATTAAACATTCCTATGTTTTTGCTTTGTCATTGTGGGGTATTGTGTGTAGATTGATGAGGGAAAATCATATTTAATCAATTTTAGAATAAGGCTATAACGTAACAAAATGTCAAAAAAGTCAAGGGGTCTGAATACTTATTGAATGCACTGCTATGTAGGACACCCAGGCTCAATGCTCTTCTCACACTGATCACTACTACTTTACATCTCTATGGGTGTAAATTATTCCTGGATGGGATTCTCCTGAGCCATGTCTGAACCAATAGACACTGTGTTGTCCTGCAAAGGTCTCAGTGTGTATTCTACAGTTCAGTCACAGAGTCTCCTGGTTGGACTTACTCCGACAGACTTCTGAAGAGGGTGACAGAGTAAGATCATTGTGTGTAAATTGTATTTTCCTATTTTTATTTATTGCCATTTTATTTGAATTTTATTGTGCAAAATGAATATTCAAAATGAGGGAAGGAAGTTAAGTTACCTTGGACAGTTAAAGCAATTAAACATTGATTTTGCCCACTAACATTGCATCACAGTATTATGTACAGAGCCTCCTAACTCTATCTTGGAGATTGTCAGGTTAAAGCTACCATCTTGTCTCTTCACACTCAGACGTTTAGTCTCGTTAAAGTCCTTGATATAGTTGTAGACATATGAACTCTCTTGAGCGTGTTGAAATGATGATGCTATCAGTAGACGTTTCTCTCCAAAGGTCTGCTTTAACCAAGCAACATAGGTCATCATATCAGATTAACAAAAGCAAGGGAGAGACACAGTACCTCCCATCTCAGTACAAATCCCAGGGTCTGGTTGAACCATGTCCATATTCAATGCACAAACTGTAAAATATAAAAATATAAATAGATCAAGAAGAATTTCTAACCATTATAAAGACAGTACATCTCATTATACTTTCCATACTCATACTACAACTAATGTAAATGGATTCAAAATACTATGGCATGAAATTATTTGAAAAAGCATCCACTTTTAAAATTCTTACTTACTTATCAAAGTAGGTGTAAAACAAAAACATTGACCAATGTCATATCTTCATTGTAATGTCAAACCTTTCTTCATTGTATAGTGTGAAGGTCTGACAATGGGGCACCTCTTTTATGATGACACTTTACATGTAGCCGTCATACAGTAGGAGGGAACACTGAACTGAGAGACTCTATTGGCTGTCTGAACAGGAATAAAAGCTACAGTCTAGCAAGTGTGTTTACAACAGTTTGAGAAGCCCAGACAGACTTTTAAAGAAGATAATCAAGTCAGAGTTATTAGATCAAGCTGATTAAATCGTGACTTGATACAATGCTTATTTATTTGTGAAATGAAACTTATTAAGAGCAATTTTCTTTTGATGTTTGGACAAACAGTAAAGAATCATATTCCGCTCTCTAGTGCCTCTGGTACTGAGCCCATCCCAACCCAGCCCTGAGCCCATCCCAACCCAGCCCTGAGCCCATCCCAATCCAGCCCTGAGCCCATCCCAACCCAGCCCAGCTCAGAGGTAAAATTAATCCAAAATGTAGTAAGTTTCTCGCCCACAGCATACTGTATCCAACCTCCATTTTTGGCTCATGGTTTTCATCTTAGGCCTCCAACATTAAATATTATTAATAGTGTGGCAATAGCATGGCCTATTATTTTCAGACCTTTGTTGGTTACCAATGCCCTTTTCAATATGGTATAGCTATATTTTTGCCCTTTTTTTTAATGTCAGCCCAGATCCTCTAATTAATTATCCTCAGTCGTGCCACTGCACTGTGCATGTCTCTTTTGAGTACATTATGTCTCTGTAGTACTTTGTCTTTGTAATACATGTCTTCTTTGATATAAGTGTACCTTAAGTATTTGAAAGAAAGCAAATATTATTAGTCCAGCTGGTCATTCAACAGTTACAATACTCCAGATGACCCATAGAAGGTCTGTTGTGTCTAGAACATGTCTTGTCCTGTACAGTATAAAGGTGAAGGGGGGTAGCAGAGTACATATGGGAAAACACCAACTTAATGAAACAAGTCTATTGTATGTCAGTCTCATTCCCTCTATATCCTTCACAGAAACATGCACTGACTGATGTGTAACACCGGAGAGTGCATGTCTGATTGGACACCAGTCAACCAGTCAACCAGTCAACCAGCCAACCAATACATGGCACATTTCATCCACTCTATTTTTCACTCCTGTTAGTTTGGTTCTTATAGGAAGCAATCTATCAGAAGGAGGATCCTCCTCTATTGGTCTCCTTCTGACAGAGGAACCTGCAGTAGTTTTTGTGCTGTACAAGACTTGTCTGGTTGAGAATGTACTGAAAGTTCTCCCATGACATCATCATAAAGTCACCCCCCGAGCCCATCGATATAGAATCGATTCAATTAACTCTCTCATGTGTGATACAGCACAGAGAGTTCAAATAGTTTTCATCAGCAGTTCTTTGTGGTTTGTAACTGATTTCAGATAACTAAATATATATTTCAGTCAGTTTAATAAATAACTGTTTTGCTGACTGTAAACTGCCAGAGGCAACATGAACAACAAGTAAAGATAGTGAGAACAACAGTGACAACACATAGACATCCTGCTGAAAACCACATAGAGACACAGAGAGCAGGTAGGAGGGTCCTGTGGGTGCAAAGTCAGCAGGCCCACCTGACCAAAGCATAGACACAGCCTCATCTTGAGCTTACAGAAGACTGCAGAGTACCTGGGAACTTGTTCACTGTGTGGGGGTGGGTGTAAATAGGTTGTCTCCCATTCTTCTTCAACCACTCCCTGGAAGTCCATTTAAAAAAAACGACACGTAAACATTTGTCACTGTCTTCATCATATAGAGATCACTCTGCTATCCATTTTATTTTGAGTGATTGCGTGGCTCCTCCTGGTAACTAAGCTACACTTTATAATATCTTAGTTGATGTTCGTATTAATGATTCAGTGATGTAGAATGCCAGGCCTGTTTGAGGTGTGTGAATACATGATGCGGAAATGCATTTATAACATGTTATAGACTTCTAATAAGCATGTACTAACTATATTACCTTGTAAAAGATTATTAACAGCCAAACGTTGTGTTATTTGGGCACTTGTTTGACCACTATTTCGGCTAGACACAAACTATCACAGGAAAGTATGTTTTCAACGATTCAACATTTTGAACATTTTCCCAACTTCTAAAAATGTATGTGACTCTACTGGCAAAGCAGTCACAGGAACTTCAATATACACTGCTGCTCCAAATTGAAAGATAAATGAATTGCAGTCCTGACTTATACGTTCACATTTTGTCAACGGTTTCAGAAAACTGCTAAATCACAATGTGTACATTGTCATACTTGAAATCAGTCTCTCAACAACATACTGTTCAAATTATATTCAGCTAAGATTTTTATTTTTAGTTCAGGCTTTTCTCATGAAGAGAGTGACATGGTTGTTTGTGGTTTAGATGAACTGAGGTGTGTGTGGAAAGCACGTGATGAGGACTGACAGTCATTGCTGGGGGATAGAGATGAGTTGAACTGAGTGTTAAATCTAGTTAAGGCAGTCAGAACACCGCAGAGATGTTTTTAGGATACATCTAAAAAATTGTTTCAGACAAACTTAAACACCAGTCAATAGATGCATATTTACAGTGCATTATGCAACTAAAAAGAGCTTTGTGACTGAGCGCAAGCCTAATATGGTTGTTGCACACTGAATCTGTGGGTGAAATTTAAGAACTGAGACAAATATGAATGTAACCCAAACAAGATCTCTATATGTAAGCAGTTTAATGTTTTATTGGATCCACTCTAAAATGCGCAACCACACCAATGTTAATAAACAAATTAGGCACATTTGGGCAATCTTGATACAACATTTTTTGGCATAAATACAATGGTTCATTGGATCAGTCAAAAATTTTGCTCATACACTAATGCCATTTAGTGGCCAAAATCTAAATTGTCCTTGGCTGGAATGATACATTATGGACTTTCTCTTGCATTTCAAAGAAGATGGTACAAAACAAATACAAAAGAACGGTTGTTTTTTCTTTGTATTATCTTATACCAGATCTATTGTGTTATATTCTACTACATTCCGTTCACACTTCCATAAACGTCAAAGTGTTTCCTTTCAAATGGTACCAAGAATATGCATATCCTTGCTTCAAGGCCTGAGCTACAGGCAGTTAGATTTGGGTATGTTATTTTAGGCGAAAATTGAAAGAAATGGGGGTAATCCTTAAGAGGTTTTAATTCGGGATCGGTGACCCTTCCACGGGACGGTTGAGCTAACATAGGCTAATGTGATTAGCATGAGGTTATAAGTAACAGGAAAAATTCCCAGGACATAGACATATCTGATATTGGCAGAAAGGTTACATACTTGTTTATCTAACTGCACTGTCCAATTTACAGTAGTTATTACAGTGAAAGAATACCATGAACAGTTATTAAAAGGAGCTTGAACAGAATACAACAAATTGTAACACACAATGAAAAAGCCATAGTTATACATATAGTGTAGGAAACAACAAATCAATTCACATTATTAAAGAGCAAAAGTTGATGTTTCAGTCCATGTTTTGGCACCTCACCCCAGAGTACACAGTGTCTCTCTCCATGGTGCTCCTCTGTCTCTGGGTCTTTGGCTTCTTGTAGATGACATTCAGAGCAGCGTAATGGACCGACGTGAGTGTGTGATCATCTTCTTGATCCTAAGAGGAATAACAAAACAAATCAGGAAATGACCTGATCATTTGATAGAAGGATCTGTTTAAAGTTAATCCAAAAATGTTATATATCTTTATGGTCTGCATACCTGGTTATGAGACCTGACGACTGCCAGACCACTTGTCTGAGGGTGCGTTCCTTTTAGTAAAACACATGAAGGAATCATCATCATACAATCAGTTTCATGACTAAAACATATCGTAAACCGCACCAACATCTTAATCATATATTGTTGGCAATGATAACGCTTACCTCTGCACAGTAGAGAGGTTTTCTTGATCATCTTATACAAAACATAAGCAAGGACAATGATGAGGATGACACAAAGAGCCAACGCTACACCCAGACAGTACACCAAGAGAAGATGGTCCTCTTTACAACCATCTGTGGAAATACAGACAGTGACAGAGGAGATTCAGGACATTTTGCTCCACCAGACATTGAGTTTATTCATAGCACCATGGAAGAATATCAGAACATATCAGAATGATTATTTACGGTCAACATCCAGCTTTGTCCCGTTCCCAAACAGTATCTCCCCACATGAGGCCACAGCACAGTAGTATGTCCCAGCATCAGAGAGAATGAGGTTCCTCTTGGGGAGGTTGTAGACACAGCTCTGTGTAGGAGACCCAGCCTCAGGGCTCTTCTCACACTGATCACTCCTGTCTCCATAGGTGTAAATGATTCCTGGATGGGATTCTCCTGAGCCATGTCTGAACCAATAGACACTGTGTTCTCCTGCACAGGTCTCAGTGTGTATCGTACAGTTCAGAGTCACAGAGTCTCCTGGCTGGACTGACTCAGACACAGGCTGCTGGTGCACAGACATGCTGTTGGACTCTGAACCTGAAGAGAGTGACGGAGTAAGATCATAGTGTTTAAATTGTATTTGCCTGATATATACTGTACATTTAGTACCAAATTCTAAAGTATATTTCTAATTTAATGGTGCAAAATTTAAATCCCAAATTAGGGAAGGAAGTTTAGGTACCTTTTACAATCAATAAAGTTCCATCTCCAAATTTGACTTTGCCCACTTTCATGGCACCACAGTAGTATGTAGCAGAGTCCCATGGCTCTGTCTTAGAGATGGTCAGGTTAAAGCTGTCAACTCCTTTCTTCACACTCAGATGTTTAGTCTCAGTGAAATTCTTGGTAAAGTTGTTGAAGTAAAAATGTTGTCCACTGGAAAGTGTCGATGTCATGAGAAGGGGTTTCTGTCCAAGAGTCTGCTTGAACCAAACAACATAGGTATTCACATCAGTTGGCCAAAAGCAAGTGATATTCACACTAGCTCCCCGGTGAGTAACCATCACTGGGTTTGGTTGAACAATGTCCTTGGTTAATGCACAAACTGTAAATCCAAACAAACATGGATCAACGATCAAGATAAAGACAAAATTACATCTAAAATACTTGCTTCAAAGTAATTCAAATGGATTCTAAAAGCCAATAATATATAGATTGTTTTAAAGGATGTAAATAAAAATGTCTTACCGGAGTTGGCATGAAACAAAAAGATTGCCCAATGTCTGATCATCATTGTAACGTCAATCCTTTCTGCACTGTATAGAATGAGGGTCTGACAACGGGGCACCTTTTATGTGATGGCACTTTACATAGCTTTTATACAGTGTAGGAGGGAACTCTGAAACAAGAGATTGTATTGGCTGTTTGAACAGGAATAAAGAGTACTGTCTAGAAAATATGTTGTCTGGTTTACCACAATTTGAGCAGGAAAAAAAAAACGTTTAAAGAAGACATTGTAAAGCAAGTCAGAGTTATTGTTTTGAGACAATCAAATAGTGGCTTGATTCAGCTGGTTACTTATTTGGGAAATTACACTTTAATTACATACCAGTTCTCTTATGATGTTTGGGCAAACAGTGAATGATCCTATTTTGCTCTCTTGTGCCCCTGATACTGAGCCCATCCCAAACCAGCCCAGCCCAGCTCAAAGGTTAAATTAATCCATAGTATGTTTTTGGTCTGTCTGACAGGTAACTCATACCAAAGACAGTAAAAATGGGAACTGATAAGCTTTGCTAATTAAAACAAAATCAAATTCACTTGTCACATGCTTCACAAACTAAAAGTGAAATGCTTACTTGCGGAATCTTCCCAACAATGTAGAGATAAAAAAATGAAATAATAGAAAAGTAATTACATGAGGAATAAATACACAATGACTAACGATAACTTGGCTACATACACGGGATACCACTACCAAGTCGATGTGCAGGGATATGAGGTAATTGAGATAGGTATGTACATAAAGGTAGCGATAAATTGAATAGGCATCAGTATAGAAAATAATCAGTGACAGCAGCGTATATGTGATGAGTCAAAAGAGCGTCAAGCAAATAGTCTGAGTAGCTATTGGTTAACTATTTATCTAAGTATTTAGCAGTCTTATTGCTTGGAGGTAGAAGCTGTTCGGGGTCCTGTTTGTTCCAGACTTGGTGCATCGGTAGTGCTTGCCATCCAATAGGAGAGAGAACAGTATGACTTGGGTGGCTGGAGTTTTGAACATTTTTAGGGCCTTCCTCTGGGCCTGTTGTAGAGGCCCTGGATTGCATGGAGCTCGGCCCCAAGTGATTAACTGGGCCATACGCACTACCCTCTGTAGTCCCTTGCAGTCGATTGCCAAGCAGTTGCCATACCAAGCGGTGATGCAGCCATTCAAGATGCTCTCAAGGGTGCAGCTGTATAACATTTTGAGGATCTGAGGGCCCATACCAAATCTTTTCAGCCTCCTGAGGTGGAAGAGGTGTTGTTGTGCCCTCTTCACGACTGTGTTGGTGTGTGTGGAACATGGGAACAGTTGTGTTTGACCCGACACACTGATATTTTACTGTAACAAATTGACAACAGACTGTGCGGGTTTTGACATTATTGATCATAGTCTGCTGCTGGAAAAATGTAAATGTTATGGCTTTACAGTCCTGCTATATTGTGGATGAAGTGCACCTGTCTAACAGAACACTGAGGGTGTTCTTTAATGGAAGCCTCTCCAACATGATCCAGTTAGAATCAGGAATTCCACAGGGCAGCTGTCTAAGCCCCTTACTTTTTCAAACTTTACTAATGAAATACCACTGGCTTTGAGTAAAGACCATACGCAGATGACTCAACACTATACACGTCAGGTACTACAGTGAGTGAAATCACTGTAACACTTAACAAAGAGCTGCAGTTGGTTTCAGAATGGGTGGCAAGGAATAAGTTAGTCTTAAATATTTCAAAAACTTAAAGCATTGTATTTTGGACAAATCATTCACTAAACACTAAACCTCAAATAAGTCTTGTAATAAATAATGTGGAAATTTAGCAATTTGAGGTGACTTAACTGCTTGAAGTATCCCTGGATTGTCAACTGTCATTGTCAAAACATGGTGATACAACAGTGGCTAAGATGGGGAGAAGCGCTGCTCTGCCTTTTTAACAACACTATCAACAAGGCAGGTCCTACAATCCCTAGTTTTGTCACACCTGAACTACTGTTCAGTCATGTGGTCAGGTGCCACAAAAGTGCGACCTAGGAAAATTACAATTGGTTCAGAACTGGGCAGCACGGCTGGCCCTTAAATGTACACGTAGAGCAAACATTAATAATGTGCATGTTAATCTCTCATGGCTCAAAGTGGTGGAGAGATTGACTTCATCACTACTTGTTTTTGTAAGAACTGTTGATATGTTGAATGCACCGAGGTGTCTATTTAAACTTCTAGCATACAGCTCGGACAACCATGCATACCCCACATAGCTACACAATCCGCAAGTCTAGAACAGAGTTTGATGTACAGTACTATGTAGAGCCATGACTACATTGAACTCTATTCAACATCAGGTAAATGATACAAGCAGTAGAATCAGATTTAAAAAACAGAATAAAAATACACCTTATGGAACATCTGGGACTGTAAAGAGACACACACAGACGCACAAACAAACGCTTACACATACACATGATAAGGTGTCTATCAGGCACACGTACACATGGATTTTGTATTGTAGATATGTGGTAGTAGAGTGGTGGGCTGAGGGAACACACTTAATGTATTGTGAAAAGTGTTATGAAAAGTATTTGAAATTGTATATAACTACCTTAATGTTGCCGGACCCCAGGAATGGTAGCTGGGGATCCTTAATAAATACAAATGATAATTCCTTAGTGATGTGGACACCGAGGAACTGGATTGGGTTCAGGGTGTCTGGGATGATGCTGCTGATGTGAGCCATGACCAGCCTTTCAAAGCATTTCATGGCTACTGATGTGAGTACAAAGGGGCGATAGTCATTTAGACAGGTTATGTTGCCGTTCTTGAGCACAGGGACTATAGTGGTCTGCTTGAAACATGTAGGTATTACAGACTGGGTCAGGAATAGGTTGAACATGTCAGTGAATACACTTGCCAGCCGGTCAGCGCATGCGCTGGTAATCCGTCTGGACCTGCTGCCTTTTGAATGTTAACCTGTTCAAAGGACTTACTCACATCGGCTACGGAGAGCATGATCACATAGGCGTCCGGGACAGCTGGTGCTCTAATGCATGGTTCAGTGTTGCTTGCCTCGAAGTGAGCAGATATTTAACTCGTCTGGAAGGCTTGCATCACTGGACAGTTCGCAGCTGGGTTTCCCTTTGTAATCTGTGATAGTTTGCAAGTAATGCCACATCCGACGAGCGTAAAAACCGGTGTAGTAGGATTCGATCTTGGTCCAATATTGACGCTTCGCCTGTTTGATATTTAGTCAAAAGGAATAGCAGGATGTCTTATAAGCACCCGGATTAGTGTCCCTCAGATTTAGCTCATTGCAGATGTTACCTCTAATCCATGGCTTCTGGTTGGGATACATACATACGGTCACTATGGGGATGACATCCTCAATGCACTTATTAATGAAGCCTGATGTGGTAAATGTATTCAACTCTGTGCTAGCAAAACAGTCTTGTAGTTTAAAATCAGCTTCATCTGACCACTTCCATATTAAGGGTGCCACTGGTACTTCCTGTTTGAGTTGATGCTTGTAAGAAGGAATCAGGAGGATACAGCTGTGGTCATATTTGCCAAATAGTGTGCGAGACAGAGCTTTGTATACATCTCTGTGTACAGAGTAAAGGTGATCTAGAGTTCTTTAGCCTCTAGTTGCACAGGTAACATGCTGACAGAAATTAGGTAAACGGATTTCAGTTTTCCTGCATTAAAGTCTCCGGCTACTAGGAGCTCCACCTCTGGGTGAGCAATTTGTTGTTTGCTTATGGACCTATCCAGCTCGTTGAGTGCAAGTTTCTGGTGGTAAATAGACAGCTACAAAAAATATAGATGAAAACTACTCGTAAATAGTATGGTCTAAAGCTTATCATGGGGTATTCTAACTCAAGCGAGCAGAACCTCAATTCTTCCTTACTTTTAGAGATCGCGTACCAGCTGTTAACAAAGTGACACACACACCC
This sequence comes from Oncorhynchus tshawytscha, assembly GCF_018296145.1. NCBI lineage: Eukaryota > Metazoa > Chordata > Actinopteri > Salmoniformes > Salmonidae > Oncorhynchus > Oncorhynchus tshawytscha. The sequence continues at coordinate 21,108,378 of NC_056438.1, forward strand.
TTTCCCCTGAGCTTTCCCGACTCTTCTCCCCTTCCCCCACCACCATCCGGAACCATGAGTAGTGGGTACCATAAACCTGCCTCTCAAACTCTCTCTGACCTGTGTGACCTGTGCCCTGACAGGTTGTTAGGGAGGTTATTATGGGGTCAGACATTGGCCCATCCTCTTGACAATACAGGTCACACAATACTTACAGTCTCCCTCAAGCAGTGCCAGAGAGCAAAGTGTGTTATGTGATATTTGTATAATATTTGTATATTGTTACTATCGTTGTATGCTGTGTATGCATATACATTTTCCTTGTTTAGCCTTGTTGCTCTACTTGTGTGCATAGCTGTCCAGAACCACTACCTTTCACACTTGTCCCATAATTCTTCCAGTGTAGTATAAATAAAGATCCAATTTAGAACAATATAAACATTTTCCCACAACTCATATACATCTCTGCCCATCAACAACTCAATACCATATTTTTGTGGGATGGAGGTATGCACAAAGTGTGTTATGTGATATTTGTGTATAGCTGTATTGTAATATGTAGGTAGCATATACATTTTCATACATCCCTTTGCTTGTTAATAGCTTTGTTGCTCTACTTGTGCTATGTATAAATAAAGATAGTATTGAACCAGTGGTGCCTCTTGCACTGGCCCCTCTGCATAAAGGGCCAGAGGTGCTGACCCCACAGTGTGATAAGGCCCCTTGCAGCCAATCAGTTTCACTATTTAATTGTTGTTATTTATATTTAACTAGGCAAGTCAGTTAGCCTGTCGATGCCGCCCTAGGCTTCGGAGATAGAGCCTAGGAGTGGTGCCTCTTGCACTGGAGGTGCCTGGACTGCGCCAGGAGTTAGAACGTTAATGAGTTTGAGTCCAGGAGTTAGAAAGTTAATGAGTTTGTGTCCTTGAGAGAGGTCTGTGAGAATGAGATGGTGTGCTAAGGCAGGGAATTTGTAACTGTTACAATACTCCAGATGACCCATAGGAGGTCTGTTGTGGATAGAGGTTGACAGTTCTTGAGAGCATCATTCATGTATATGGGGGAAATCCCTACAGAATGAAACAAATCTAACAAATATATCAGTCTCATTCCCTATCATTCACATAGATATCCATTACTAACTGAACTGTATCACCTTAGAGTTTAGTAGGGGTCAGGGGTTTACCTGGGTGGGCAGGGCTCTTGGCTGTAGCCTGGATACACCTTCTACTCTACACTCTGTAAACTAATGATTACAGATTAATAATTTATACAACTTTTCAACTGGTAAGTAATAAGATACTTTGTGGGTCTGCATGGCAGTAGTCTGTGTTTCTAATTGTCATGGGCGTGAACAACGAAGAATAAGAGCAACTGATTGACACCACATATAGTAGACATCCTCCTAAAAACCACAGTGTGTACCAAGGTATTAGGCCTATCCAAAGCGTAGTGATGGCGTCGTTTTGAGCTCACAGCAGACCAAAGTGCTCAGATACCTGTTAACCGCTCACTGAGTGTGTGATGCGTGGGTGGGTTTAGCATGGTAACAGTAGGTTGTCTCAGAAGCCCTCTGCACAAACATTCATACAGACATATTGTACATACAGAACACAAGAGAAAGACTAATTCAATTTCAGGTGGTATCAGTTGTTTAAGTTGTTGACACAGGATGCTGTAGAAAGGTCTTGTAAAATGTACATATTATGTACATTTCTTTATCCCTTTACACTTGTGTGTATAAGGTAGTAGTTTTGGAGTTGTTAGATAGATTACTCGTTGGTTATTACCGCATTGTTGGAACTAGAAGCACAAGCATTTCGCTACACTTGCATTAACATCTGCTAACCATGTGTATGTGACAAATAAAATTTGAATTTTTGATAAGTAATTATCTTGAAGGTTTTACTTGTTTTTTGGTTTGTGGTTGTCTCACCACTCTGGACAGACCTGGGTTAAATAGTAGACTATTTGTTTTCTCACACTTACTTTAGGTGCTCTTGATTTATCTTGCCTCCATTGCGCTGGTCAAGCTTAGCAAGTGTACATAAAGAATTGGAAAGGAAACTAACACTATTTTGACCATGTCATTCAACAGTTACAATACTCCAAACGACCAATAGGAGGTCTGTAGTGCATAGAGCGTGTCTTGTCTTGTCATGTACAGTATGACGGTGAATAGGGGTGGAGCATCATGAGTACATGTGGGGGAAACACCTACAAAATGAAACAAGTACATTTTTGTCATTCTTACATTCCCTGTATATCATTTACAGAATCATGCACTAACTGATGTGTAACACCCGAGAGTACATGGCTGACATGACACCCCAGCTTATTAACTAATACATGTGACACAATTTATCTAGTCTGTTTCACTCTCTGGTTAGTGTTGTTCTAATAGGAAGCAATCTCTTGGGTATAGAGGATCCTCTTCTATTGGTCTCCTTCTGACAGAGCATCCTGCAGTAGTCTTATAAGACTTGTCTGATTGAGAATGTACTGAAAGTCCTCCCATGACATCATCATAAACTGGCCCCTCCCCCTGAGCCCATAGATCTAGAATAAATGTATCACACATGAGACAGTTCACTCAGAGAGTTCAAAGAGGGTTCATCAGCAGTTCGTTGTGGTTTGTAACTAATATATGATAACTAAATATATAGAGTCTGTTTTAAAAATAGCTTATTTAGCTGTGGATGTAAGCTGTCAGTGCCAACATGATCAAAAAGTTAAGATATTGATAACAACATTGACACCACATAGACATCCTGCTGAAAACCACATAGAGACACAGAGAGCAGGTAGGAGGGTCCCGTGTGCTTACAGCAGCCAGCAGGCCCTCCCACCAAAACGTAGATACGACCTCATCTTGTGCTTACAGCAGACTGCAAAGTACCTGTGAAAAGTACCTGCAGTAACTTTGTGGTTTGTAATTGATATATGATAACTAAATATATATATGTATATACATATATATCAGTGTCCGTTTTATAAATAATTATTTTGCTTTGATTGTAAGCTGTCAGGGGCATCATGAGCAGCAAGTAAAGATAGAGAGAACAAAAGTGACACCACGTAGACATCCTGCTGAAAACCACATAGAGACATAGAGACACAGAGAGCAGGTTGGATGGTCCTGTGTGCACAAAGCCAGCATGCACACCTGACCAAAATGTAGATACGACCTCATCTTGTGCTTACAGCAGACTGCAGAGTACCTGTGAATTTGTTCACTTTGTGGGGGTGAATGACATGCAATCAACACAACTAAAAGATGACAACACATTACAGAGAAATGACATGAATAAATAGGTTGTCTCACATACTTATTCAACTACTCCCTTGAACTCAATACAAAACTACACACAGACACCAGTCATTGTGTTCATCATATAGAGATCACTTTTCTATCCATTTTATTTTGAGTGATTGTTTTGCTCCAATTTATAACATAGTAGATGTTAGTTGTAATAAACTAGTGATGATGACTGCCTAGCCTGTTTGATGCATGTTACTCTATGATGCTGAAATGGATTCATAACCTGTAATTTATGTGTAAGTATGTAATTATTACCTTGTTATAGAGTCTGACATTTTGAACCTTTTGACAACTTCTAAAAGTTGCTGAAACTCTAATGTTGAGCTAGTCATGAGGACTTCCGTGTATACTGCTGCTCCCTATTCAAAGATCATATCGTTGCAATACTTCAATGTGCACATTAAATACATTAAAACTGCTCAGTTTGCACTGCTTTTCTCTTGAAGAGAGTGAGTTGTGCTCTTAGTGACATGGATGTTTGTGGTTTTGATGCACTGAGGTGTGTGAAGACAGTGTGTGGTGAGGACTGATGGTAATTTCTGTGGTTTAAAGATGAGTTAAGCTGAGTGGAAAATCCATTTAAGGCCGTCAGAACACCACAGAGATCTGATACAGGATACAGCTTAAAAAGAGAGCTTTAGAAAAGCTTTGTTATATAGAGCATAAGTCGTATATTGTTTTGCACACTGAATCTGTGGGTGAAATAATCAGCACCTCACAACCCTGAGCTACACACTCCACTCCCCTTCCCCCATGACCTTCCGGAACCTAAGAGTCTAGCGGGTAGCATAAACCTGCCTCTCAAACTCTCTCTGACCTGTGTCACTGCCCTGACAGGTTGTTAGGGAGGTTATTAGGGGGTCGGACATCTGTTCATCTTCTTGACGATGCAGGTCACACAATACTTGCACTCTACCTCAATCAGTGCCAGAGAGCAACATCTCTGTCTCTACCCATCAACAACTGTACTCAATAACATCTATCTGGGCTTGTGGGGTGGTGTGCGTGCACAGTGAGTTATGTGGTATTTGTTGTTTGTTCTTCATAGTTAGTTACGATTGTTGTATGCTGCCTTTGTGTATAGCTGTATTGTAATGTGTAGGTAGAATATAAATTTTCATACAGCCCTCCCCTTTTTAATAGCCTTGTTGCTCTACTTGTGCTATTAGATAGTATTGTGTACCGTGGATTCATTACCTCTGTTTTAGAACTACTACCATTCCACTACCTTTCCCACTTTTTGTTCCCATGTACATTCCTATGTCCATCTCCACATTCATCTCCAGTGTGTGTAAATACATTTCCTGTGTGTGTCAACTCTTGGACTGCCTTTTGCCCCTCTATCTGGGGGCGGTGTCAGTGGGTCGCAAACCAGTCGAATACGTAGAGCCGGTTCACTCTCTTTCACCACTGTTCTGTCCTGCCGATGTATTGAAAAAGCAGCTAGATTTGTATTTACCATGTCCTTGTCAAAATCAAATCAAATCAAATCAAATGTTATTTGTCACATACACATGGTTAGCAGATGTTGATGTGAGTGTAGCGAAATGCTTTCACTTCTAGTTCCGACAGTGCAGTAATCTAATAATCTAACCATTCCACAACAACTACCTGTTACACACAATGTAAAGGGATGGAATAAGAATATGTATTCATGTATAAATATATGACTGAGCGATGGCTGAGCGACATAGGCAAGTTAGCAATAGATGGTATAAAAAATAGTATATACATATGAGACGGGTAATGTAAGATATGTTAACATTATTAAAGTGGCATTATTTAAAGTGAGAAGTGATCCATTTATTAAAGTGGCCAATGATTTGAGTCCGTATGTAGGCAGCAGCCTCTCTTTGTTAGTGATGGCTGTTTAACAGTCCGATGGCCTTGAGATAGAAGCTGTTTTTCAGTCTCTCTGTCCCAGTTTTGATGCACCTGTACTGACCTCGCCCTCTGGATGGTAGCGGGGTGAACAGGCAGTGGCTTGGATGGTTGTTGTCCTTGATGATTTTTTTGGCCTTCCTGTGACATCGGGTGCTGTAGCTGTCCTGGAGGGCAGGTGATGCGTTATGCAGATTGCACCACCCTCTGGAGAGCCTTGCGGTTGTGGGCATTTGTGGGGTGCATTTGCCGTACCAGGCGGGGATACAGCTCGACAGGATGCTCTCAATTGTGCATCTGTAAAAGTTTTAGGGTTTTAGGTGACAAGACAAATTTCTTCAGCTTCCTGAGGTTGAAGAGGGGCTGTTGTGCCTTCTACACCACACTGTCTGTGTGGGTGGACCATTTCAGGTTGTCAGTGATGTGTACGCGAAGGATCTTAAAACTTTCCACCTTCACCACTACTGTCCCATCAATATGGATGGGGGTTGCTCCCTCTGCTGTTTCTTGAAGACCTCGATCATCACCTTTGTTTTGTTGACGTTGAGTGAGCGGTTGTTTTCCTGACACCACACTCCGAGTACCCTCACCTCCTCCCTGTAGGCTGTCTCGTCGCTGTTGGTAGTCAAGCCCACTACTGTTGTGTCGTCTGCAAACTTGATGAACGAGTAGGAGGCGTCATGGCCATGTAGTCATGCATGAACATGTCTGCGTTCAGCCATGACTCAGAGAAACATAGGACATTACAGTTCTTCAGTTCACGTTGATAGGCTAGTCTCGAACGGATTTCATTCAGTTTATTCTCCAGTGATTGTACCTTCGTAACTAGAACGGAGGTTAGAAGCGGTTTATCCACTCTTTGACGTAGTTTTGCAGGCATCCCACACACCAGCGTCTATATTTGGGTTGCCTCCTCCATCTTCAAGTGTCGGGATTTGAGCCTGGTCCTGGATAATCAATATGGTATCGCCTCTGACTCATTGAAGTAGAAGTCCTCATCCAAACTGAGGCTAGTGATGGCTGTTCTGATGTCCAGAAGCTATTTTAATCATAGGAAACCATGGTGGAAACATCATGTACAAGAAAAAGTTAAGATCTGCTCCAAAAATACACAAAATAGCACAATTGGTCCCTCCAGCGCCATTCTACATAAACATCAGCATTATGCACTCAGTATTATGGAAATAGATTTCGGATAAGGCAATATGATCGACTACAGTCCTGTCAAGGGGGTGTACTTGCACATCAAGCTGCCTCCTTCTACAGAAACAGGATATAGGTTGCGGTTCCTATGAGCTGTTCTGGCTCGCAAAAGCCAAGGCTCATGCTAGGCTACCTCCTTTTGACAACTAACTAGAAAACCTCCTGACTTCAGAGTCGAAAATGAAAGGGGCTGTGCTTTTTTACTGATAGGTTCTCCCCTGTGTCTTTCTCACTCAAACACCCACATGGACAGCCACACACAATCCCCTGTGTCTTCTATGATACAAGTGTACCCTACGTCTTTGAAAGAAAACAAATATAATCTTGACCGGGACATTAAACAGTTATTGAAAAACAGCAACCCAGCTTTACGTGTTTACTAGTCTGTGACCAACTGACAGCCAAAGAGTTGGCACACAGGAACTTCATTCACACGCCCAGGAGATGTACATGGGGATGGAACGTGGGAAAGGTTGTGGTTCTGTAGAAGGAATTAAAATGCAATCAATATACTGTAAATGCGATATTACAAGAGCTGTAGTAAACAGTAATACAGGAATGTATGAATAGTATATAATCCCTGAAAATGTTTATAGGCCACAAACTGTACAGAGGCAGCATACATAATGTAACAATAGCTAACTATTAAGAACAATATAGACATGTCCCACAACTTTGTGCATGCACACCATCCCACATGTCAAAAGAGATATGAGTGAGTCCAGCTTTTTGTTTTGAAGGACAGAGATGAGCTTGCTGCTCTTTCTGTTACTGGTGACTGAGAGGGGGAGACAGGAATTTGGGATCTGGGACCCAAGATGACTGCCTGTGATCGGCTGACACCATGGTGTGATAAAGCACCTGGCAACCATGACCCCTTGCAACCAATCGTTTTGGCTAGGGGCAGAGGTGTGAGGGGCCAGTTTACGACCCCTAGCCTGCTAGGCTCCAGAGGGGAGGGGAGCCTACTGCAGGAGTTAGAAAGTTAAAGAGTTTGTCCCTGGGAAAGGGCTCTGAGAATAATATGATGGGCTACGAGTCAACATCAGGGAATTTGTAACAGTTACAATACTCCAGGTGACCCATACCTGGGTGGGTAGGGCTCGTGGCTGCAGCCTGGATACACATTCTACTCTACGCTCTGTAAACTAACGATTACAGTTGGGGAATTTATAAAACCTTTGAACTTGTAAGTAATAAGATACTTTGTTGGTCTGCATGGCAGTGGTCTGTGTTTCCAATTTTCATGGGCGTGAACAACGCAGAATAAGAGCAACTGACTGACACCACATACAGTAGACTTCCTGCTGAAAACCACACAGTGTGCACAAGGGTTTCAGTCCTATCCAAAGTGCAGTGATGGTGTCGTTTTGAGCTCACAGCAGACCAAAGTGTTCAGATACCTGTGAACAGCTCACTGAGTGCATGATGCGTGGGTGGGTTTAGCATGGTAACAGTAGGTTGTCTCACAAACATTCATACCGTATGTACAGAACGCAAGAGAAAGAATAATTCAATTTCAGTTGGTATCAGTTGTTTAAGTTGTTGACACGGGATGCTGTTGAATGGTCTTGTAAGTAATTGTTTTGAAGGTTTTATTTGTTTGTTGGTTTATGGTTTTCTCACCACTATGGACAGACCTGGGTTAAATAGTAGACTTCTTGTTTTCTCACACTTAATTTAGGTGCACTTGATTTATCTGGCCTCCATTGCGCCGGTCAAGCTAAACAAGTGTACCTAAAGAATTGGAAAGGAAACGAACACTATTTTGACCATGTCATTCAACAGTTATAATACTCCAGACGACCAATAGGTCTGTAGTGCACAGAGCATGTCTTGTCTTGTCATCTACAGTATAAGAGTGAGCAGGGGTGGAGCGTCATGAGTATAAGTGGGAGAAACACCTGTAGAATGAATCAAGTACATTTTAGTCAGTCTTACATTCCCTGTATATCATTTACTAACTCCTGAGAGTACATGGCTGACATGACACCCCAGCTTAACTAATACATGTGACACATTTTGTCTAGTCTTTTTCACTCTGTGGTTAGTGTTGTTCTAATAGGAAGCAATCTATCAGAAGGAGGCTCCTCCTCTATTGGTCTCCTTCTGACAGAGCATCCTGTAGTAGTCTTATAAGACTTGTCTGATTGAGAATGCACTGAAAGTTCTGCCATGACATCGTCATAAACCGTCCCCTCCCCCTGAGCCCATAGATCTAGAATAAATGTATCACACAGGAGACAGTTCACTCAGAGAGTTCAAAAAGGGTTCATCAGCAGTTTGTTGTGGTTTGTAACTGATATATGATAACTAAATATATAGAGTCTGTTTTAAAAGTAGCTGTTTTGCTTTGGATGTAAGCTGTCAGGGGCAACATGATCAAAAAGTTAAGATATTGATAAGAACATTGACACCACATAGACATCCTGCTGAAAACCACATAGAGACACAGAGAGCAGGTAGGAGGGTCCCGTGTGCTTACAGCAGCCAGCAGGCCCTCCCACCAAAATGTAGATACGACCTCATCTTGTGCTTACAGCAGACTGCAAAGTACCTGTGAAACTGTTCACTGTGTGGGGGTGAGTGTTAGTGACATGCTATCAACACAACTAAAAGAGGACAACATGTTAGAGAGAGTTGACTTGAATAAATAGATTGTCTCCCATTTGATGCATGTTATTCCATGATGCTGAAATTGATTCAAAACCTGTAATTGATGTGTAAGCATTTAAATATTACCTTGTCATAGAATCTAACATTTTAAACATTTTGACAACTTCTAAAAGTTCCTGAAACTCTATTGTTGATCCAGTCATGAGGACTTCCATGTATATTGCTGCTCCCTATTGAAATTTAGTAGAATTGCAATACTTCAATGTCCACATAAAATAAATACACAGTTGGTAGATTATTTATTAAAACTGCTCTGTTACAGTGTCCACATTGTGATAATAGATTTTTTTTTCTCAACATTATCAACTGTAATATACTCAGCTATGAGTATTACGTTCAGGCTTTTCTCATGAAGACAGTGAGTTGTGCTCTTAGTGACATGGATGTTTGTGGTTTTGATGCACTGAGATGTGTGAAGACAGTGTGTGGTGAGGACTGATGGTCATTGCTGGGGGTTTGCCATGAGTTAAGATGAGTGGTTAATCAATTTTGGGCCGTCAGATTACCACAGAGATCTGATACAGGATACAGCTTAAAAAGAGTTTTAGAAAAGCTTTGTTATATTGAGCATAAGCCGCATATGGTTGTTGCAGACTGAATCTGTGGGGTAAATTGTTGTGGAAATGTAAGGACAGAGGAAAATATGAATGCAAATCACACAATACCTTATACGACAGCAGATTCATTTTGATTTGATCTAAAATACACAACATTATCAATGTACAGTAAATAGGAGTTTGACAGAATACAAGCCATTGTTTTGTACAATAATTACACTGAAAAGCCACAAGTTACACATAAGCATAAAACACAGAGAAAGAAATGCAAGTCTATACAGAGGAAAAGTCTGCGTTTCAGTCCGTGTTTTGGCTCCTCAGCCCAGAGTACACAGTGTCTCTCTCCATGGTGCTCCTCTGTCTCTGGGTCTTTGGCTTCTTGTAGATGACATTCAGAGCAGCGTAATGGACTGACATCAGTGTGTCATTGTCTTCTTGATCCTAAGAGGACTATCATAGTAAGTAGTAAGTCCCAGCATTAGACAGGCTGAGGTTTCTCTAGGGGAGGTTGTAGACACAGCTCTGTGTAGGAGACCCAGCCACAGGGCTCTTCTCACACTGATCACTCCTGTCTCCGTGGGTGTAAATGATTCCTGGATGGGATTCTCCTGAGCCATGTCTGAACCAATAGACACTGTGTTCTCCTGCACAGGTCTCAGTGTGTATCGTACAATTCAGAGTCACAGAGTCTCCTGGGTGGCCTGACTCAGACACAGGCTGCTGGAGCACAGACATGCTGTTGGACTCTGAACCTGAAGAGCGTGACGGAGTAAGATCATAGTGTAAATTGTATTGGCATGGTATATTCATTTATAAGCAAATTCTAAAGTATATTTTTAATTTGATGGTACAAACCTAAAATCCCAAATTAGAGAAGCAAGTTAAGTTATTTTGACAATTAAAACAGTTCATTCTCCAAATTTGACTTTTCCCACTTTCATAGCACCACAGTAGTATGTAGCAGAGTCCCATGGCTCTGTCTTGGAGATGGTCAGGTTACAGCTGTCAACTCCTCTGTTCACACTCAGATGTTTAGTCTCAGTAAAGTCCTTGGTAAAGTTGTTAAAGTAAAAAATATCTTAGCCACTTTAAGATGACGACGCCATGAGAAGGGGTTTCTGTCCAAGAGTCTGCTTGAACCAAGCGACATTGGTATTGACATCAGTTGGCCAAAAGCAAGTGATATTCACACTACCTCTATGGTGAGTAACCATCACTGGGTTTGGTTGAACAATGTCCTTGGTTATTAATGCACAAACTGTTAAAGCAAACAAACAGTACGGACCAAAGACCAAGATAAAGATAGAAAAACGTCTAAAATAAAATTGCTACAAACTAAATCAAATGGATTCTAAAAGCCAATAATATGTAGATCTTTAAAGAGGATCTAAATAAAAATGTATTACCAGAGTTGGCAAAAAAAAACAGAAAGACTGTCCAATGTCTGATCATCATTGTAACGTCAGTCCTTTCTGGACTGTATAGAATGAGGGTCTGACAACGGTCCACCTTTTAAATGATGACACTTTACATAGCCTTCATACAATGTAGGAAGGAACACTGAAACAAGAGATTGTATTGGCTGTGTTAACAGGAATAAAACAATTTTTTTGTCTGGTTTACCACAGTTTGAGCAGATTTTTCTTTAAAGAAGACATTGATTCAGAGTCAGAGTTATTGTACCAAGACATTAAATAGTGGCTTGATGCGGCTGGTTATTTATTTGGGAAATTCAACTTTTATTAAAGACCAGTTCTCGTTTGATAATTGGACAAACAGTGAATGATCCTATTCCACTCTCTAGTACCTATGATACTGAGCCCATCGCAACCCAGCCCAACTCAGAGTTGACATTTTTATATAGTACTTTTTTAGTCTGGCTGAAATCCAACTCCAAAGACTGTAAATATGGGACCCGATGCGTCTCTGCTTATCAAATCAAATGTATTTGTCACATGTAAACAAACAGTGAAAAGCTTACTTACGGGACCTTCCCAAAAACGCAGAGAGAGAAAAAGAGACTGAATAGAAAAATAGTAACACAAGGAATAAACACACAATGGTTAGTGATAACTTGGCTATATACACGGGGTACCACTACTGAGTCGATATGCAGGGATACGAGGTAATTGAAGTAGATATGTACATATTGGTAGGGATAAAGTGACTAGGCAACAGGATTGATAATAAACAGTGATCACAGCATGTGTGATGAGTCAAAAGAGTTCAAAAAGCACAAAAAGCAAAAAGCATCAAGCAAATAGTCTGGGTAGCTATTGGTTAAATATTTAACTAATTATTTAGCAGTATAATTGCTTTGAGGTAGAAGCTGTGCGGGGTCCTGTTGGTTCAAGATTTGGTTCAAGATTTGGTGCATCGTCAGAGAGAACAGTATGACTTGGGTGGGTGGAGTCTTTGACAAAGGCCTTCGTCTGACATCGCCTGATGGCAGGGAGCTCTGCCCTCTTTATTACTGTGTTGGTGTTTGTGGAAAATAATAATTCCTTAGTGATGTGGACACTGAGGAACTTGAAGCTCTCAACCTGCTCCACTACAGCCCCGTCGTTGCGGATGGGGGCGTGCTCTGCACTTTGTTTCCTATAGTCCACGATCAGCTCCCTTGTCTTCCTGACATTGAGTGAGAGGTTGTTGTCCTGACACCACGCTGCCAGGTCTCTGACCTCCCTGTCTCATTGTAATCTGTGATCAAGTCTACAACTGTTGTTTCATCTGCATACTTAATGATGGTGTCTTTGTCGTGCGCAGCCACGCAGGCATGGGCCAACAGGGAGTACAGGAGGGGACTAATCACGCACCCCTGAGGGGCCCCGGTGTTGAGGTTTAGTGCGGCGGATGTGTTGTTGCCTACCCTCACCACCTAGTGGCAGCCTGTCAGGAAGTACAGGATCGAGTTGCAGAGGGAGGTATTTAATCCCAGGCTCCTTAGCTTAGTAATGAGCTTGGATGCGCTATGGTGTTGAACACTGAGCTGTAGTCAAGTCAAATGGGGCGGCAGAGTAGCCTAGTGGTTAGAGCGTAGAACTTGTAAACCGAAATGGTTGCAAGTTCTAATCCCTGAGCTGACGAGGTACAAATCTGTCGTTCTGAACAGGCAGTTAACCCACTGTTCCTAGGCCGTACAAAAATTATCACTGGAAATCAAATTTATCAACCCATGGAGGTCTGGATTTGGAGTCCACACTACAGGCTGATCCAACTTTGACGTAAAAGTAGTGACTCCAAATGACTCCAGCCTGTAGTGTGGTTTTCCACTTTAATTTTGAGTGTGACTAGCCCATCATATTATTCTCAGAGCCCTCTCCCAGAGACAAACTCTTTAACTTTCTAACTCCTGCAGTAGGCTCCCCTCCCCTCTGGAGCCTAGCAGGCTAGGGGTCGTAATGAGGCTCAGTAGTGTGTGTGGCTTCCACGTTCCTGTATGTCCTCCCTACAATTCCTGGACATGGTCTCGGATGGTCTCCTGAGGGATCTCCTCCCAGACCTGGACTAAAGCATCCGCCAACTCCTGGACAGTCTGTGATGCAACGTGGCGTTGGTGGATGGAGCGAGACATGATGTCCCAGATGTGCTCAATTGGATTCAGGTCTGGGGAATGGGCGGGCCAGTCCATAGCATCAATGCCTTCCTCTTGCAGGAACTGCTGACATGCTCCAGCCACATGAGATCTAGCATTGTCTTGCATTAGGAGGAACCCAGGGCCAACCTCACCAGCACATGGTCTCACAAGGGGTCTGAGGATCTCATCTCGGTACCTAATGGCAGTCAGGCTACCTCTGGTGAGCACATGGAGGGCTGTGCGGCCCCCCAAAGAAATGCCACCCCACACCATGACTGACCCACCGCCAAACCGGTCATGCTGGAGGATGTTGCAGGCAGCAGAACGTTCTCCACGGCGTCTCCAGACTCTGTCATGTCTGTCACATGTTCTCAGTGTGAACCTGCTTTCATCTGTGAAGAGCACAGGGCGCTAGTGGCGAATTTGCCAATCTTGGTGTTCTCTTGCAAATGCCAAACGTCCTGCACGGTGTTGGGCTGTAAGCACAACCCCCACCTGTGGACGTCGGGCCCTCATACCACCCTCATGGAGTCTGTTTCTGACCGTTTGAGCAGACACATGCACATTTTTGGCCTGCTGGAGATTATTTTGCAGGGCTCTGGCAGTGCTCCTCCTGCTCCTCCTTGCACAAAGGCAGAGGTAGCGGTCCTGCTGCTGGGTTGTTGCCCTCCTATGGCCTCCTCCACGTCTCCTGATGTACTGGCCTGTCTCCTGGTAGCGCCTCCATGCTCTGGACACTTCGCTGACAGACACAGCAAACCTTCTTGCCACAGCTCGCACTGATGTTCCATCCTGGATGAGCTGCACTACCTGAGCCACTTGTGTGGGTTGTAGACTCCGTCTCATGCTACCACTAGAGTGAAAGCATCGCCAGCATTCAAAAGTGACCAAAACATCAGCCAGGAAGCATAGGAACTGAGAAGTGGTCTGTGGTCACCACCTGCAGAACCACTCCTTTATTGGGGGGGTCTTGCTAATTGCCTATAATTTCCACCTGTTGTCTATTCCATTTGCACAACAGCATGTGCAATTTATTGTCAATCAGTGTTGCTTCCTAAGTGGACAGTTTGATTTCACAGAGGTGTGATTGACTTGGAGTTACATTGTGTTGTTTAAGTGTTCCCTTTATTTTTTGAGCAGTGTATTTAGCAGATGTTATTGCGGGGTTTTACGAAATGCTTGTGAACAGCAGTCATAAGACACTACCTTTTCCAGGTGGGAAAAGACAGTGTTGAGGACATTAGAGATTGCGGCATCTGTGCATCTTTTGGAGGGGGATTCAAATTGGAGTGGGTCCATGGTGTCTTGGATGATGGTGTTCATGTGAGCCATGACTAGCCTTTCAAAGCATTTCATGGTTACAGATTTGAGTGCTATGGGGCAATAGTTATTTAGACAGGTTTAGACAGGTTACTTACTTTGGGCGACAGGGTAGCCTCGTGGTTAGAGCATTGGACTAGTAACCGAAAGGTTGCAAGTTCATATCCCCGGGCTGACAAGGTACACATCTGTCGTTCTGCCCCTGAACAGGCAGTTAACCCACTGTTCCTAGGCCGTCATTGAAAATAAGAATTTGTTCTTAACTGACTTGCCTAGTTAAATAAAGGAAAAATAAAATAAAAAACGTTGTTGTTCTTGGGCACAGGGACTATGGTGGTCTGCTTAAAAAATGTAGGTATTACAGACTGGGTCAGAGAGAGGTTGAAAATATCAGTGAAGACACTTGCCAGCTGGTCAGCGCATGCTTTCAGTTGGCGTCTTGGTAATTCGTCTGGACCTGCAACCTTGTGAATGTTTAAAGGATTTTCTCACATCGGCTAAGGAGAGCGTGATCATCCAGAACAGCCGGTGCGCTCATGCATGATTTAGTCTAATGTGAGCATATCATTTGTTGCCTACCCTCACCACCTGGGGGGGGGCGGCCCATCAGGAAGTGCAGGATCCAGTTGCAGAGGGAGGTGTTTGATCCCAGATTATTTATTTTATGGATGAGCTTGGAGGGTGCTATGGTGTTGAATGCTGAGATGTAGTCAATGAACAGCAGTCTCACGTAGGTGTTCCTTTTTGTCCAGGTGGAAAAGGACAGTGTGGAGGGCAGTGTGGAATGCAATCAAGATTGCGTCATCTGTGGATCTGTTGGGGCAGAATGCAAATTGGAGTGAGTCCAAGGCATTTGGGATGATGGTGTTGATGTGAGCCATGACCAGCATTTCAAAGCATGTCATGGCTACAGATGTATGTATCAAGCAGCGATAGTCATTTAGACAGGTTACCTTGGCGTTCTTGTCCTGTGTGAAGTGAAGAAGATAATAAACAAAAGTGAAATAAACAATAAAATGAACAGTAAATATTACACTCACAGAAGTTCCAAAAGAATAAAGACATTTCAAATTACATACAGCTATTGATTCATTTGACCATGAATTGTTGCTAGCTAGGCTAGACTATCTAGTCTCTCTCTCTCTCTCTCTCTCTCTCTCTCTCTCTCTCTCTCTCTCTCTCTCTCTCTCTCTCTCTCTCTCTCTCTCTCTCAATAAGGCCCCACATCTCTTTCCATCCATACCGCCAGACTATAAATACCTTACCAAAACCAAACTACCCCAGGCTCTAGACTAGATGTGTGCACAACGTGGGTGGAGTACAAATAAAGACAAACCTTTATCTACTGTTGTTACCATAATACAGTTGAGTTTAATTGAATGCATGATGTACAATGATACTGTATGTTGGACACCTTGGGTTTGGGGCACCGCCATCTGCTTTTTAGTACAATAACCATACTTTAATGGGCTATGTTCAAAAATACTATAAATGTGTTCTATGCAAGATCTTGAACACTTTGAGCACTTGTAGGACTACTTCAGTCATAGCACATCCATTATGTATTTGCATGCAGAGTGAATGCATCCACAAACAATAGACCTACTGCTCTAATGTTGAGCGTACAGAGGCAGGTGTCAATCCTCTCTGCAGACTCTCATCTGATGCATTCACTGCAGACGCAACATCCTCGGCCTGTAGTCAGTGTCACCTCGCTGGCGTGAACACGGATGGAAAAAACACACCTCATACAAAGATCTCTGTGGTCCAACGTTTCCACTCAACAACTAAACACACTGACATCATGCCTTCGCACATTTGGCTGAACTTTTTTTTTCTTAGGTACTGTTGAGTTCTCACCTCCTCTGTTACTGTGACATTAAGGGTTTGTTATGGTTTGCTACCAATGCAGTTTGATTTGCATGCAGATACTTTCTCACTGTGTTTCTAAGGCCTGTGATAAGCCTTGTCACTTTTTCAATGTCACTATTTCTGCTGGACAGAGTGATTCTGAGGAGGTTGATAACTAACCCTCAGGTCCAACACTTTCAGATCATAGTTTTCACAATTTTCAGGGAGGTAGGGCCATGCACTCTGTTTGCTTATAGATAACAAAACAGTTATCAACCAAATGACAAGTGTGCTTCTGAAATGGCAACCTATGGTCCCTGGTCAAAAAACATGCCTCTGGTCAAGGGTAGTGCACTATATAGGGAACAAGGTGCCATTTTGGATGCCACCAAGGTCTCCGTACTCACCCTCTGCACCAAACCCTCTGTCTGAATCATACACACATTACATTTATATGCAGACCACAACCTGTTTTTGTCATGATATTCATCAATGTTAACAAAATACTTTAACCTCTTAAATGTAACTTAAAATGTCATCTAAAATATAAACTATGTAATCCCCAAAAGTAATAATTTATCATGAGACGGGCATAAAGAATAAGTAGTAATGCTGCATACTGCAAGAAAGTTTCAAATTTCACCTTTCTGGTAAAAAATAGTTATAAATTGCTTAGTCACTTCTGAGGACAAAGCTCAAGTACACAGTACAAATATGAAAAAATTGCATGACATATTTTCTATTCAACAAAACTACATGAGTGAGGCTTGAAAACACTTTTTAAATATAGTACAATTAAATGATAAAACCCCTAACTACAGATTTAAACCTCCTTATAACTGTAAAATGCATATTTGTATGTTTAGTGAACTTTTTAGGAACTTGTCTTTCATCTCATACTAGTCTTGTCCATCTATGACAAACAGAAAGTGTTTTTTGTTTAAAATATATATATATTTTTAGATGAACGACCATAAATCAATCTCTGAATGTGCTATAGTGATGAAACCACTCTCTCCTGCTGCGCTGTGGTGTAGGGTTCAGCCAGGAGTTGATTGACAGTTGGATGAGCGAATTAAATGGTAGGAGGGACATCCCAGGTTTAAGTGGTTTCAGAATTCAGAGTCACACAAAAATATACTACTGTGTCCGTGGGAACCAGGGCTATTGCTCAATGCAAGACATTTTGATCTACGGTGTCTACAGGTAAATTTTGTGAAAAGTGAATATGTTGGTCGGTCAGAACCGGGACCAGAACCAAGCAGGTCCCCTAAACATGGACTTTTATCACGTGATGTCTGACAAATATTAGAATGCTTTCAATAACTTGATAAAGTATTGAGAGGATACAATAATTAAGGAGACGTCTATATACAGTGCCTTCGGAAAGTATTCAGAACCCTTGACTTTACCCAAATTTTGTTACGTTAGAGCTTTATTCTAAAATGGATATATATATTTTCCCTTATCAATCAACAAACAATACCCCATAATGACAAGAAAAGCAGGTACTTTTTTATTGTTGTCGCTAAATATGACGTTTACATAAGTATTCAGACCCTTTTCTCAGTACTTTGTTGAAGCAGCTTTGGCAGCAATTACAGCAACGAGTCTTCTTGGGTATGACACTACCAGCTTGGCACACCTGTATTTTGGGAGATTCTCCCATTCTTCTTTGCAGATCATCTCAAACTCTGTCAGGTTGGATGGGGAGCTTTGCTGCAAAGCTATTTTCAGGTCAATGTTCGATATGGTTCAAATCTGGGCTCTGGCTGGGCCACTCAAGGAGATTCAAAGACTTGTCCTGAAGCCACTCCTGCCTTTTCTTGGCTGTGTACTTGTAAGGTGAACCTTTGCCCAAGTCTGAGGTCCTGAGCGCTCTGGAGCAGGTTTTCATCAAGGATCTCTCTCCCAGTCCCTGCCGCTGAAAAACATCCCAATAGCATGATGCTGCCACCACCATGCTTCACCGTAGGGATGGTGACAAGTTTCCTCCAGATATGACGCTTGGCATTCAGGCCAAAGAGTTCAATCTTGGTTTCATCGGACCAGAGAATCTTGTTTCTCATGGTCTGAGAGTCTTTTGGAGCCTTTTGGCAAACTCCAAGCGGGCTGTTATGTGCCTTTTACTGAGGAGTGGCTTCCGTCTGGCCACTCTACCATAAAGGCCTGATTGGTGGACTGCTGCATAGATGTACAAGGTTGTCCTTCTAGAGGGTTCTCTCATCTGCACAGAGTAACTCTAGCGCTCTGTCAGAGTGACCATCGAGTTCTTGGTGAACTCCCTGACCAAGTCCTTTCTCGCCCCGATTGCTCAGTTTGGCTGGGTGGCCAGCTCTAGGAAGGGTCTTGATGGTTCCAAACTTCTTCCATTTAAGAATGATGGAGGCCACTGTGTTCTTGGGGAAATTAAATGCTGCAGAAATGTTTTGGTGCCTCAACTTAATCCTGTCTCGGAGCCCTATGGACAATTCCTTTGACCTCATGGCTTGGTTTTTGCTCTGACATGCACTGTCAACTGTGGAATCTGATATAGACAGGTGTGTGCCTTTTCAAATCATGTTCAATCATTTGAATTTACCACCGGTGGACTCCAATCAAGTTGTAGAAACATCTCAAAGATGATCAATGGAAACAGGATGCAGCTGTGCTCAATTTAGAGTCTCATAGCAAAGGGTCTGAATACTTATGTAAATAAGG
Organism: Oncorhynchus tshawytscha; assembly: GCF_018296145.1. NCBI lineage: Eukaryota > Metazoa > Chordata > Actinopteri > Salmoniformes > Salmonidae > Oncorhynchus > Oncorhynchus tshawytscha. The sequence goes on from NC_056438.1 coordinate 21,127,444, forward strand.
TATTTCTGTCTTTTAATTTTTTATAACAGGGTAATGTTGAGTGAAGGAGTCTTTGTTGCGAAATAGGAAGCCAATTCTAGATTTAATTTTGGATTTGAGATGTTTAATATCAGTCTGGAAGGATAGTTTACAGTATAGCCAGACACCTAGGTATTTGTAGTTGTCCACATATTCTAAGTTAGAACCGTCCAGAGTAGTGATGCCAGTCGGGCAGGAGGGTGGCTATCGGTTGAAGAGCATGCATTTAGTTTTACTAGTGTTTAAGAGCAGTCGGATGTCATGGAAGGAGTGTTGTATGGCATTGAAGCTCGTTTGGAGGTTTGTTAACACAGTGTCCAAAGAAGGGCCAGATGTATACAGAATGGTGTTATCTGCATAGAGGTGGGTAAAGGAATCACGCTCAGCAAGAGCGACATCGTTGATATATACAGAGAAAAGAGTCGGCCCGAGAATTGAACCCTGTGGTACCCCCATAGAGACTGCCACAGGCCCTCTGTTTTGACACACTGAACTCTATCTGAGAAGTAGTTGGTGAACCAGGCGAGGCAGTCATTTGAGAATCCAAGGCTGTTGAGTCTGCCGATAAGATTTCGATGATTGACAGAGTCGAAAGCCTTGGCCAGGTCGATGTAGACGACTGCACATTACTGTCTTTTATCAATGGCGGTTATGATATTGTTTAGTACCTTGAGCGTGGCTGAGGTTGCACCCGTGACCAGCTCGAAAACCAGATTGCACAGTGGAGAAGGTTCGGTGGGATTCGAAGTGATCTGTTTGTTCACTTGGATGTCGAAGAATTTAGATAGGCAGAGCAGGATGGATATAGGTCTGTAACAGTTTGGGTCTAGAGTGTCACCCCCTTTGAAGAGGGGGATGACCGCAGAAACTTTCCAATCTTTAGGGATCTCGGGCGATACGAATGAGAGGTTGAACGTACTGGTAATAGGGGTTGCAACAATGGCGGTGGATCATTTTAGAAAGAGAGGGTCCAAATTGTCTATCCCAGCTGATTTGTACGGGACCAGGTTTTGCAGCTCTTTCAGAACGTCTGCTATCTGGATTTTAGGAAGGAGAAGCTGGGGAGGCTTGGGCAAGTAGCTGCAGGGCAAGTAGCTGCAGGGGATGCGGAGTGGTTGGCCAGGGTTGGGGTAGCCAGGGGGAAAGCATGGCCAGCTGTCGAGAATTGCTTATTGAAATTCTCGATTTTCGTGGATTTATCTGTGGTGACAGTGTTTCCTAGCCTCAGTGCAGTGGGCAGCTGGGAAGAGGTGCTCTTTTTCTCCATGGACTTTACAGTGTCCCAAAGGTTTTGGGAGTTAGAGCTACAGGATGCAAATTTCTGTTTGAAAAAGCTAGCCTTTGCTTTCCTAACTGACTGCGTGTATTGGTTTCTGACTTCCCCGAACAGTTGCATATCGTGGGGACTATTCGATGCTAGTGCAGTCAGGATGTTTTTGTGCTGGTCGAGGGCATTCCGGTCTGGAGTGAACCAAGGGCTATCTCTGTTCTTAGTTCTACATTTTTTGAAAGGAGCATGCTTATTTAAGATGGTGAGGAAATTACTTTTAAAGAACGACCTCTACTGACAGGATGAGGTCAATATCCTTCCAGGACACCCGAGCGAGGTCGATTAGAAAGGCCTGCTCGCAGAAGTGTTTTAGGGAGTGTTTGACAGTGATGAGGGGTGGTCGTTTAACTGCGGACCCATGGCGGATGCAGGTATTGAGGCAGTGATCGCTTAGATCCTGATTGAAAACAGCAGAGGTGTATTTGGAGGGCAAGTTGGTCAGGATGATATCTATGAGGGTGCCCATGTTTATGGATTTAAGGTTGTACCTGGTGGGTTCATTGATAATTAGTGTGAGATTGAGGGCATTTCGCTTAGATTGTAGGACTTCTGTGGTGTTAAGCATATCCCAGTTTTGGTCCCCCAACACACCGAACTCTGAAGATAGATGGGGGGAAATCAATTCACATATGGTGTCCAGGGCACCGCTGGGAGCTGAGGGGGGTCTATAACAGGCGGCGACAGTGAGAGACTTATTTCTAGAGAGATTAATATCTTTCTGGGTTAAATATATGTCCACAAAACCTAAAGCTTTCTTATATCTCATAGATATAGGACAGACACCTCAAAACCTTATTCCTTGTGATTTTTTTACTGTCTTTTTTTCTCCATTCATAAATGTGTAATTCAATGCGCTTCAATGGACTATAGCAGTAAAGGCCACATTCAATATTTTTATCAAATACTTTATTGTTTTTTGATACCTAAAGGGTTCTAAAGTTCAAAATCAAATAGGTAACTGATCCATGGTATGACCATCTTAAAACAATTCCATATGTTAACTTAGTAGAACCCCCCCTCCACCACAACGACTTAGTCTGAGATGTCAACTGCTTGGGAAGACATTCACATGCATTTGTCATACTCATGAATAATGTTAATGATATGTGTATTAAATTACACTTCTATGAGTGTGTAGATAGGAGCCTGCCAATCGTAATCAAGCCATATTATCATAAACACTTACATTCAGGAACTGAAATGTGGACAAGAATATACAAGCATTTGGTGTCCATATCTCTCAATCACTACTAAGGCGATAGCTTTCTGAAGAAAACGGAAAGTGTACTCATGTAGCATGAGGATAGAAAAAGATCAGAGGGGAGGGTTCAACTTTCCTGTTCCGTGTCTTTACTAATGTCACAGCAGCCAATCAGGCCTGTGGACCATCTCTCCAGTCATGTATAAAAAGACACCCATAACCTCTTGATTCTCACTCTTATCTGACACACAGGATGACAAAAGGACATGCAATCCACAGAAGAGGACGATGACAAAACTGTGTCTCGTAATCTCTCTTTTATTTAGAGCAGGTAAGACATTGTGTTGACAAGATTTTAAAAAAATTCTGGTGGAATAAGGGTACTTAATGTTACAGGACCTGTAAACGCATGAATCTGATGTGTAGACTTTGACATAAAACGTGTATTTGTTTCAGTGTTGTCCATCGGTATCATTACTCAGTCTGATCTTTTGAAGACCTTCATCCCTGGAGACACTGTTGATTTGAAATGCTTCATCTCTGGGACAGGCGGAGACTACTACAACTGGTTCAAACTAACAGTAGGACAAGCTCCAGTGATGATAGTATCTCTTTACCTTGACTCAAAAGATCCAACGCTCTATGGGGAGTTTGACAACAACCCTCGGTTTTCTGCAGAGAAGAACGGAGACAGTTTTGTGCTGACCATTTCAAATGCCAAGCCATCGGATGTGGGGATGTATTACTGTGCTGCACGTGATTATGATGGCATGATCTTTGGAAATGGTATATTTCTGATGCATAAAGGTGAGTAACACAGAAGTTAATACAGAATGTTACTGTTTCAGTGGCTTTGCATATAGAAATTGTGAATTTCATTTGTAATTAGAAGTTCATTAGGACCTTGGTTTTATTGTGTAAAAGGTGCAGGGTCCAGGAACCAGCATCTTACTCAGCAGTCTGTGTCTGAGTCAGTCCAGCCAGGAGACTCTGTGACTCTGAACTGTACAATACACACTGAGGCCTGTGCAGGAGAACACAGCGTCTATTGGTTCAGACATGGCTCAGGAGAATCCCGTCCAGGAATCATTTACACCCATGGAGACAGGAGTGATCAGTGTGAGAAGAGCCCTGAGGCTGGGTCTCCTACACAGAGCTGTGTCTACAACCTCCCCAAGAAGAACCTCAGCCTCTCTGATGCTGGGACTTACTACTGTGCTGTGGCCTCATGTGGGGAGATACTGTTCGGAAATGGGACCAAGCTGGAGATTAGTAGTAAGTGATACGTCTTTACAGTTTTTGTTTATATCTATTGTATAATTTACTTTGTCCAACTACATACAGTACAAGTTATTTATATTTATAAGAAAATGTTTTTCCAGACAATTACGGAGACCCTCTTCTCTTGGTGTACTGCCTGAGCTCAGCATTGGGTTTCTCGTTTATCCTGATACTTTTCCTTGGTTACATCATGTACACGATGAACAAGAGAAAGTGTCTGCATTGCAGAGGTAAGAAATATCCAAATTAAATGAACTAATGATGTATGTAGCAGGTAAAGTCCTGCATTGAAGTTGCTCTTCTTTGACATCACCAGATGTATCTGTAACGGAAAGAGTAGCCGAATCTTTATATTTTCTGTCTTTCTTTTCAGGACCCGCCTCTCAGACAAGAAGTCCAGCAGTCTCTAATTCAGATACAGGGGTAAGTAAAATTCATTACATTTTCTATTACTACGTAAAACATTTTTTTTAAAGGATTTAATAATAACGTGTAGTCATCTTCTTCCTCCATTTTGTAATTGTTCTTCACAGGCCCACGATGCAGACAGTCTTCATTATGTAGCTCTGAATCTGAGCAACAAGAAGAACAGGTCTAGAAGACAGAGAAGCAACATGGTGGAAGAGACGGTGTACTCTGGGACCAGACAGTAGAACTGGATGAATTAAATTAAATAGTTGTCCTTTTATACCAGATATCTTTTAACTAGCTCTAACGTTATTAGCTTTATATGAATGCTTCAGTTTTTCAAGTGTAATATAAAGTGCAAATAGAAAAATAAAGCATTTCCATCTGTTAAACCAAATTAATTTGAATAAGTTGAACTGAATGCATTCTGTTCACACACCTCTGGGGTCATAGTGGAGGATGTCACAGTGACTTTCCACTATTGGAAACTAACCTTTCATAGACCTTTAACACAGGAAGACTGACCTGCAGCAACACACTGTACTCTACTTTCCCTCTCAGGGCCAGAGTACTGTTCCTACCCCTGAGTGCAACAATGGTTTCTAAACACAGTGCTTACAATGTAAAGGTCAATGTTTTCTCATTTATGTGAAGTCAGGTAGTCCCTTGCATCATGTTACAGTTACAGTAAATAACAGCCCCTTTCAACATAATCACTCATAGTGAAAGTGGACCACAGCCCCCACCACAAAAGGAGGACAGGTCAGTTAGTGTAGGAGGTTTTCTTCCTTGTTTTCACTTTAAGACATACGCCTAATGGTTGCACGCCACACGCCACACACCACCTCACATACACAGCAACATATTTACATGTACTCTGCGGTCTGCTATGACCAAAACATTAAGCTGTAGCTATCTACACTTTGGTACGGCCTGTTGGCCTTTTGCACAGAACCCTCTGTCTTTCTCTCCCTCTGTCTCTGTCTCTTTCTGTCTCTCTTTATGTGGTTTCAGCAGGATCTCAGTGGTGTCAGTCAGTTAGTTGTATCACATACTCTTTTACTCTTCATGTTGCCCTTTTAATCAACAATAGAACACTTTTTTTACGAGGCATCTAGTTAACTATACATAGTCGACATTGAATCTGTGTAAAAACACAATTAACTCTTTACTAGTTAATTGACCTAGACATCAGACGTCTGTAGTTAAACACAAGCCATGGTTTGAAGTGTGATGTAAAGTATCATCATCATCTGGACCAAGAAGAAAGAGTGTCCTTCTAATTATACGATGGGAGGGATTTTATCTGTCAATACATTCAGAATATATAGTGTATGAGATATTGTTGGTTAAGTAAAGACTATTGACACGTTTTCTGTTTCTCTGTGTTATAAAGTGACTGTGTGGAAGTCATAGAGGCCCTAGAGGATGACAGTGTCATAACATGTGGCCAACCAGGTCTCAACTACTGTATGACTCCCATGGACCACAATGGCAAGAAAAACATTAAGTAAAGGGATCCACTGACTCTTCTTGTGTTGTGTCTCTTACTTTGGGTGGACAAGCCTTCTGTTGGCCAGCTGCAGTACATAGTATTGCAGACAGTATGAACTGTAGTTAGACCTAATAAAGGACAAATCAACAGTAGTGACATTGTTCAAAACATTAAACTGAACATTGACATATTCAAACTTGCTATGTGATAAAGTTGTGCAACACAGAATCAAGCTGTACAACAACATAAGAGGACAGTGTTTGTTCCATTCATTGTCTACTGGGTGGCCTACCGAGTGTTCAGCCAATCAAATTTGACCATCAAAGATGAACCAATGAACGCAAACGCAGGTTTCCATTCTTTTCTGTGGAGAGACTGCATTTTACACAGGTCAGTCTCGTCCCGTGAAGGAGCAACCGGGATGAATACAGTACTCACATTTCTTTTGATTTGGAAAGCATGCCAGTAACATCTAGCTCAATTGACTAATGTTATACAAGTTCTCTATACATTTAAAGTGTTCACTATAGGCATTTGGAAAATGTAATAAATGCAGTAAACATAGAGTTTTTTTCAGGTGCATCTCAACACCAGTTCTTGTTCAGCCCACTTCTTCCCAGAAAGCAGAGCTGGGAGGCAATGTTAGTTTTGAATGCCACATGACTAGTGAAAAACAGTAGTGGCTGAGGTCGACTTGTTTTTGTAGAAGTGTACAACAAAATGTATAGATTTTTCAAATCTTTATTTTGTCAAAAAGGTGCCAACCTCACCAGAGTTCCCTTCCTCCTGAAAGCTTGACTTGCCTTCTTCAGACGTGACATGAGAAATACAATGCAAACCCCCTGTGTATGTCAAAGAGGACATATGTACCAGTCTCAGCCACCAACCCAAATGATAAAATACAAACCAGTAACTCTGACTGTACATCATTTGAAGGGCTGCTCTAACTATGGTATGCCACAGGACACATATTAGATTGACATTTTTATCACATGTTTTATGTCTGTTCAGACAGCCAATAAAATCACTTAGTTCACTGTTTCCACCTACTTCATAATGATTACCCAATGAGTGTCATCATATAAAAGGTGCCCACACACAAGACCCACACACTATACAGTTCAGAAAGAACATTAAAATGATGATTATATATTGGACAATCTTTTTGTTTTATGCCAATTTGGGTAAGTAAGAAATATTAATATGGTTCCTTATACTTTTTATGTCAGTCTTTTTCATCCATTTGAATGACTATGTAGTCTGAATAATGATAATGTGCTATACCTTTGTCTGATTTATTTTGTTTGTTTGTTTCACAGGTTGTGCACTTAAGAAGGATGTAATCCAACCAGACCCGTTGATAGTTACACAACTGGGACAAAGTGTATCACTCAATTGCTTTTGTCGATCTCAATTGATCAGAGTCTCTTGGTTCAAGCAATCTGTTGGACAGAAGCCTCTTCTCATGGCATCATCATATTATGGCAGTGAAAATACTTTCTATTTCAACAACTTTACCGAGGACTTTACTGAGACTAAACGTTTGAGTGTGAAGAGAGGAGTTGACAGCTGTAACCTGACCATCTCCAAGACAGAGTCAGGGGACTCAGCTACATACTACTGTGTTAGTTTGTTAGCGAGGGAAGACAAATTTGGAGAAGGAACTGTTTTAATTGTCAAAGGTAACTCAATAAGTTGCTTTAAAAATGTTGGTACTGAAGTGTGTTCACATAATGCTAAAATAATTAATCTAGCAGGGAAGAATGTACAAACCATGATCTTATTCACTCTCATCAGATTCAGGTTCCAACAGCATGTCTGTGCTCCAGCAGCCTGTGTCTGAGTCAGTTCAGCCAGGAGACTCTGTGTCTCTGAACTGTACAATACACACTGAGACCTGTGCAGGAGAACACAGTGTATTTTGGTTCAGACATGGCTCAGGAAAATCCCATCCAGGAATCATTTATACTCATGGAGACAGTAATGATCAGTGTGAGAAGAGCCCTGAGGCTGGGTCTCCTACACAGAGCTGTGTCTACAACCTCCCCAAGAAGAACCTCAGCCTCTCTGATGCTGGGACTTACTACTGTGCTATGGCCTCATGTGGGGCGATACTATTTGGGAATGGGACCAAGCTGGAAATGGACTGTTAGTGATATTTCTGACATTTATAAAATATTTCTAACATTTTATGCCTGGTTGAACAAAATGTCCTGAATTTCCTCTATCACTGTCTGTATTTCTACAGATGGTTGTAAGGAGTACCCTGTTCTCTTGGTGTACTGCCTGGGTGTAGCATTGGCTCTTTGCGGCATCATCATCATTGTCCTTGGTTGTGTTACTTACAAAATGACCAAGAAAATCTCTCTGCTGTCCAGAGGTAAACGTTATCATTGCCCACAATATATGATTAAACTGTTGGTGCAGTGTAATTGGAAAGTATTCACACCCCTTGACTGTTTCAACATGTTTTATTAAAACAATCACATAATGACAACGTGAAAAAAGGTTTTTAGAAATGTTTGCAAATTTTTATTTATTTAATACAGAAATACATTATTTACATAAGTATTCAGACCCTTGGCTATTTGACTCGAAATTTAGCTCAGGTGCATCATGTTTCCATTGATCATCCTTGAGATGTTTGTACAACTTGATTGGAGTCCACCTCTGTTAAAGTAATTGTCCGTAGAGTTCCGAGATAGAATTGTGTGAAGGCACAGATCTGGAGAAGGGTACCAAAACATTTCTGCAGCATTGAAGGTCCCAAAGAACACAGTGGCCTCCATAATTCTTAAATGGAAGAAGTTTGGAACCACCAATACCCTTCCAATAGTTTACCGCCCGGTCAAACTGAGCAATCGGGGGAGAAGGGCCTTGGTCAGAGGTGAACAAGAACGTGATGGTCACTCTGACAGAGCTCCACAATTCCTCTGTGCAGATGAAAGAACCTTCCCGAACGACAACCATCTCTGCAGCACTCCACCAATCAGGCCTTTATGGTAGAGTGTGCAGATGGAAGCCACTCTTTAGTACAAGGCACATGAATGCCCTCTTGGAGTTTGCCAAAAGCCGCCAAAATACATTCAGACCACGAGAAACAAGATTCTCTGGTCTGATGAAACCAAGATTGAACTCTTTGGCCTGAATGTCAAGTGTCACGTCTGGAGGAAACCTGGCACCATCCCTACTGTGAAGCATGGGGGTAGCAGCATCATGCTGAGCGGATGTTTTTCGGCGGCAGGGACTGGGAGACTAGTCAGGATCGAGGGAAAGATGAACGGTGCAAAGTACAGAGAGTTCCTTTATGAAAACTTGCTCCAGAGCCCTCAGGACCTCATACTTGGGCACAGGTTCACCTTCCAACAGGGCAACGACCCTAAGCACACAGCCGAGACAACGCAGGACTGGCTTCAGGACAAGTCTCGGAATGTCCTTGAGTGGTCCAGCCAGAGCCCGGACATGAATCTGATCGAAAATCTCTGGAGAGACATGAAAATAGCTGTGCAGCAAAGCTCCCCATCCGACCTGACATATTTTGAGAGGACCTGCAGAAAAGAGTGGGAGAAACTCCCCAAATACAGGTTTGCCAAGCTTGTAGTGTCATACCCAAGAAGACTCGCCCCACGGTACTGTTTCGGTTTGGTTATTTCACGTTTTCGTTTATTGTTTTTGTATTTCATAGTGTTCAGTGCTTTTCTTATTAAAATCGTCATGAACACTTACTACGCCGCATCTTGGTCCTCTTCAGATGAAGAGGAGGAAATCTGCCGTGACACTTCCAATGTAATTGTCTGCATCATTTCCAATCCCCCATATTTTTTTGGTAAATATATATATATATATCCATACACACATGCATACATATACACATATATACATACACATACCTATATAGACATACCTTTATTATTATTCCCCGCAAACCCTACCGCCGATCCCCCAATTGGAGTAAACTAATAAACACTTTTGCTTTTACCTTCAATTTATACATCTTATACACACTCTACAGACACAGTCTACTTTACAATAGTTCTCTCTTGTTTGTTCTTAGTCCTTCCTCTATTTCTGATGTCCATCCGGTTTGATTTCTATTTGTAACTATGCTATTTCACAAAAGTTCTGAACCTATATACATTTTACAGATCCTGTATGCTTTACATTGTTTATCTTGTTATTATTCCCACCCTTCATCTCCATTCAACCCCTTTCATCTATCTCTCAACATCATCCATTTCGGATTTCTATTTGCCATATAGTTTTCAACTGTGCTGTGATGCTTCACAAAAGAATTGAACCTTGCCATTCTCGTAGCTTCTACAGATTGTAAATTAAAAATAAGCATTTTTGCTAAAATAATTATTATATTATTGATTGACTGACTATGGCTTTTCAAATCACCCAGTATTGCTATCTGTAGTGTTAGTTCTAGGCAAATGTTGCAATTCTTCAGCCATTCCTGAACCTGTGACCAAAAACGAGCTACATATGGACAATACCAAAATAAATGAAGATTGTATCCCCCATATATATAACATTCTATTAGTTGCAAGAATTTTGTATAGTAATTTATATTGAAAAATTTGAAGTTTTGAATCCGTCGTTGTTTTGCATATCAATTCATAAACCATGTGCCATGGAATGGGTACATCGAAAATCTCTTCCCAACTATTTTGCAATTTATATGGCACAGTTAAATGAAATTGGTATGTGTTTTTATTTATCACACTTTTCTTTAACCATTTTTGTTCTTTAATACAGGGCCAACATACAAGTTCCTTACTTTTTCCCCTTCTACTTGCCTCTTCCATTTTTGTGGTAATGCTGCAATTAATTGGTTGTAATTTTGGGTGGAGCAGACATTTCCATCTCGTTTGTTTTGTTGACGTTGAGTGGAGTTGTTTTCCAGGCACCACACTCCCAGAGCCCTCACCTCCTCCCTGTAGGCTGTCTTGTCATCATTGGTAATCAAGCCTACTAGTGTTGTGTTGTCTGCAAACTCGATTATTGAGTTGGAGGGGTGCTTGGCCACACAGTCATGAGTGAACAGGGAGTACAGGAGGGGGCTGAGCATGCACCCTTGTGGGGCCCCAGTGTTGAGGATCAGCGGAGTAAAGGTGAGGTTTCCTATCTTCACCACCTGGGGGTGGCCTGTCGGGAAGTCCAGGTCCCAGTTGCACAGGGCGGGGTTCAGACCCAGGGCCTCGACCTTACTGATGAACTTGGAGGGTACTATGGTGTTGAATGCTGAGCTATAGTCAATAAACAACATTCTTACATAGGTATTCATCAGGTCCAGATGGGATAGGACAGTGTGCAGTGTGATGGCGATTGCATCATCTGTGGATCTATTGGGGCGGTAAGCACATTTAAGTGGGTCTAGGGTGGCAGGTAAGGTATAGGTGATATGAACCTTGACTAGTCTCTCAAAGCACTTCATAATGACAGAGGTGAGTGCTATGGGGTGATAGTCATTAAGTTCAGTTACCTTTGCCTTCTTGAGTACAGGAACAATGGTGGCCATCTTGAATCATGTGGGGACAGCAGACTGGGATAGGGAAAGATTGATTATGCCAGTTAACACACCAGCCAGCTGGTCTGCACATGCTCTGAGGACGAGGCTTGGGTTGCCGTCTGGGCTGGCAGCCTTGTGGGGGTTAACACGTTTAAACGTTTTACTTACGTTGGCCACGGAGAAGGAGAGCCCACAGTCCTTGGTAGCAGGCCTGTCCGGAAGCAAGACGACAGTCTCGGCGATGTGGCTGGTTTTCCTTTTGTAGTCTGTGATTGTCTGTAGTCCCTGCCACATACGTCTCGTGTCCGAGCCCTTGAATTGCAACTCCACTTGATCTCTGTACTGACGTTTAGCTTGTTTGATTGCCTTGTGGAGCGAACAACTACGCTGTTTATATTCTGCCATATTACCAGTCGCCTTGTCATGGTTAAATGCGATGGTTCGCACTTTCAGTTTCACGCGAATGCTTCCATCTATCCACGGTTTCTGGTTAGGGTAGGTTTTAATCATCACAGTGGGTACTACATCTCCTACACACTTCCTTATAAACTCAGTCACAGTATCTGTATATGTGTCTAGATTATTTTCACAAATTACCCTGAACATATCCCAGTCCACGTTATCAAAACAATCCTGAAGAGCGTGGATTATGATGGGTCAGACCAGCATTGAATAGTACGAAGCATGGGCACTTCCTGTCTGAGTTTCTGCCTATAGGACGGGAGGAACAAAATTGAGTCATGGTCAGATTTGCCGAAAGGAGGGCGGGGGAGGGCCTTGTTAGCGTTCCGGAAGTTTGAATAGTAATGGTCGAGAATCTTAGCAGCGCAATTGGTACAGTCGATATGTTGATAGAACTTCGGCAGCCTAGTGCTATGATTTGCTTTGTTAAAATCCCCAGCTACGACAAATGCACCCTCAGGATATGTGGTTTCCAGTTTGCATAAAGTCTAGTGAAGTTCTTTGAGGGCTGTCGAGGATTCGGCTTGAGGTGGGTTGTAAACGGCTGTGGCGATAATAGAGGAGAATGCTCTTGGGAGATAATATGGTCGGCATTGAATTGTGAGTTATTCTAGGTCGGGTGAACAAAAAGACTTGAGTTCCTGTATGTTCCTAGAATTACACCATGAGTCGTTAATCATGAAACACACCCTTCTGCCCGGAGAGATATTTATTCCTAGTCGCAATACTGCCATCTCCGTCGGCGCCATTTTCACATGCATCATGTTACAGTAAATATCATGCAGCTGTATTGTAGGAGTGTTTTTCATCTTTGTTTTCTCTTTAAGACATAGGCCTACTGATTGCATGCCACACACCCCCTCACATACACAGCAACCTATTTACATGTACTCTGATGTATGTTATGAACAATACACAAGGCTATAGCTGTCTATACATTGGTAAGGCCTGTTGGCCTTCTGCACAGGACTCTATGTCTTTCTCTCTCTCTGAGAGAGTTATTGGTCAGCCCACTTCTTCCCAGAAAGCAAAGCTGGGAGGCAGTGTAACTACTGAATGAAACATGACCAGTGAAGAACAGGTCTAGAAGACAGAGAAGCAACATGGAAGTTGTACTCTGGGATCAAATCAAATTTTATTTGTCACATGCGCCGAATACAATTGTAGACTTTACCGTGAAATTCTTACTTCCAAGCCCTTAACCAACAGTGCAGTTCAATAAGAAGAAAATACTTACCAATTAGACTTAAATAAAAAGTAATAATAAAAGTGTCATGATGTGGCCCTCTTTGGGTACAGCGAGCACCATCCTCCTCTCTCTCTCACCACCTCTCTCTCTTCCCCCTACACCCAGGCTCTTTCTCTCCTCATGGCCAGAGTATAGAGAGAGAGAGTGAGTTTCACAGGAGAACAAAGGAACCTCTTCCACATCTCAGAACTTGAGAACTGAACAATGTCCATGTTTTGGAGAATGTCTACACGGTCGGGGAAGAATCCAGCTACGACTGGTCCATTTCATTTAATGTTTGTGAAACTCATGAGAGACAATACAGCCACATTACCATAACTCTGTTTATACAGGAGTCTCAGTTGTGAGGCTTGCATCTACTTGTTGTATAAAATGAATGAGTAAAGATGAAACTATTTGTGAAATTATGTAATGTGATTTAAACTGTTTAATGAAGGAAACTCCAATTCCCTTTGGAGTTTAACTAGGTCATAGGCCCTCCCCATGAGCACAGACATTGACCTGGCGTCATGGGACAGCCCTCTTCTACAGTTATGAATATAATCCCCACCTGAAGGATTTCCCTTCAGACCAGCTTATCTCGATTACCACGAGAGGGCTAAGGTTTGAGTAGAGACCAGTACCTCATCACAGAGGGAGCTAAGGTTTGAGTAGATTGCTGAACCTTTTAACCATACCACGTGGTTAAACTCTGAGACTATCGATCTGACTGAATAAGAGCAAATCTTTGATACTATTTACTAGTCTGCAGCTAGGAATTCTATACCAATGAATGCGAAGGCCGACAACCGCCGAAACATCTATTCTATAACAACATTTCTGAATGTTACTCTGAAGTAGCCTTTCTAACCAAAGACTCCAGGGGCGCAGAGAGAGGTGTGGATGAACTTCCAACCGAGATCACGACGACACACTGAGCTTAAATATATATATTGATTGCAATTGTTACCAAATGAGGGAGCGTTCATGTGCAAAGGATTACCATTTCAAGGGTTATAATTATCAACTGTGTAGTTTCTTTTATCTTTCTCGCCTTTCTCAGTCCCTTTGTCTACCAAGCCACCATGCCGGTTTAGCCCACTAGGGCACATCCCCTATAATTTTCTTGTAACCATATCTACTTTGTTTGTGTGTGCATTTCTGTCATTATTTAGTTAGTTAATAAATAAATGATTGAGACAATTTATGTATGGGTGATTCATAGTGAAGACTGGGTTCGTGCAGATAACCAACAATTTATGATGTTTGGAATGAGACTAATGTGAGGTAAAAAATAATTCATTAATTAGTAGACTAATTCATCAGATATTAAAATATCTGAACGTCATGTTAGGAAAATTATAACTTTGTAATCTGAATATTTTCCTTGGTGCCCCGACTTCCTAGTTAATTAAATGTACATTATTAGAATAATCACGTAATAATAATTACAGACAATTGATTTGATAAACTAACAGTCTTCAGTTTATTGATTCCAAAGACAAGACAAAGGTAACACAATAAGAAGAACAATAACGAGGGTGTATACAGGGGGCACCGGTACCGAGTTAGTGTGCGGGGGTACAGGCTAGTTGAGGTAATCTGTACATGTAGGTGGGTTATCAGACTGTAGAACTGGATGAATGACATAGCCATAGTTGTTCACTTTATTAGCTGTAACTGTAATTAATTAATGCATTTCTTCTCTGCCAAACTCATTTGACCATTACTTACTTGTGATAAGATAAATTAATCATTTAACAAGAATCAAGACAAAGGAAGTTGAATATATTTATTTAGGCCATACTCAGGCATCTTTATGTTGCAGTAATGAACATCTATTTATCTTCACATGCCATGAACACTCCCTCACACACACAGCAACCTATTTACAGATACTCTGTTTTAAATGTTTTAATGAAGAAGAGCACAATACATACATGGTAGTACGCCTTTTGATGAGTAAACAAGAAGAGGTTTTCACGTGTTTTAAATGTTTTGTCTTTTTTTTTTTAGCGGGGACCCCTTCTCAGCAAAGCCAGTATGGGAAGCTTCATGCCAAGACATCAGACCAACAGGTTAGTAGAATGGGACTGGGAAAGAATATTAACAGGTTAGTAGAATGGGACTGGGAAAGAATATTACAGCAAAATATTACATCATTAGATTGGATCCAGAGTCTGAATTTAGTGAGTCTTTGTTTAATCCCCAAAGCTCCCCAGTGACAATGATGCCCTGAACTATTCTGCCCTGAAGTTCACTGACAAAAAGAGTACCAAGCCCATAGAACAGAGAGAGGAAGAAACCATCTGCCCTGGTGTGAGTCAACAAGACAGGAAGTGACATGTGAGGGTCATCCAATAAGCATCATTCTAGCTATACATTTCTCATTTGCTTTAGGGCACCATTGCAGGGGCCAAGCTTCAGCTAATATTAATGTAAAATCACTCAGATGCAGAGCATAATTGTCCAGCAAGTATGAAAGCTGATATTGGGATGGTTTCAGAAGTCTCAAATCCTCAGAAATAGTGCATGAGGTTGACTGACTGCATACATTTGTTTTTGTAGAAGTGTACAACAAAATGTATACAATGATTTAGCGAATGTCTTAATTCTTCCTTATGATGATAATAGTTGTAACATGGAACTCTGTTACCTGCTTTTATGCTTGTGTGATATTTCAATAAACTTGTTGTTATTTCCTACGTTTAATGACTTGCCCCATTCTTACCAATTATTTGCACCAGGTATCAAACGATCACATCTTTTTTTTGTCAAAAAAGGTGCCAACCTCACCAGAGTTCACTTCCTCCTGAAAACTTGAACTGCGTTCTACAACCATGAAGTGAGAAATGGAACGTAAACACCCTGTGTATGTCAAAGAGGACAACTGTACCAGTAGTCTCAGCCACCGACCCAAATGCTAGAAAATACAAACCAGTAACTCTGATTTTACATCATTTGAAGGGCTGCTCTAACTATGGTATGCCTAAGGACAGATGTTAGATTGTAGTCTTAATCAGATGTGTTATGCCTGTTCAGACAGCCAATAAAATCACTTAGTTCAGAGATTCCACCTACTTCATAATGATTACCCGATGAGTGTCATCATATAAAAGGGGCCCACACATAAGACCCACACTCTCTACAGTTCAGAAAGGACAGTGAAATGATGATTATATATTGGACAATATTTTTGTTTTACCTCAACTTTGGTAAGTAAGAAATATTGATACGGTTCCTTTAACTTTTTATGTAATGGTATTTTTTAATCAATTTGAATGACTATGTAGTCTGAATAATGTTAATAATGTATAAATCTGTACTATGCCTATGTTTTCTTCACAGGTTGTGCGCTTAAAAATGATGTAATCCAACCAGACCCTTTGATAGTTACAAATCTGGGACAAAATGTATCTCTCACTTGCTTTTGTCGATCTAATTTGATAGTCAGAGTCTCTTGGTTCAAGCAAACTGTTGGACAGAAGCCTCATCTCATGGCATCATCATATTATCGCACTCAAAAGACCTTTTATTTCAACAATTTTACCAAGGACTTTAATGAGACTAAACGTTTGAGTGTGAAGAGAGGAGTTGGCAGCTTTAACCTGACCATCTCCAAGACAGAGTCAGGTGACTCAGCTACATACTACTGTGGTGCTATGAAAGCGGGCCAAGTCAAATTTGGAAAAGGAACTGTTTTAATTGTCAAAGGTAACTTAAATTCCTTCCCTAATTTTGGATTTTATATTTTGCACCATTAAAATAGAAATATACTTTTGACTTTGGCACTAAATAAACATACCAGGCTAATACAATATACACACTATGATCTTACTCCGTCACTCTCTTCAGGTTCAGAGTTCAACAGCATGTATGTACTCCAGCAACCTGTGTCTGAGTCAGTCCAGCCAGGAGACTCTGTCTCTGAACTGTACAATACACACTGAGACCTGTGCAGGAGAACACAGTATCTATTGGTTCAGACATGGCTCAGGAGAATCCCGTCCAGGAATAATTTACACCTACGGAGACAGTAGTGATCAGTGTGAGAAGAGCCCTGAGGCTGGGTCTCCTACAAAGAGATTTGTCTACAACCTCCCCAAGAGGAACCTCAGCCTCTCTGATTCTGGGACTTACTATTGCGCTGTGGCATCATTTGGAGAGATACTGTTTGGGAATGGTACCAAGCTGGACGTTGACTGTTAGTGATATTTCTGACATTTTTTAAATGATCTAACATTTTATGCCTGCTTAAACAAAATGTCCTGAATCTCCTCTATCACTGTCTGTATTTCTACAGATGGTTGTAAGGAGGACCATGTTCTCTTGGTGTACAGCCTGGGTGTGGCGTTGGCTCTTTGTGTCATCCTCATCATTGTCCTTGGTTGTGTTTTGTATAAGATTACAAAGAAAACCTCTCAGCTGTGCAGCGGTAAGCGTTATCATTGACCACAATATATGATTAATCTGTTGATGCAGTATACATTACATGTTTTAGTAATGAAACTGGGTTGATTCAATGTATGATGATGATCATGATTAAGATGATTCCTTCATGTGTTTAAAAGGAACGCATCCTCAGTCAGGTAGTCCGGCAGTCCCCAGTTGTCATAACCAGGTATGCAGACCGTATAGTGAATTATTCTGAGTATTACTCTGATGAACTGTAAACAGATCCCTCAATCAGTTTATTTCCTGATGTCTTTGAAATTTGTTTTGCTTTTCCTCTTAGGATCAAGAACACGATGACACACTCACATCGGTCCATTACGCTGCTCTGAATGTCATCCACAAGAAGCCAAAGACCCAGAGACAGAGGAGCACCATGGAGAGAGACACTGTGTACTCTGGGCTGAGGTGCCAAAACATGGTTTGAAATGTCAACTTTTATTCCGTAAAGACTTGCATCGCTTTTTCTCTTATACACTGGCTTTTTATCATTATAATTGTGTTACAATCGCTTATATTCTGTCAAACTCCTTTTTACATTACTGTTGTGCATTTTAGATAAAATAAAACATGAATTCACTGTAATTTAGATGTTTTGTTTGATTTTCTCTCATATTCTTCAAGTTGTCTCAAAACTCAATTTTTTAAGCTGTATACTGCATCACATATCTGTGGTTTTCTGACAGCCTTAAATATATGTTCCACTCAGCTTAACTCATCTCTAACCCCCAGCAATAACAGGTCATCCTCACCACATACTGTCTTCTCACACCTCAGTGTATCAAAACCACAAAATAATATGTCACTAAGATCACAATTCACTCTTTAATTATAAAAGCCTGAACTAATAATGTACTTCTTAGCTGAGTATATTTTGAAGAGCGCTGATAATGTTGAAAACATGATTAAAATATCACTAAGCATTGTAACTGAGACGTTTTGACAAACAATACAAAATGTTAATATGCATTTGTGCAGGTTGAAGTACTGCACTTCATTTCTCTTTCAATAGGTTGAGGCAGTGTACAAGGAAGTCCCCATAACTGCCTGAACAGTAGAGTTGGCAGTAACTTTTGGAATTGTCAACATTTTCAAATTGTTCACTAAGAATTGTTGAAAACGTACTTACCTGTGATATTTCACGTGTGTAACAGTGGTGGGAAAAGTACCCAATTGTCATACTTGAGTAAAAGTCAAGATACCTTAATAGATTATGACTTAAGTAAAAGTGAAAGTCACCCAGTAAAATACTACTTGAGTAAAAGTCTAAAAGTATTTGGTTTTAAATATATGTAAGTGTCAAAAGTAAATGTAATTGCTAAAATATGCTTAAGTATCAAAAGTTAATATATAAAATTGTTCACATTCCTAATATTAAGCAAACCAGACGGCACCATTTTCTTGTATTTTTATTTATTTACGGATAGCCAGGGGCACACTTCAACACTCAGACATCATTTACGAATGAAGCATGTGTGTTTAGGCAGTCCACCAGATCAGAAGCAGTAGGGTTGACCAGGGATGTTCTCTTGATAAGTGTGTGAACTTTCCTGTCCTGCTAAGCATGCAAAATGTAAAGAGTACTTTTGGGTGTCAGGGAAAATGTATGGAGTAAAAAGTATATTATTTTATTTTTATGTAGTGAAGTAAAAGTAAAAGTTGTCAATAATATAAATAGTAAAGTAAAGTACAGATACCCCCCCAAAAAACACAAGTAGTAATTTAAAGTAGTTTTACTTAAATCACATTACACCACTGATGTGTAGTCATAATATCTGTTAACAAAGGCCCAACAAAGACACTGTGGTGCTGTTAAGAATCAATAACAAGGTAATATATACATTTATTACTTACATATTACACATCTGTATCATGTTATAAATCCATTTCAGAATCATAGAGTCACATGCATCAAACAGGCTAGGTAGTCATCATCACTGGATCATTACTACTAATATCAACTAAGATATTATAAAGTGTAGCTTAGTTACCAGGAGGAGCCACACAGGCACTCAAAATAAAATGGGTAGCAGAGAGATATTTAAATGAGGAAGACAATGACTCGTGTGTTTGTGTCTACTTTTGTATTGAGTTCCTGAGTAGTTGAATAAGTATGGGAGAAAACCTATTTATTCAAGTCATCCCTCCTCTGTAATGTGTTCTCAACACCTCTTTTAGTAGTGTTGATAGCATGTCACTCACACTCACCCCCACACAACAAGTTCACAGGTACTCTGCGGTCTTCTGTAAGCACAAGACGAGGCCGTATATACATTTTGGTCAGGTGGGCCTGCTGGCTTTGTGCACATAGGATCCTCCTACCGGCTCTCTGTGTCTCTGCCTCTATGTGGTTTACAGCAGGATATATGTGTGGTGTCACTGTCACGTTCGTTGTAAGGATCGGACCAAGGCGCAGCGTGAGTAGAGTTCCACATCATTTTAATAAATCGAAAATCACTGAACAAAACAACAAACAACCAAACAAACCGTGACGCTACTGATGTGCACTAAGGCAACTATACATAGACAAGATCCCACAACACAAATGAGGAAATGGCTACCTAAATATGATCCCCAATCAGAGGCAACGATAAACAGCTGTCTCTGATTGGGAACCATATCAGGCCAACATAGACATACAAAACCCCCTAGACATACAAAAACTAGAGTACCCACCCTAGTCACACCCTGACCTAACCAAAATATATAGAAAAACAGAGATATCTAAGGTCAGGGCGTGAAAGTCACTGTTGTTCTCACTATCTTTACTTGTTGTGTTAGATATACAGGGAATGTAAAACTAACTAAAATATACTTGTTTTATTCTGTAGGTGTTTCCCCCACATAAACTCATGATGCTCCATACTATACATTTAATTTTTTTATTTTACTAGGCAAGTCAGTTAAGAACAAATTCTTATTTTCCAATGACGGCCTAGGAACAGTGGGTTAACTGCCTGTTCAGGGGCAGAACGACAGATTTGTACCTTGTCAGCTCGGGGATTCGAACTTGCAACCTTTCGGTTGCAACCTTTCGGTTACCACTAGGCTACCCTGCCGCCCCACATACTGTACATAGTATACTATACTGTACATGACAAGACAAGACATGTTCTTTGCACAACAGACCTCCTATTGGTCGTCTGGAGTATTGTAACTGTTGTCGTGATGTGACTTTCATTAATGCGATAACTGTCCACTATTCAGTCCACTAACTATGTTTAATTGTTACCCGATTAAATTAATCATTTAACAATTATCTCATTAGGAATTTTGGGCTTTTTTTGGGAAAAAGGTCTTTAACGTGTTACCATCTCCTGAATTAAACTCTAAAAGATATAACTTATATAACAGTATATCGATAACAGTCACTTATTAATCATTACGTCATATCAGTCTAATTCTGAACAGTCGTAACCCTCTTGGATCCGCTAGAACCCCAAACCATTGCTGATTATTCAGCAATACACAAATTGGTTTAATTATTTATTTACTAACTAACTAAATAATAACACAGAATACACATACACACTTACATGAGACAAAAGTCCCTAGTGGACTGACAAGAAATGACAGCTTGTTACAACATAACATTAGATGGAGAGGGGGAAACAGAGAGACAGAGACAATGGGACAAAGATAATACTTATTGTATGTTTGGAAACTACTAACCATATACTTTGCACACGAACCACTACCCATTTTGGGATAAGAAGTAATGCATGTATTAACGTGTAGATGTCTTTGTTCGTTGTCTATCTCTGTTGAAACCAATCAATCCTTCTATGGGGAAGGCTCTGGTTGTCCACCAGGTCAAAATGTCCTTCTTCTTAGTTGTCCTGGCTTGTAGTGGAGTGTTTTCAAAGGGAAAACTCAGATACTTGTCTGAGATGGGATTTTCTCCTTCCTTCCTCGGGTAGATAGTCAAAGTTCCAAACCACTTTACACGCACAGCTGCAGACTGGCGGTCTTTCTGGTCTGGTAGGTGAGGTTATCTTATCCATTTCATGTTGAGGTTGAGAGTTTCAACCATTTCCAACATGTAGCTAACTCTCCACACTTCTCTGGTCTAAAGGAATTATTTAGGGTTTAGCTCCCGACCACTTTACCGCCAGTAGCAACCCGGCAATGTTTTGGTCTGATATGTTAATTCTTAGCCAGTCCTTTTAAGCACTCTGATCGAAAAGGGCAGTTCTATCATGCTGACACGCTCTCTGACCTCATTCGGGAGGTGGCTACTTAATTTGCAAAGGATATTATGAGAAGTGCTCAAACCAAAATCACATTCATAAAAATAGTTTCATCATTCTTCATATTGTATTCACATCTGATTGGGTGAAAACTTGACAGCTAAAGGGGGTTACCTTCCTAAATTACTGAATTTGGTTCATACAGTTTTTAATAACATCACAAAATGAAAAACAATATGACATGATTATTCTTTAGGTTCTCACTGACCATTCCCCACATTCTGATGTTAGGTACATGTGACTCACCACCTGGATTCAGACTTATGTAGCAAAATTTGAAATTGTGATTTTTACATTATATAAAAGTAGAGACTCAAAGCTACAAAATGGTATGTCATACACTGCATTTGAGGAACAATGGGAAAGTAATTCTGCTTTGAAAGTTGATCAACTTGTAAACTCACTTATGAGAAAAATAACCTTTGAATGTTTTGTTATCTAGTGAAGGGTTCTGCTTTGTCTACACCCATTCAGCATCGTTCACACCCTCACCCTAAGCTTTAGCCCCACCCATCTCATTTCGCTCTCGAAACGCACACTCAACGCCCGTCAGGAAGTCCAGTACCCAGTTGCACAGGGCGGGGTCGAGACCCAGGGTCTCGAGCTTGATGACGAGCTTGGAGGGCCCTATGGTGTTAAATGCCGAGCTGTAGTCGATGAACAGCATTCTCACATAGGTATTCCTCTTGTCCAGATGGGTTAGGGCAGTGTGCAGTGTGGTTGAGATTGCATCGTCTGTGGACCTATTTGGGCGGTAAGCAAATTGGAGTGGGTCTAGGGTGTCAGGTAGGGTGGAGGTGATATGGTCCTTGACTAGTCTCTCAAAGCACTTCATGATGACGGCAGTGAGTGCTACGGGGCGGTAGTCCTTTAGCTCAGTTACCTTAGCTTTCTTGGGAACAGGAACAATGGTGGCCCTCTTGAAGCATGTGGGAACAACAGACTGGGATAGGGATTGATTGAATATGTCCGTAAACACACCAGCCAGCTGGTCTGCGCATGCTCTGAGGGCGCGGCTGGGGATGCCGTCTGGGCCTGCAGCCTTGCGAGGGTTGACACGGTTAAATGTTTTCCTCACGTCGGCTGCAGTGAAGGAGAGTCCGCATGTTTAGTTGCGGGCCGTGTCAGTGGCACTGTATTGTCCTCAAAGCGGGCAAAAAGTTATTTAGTCTGCCTGGGAGCAAGACATCCTGGTCCGTGACTGGGCTGGTTTTCTTTTTGTAATCCGTGATTGACTGTAGACCCTGCCACATACCTCTTGTGTCTGAGCCGTTGAATTGAGATTCTACGTTGTCTCTATACTGACGCTTAGCTTGTTTGATTGCCTTGCGTATGGAATAGTTACACTGTTTGTATTCGGTCATGTTTCCGGTCACCTTGCCCTGATTAAAAGCAGTGGTTCGGGCTTTCAGTTTCACGCGAATGCTGCCATCAATCCACGGTTTCTGGTTTGGGAATGTTTTAATCGTTGCTATGGGAACAACATCTTCAACGCACGTTCTAATGAACTCGCTCACCGTATCAGCGTATTCGTCAATGTTGTTGTCTGACGCAATACGAAACATACGAAGACGCAATACGAATACGAACCTATCAAAGTCATCTGAAGAAATGTTATATCCTATATTTCTCCGAGTTGTGGCTGAACAAGGACATGGTAAATACAAATCTAGCTGTTTTTTCTATACATAGGCAGGACAGAACGGTGGTAAAAGAGAGCAAATTATTTTACTTGTATTTTACTTGTTTGTGACCCACTGACTCTGCCCAGTTAGAGGGGAATAAGGCAGTCTAAGAGTTAGCACACACAGTGGCTTTATTTACACACACTGGAGATGGACATAGGAATGTGTATGGGAATGAAAAGTGGGAAAGGTAGTGGTTCTGAAACAGGAGAAACAGAGGTAATGAATCCACTGTAGACAATACTATATGATAGCACAAATAGGGCAACACGGCTATTTACAAGGGAATGACGGCATGAACATGTATATGCTACCTACAAATTACAATACAGCTATACACAAATGCAGTGTCATGAGGTTGCCCTGTTGGTGAGGTTTATGACACCCATAAATACCTTTCTCCTTTCCTCTCTCTAATCTACAGATTTGACTCTTGGAAAGCCCGTTGTTAACACAGAGAGAGTCTGGTAACATCAAAAGGGTGGGGAACGGAACCATATTTTTGTATTCTGTATTTTTGTAATCCAACCAGCTGAAAATATCCGTTGGTACTTAAAGAATTTGATGTCAGATCAGTTGTTGTCTGAGACATTATTACTGATGATAAGACGACATAAACTGTATCTTGGAAAGTCTACACATTCTCATTCATTCAGATTCACATGGAATTGTTGTGCAATTTAAATGTTTAAATGTTAAACTATTTTTGAAAATATGAAATGTATTTTTAGCTTCTAAATGAGAGAATTGGTTTTCATACGTGAACTATGGTGAACTCGGTGGCCCCACCCATGTGAACCGACATTTGTTGTGAACTATGAAACACGCCCTTCTCTCCACTACTACAAAAGCCCCTTTGACAAAATTCAACTTGTGTTCCCGAGGACGTGAGAACTGCTCTCCATACGTTAAAAGGGCTAATATCAACTACAGAACTAAGCCAACCTCAGTGTGAGCTCTGGTTGCGAATCGTTGAACGACAACAACCTAACAAAATTAGCATTGTGTTCCCGGTGACGTGAAGACTGCAGCCCATACGTTAAAAAGGGTGAATTTCAACTTGGAGGTGACGATCGACATGCTGGAAGGACGAATTTCGACTATACCAGCCAGAATATAGCATTAGCTTATAGTTTGGCAACTTGGTATGAACTTTGAACTCTTATTCACTAAAGAAGTGATACATCCTAGCCGTTGAGTTAGCAGCAGCTGCTGTAAACATGGGCTAGGAAAGGACGGACAATCTCTTCAGAAAGACAGGGTACTACAACATATACGTTCTACCACACGACGATGGTACTACAACGTATCCGTTCTACCACCAACGTATTCTTCAAAGGACAAGAGATCTCTGCTGGGCAACCCAGCCTTCCATCTACGACCAATCTATCGAAGCACAGCACAGAGTAAATATTTATTGCATTTTCCTTTTCCGAATGGGCGGTTATTTAGACTGCATAAGAATCTGTATTTATGATAGCGTAGCTTCATGAGGACCGATAGAGACCCAATCCTTTTCTTCCTCAGTCTTCCCGCACTTTCATTCAAACCCAACCCCCTTTCTTTTTGTAACCAGCCTTTCATATTGGTTCCGTCCGCAAGGGACGTTTTCATGTATGACATAATTAGTAATCAATGTATGATCCATCCTGTGTATATTTCATTTTGTGTGATTATTTAGATATTTAGTAAATAAATAATTAAACCTATTTTTGTATTGCTGATTCAACTTTTAGCCAGGGTTTGTGAAGATAACCAAGAATTCTACGACGTTCAGATGAAACTGAATAAGTTGACGATTAATAATTGACTGCTATTGATATAAAAGATTACCAGGTCTTTAAGAGTTTATTCGGATGATAACAGCTCTATAAACATTCTTCCGTGGTGCCCCGATTTCTAGTTAATTACATTTACATGATTAGTTTAATCAGGTAATATTAATTACTGAAAAATTATGTTATGAAATAGCATGTCATATCACTTAATCCGGCATAGCAAAGACAACATCAGCTTACAACAATAGTTGTTAAGAGTCAATGTGCAGCAGGTGGGTCTGAGTCAGGCGCAGGACACAGAGAATGAGTAATAAAGGTACTTTACTCAACAAAACAACAAAATATTCCACGCAGGGAAAATAATCCAGCTCGCAAATATAAGCGACAGCTTAACACAGAACAAACACGCACAATACCATGGGGGAAACAGAGGGTAAAATAGGGAACAATAATTTTTGGAATGGAAACAAGATGTCTACAATGAAGATAAAACAAATGGAAAATGAAACATGGATCGGTAGCGACTAGAAAACCAGTGACGTCGACCGCCGAACACCACCCGAACAAGGAGAGGGACCAACTTCGGCGGAAGTCATGACAATAGTAACTACCTGGAATGCATTTCAACAAAACATAAATGTCACAACACACTTTGTGCACGCACACCATCCCACAAGCCCAGAAATATGTTACTGGGTCCAGTTGTTGATGGGCAGTGACATAGATGTTGCTCTCTGCAGGTCACAAGTGTTGAGTGACCTGGCCCCCTAGTAACCTCCACAGCAACCTATCAGAACACAGGTCACATAGGTCAGAGAGAGTTTGAGAGACATGTTTATGGTACCTCCTAGACCCTCATTCTCTGGTTGTGGGGCAGGGGAATGGTGAGTGCAGCTCAGGGTTGTGAGGTACTGATAACAGTCACCAGCATGAGAATTCATAACAGGTGGATTCCATTCCCACCTGCCTGACCATTCTGCCTGGCCTGACCTCGAGCCTGCCTGCCATTCTGTACCTCTGGATCTCTGAACTGGTTTTGACCTTTTGCCTGTCCATGACCATTCTCTTGCCTATCTCTTTTGGATTGTTAAAAACCTCTCTAGCGTACGTGGGACGGTAGCATTCCACCTGGCCAACATCCAGTGAAATTGCATTCAAAAATACTAATTTCAAATATTTAACATTCTTGAAAATATGTGTTATACATCAAAATAAAGCCTTACTTCTTGTTAATCTGTGTCAGATTTCAAAGTCTTTACGGCGAAAGCAAACCATGCAATTATCTGAGGATTGCGCCCCGCATACACACACATGAAAATCATATTGCAACCAGCCAGGAGTGACACAAAAGTCAGAAATAGCGATATAAAAAATGCCTTACCTTTGATGATCTTCTTCTGTTGGCACTCCAAAAGATCCCAGTTACATCACAAATGGTCCTTTTGTTTGATAATGTCCTTCTTTATATCAGTAAAAACTCGCGCTTCAGTCAATAATCCATCTAGTTTCCCTCCATCAAAATGCATACAAAATTTATCCCAAACATTACTAATAAACTTTTCCAAACAACGTTTGTAATCCAACCTTAGGTATCCCAATACGCAAATAAACTATCAAATTTAAGACGGAGAATAGTATGTTCATTACCGGAGATAAATAAAAAGAACACGCTTTCCTCCACGCTCTTGGAAACACTACAGCCAAAATGGGAACCACCTAGAAAAACTGCAATTTCCGGGTCATTTTTTCAAAAACCAGCCTGGAACTCTTTCTAAAGACTGTTAACCTCTAGTGGAAGCCCCAGGAACTGCAATTTGGGAGGACTTCTGCTTATAATTATAGTACTAGCCATTGAAAATAGTGGTAAGCTGAAATATTTTTTTTGGGGGGGGGTGTTTGTCCTCGGGGTTTCACCTGCCATTTCAGTTCTGTTATACTCACAGACATTATTTTAACAGTTTTAGAAACTTTAGAGTGTTTTCTATCCAAATCTACTATATTTATATGCATATCCTAGCTTCTGGGCCTGAGTAACAGGCAGTTTACATTGGGCACGGTTTTCATCCGGACCTGAAAATAAAGGCCCCTACCCCAGAGAGGATAACAAACAACTTGGACTCTTAAAATCTGCCTCCTGTGTCTGCATCTGGGTCTCGCCTTGTGCCCTTGTACGTTTTGATGTCCTCACTATTATTCTTCAATGTAGAAAATAATTAAAATAAAGAGAAACCCTTAAATGAGTAGGTATTCTAAACCTTTTGACCGGTAGTGTATATGTACAGTTGAAGTCAGAAGATTACATACACCTTACACGGAACCCTAACGGGCTGTGCGCGTGTGCCATCGTGCACCATCATGCATAAATGTATTTTGTCCCCCCACACCAAATTCTGAACCAATTACATTAATTTGGGGACAGGTCGAAAAGCATTAAACATTTATTGGAATTTAGCTAACTAGCTTGCTCTTCCTAGCTAATTTGTCCTATTTATCTAGCTTGCTCTTGCGAGCTAATTTATCCTTGGATATAAACATTGAGTTGTTATTTTACCTGAAACGCACAAGGTCCTCTACTCCAACAATGAATCCACATATAAAACGGTCAACAAAATAGTTTCTAGTCATCTCTCCCCCTTCTGGGCTTTTTCTTCTGTTGACTATATATTGCGATTGGCAACATTCACAAATTAGGTGCATTACCGCCACCGACCTTGTTCATCTTTCAGTCACCCACGTGGGTATAACCAATGAGGAGATGGCACGTGCATACCTGCTTCTATAAACCAATGAGGAGATGGGAGAGACAGGACTTGCAGCTTGATCTGTGTCAGAAATAGAACTGACTTCTATTTTAGCCCTTGGCAACACAGAAGCTCATTGGAAGCTCGTTGGAGGTGTATTCAGCCTGTTAGCCAAATGCATTTAAACTCAGTTTCTCACAATTCCTGACATTTAATCCTACTAAAAATTCCCTGTCTTAGGCCAGTTAGGATCACCACTATATTTTAAGAGTGTGAAATGTCAGAATAATAGTAGAGAGAATGATTTATTTCAGCTTTTATTTTTTTCATCACATTCCAGTGGGTCAGAAGTTTACATACACTCAATTAGTATTTGGTAGCATTGCCTTTAAATTGTTTAACTTGGGTCAAATGTTTCGGGTAGCCTTCCACACGCTTCCCACAATAAGTTGAATTTTGGCCCATTCATCATGACAGAGCTGGTGTAACTGAGTCAGGCTTGTAGGCCTCCTTGCTCACACACACTTTTTCAGTTCTGCCCACACATTTTCTATAGGATTGAGAGCTTTGTGATGGCCACTCCAATACCTTGAGTCCTTAAGTCCTTAAGCCATTTTTCTACAACTTTGGAAGTATGCTTGTGCTCATTGTCCATTTGGAAGACCCATTTGGGACCAAGCTTTAACTTCCTGACTGATGTCTTGAGATGTTGCTTCAACATATCCACATAATTTTCCTGCCTCATAACGCCATCTATTTTGTGAAGTGCACCAGTCCCTCCTGCAGCAAAGCACCCCCACAACATGATGCTGCCACCCCCGTGCTTCATGGTTGGGATGGTGTTCTTCGGCTTGCAAGCCTCCCCCTTTTTCCTCCAAACATAACCATGCTCATTATGGCCAAACAGTTATATTTTTGTTTCTTCAGACCAGAGGACATTTCTCCAAAAAGTACAATCTTTGTCCCCATGTGCAGTTGAAAACCGTAGTCTGGCATTTTTATGGCGGTTTTGGAGAAGTGGCTTCCTCCTTTTTGAGCGGCCTCTCAGGATATGTTGATAAAAGACTTGCTTTATTGTGGATATAGATACTTTTGTACCTGTTTCCTCCAGCATCTTCACAAGGTCCTTTGCTGTTGTTCTGGGATTGATTTGCACTTTTTGCACCAAAGTATGTTCATCTCTAGGAGACAGAATGCGTCTCCTTCCTGAGTGATATGACCGCTGCATGGTCCCATGGTGTTTATACTTGCATACTATTGTTTGTACAGATTAACATGGTTCCTTCAGGCATTTGAAAATTGCTCCCAAGGTTGAACCAGACTTGTGGAGGTCTACAATTTTTTTTCTGAGGTCTTGGCTGATTTCTTTTCATTTTCCCATGATGTCAAGCAAATAGGCACTGAGTTTGAAGTTAGGTCTTGAAATACATCCACAGGTACACTTCCAATTGACTCAAATGATGTCAATTAGCATATCAGAAGCTTCTAAAGCCATGTCATAATTTTCTGGAATTTGCGCCTCATTGTTTTTCTTGCTGAGACGGCCACAGTGCTTGCGGAAGCGTCCAAAGGGCAAGAGAAGTTCATCTCAACTACAGTATTGCACGACTTCAAGGAGTTGCTCTTTCACAGAGACTGCTGGCTCGAAATCATGAAAAAAATGTTAATTCAGATTTGCTGATGGAATGTGTTGAGATATCGTAATATTTCTTTGAATGGGATTCTGCACCAAGAGGTTCCGAAATGTCTTTGTCCCAAGGGGTGCTTTTGCAGCTAGCGTTAGGGAAAGACAGTGTGGTCAGTGGAGAAGGCACTGTGACCTGTGACCGTACATGGTTGGTTTTCCAATCCACCAGTGGGAGTAACCGATCCGTTAAGTCTGATCCGAGTAGCAGGGGTTCAGATTCGAGGCTGGTAACGTACACAGGGTGAACGAGTGATACATCCTCGAAGTGTAGTTTCAGCATGACTCTCAATGTGAGAGGTGAGGTAGTCTGAGTGAAACCTCAGGAGTGTAGTGATGCATTGTTCCACTTTTAACCAATGTTAGGTTGCCTTCAAAGCCCTTTTGAGATCATTGAACAATGTTTGAGAGATTAGCGATATTGCCGCACCCAAATCAATTAGCGCATGACAAGTTAAGCAGTCCTCTAGGACTGTTTCCAGGTATTACCGTTTAGAGTTGCATTTATGGGACATATTCCCCACAATGTGAAGTGTTCATTCTCAACGATGTGATGTGCCATTTCTGTTCGAGGTGAAGGCAGATCGACTTTTCGGGTTTTGAGTGGGCTTGGCTTTAACAAAGCCTTTGACCTTTTTTCCTCGCAGCGTTTGTATCAGAGTCTATATACAAAGCCTGTGGGCTTGTTCCTTCATAGAGCGGGCCCTGGATAGGGTCTTGAGTGAGAGCGGGAGAGATTCGTTTTTTAACGTCCTTGCTAAGGGTGTTAAATCCTGTGGACCTGGTGTCCGGCATTTCCCCGTCTTATCTTTGACCTTTTTCCTCAAAATGTTCTTGCTTTAGTTCTTCACATAGTCAAACTTCTAGAGAACATTGGTCTACTTTTTGATTGCCCTTTAACCCTTTGTTACCCTTGTGCACTGACACTTTTGTGGTTGGGTGCAAGAACTTAGCGAACAGGTCAATTGCAGCGGTAGTCATTTCGATGGCGACATACTTAACAGTTATTTCAACCGCAGTGGTTATTGGAATCGTGGTTTCGTGGTAGAAACCATTGTTGTGCTTCATCTCCCTCACCCTGTAACTGGAGTGAGTGCTCCTGGTCAACCTTAAAAACCGAGTGGTCAGGGGCTCTTATCATTGCAAGCTTTTGATGCCTCAAAAGTTGTGCTTGCAAGCTCTCTGAGTTGTACGATAGGCAAGCCAACGTGGGCTGTAAGGCCCAAGTAGGTAATGAAGCTGGGATATATGTTCTACAGAGACATTTGTTTGAATGGTAACAGCTCTTCCATTCCTGTTTCAATGAGGTGGCCAAAGTAAGCTGAACGAAGCCTATGATAGTAAACTTGTGGGTGTTCATTCCGAGCTTGTTTGAAAGTGTTTGCCAGTGAGCAATCGTGTTTGAGAGACGCAGTGTTCGTTTGTCATCCAATGCATCCTCTGTCAGGTAGGGACGTCTCAGTATCGTTTGGCTGACATGGAATGGGGTCAAAGGTGGGGAAATTCTTGACGCGTTTGTCAAGGTGTTCCACGCCAAGTGGGAGGAGAGGGTTGGCTTCATCCTGTGAGGAAATTGGGGCTGAAAAGCCAAGAGGAGAAACCAAGATTTGGCTTTGTTGGCGAAGAGGCGCCATATTACTCAGTGCCAAATGGCCAAGAGGAGAAGAATGAGGGACACATGAGGGAGGCAAAGTCTGAAAACTTCTATCATCTTCACTCCATTGAGTACTGGGCTCCGGTTGCTTGGTTGGGTAGTCACGCTGTAGTGCATGACTGTTCTGGAATTCCACCAGATTTGACCTAAGAGTGGTATTCTGCTGCATTGCAGAGTCCATTTGAGCGCTTAGAGTACTGATTTTGAACACGTGTTGCACTTGCTCCTTTCGGTCTCAAACATATCTGTCATTGTTTGCAGATAGAGGTCTTGAGTACAGAGCAAGAGATTCAGTGATGTAAACCTTGCTTAGAAATCCCTATTTCCATCTTCATCACCTGAGTTATTTCATAATTTATTTGGTCAACGACTTCAAAGTTTTCCTGACCTGTCATCCAACTTAGCCATTGTGTTCATTAACTGATCGTCTTTGGTCTGCATCATTTTGAGTAGAACATTGTTACTTTGAGTAACGTTCAACAAAACCGCATGCATGTTATCAAGTTGCTCGCTCCTGTTTCTAGTTTGACGTGGACATCTACGTATTTAGTTTTGGCTAAATCAAGTTGTTCCTGTAGAAGACAAGTTTGTTCCTGTAGAAGACGCTCGTTGTTTGTCATAGGTTTTTACAATTACATTAAATTGTTCAGTTTTCAAAAGCAGGTCCATAGCTAGCAGAATTGTTTCCCTTTTCTGCTTTTGTCATTGGTTTCCCTATTTGGGAATTAAACTTTAATTTACCTGAGAGCATAGCTGTATCAAGATTAATGTGGAAAATGTTTAATTGTCTCATCTGTAGAAACCAATCACTTTGGGTATTATCTAAAAGATCCGCCTGAAAAGATTTGCTAGGCAATTTTAACTTTAGTTCAAATTCAATGAGACCGATAATATCCATTCAATTGAGATTGTCTGGATTATCATAAGTGTAAACAGTAGTTTAAATGTTAGGGTACATTCATCACAAGGTACACGTCCCTTAGGCAGAAGCCACATGGGATTCCTGCTGGAGGCGTGACTTCCTTCAGTATTGGAAGCAAGTTTTACTGATTAATCAGTGTTAATGATGAATCAAACCTTTATAGGCTATTTGGGAATTGCATTTTATTTAACTTGAGAGTGTTGCTGTATCAAGGTTAATGTGGAAAAGTTAAAATTGTCTCATTTCTAGAAACCAATCACTTTAAATATTGTTTAAAATGTCCAGTGGAAAAAGGTAAGTCTGGCAATTTGACCTCTTAGTTAAAATGAATGAGACATCGATATCCTAACAGTTGAGACTGGCTGGATATCATAAGTAACCACGTGTTAAATGTCATCCACGTTTGGGTGTCACCTAAATAATTATTTAGAAAATACATTTACTGGCGATTCTTTACCCACAGGGGGTCAATGATTGCAGAAAGCTGAAGTACGGAAGTACAAAGGGCGGAAAATTTCCAAGTGACACAGGAAAAACAAAATGGCTGCTGTTCCTTTGTTAGCTTAGCATCTCGGGTAAGCTAATGCTATTTTGTACACTTTCAAACATAACATCAGATCCCTTTAAACAAGGGAATGGTTTTACTAAGAACGTCTCACGTTCAAACCCTTTCCAGCGTTATTTTCACAATGTTTTAACCGGAATGCACCGTGGTCTTCTCACGCTACTGAAGAGGTGATGGACAGAAAATTATCATTTGTCAAGCTAATATCTCAAATTTCAATTGGCTGGCCCTTTGTCCTTGCTCGAGAAATGAATAATGACCGAGTCTATCCGGTCCTGAAACACAAGAGACAGAAATAGCACGTTTGGCTCAACTCGTCAATTTGTCAAATTTCAATAAGTAGATGGATCATTATCCAAGTACTAGACATGTAATCACTACTTTACAACTCATAAGACAATCTGACATCATCTAATACATGACACCGGTACAACTTATATGAGCAACACACCACATGGCTCTATTTGTATCTAACGCAGTCTGTTTGTACAGCAATCTGTTTGCATAATTAATATATATACCTAATTCAATCACGAAGACCTCATTCTATTTTAGATTCCTCGCATGGGGCGTCAAAATACTGCATGACAGTTTCTACCAGGTATTTATGACCTGTCGTAAAGTCGTACATCATGACATTTGTGTCATCCTCATCATTGTCCTTGCTTGCGTTTTGTAAAAGTTGACCAAGAAAACAAACTTCTCTGCTGAGCAGAGGTAAGTGACCAAACCAGGAATCAAGGAAACAACGGAAGCCAGAGAGGCAGCCTCAAAAAAATGTTTTGATGGGGGGCACACGGGGTGGAGCACACGGGGTGGCGAGCGGAGCAAAGGTGGGAACAAGAACCAACCGTAATTACAATGAGGAGTTGGTCACGGTTCAGATACCATGTTTTCCGGTTCTGCGCACCGTGCCTCCAGTGCGCGCCCTTAGCCCGGTGCGTTCTTTGCCTGCTTTCCGCACTTGTCGGGCTAAGGTAGGCATCCAGCCAGGACGGGTTGTGCCAGCTCAGCTCTCCTAGTCTCCAGTACGCCTCCTCAGTCCAGGATATCCTGCGCCGGCTCTACGCACTGTGTCGCCAGTGTGCCTTCACAGCCTGAACTATGGAACTATGGAACTTCCTGAACTTCCTGTCTACATTCCAGAGTCTCCAGTGACGGTCTGCAGTCCAGAGCCTCCAGTGGGGGTTCCCAGTCCAGAGCCTCCGGCGACGATCCATGGCCCGGTTCCACGGAAGCGGAGGGATCAGTGTGCGGAGCGGGGGCTATGTCCCGAACCGGAGCCGCCACGGAGGATAGATAGCCACCCGGACCCTCCCCTATAGAGTCAGGTTTTGCGGCCGGGAGTCTGCTCCTTTGGTGGGGGGGGGTACTGTCACACCCTGACTTTAGAGAGCTTTTTTATTTCTCTATTTGGTTAGGTTAGGTTTGGTGGGCATTCTCTATTTCTCTACTTGGTTAGGTGTGGTTTGGGTGGGCATTCTAGTTTGTCTATTTCTTTGTTGGCCGGGTATGGTTCCCAATCAGAGGCAGCTGTCTATCGTTGTCTCTGATTGGGGATCATTCTTAGGCAGCCTTTCCCCACCTTAGTTTGTGGGATCTTGTTTTTGCTCAGTTACTGTGTAGCCTGCAGAACGTTATGTTCGTTTATCTTTTGTTGTTTTTTTGGTGTTCATCAAAATAAAGAAAGATGTACGCTTACCATGCTGCGCCTTGGTCTCATTCCAACAACGGATGTTACAACCATAAACAACCTGTTATGGCTTTCTTCCGTCGAAGGAGGGTCGGACCAAAATGCAGCGTGGTTAGTTCGATACATGTTTAATGAAAATACAAAACACGATCAATACAAAACAACAAACGGAAAAATGTGAAAACCTAATACAGCCTGTCTGGTGACAACTAACACAGAGACAGGAACAATCACCCACAAAACACACAGTGAAACCCAGGCTACCTAAATATGGTTCCCAATCAGAGACAACGAGAATCACCTGACTCTGATTGAGAACCGCCTCAGGCAGCCATAGACTATGCTAGACACCCCTACTCAGCCACAATCCCAATACCTACTAAAACCCCAATACAAAAACACAACACAAAATAAACCCATGTCACACCCTGGCCTGACCAAATAAATATATAAACACAAAATACTACGACCAGGGCGTGACAGAACCCCCCCCCCCAAGGTGCGGACTCCCGGCCGCACACTAAAACCCATAGGGGAGGGTCCGGGTGGGCTTCTGTCCACGGTGGCGGCTCCGGCTCCGGCTCGGGACGTGGACCCCACTCCAACCAAGTCTTAGTCCCCCTGTAACGCGTCCTTTGATTGGCGACCCTCGCCGCCGACCTAGGCCTAATAACCCTCACCAAGGACCCCACTGGACTGAGGGGCAGCTCGGGACTGAGGTACAAGCTCGGGACTGAGGGGAAGCTCGGGACTGAGGGGAAGCTCGGGACTGAGGGGTAGCTCGGGACTGAGGGTAGCTCGGGACTGAGGGGTAGCTCGGCACTGAGGGGAAGCTCAGCACTGAGGGGAAGCTCAGCACTGAGGGGAAGCTCAGCACTGAGAGGATGCCTAGTACCGAGAGGAAGCCCAGTACTGAGAGGAAACTCAGGCAGGTAGTAGGCTCTGGCAGATCCTGGCTAGCTGGTGGTTCTGGCAGATCCTGGCTGACTGGCGGATCCTGGCTAGCTGGTGGTTCTGACAGATCCTGGCTGACTGGCGGATCCTGGCTGACTGGCGGATCTGGAAGATCATGGCTGACTGGCGGATCCTGGCTGACTGGCGGATCTGGAAGATCCTGGCTGACTGGTGGATCCTGGCTGACTGACAGCTCTGGCTGCTCCATGCAGACTGGCAGCTCTGGCTGCTCCATGCAGACTGGCAGCTCTGGCTGCTCCATGCAGACGGGCAGTTCTGGCTGCTCCTTACAGACTGGCTGCTCCATGCAGACTGGCAGCCCTGGCTGCTCCATGCAGACTGATAGCTCTGGCTGCTCCATGCAGACTGGCAGCTCTGGCTGTTCCATGCAGACTGACGGCTCTGGCTGCTCCATGCAGACTAGCGGCTCTGGCTGCTCCATGCAGACTGGCAGCTCTGGCTGCTTCATGCAGACTGGCAGCTCTGGCTGCTCCATGCAGACTGGCAGCTCTGGCTGCTCCCTACAGACTGGCTGCTCCATGCAGACTGGCAGCTCTGGCTGCTCCATGCATACTGGCAGCTCTGGCTGCTCCATGGAGACTGGCAGCTCTGGCTGCGCTGAACAGGCAGGAGACTCCAGCAGCGCTGTAGAGGAGGAAGGCTCTGGCAGCGCTGAACATGCGGGAGACTCCGGCAGCGCAGGAGAGGAGGAAGGCTCTGGCTGCGCTAAACAGGCGGGAGATTCCAGCAGCGCTGTAGAGGAGGAAGGCTCTGGCTGCGTTGAACAGGCGGGAGACTCCGGCAGCGCAGGAGAGGAGGAAAGCTCTGGCTGCGCTGAACAGGCAGGAGACTCCAGCAGCGCTGTAGAGGAGGAAGGCTCTGGCTGCGCTGAACAGGCGGGAGACTCCGGCAGCGCAGGAGAGGAGGAAAGCTCTGGCTGCGCTGAACAGGCGAGGCGCAATGAAAGCCTGGTGCTTGGTGCTGGCACTGGGTAGAGGACATGCACAGGAAGCCTGGTGCAGGGAGCTGCCACCGGAGGACTGGTGTGTGGAGGTGGCACTGGATAGACCGGACCGTGCAGGCGCACTGGAGCTCTTGAGCACCGAGCCTGCCCAACCTTACCTGGCTCGATGCTCACTCTAGCCCGGCCAATACGAAGAGCTGGTATGTACCGCACCGGGCTATGCACCCGCACTGGAGACACCGTGCGCCCACAGCATAACACGGTAGCTGCCCGGTCTTTTTAGCCCCCCGGTAAGCACAGGAAGTTTGCGCAGGTCTCCTACCTGGCGTAGCCATACTCCCTGTGAGCCCCCCCCCAATACATTTTTGGGGCTGACTCTCGGGCTTCCATCCGCGTCGCCGTGCTGCCTCTTCATACCAGCGCCTCTCCGCTTTCGCCGCCTCCAGTTCTTCTTTGGGGCGTCGATATTCACCAGGCTGTGCCCAGGGTCCTTTTCCGTCCAATATTTCCTCCCAAGTCCAGAAGTCCTTTGATCGCTGCTCCTCACGATAAACAGGGGAAGTTGGCTCAGGTCTGAACCCTGACTCTGCCACACTCTCCCTGAGCCCCCCCCCCAAGACATTTTTGGGGCTGACTTTCGGGTTTCCTTGCCAACCGTGTTCCCTCGTATCGTCGGCTCCTATCTCCGGCTGCCTCTGCTCTCCTAAGTGCCTCCACCTGTTCCCATGGGAGGCGATCTCTTCCAGCCAGTATCTCCTCCCAAGTGTAACAATCTTTGCCATCCAAAAGGTCTTCCCATGTCCATTCCTCTTTTCGCTGCTGTTGCTGTCGCTGCCTGTCACCACGCTGCTTGGTCCTCTTGTGGTGGGTGATTCTGTTATGGCTTTCTTCCGTCGAAGGAGGGTCGGACCAAAATGCAGCGTGGTTAGTTCGATACATGTTTAATGAAAATACAAAACACGATCAATACAAAACAACAAACGGAAAAATGTGAAAACCTAATACAGCCTGTCTGGTGACAATTAACACAGAGACAGGAACAATCACCCACAAAACACACAGTGAAACCCAGGCTACCTAAATATGGTTCCCAATCAGAGACAACGAGAAACACTTGGCTCTGATTGAGAACCGCCTCAGGCAGCCATAGACTATGCTAGACACCCCTACTCAGCCACAATCCCAATACCTACTAAAACCCCAATACAAAACACAACACAAAATAAACCCATGTCACACCCTGGGGCCGGTTGCACAAAAGTAGAATGAAGACATCCGGGATAAATGACTCAGCTGAGCTCAATGAAGCCAAAACATGTGCGTCCAGGCTTAATTGGTTGCACAAAGACCAAGCCAGGATGAGCAGACACGGATTCATTAAGCCAGGTGAAACCAATCCTGGATAGGTGCGCGCTCACGGCTCACTCAAATAGACCCCGCCACAGATCACAGATTAACTGATTTACCATGGCAACTAGAGCCGCGTACTTTTCCCCGTCGGAAGCACAAATCCTCATGGAGGCATACGAGGAGGTAAAAGATATAATTAAGAAGAAAGGCAACACCGCCACAGTGATAAAGCAAAGAGAAAAAGCGTGGCAATATAGTGCGTATTAATAAAAGGACACCACATCCTGCCAAATTCCAGCTGCGCTAATTGTATTGTGTTCACAGAGCTCACAAGCTATCAGAAAGTTGTATGGCAACCACCTCCGGCGCCAAATAGAACTGGCAGACATAGACATTCAGTACAAGAAGAAAAAGATGGAAAATCTTGCACTGGAGTTCGAAATAAAAAAAGAGGACAATTAGGAAACTGGACCTTGAAATAAAAAAACTTGAGAGGGAGGTGAGATATGCCTTCAATGTACACTGTATGCTAACTGTAACACAAATGTATTAATCATTATTTTTCTTTCTTCCCCCAGCTCCAAGAAGATGACACAGCTCAAAATAAAAATTAGGTATATTCTCGTAAAGTCAAGTGAGCCATGACATATGAGCTCTTATTGTGAGCACACAGGACGGTGGCATCTTTCTAAGGTTTTTTTATTTTCCCAGCAATCAGTACAACCAAGTCATCGTTATAAGGCATCGCCCTCTTTTGCCCACCCCCCAGCACCAGGTGTGGCCACTAGCCTATATGAAGGCCCAAAATTGTGTGTTCCTTTCTGCTCTGACAATGGCATGCCCATTCGTGCGAGATGTGGTGGATGAAGAAGCACTTGTGCTGAGGAGAGCCTTCAGGCGAGAAAGGGTCTTCAGGGACCGGTTGGACCCACTGGCCTTCCCTGATGACCATCTATATGAAAGATACAGGTTTTCTGCAGATGGCATCAGGTAACTATGCAGACTACTGGGTCCCAGGATTAAGCACCGCACTGCACGGAGCCATGCACTGAGTGTGGAGCAAATGGTTTGTGTGGCCTTGCGCTTTTTGCTAGTGGAGCCTTCCTGTACTCAGTGGGGGATGCAGAACAGCTGAACAAGGCCACAATTTGCCGCACAATAAGGAGTGTGTGTCTGGCTATCAAAGCATTAGCAGATGTCTTCATCTCCTTCCCTGGCCACAGAAGACTCTGTGACATCAAAGAGGAGTTCTATAGGATTGCAGGTAAGAGGATCTACAAATTACAGGACAACTGTTAACACATAGTAGGATACTCATTACTTTGTGTGACAGGTTTCCCCAATGTCATTGGTGCAGTGGACTGCACACACACAATGATAAAAGCCCCCTCAGGTGCCCATGAGGCCGATTTTGTGAATAGGAAATCCTTTCACAGCATTAATGTTCAGGTGAACATAACTTTTTGATATTGTCCATTGACGAACACTCTGCATTGCCAGTGATGTGCATTGATTGGTGTAATATTCCTCATCTTATGATTTCAGATGGTCTGCAATGCTGACTGTGTGATCAGCAATGTTGTGGCAAAATGGCCTGGCTCAGTCCATGACTCCAGAATCTTTCGGGCCTCTGAAATCTATCAGTGCCTATCACAAGGTAAGCCACACAACCCCTATTTATAACCATCATGGCTGTGTCAAGAATATCACTGTGTTTATGAGGTAGTAATGATGAGATTTTGTGTTGACAGGTGAATTCTCTGGTGTGTTGCTGGGAGACAGGGGGTATGGCTGCCAGCCTTTTCTCCTGACACCTTTCACAGACCCCCAGGAAGCACAGCAGGCCTACAACCATGCCCATGCCAGGGCCAGAGTTGAAATGACCTTTGGCCTCCTGAAGGCACGCTTTCACTGCCTTCACAAATTAAGGGTCAGCCCTGTTAGGGCATGTGATATTACTGTGGCTTGTGCTGTCCTCCACAATGTGGCCTGCCTGAGGAAGGAGAGGGGCCCCCAGAGTGCCACCAGCCATGGACTGGGACAATCCGGCAATCTTCCCTGATGACGACAGTGGTCGGCTGCTGAGGGACCAATATGTGTTGAATTATTTTAGTTAGTATGTGTGCTTTCAATTTTGGTTAAATATGTCCTGCGGTGGCAGAGGAATTTGGTTTTTTTGGGTCCGTTTTTTGACGAATTTGGCCTCTTATGATGTTTGTGCGGTATACTGTGTGTAATACAAGGCTGCAGGGAGGCTACTGCATCCATTCATTTGTCTGTTCAGTTGATGTGTATGGATTTGTCCTGCATTTATTTTAGTGTGCAGACATGCAGGGTGTGTTATATACAGACCTTTGAATGTGTATGTATCATTTTGTATAATATGCTTGGATTCTGTGCTTTCCATCTTGTAGAGTCACTGTGACTTCAGTTTCGAAAGGAGCTGATGGTTTACCTGCTTTGTTTTGTCCTTATTCAATAAAGGAACATAATGTTACACATTGTGTTTTTATATTCATATGGAATGTGTATTTGTTTATATGACAGAGTACTAGGGCCACACTGAAGAAAAAGGATAAAGTCATAAATTTATGAGGCTGGTTCTTTCTGCAGAAAAGCTACATATTGTTTTTACAGTTTTGATACTTATGACAATGTGATACTTAATATTCTGGCACATCAGCATGTCTTTGTTTATGAAACCATACTGAAGTACAATTTCACGAAATGCCCCACATCTGTCATTTTAACAACTGTCCTCCTTTAAAACAACTGGTTACAATATTATGACTTGTGTTTTTTTCCCCTCTGTGGCCCTAATATTCTATCATTTTATATATAGCCTTATAGTCTATGGGAAACTGTAAATTATCTAATGATAGCAACATCATCTAAAAATCATTTTTTATCCAAAATCATTGAAATTAATGATCACAAACGTTTAAATAATAACAGTGGGTCTAGTTATATGTGATAACAATGTATAGTGAGCAGTGAAATAACTATTGGTTTCCATTTGTGGTGACTGCTGACTGACATTAGGGATGAGATTAAATAGATCCTGGAATTTAGCCTGGTCTGGAGCAGGCTAGCTCCACAGAATAAATCTCCATGGTAATTTATACCATAACATATCCTCCTGCCCCCTATCCATCTTTAGTGCAACCGGATTACGGATCAATTGAGCCAGGATCACCAAAATATCCTGGCTTAATCCCTTATCCTAGTTTTGTGCAACAGGCCCCTGGCCTGACCAAATAAATATATAGACACAAAATACTAAGACCAGGGTGTGACACAACCATGTCACTCTCTTCATGAGAAAAGCATGAACTAAAAATAAATCTTAGCTGAATATAATTTGAACAGTATATCGTTGAGAGACTGATTTCAAATATGACAATGTTCACATTGGGATTTAGAAGTTTTCAGAAACTATTGACAAATGTGAACTTATAAGTACACCTTGCAGTACTGCAATTCACTTATATTTCAATAGGGAGCAGCAGTGTATATGGAAGTCCCTGTGAATGCTTCACCAGTAGAGTCACAGCAACTTTTAGAAGTTGTGAAAATGATCAAATTGTTCACTTTCCTGTGATAGTTGATGTGTGTACTCATAAAGTCTGCCAGCAAAGGCCCAACAAAGACACTGTGTGGCTTTTAAGAATCTGTAACAAGGTAATATATAAATGTATTACATACGTAATGCACATCTGTAGCATGTTATAAATCAATTTCAGAATCAGTCACTTGTATCAAACAGTCTAGGTAGTTATCATCACTGGATCATTACTACTAACATCAACTAAGTTATTATAAAGTGTATCTAGGTTACCAGGAGCCACACAATCACTAAAAATAAAACTGGTAGTAGAGTGATCTCTATATGATGAAGACAATGATGCGTGTGTTTACGTGTAGTTTATTTAAATTGATTTCTAGGGAGTAGTTGAATAAGTATGGGAGAAAACCTATTTATTCAAGTTATCTCTCCTCTGTAATGTGTTGTTCTCTTTTAGTTGTGTTGATAGCATGTCACTGAAACCCACCCCCTCACGTTGACAAGTTCCCAGGTACTCTGCAGTCTTCTGTAAGCCCAAGATGAGGCTGTGTCTATGCTTTGGTCAGGTGGGCCTGCTGACTTTGTACCCACAGGACCCTCCTACCTGCTCTCTGTGTCGCTATGTGGTTTTCAGCAGGATGTCTATGTGTTGTCACTGTTGTTCTCACTATCTTTACTTGTTGTTCATGTTGCCTCTGGCAGTTTTCAGTCAGCAAAACAGTTATTTATTAAACTGACTAATATATATTTAGTTATCTGAAATCTGTTACAAACCACAAATAACTGCTGATGAACCATATTTGAACCCTCTTAGTTAAGCATCTCATGTGTGGTACAGCACCATCTATTCTAACTTGTGGTCCAGGGCGGATGGGCCATTTTGTGATGATGTCATGGAAGAACTTTCAGTAAATTCTCAAAAAGACATGTCTTATGAAGCACACAAACTACTGCAGGTTCCTCTGTCAGAATGAGACCAATAGAGGAGGATCCTCCATCTGATAGATTGCTTCCTTTTAGAACCACACTAACCACAGAGTTAAAAAGACTAGATAAAGTGTGTCACTAGCTGTTTGGCTGGGGTTGTCCAATCAGAATAGGCACTCTCAAATGTTACACTTAGTGAATGTTTCTTTGAAGGATATACAAGCAATGGAGGACTGACATGAAATGTATTTGGTTCATTGTGTAGGTGTTTACCCCGCTCATGTTCACACTTGTACATACAAGGGCTCCCGAGCGGCGCAGCGTTCTAAGGCTTTGCACCTCACTGCAGTCCCTGGTTTGAATCCAGGCTGCATCACAATCGGCCGTGATTGGGAGTCCCGTAGGGCGGCGCACAAATGGCCTTGCGTCGTAAGGATTTGGCCAGAGTAGGCCATCATTGCAAATCAGTATTTGTTTCTAACCTACTTGCCTCGTTAAATAAAGGTTAAATATAAAAATTTAAAAAATACACTATATTATTCAAAAGTATGTGGACACCCCTTCAAATTTGTGGATTCGGCTATTTCAGCAACACCCATTGCTGACAGGTGTATAAAATCGAGCACACAGGAATTCAATTTCCATAGACAAACATTGGCAGTGGAATGGCCTTAGTGAAGAGCTCAGTGACTTTCAATGTGGCACTCATAGTATGCCACCTTTACAACAAATCAGTCCGTCAAATGTATGCCCTCCTAGAGCTGTCCGAGTCAATTGTAAATGCTGTTATTGTGTAGTGGAAATGTCTAGGAGCAACAAAGGCTCAGCCACAAAGTGGTAGGCCACACAAGCTCAGAAAACACGACCGCCGAGTGTTGAAGCGCAAAGCGCATTAAAATTGTCTGTCCTCGGTTGCAACACTCACTACCGAGCTCCAAACTGCCTCTGGAAGCAAAGTCAGCACAATAACTGGGAGCTTCATGAAATGGGTTTCCATGGCCGAGCAGTCGCACCCAAGCGCTGGGGTGGTGTAAAGCTCGCCGCCATTGGAATCTGGAGCAGTGGATACACGTTCTCTGGAGTTATCAATTACTTTTCACTATCTGGCAGTCCGACGGACAAATCTTGTTTTGGCGGATGCCAGGAGAACGCTACCTGCCCCAATGCATAGTGCCAACTGTAAAGTTTGGTGGAGGAGGAATAATGGTCTGGGGCCCCTTAGTTCCAGTGAAGGGAAATCTTAATGCTACAGCAAACAATGCCATTTTAGATGATTCTGTACTTCCAACCTGGAAACAGTTTGGGGAAGGCCCTTTCCTGTTGTAGCATGACAAGGCCCATGTGCACAAAGCGAGGTCCATACAGAAATGGTTAGTCGAGATCTGTGTGGAAGAACTTGACTGGCCTGCACAGACCCCTGAACTCAACCCCATCGGTCACCTTTGGGATTCATTGGAACACCGACTGTGAGCCAGGCCTAATCGCCCAACATCAGTGAACAACCTCATGAATGCTCTTGTGGCACGTTACTCATATTGGCTGGATGTCCTTTGTGTGGTGGACCATTCTTGATACACACAGGAAACTGTTGAGCATGAAAAACCCAGAAGCATTGCAGTTGTTGACACAAACCGGTGTGCCTGGCACCTACTACCATACCCTGCTCAAAGGCTCTTAAGTCTTTTGTCTTGCCCATTCACCCTCTGAATCACACATTCCATGTCTCAATTGTTTCAAGGCGTAAGAATCCTTCTTTAACCTGTCTCCTTCCCTTCATCTACTCTGATTGAAGTGGATTTAACAAGTGACATCAATAAGGAATCATAGCTTTCACCTGGTCAGTCTATGTTATGGAAAGAGCAATTTGATGGTTTCAGATGGTGATGTTGATCCACAGATGAGAATCCTGGTCCTTCTCTCCATCATAGGAACTGGAATTCTCCTCTTCTGTCCTACCATCTTCATCATCATCTACACCAACAGTAAATAGATAAAGCTAAGACGAGTGTCAATAGACTAGAGATGGGTTTTGGA
Organism: Oncorhynchus tshawytscha; assembly: GCF_018296145.1. Classification (NCBI taxonomy): domain Eukaryota; kingdom Metazoa; phylum Chordata; class Actinopteri; order Salmoniformes; family Salmonidae; genus Oncorhynchus; species Oncorhynchus tshawytscha. Next base: position 21,171,600 of record NC_056438.1, read on the forward strand.
ATAAAGTTGGAGATATTGTATCATCGCTATGCATTACAAATGATGATTAACTGAGATTGCTTTGTTGCTCGTATTGCATTTGAAAAATATTAGCCTGCGACTTCTAATTCAATTGAGCATCATCATCCTTGCTTATGCTGTATGTGTTAATTGATTGAACCGAAATCCCTGTGTACTGAATGTGCCTTCTTTTTGCATTAATAAATATATATTTAAACAACAGATACAGACTAAAATAGACTTCTTCCATCTCTTAGTTTCTGTACATAAAGTATGTCTGTATGTTTGTTTGTGCAGAGGGCTGCTGCAGAGACAACCTACTGTTACCATGCTAAAGTCACCCATGCATCATGCACTCAGTGAGCTGTTCACAGGTACCTGCACACTTTGGTATGCTGTGAGCTCTTTGCTTTCGATAGGCCTGGTTGGCCTTTCACTCACTATGTGGTTTCAGCAGAATGTCTATGTGGTGTCTGTGCGTTTTCTCTCATGCTTGCATTGTTGATCATGACCATGACAATTAGAAACACGGTCCCCTGATATACTGCATGCTATTATTTTAAACCCATTTCACTGATGGACATTTATATTTCTCTTTCCACAGTGAAACCTCAGGATTGGACATCTTTGTCCAGACAGTGCTTTCAAACAACACCATGTTTACAAAAAAAATGACATCATCATCAAGACACCAATACGTGTGATTCACCAAACATTATATAAAGTAAGCATTGGTCCACTTTAAACATTGATTATATGAGTGATTTTCAGATATGCAAACCATGGTGGGCTGAATAAGGCATTTACAAAAATGACGCACACGTCCAGTCCGACCAATCACCAATAAGCCCATTGTAGAACTGTTCTGTACATACAGTATGTCTGTATGAATGTTTGTCCAGAGGGCTTCTGCAGAGACAACCTACTGTTACCATGTTGAACCCACCCACACATCATGCACTCAGTGAGCTGTTCACAGGTCCCTGAACACTTTGGTCTGCTGAGAGCTCAAGACGAGGCAATCTCTACACTTTGGACAGGCCTGCTGAACTTCTACACACCCTGTGGTTTTCAGCAGGATGTCTATGTGGTGTCAGTCAGTTACTCTCTTTAGTCATTGTTCTCCCCCATCACTATTAGAAACACAGACCCACTGACATACTGCATGACATGTAGACTAACACAGTCTTATCACTTACAAGATCATAGGTTTTATCAAATCTTGAACTGTAATCATTAGTTTACAGAGTGTAGAGTAGAAGGTGTATCCAGGCTACAGCCAAGAGCCCTACCCACCCAGGTAACCTCTGACCCCTACTAAACTCTAAGGTGTTACACTTAATGTTACTGTGAAATAGTGAAAGTAAGACTGACATAAAATAGACTTGCTTCATCCTGTAGGTGTTACCCCCTTATACACTCATGATGCTCCACCCCTATTCATCCTGAACGTACAGTATCAAGTGATGTTCTATGAATAACAGTCCTCCTGTAGGTCATCAGGAGAACTGTAACTGCTGCGTGTGATGGAACCAAAGATATCTAAGGCACACAACTGATGTTGATACCAAGAGCATACAGGTACATGTAATGTATGCTTAAAAAGTACAAAAGTGCAAACTACTATTTAAAAAACAACCACAACCTGTGATGGTAAATCAGGTGTTAAATCAATCAATCAAATGTATTTATAAAGCCCTTTTAACACCAGCCGATGTCACAAAGTGCTGTACAGAAAACGATGATTGCCAAAAAAGATAAATGTTTTTTTGGATGATATTTGAATTGTTCAGACTATCCAGATAAGAGTATTAGACAGCTTTCATCCAGCCATGTGTTGCAAATGACTAGAATTGGTCCACTTTTAGCATTGATTATATACAGTCAGTGATTCTCAGTTATTAACCTGTGAAGACCATGGTGGGCTGTATAAGGCATCAACAAAAATGATGCGTACAGTTCAACCAATCACCAAAATGCCCACTGTTGAAATGTTGTTTACATGGGTAGACTGCTTCCACTCAAGACACAGTTAGTAAAGAGGGTGACAACCTAATAGATGATCAATTCAATGTCAATTCAATTTTCATTTCAAATTCAATTCAATTTAAAAGGCTTCATTGGCGAAGCAAGTGCCAACGTAAGTGCCAAAGCAAGTGAAATAGATAATAAACAAAAGTGAAATAAACAATAAAAACATCTCTTTTTTGTGGCAACAGGTCACAAATATTGCTGCTGTGATGGCACACTGTGGTATTTCGCCCAAAATATATGGGAGTTTATCAAAATTGGATTTGTTTTCAAAATCATTGTGGGTGTGTGTAATATGAGGGAAATATGTCTCTCTAATATGGTCATACATTTGGCAGGAGGATAGGAAGTGCAGCTCAGTGCCCACCTCATTTTGTGGGCAGTGTGAACATAGGCTGTCTTCTCTTGAGGGCCAGGTCTGCCTTAATTTCTTAATAGCAGGGCTATGCTCATCGATTCTGTACATAGTCAAAGATTTACTTCATTTTGGGTCAGTCAAGGTGTTTTCTCATGATTTGTTTTGGTCAAATTGTGTTGCTGTCCTGGGGCTCTGTGGGGTCTGTTTGTGTTAGGGACCAGGACCAGCTTGCTTAGATGGTTCTTAGATGGCTTTGTTATGGAAGGTTTGGGAATTCCTTCCTTTTTGGTGGTTGTAGAATTTAACTTCTCTTGTCTGGATTTTGATAGTTAGCGGGTATCGGCCTAATTCTGCTCTGTATGCATTATTTGGTGTTTTACATTGTACACAGAGAATATTTTTGCAGAATTCTGTGTGCAGAGTCTCAATTTGAATTTTGTCCCATTTTGTGTATTCTTGGTTGGTGAGCAGACCCCAGATCTCACAACCATAAAGGGAAATGGGTTCTATAACTGATTCAAGTGTTTTTAGCCAGATCCTAAATGGTATGTCAAATGTTATGCTCCTATTGATGGCATAGAAGGCCCTTCTTGCCTTGTCTCTCAGTTCGTTCACAACTTTGTGGAAGTTACCTGTGGTGCTGATGTTTAGGCCGAGGTATGTATAGTTTTTGTGTGCTCTAGGGCAACAGTGTCTAGATGGATCATCACACTCTGCCTGATATTTCCACTTCTCAGGGAGATGGGTAGGTCCAACTTGTATATTTAGGTGCTTATAGGGGGTACACCCTAAATTTGTAGACACCCAGGAACTTTATTGATGCAATTCATATTTGTCTTTGTGTGTATTCTAGCTGCGGTACAATACTCAGCCATGCACCTTTGTGTCAGCCAACATAAGAGACACAGTGACTTTGCACTGCTTCCATGAAGGCAACTTAGCACTGCACTTGTGGTTCAAGAAAACCTTGGGTGACAATCCTCAAGTCTGACATTAATGCTACATTCCACAATGAATTTAAAGGCAACCTTCACTTCTCAGTGCAAAGTGGCAAAGGAATAAACACCTAAGGATCTCAGACATGCAGCTCTCAGATTCAGCAACATATTACTGTGGGTTTTCTTAATCCAACAAGGTGGATTTTGGGGAAGGATCCATTCTTATTCATACAGGTACAAAATCTGAATTTAGAGAGAAAATAACTTGAAATTAATTCTTCAGCATTTTTGCACTTTACGTTTTGAATCACAACTGTTGTTCAGCACTCTATGTCTGAGTCAGTTCAGCCAGGAGACTCTGTGACTCTGAACTGTACAAAACACACTGAGAACTGTTCAGGAGAACAGAGTGTTAATTGGTTCAGACATGGCTCAGGAGAATCCCATCCAGGAATCATTTACACCCATGGAGACAGGAGGGATCAGTGTGAGAAGAGCCCTGAGGCTGGGTCTCCTACACAGAGCTGTGTCTACAACCTCCCCAAGAGGAACAGAGTTACTACTGTGCTGTGGCCTCATGTGGGGAGATAGTGTTTGGGAACGGGACCAAGCTGGACATCAAGAGTAGGTGAAATGTCTTACATTTCTGTTTATATCCATTGTTTAATCTACTGTGTCAAACTGTACACAGTTGTAGTTATTTACATCACATTAGAAAACATCCAATAATTTTCCAGGACAGACCCTCTTCTCTTGGTGTACTGCCTGAGCTCAGCATTGGGTCTCTCATTTATCCTGATCATTGTCCTTGGTAGCATCATGTACAAGATGAGCAAGAGAAAGTGTCTGCAGTGTAGAGGTAAGTATAGTCCATACCAAATAAATGAATGATGTATGTAGCAGGTAAAGTCCTTCTGTCACGACTACCGCCGAAGTCGGTCCCTCTCCTTGTTTGGGTACCACCGATCCATGTTTCAGTTTTGTTTTGTTTTGTCTGTATTAATCACACCTGGTTTCAATTCCCATATCATGTTCCTTATTTAACCCTCTGGCATACATTTCTGTTCTGTCCGTGATTGTTGGTGTCTTAGTGGTTGTTGTAGGTGTTAGTTTGTATGTATTTTCCTATTTGGAATCTTGCTTGACTTTTGTGAGTAAACTCAGTTGTGTTGCTCAAACCTGTGTCCTGTGCCTGACTCCTCTACATCTCTGCACCCAATCGCTGACACCTTCATAGAAGTTGCTCTTCTTTGATATCACCAGATGTATCTGTTATGGAAGATGGAGTTGTATTATCAGTACCCGTCTCTCAGACAAGAGGCCCAGCAGTCTCTTCTTCAGATCCAGGGGTAAGCAGAATTCCTGATGTTGTCTAATCATAAAAAGAAGTGTGAAAGGGGTTACAATAAAATCATTTTATAATTGTTCTTCACAGGCCCAAGATGCAGACAGTTTCCATGATGTATTCTGAAACTGAGCAACAAGAAGAACAGGTCTACAGGACAGAGAAGCAACATGTAGGAAGAGACGGTGTACTGGATGAATGACACAGCCTTAATTGTTAAGTTTATTCACTGTAACTGGAATGAATAAGGTGCATTGTTTCTCCGCAAACTCATTTGACAATGACTACCTTGTGATAAGATAAATAAAACATTTAACAATAATCAAGACAAAGGAAGTTGAAGGTATTTATTTGGGCCATACTCAGCCATACTCAGAAAATAAGACACGGTAGTACGGCTTTAAATTAGTAAACGAAGAGGTTTTAAATCTTTTGTATTTTGTCTTTTAGATTGAAATGCTTCTCAGCAAAGCCAGTATGGGAATCCTTATGCCAACACATCAGACCAACAGGTTAGCGGAATTGCTGTATCAAGAGTGAGACTGGATAAGAGGATTAAAGCTAAATAGTACAGCATTAGATTTGAGCCAGAGTCTGAATTGAGTCAGTCTGTGTTTCATCTCCATAGCTCCACAGTGATGATGATGCCCTGAACTATACTACCCTGATGTTCACTGAAATGAAGAGTACCAAGCCCCGGAGACAGAGGAGAGAACAGAGAGAGGAAGAAACCATCTACTCTGGTTGACTCATCAAGACAGGATGTGACATGTAAGGGTCATTCAATCAGCGTCATTCTAAGTTATGTTCCACTCTTCCCCTGAACTGAACTTTGATCTTGACTGTTCCAGTATGAACTGGCTATTATATACATTTCTCATTTGCTGTAGGATGCCTTTGCATGGGCCTAGTTTTGCCTAATATAAATGTAAAATAACTCATTTCCATAATTGTCCTCCAAGTGTGAAAGCTGATACTTGGATGGTTTCATAAGTCTCAAATCCTCAGCAGTAGTGGCTGAGGTTGACTTGTTTTTGTAGAAGTGTGCAACAAAATGTATAGATTTTTCAAATCTTTATTTTGTCAAAAAGGTGCCAAAAAACAGAGTTCACTTCCTCCTGAAAGCTTTGAATTGCCTTCTGCAGACATGAAGTGAGAAATACAATGTATTTCAAAGAGTGTATGTCAAAGAGGACATATGTACCGGTAGTCTCAGCCACAGACCCAACTGATGAAAAATACAGACAAGTAACTCTGACTGTAAATCATTTGAAGGGCTGCTCTAACTATGGTATGCCACAGGACACATGTTAGATTGTAGTTTTTATCACATGTTTTATGCCTGTTCAGACAGCCAATAATATCACTCAGTTCAGAGTTTCCCACCTACTTCATAATGATTACCCAATGAGTGTCATCATATAAATGGTGCCCAGTTGTCAGACCTACACACTGTATAGTGCAGAAAGGACATTCAAATTATGATTATATATTGGACAATCTTTTTGTTTTATGGCAATTTTGGTAAGCAAGAAATATAAATGTGGATCCTTTTACTTTTTTACATTAGTATTTTTGAATCCATTTGAATGACTATGTAGTCTGAATAATGATAATAATGTATAATTCTGTTCTATACCTTTGTCTGATTTATTTAGTTTGTTTGCTTCACAGGTTGTGCACTTAACAAGGATGTAATCCAACCAGACACTGTGATAGTTACACGCCTCGGACAAAGTGTATCTCTCACATGCTTTTGTCGACTTGATTTGATGTTCAGAGTCTCTTGGTTCAAGCAATCTGTTGGACAGAAGCCTCTTCTCATGGCATCATCATATTATCTCTCTAAAAATAGATTGCATTTTACCAAGGACTTTAATGAGACTAAACGTTTAAGTGTGAAAGAGGAACTGCCAGCTTTAACCTGACCATCTCAAAGACAGAGTCAGGGGACTCAGCTATATACTACTGTGGTGCTATGGAAGTGGGCCAAGTCACATTTGGAGAAGGAACATTTTTAATTGTGAAAGGTAACTTCAATTGCTTCCTAATGTGTGTTCATATAATGCTAAATTAATGAATCTAGCAAAAAAAATAGAATGCACACACCATGATCTTACTCACTCTCTTCAGATTCAGGGTCCAACAGCATGTCTGTGCTTCAGCAGCCTTTGTCTGAGTCAGTTCAGCTAGGAGAATCTGTGACTCTGAACTGTACAATACACACTGAGACTTGTGCAGGAGAATACAGTGTCTATTGGTTTAGACAAGGCTCAGGAGAATCCCGTCCAGGAATCATTTACACCCTTAGAGACAAGAGTGATTGGTGTGAGAAAAGTCCAGAGGCTTGTCCTCCTGAGGCTGGGTCTCCTACACAGAGCTGTGTCTACAACCTCCCCAAGAGGAACCTCAGCCTCTCTGATGCTGGGACTTACTACTGTGCTGTGGCCTCATGTGGGGAGATACTGTTTGGGAACGGGACCAAGCTGGATGTTGAAGGTAAGTTGTGCATATCCAAAATACGGCACTACTACATCAATATCGATATGTAAATATTTCACCTTTAGTTGATAGTAGATTTCAAATGATTTAACTTTAATAGCTAACGTTTATGCCAAATGCATTGAGAAAAAGAAAGAATAGAAAATAATTAAGCCTTGCTTTTTAAGTTTCAGACCTGTTGGGTGATAAGAGTAATCTTCTTTTCTTCGTATTTATATACACAACTGATGTTGATACCAAGAGCATACAGGTACATGTAATGTATGCTTAAAAAGTACAAAAGTGCAAACTACTATTTAAAAAACAACCACAACCTGTGATGGTAAATCAGGTGTTAAATCAATCAATCAAATGTATTTATAAAGCCCTTTTAACACCAGCCGATGTCACAAAGTGCTGTACAGAAAACGATGATTGCCAAAAAAGATAAATGTTTTTTTGGATGATATTTGAATTGTTCAGACTATCCAGATAAGAGTATTAGACAGCTTTCATCCAGCCATGTGTTGCAAATGACTAGAATTGGTCCACTTTTAGCATTGATTATATACAGTCAGTGATTCTCAGTTATTAACCTGTGAAGACCATGGTGGGCTGTATAAGGCATCAACAAAAATGATGCGTACAGTTCAACCAATCACCAAAATGCCCACTGTTGAAATGTTGTTTACATGGGTAGACTGCTTCCACTCAAGACACAGTTAGTAAAGAGGGTGACAACCTAATAGATGATCAATTCAATGTCAATTCAATTTTCATTTCAAATTCAATTCAATTTAAAAGGCTTCATTGGCGAAGCAAGTGCCAACGTAAGTGCCAAAGCAAGTGAAATAGATAATAAACAAAAGTGAAATAAACAATAAAAACATCTCCTTTTTTGTGGCAACAGGTCACAAATATTGCTGCTGTGATGGCACACTGTGGTATTTCGCCCAAAATATATGGGAGTTTATCAAAATTGGATTTGTTTTCAAAATCATTGTGGGTGTGTGTAATATGAGGGAAATATGTCTCTCTAATATGGTCATACATTTGGCAGGAGGATAGGAAGTGCAGCTCAGTGCCCACCTCATTTTGTGGGCAGTGTGAACATAGGCTGTCTTCTCTTGAGGGCCAGGTCTGCCTTAATTTCTTAATAGCAGGGCTATGCTCATCGATTCTGTACATAGTCAAAGATTTACTTCATTTTGGGTCAGTCAAGGTGTTTTCTCATGATTTGTTTTGGTCAAATTGTGTTGCTGTCCTGGGGCTCTGTGGGGTCTGTTTGTGTTAGGGACCAGGACCAGCTTGCTTAGATGGTTCTTAGATGGCTTTGTTATGGAAGGTTTGGGAATTCCTTCCTTTTTGGTGGTTGTAGAATTTAACTTCTCTTGTCTGGATTTTGATAGTTAGCGGGTATCGGCCTAATTCTGCTCTGTATGCATTATTTGGTGTTTTACATTGTACACAGAGAATATTTTTGCAGAATTCTGTGTGCAGAGTCTCAATTTGAATTTTGTCCCATTTTGTGTATTCTTGGTTGGTGAGCAGACCCCAGATCTCACAACCATAAAGGGAAATGGGTTCTATAACTGATTCAAGTGTTTTTAGCCAGATCCTAAATGGTATGTCAAATGTTATGCTCCTATTGATGGCATAGAAGGCCCTTCTTGCCTTGTCTCTCAGTTCGTTCACAACTTTGTGGAAGTTACCTGTGGTGCTGATGTTTAGGCCGAGGTATGTATAGTTTTTTGTGTGCTCTAGGGCAACAGTGTCTAGATGGATCATCACACTCTGCCTGATATTTCCACTTCTCAGGGAGATGGGTAGGTCCAACTTGTATATTTAGGTGCTTATAGGGGGTACACCCTAAATTTGTAGACACCCAGGAACTTTATTGATGCAATTCATATTTGTCTTTGTGTGTATTCTAGCTGCGGTACAATACTCAGCCATGCACCTTTGTGTCAGCCAACATAAGAGACACAGTGACTTTGCACTGCTTCCATGAAGGCAACTTAGCACTGCACTTGTGGTTCAAGAAAACCTTGGGTGACAATCCTCAAGTCTGACATTAATGCTACATTCCACAATGAATTTAAAGGCAACCTTCACTTCTCAGTGCAAAGTGGCAAAGGAATAAACACCTAAGGATCTCAGACATGCAGCTCTCAGATTCAGCAACATATTACTGTGGGTTTTCTTAATCCAACAAGGTGGATTTTGGGGAAGGATCCATTCTTATTCATACAGGTACAAAATCTGAATTTAGAGAGAAAATAACTTGAAATTAATTCTTCAGCATTTTTGCACTTTACGTTTTGAATCACAACTGTTGTTCAGCACTCTATGTCTGAGTCAGTTCAGCCAGGAGACTCTGTGACTCTGAACTGTACAAAACACACTGAGAACTGTTCAGGAGAACAGAGTGTTAATTGGTTCAGACATGGCTCAGGAGAATCCCATCCAGGAATCATTTACACCCATGGAGACAGGAGGGATCAGTGTGAGAAGAGCCCTGAGGCTGGGTCTCCTACACAGAGCTGTGTCTACAACCTCCCCAAGAGGAACAGAGTTACTACTGTGCTGTGGCCTCATGTGGGGAGATAGTGTTTGGGAACGGGACCAAGCTGGACATCAAGAGTAGGTGAAATGTCTTACATTTCTGTTTATATCCATTGTTTAATCTACTGTGTCAAACTGTACACAGTTGTAGTTATTTACATCACATTAGAAAACATCCAATAATTTTCCAGGACAGACCCTCTTCTCTTGGTGTACTGCCTGAGCTCAGCATTGGGTCTCTCATTTATCCTGATCATTGTCCTTGGTAGCATCATGTACAAGATGAGCAAGAGAAAGTGTCTGCAGTGTAGAGGTAAGTATAGTCCATACCAAATAAATGAATGATGTATGTAGCAGGTAAAGTCCTTCTGTCACGACTACCGCCGAAGTCGGTCCCTCTCCTTGTTTGGGTACCACCGATCCATGTTTCAGTTTTGTTTTGTTTTGTCTGTATTAATCACACCTGGTTTCAATTCCCATATCATGTTCCTTATTTAACCCTCTGGCATACATTTCTGTTCTGTCCGTGATTGTTGGTGTCTTAGTGGTTGTTGTAGGTGTTAGTTTGTATGTATTTTCCTATTTGGAATCTTGCTTGACTTTTGTGAGTAAACTCAGTTGTGTTGCTCAAACCTGTGTCCTGTGCCTGACTCCTCTACATCTCTGCACCCAATCGCTGACACCTTCATAGAAGTTGCTCTTCTTTGATATCACCAGATGTATCTGTTATGGAAGATGGAGTTGTATTATCAGTACCCGTCTCTCAGACAAGAGGCCCAGCAGTCTCTTCTTCAGATCCAGGGGTAAGCAGAATTCCTGATGTTGTCTAATCATAAAAAGAAGTGTGAAAGGGGTTACAATAAAATCATTTTATAATTGTTCTTCACAGGCCCAAGATGCAGACAGTTTCCATGATGTATTCTGAAACTGAGCAACAAGAAGAACAGGTCTACAGGACAGAGAAGCAACATGTAGGAAGAGACGGTGTACTGGATGAATGACACAGCCTTAATTGTTAAGTTTATTCACTGTAACTGGAATGAATAAGGTGCATTGTTTCTCCGCAAACTCATTTGACAATGACTACCTTGTGATAAGATAAATAAAACATTTAACAATAATCAAGACAAAGGAAGTTGAAGGTATTTATTTGGGCCATACTCAGCCATACTCAGAAAATAAGACACGGTAGTACGGCTTTAAATTAGTAAACGAAGAGGTTTTAAATCTTTTGTATTTTGTCTTTTAGATTGAAATGCTTCTCAGCAAAGCCAGTATGGGAATCCTTATGCCAACACATCAGACCAACAGGTTAGCGGAATTGCTGTATCAAGAGTGAGACTGGATAAGAGGATTAAAGCTAAATAGTACAGCATTAGATTTGAGCCAGAGTCTGAATTGAGTCAGTCTGTGTTTCATCTCCATAGCTCCACAGTGATGATGATGCCCTGAACTATACTACCCTGATGTTCACTGAAATGAAGAGTACCAAGCCCCGGAGACAGAGGAGAGAACAGAGAGAGGAAGAAACCATCTACTCTGGTTGACTCATCAAGACAGGATGTGACATGTAAGGGTCATTCAATCAGCGTCATTCTAAGTTATGTTCCACTCTTCCCCTGAACTGAACTTTGATCTTGACTGTTCCAGTATGAACTGGCTATTATATACATTTCTCATTTGCTGTAGGATGCCTTTGCATGGGCCTAGTTTTGCCTAATATAAATGTAAAATAACTCATTTCCATAATTGTCCTCCAAGTGTGAAAGCTGATACTTGGATGGTTTCATAAGTCTCAAATCCTCAGCAGTAGTGGCTGAGGTTGACTTGTTTTTGTAGAAGTGTGCAACAAAATGTATAGATTTTTCAAATCTTTATTTTGTCAAAAAGGTGCCAAAAAAACAGAGTTCACTTCCTCCTGAAAGCTTTGAATTGCCTTCTGCAGACATGAAGTGAGAAATACAATGTATTTCAAAGAGTGTATGTCAAAGAGGACATATGTACCGGTAGTCTCAGCCACCGACCCAACTGATGAAAAAATACAGACAAGTAACTCTGACTGTAAATCATTTGAAGGGCTGCTCTAACTATGGTATGCCACAGGACACATGTTAGATTGTAGTTTTTATCACATGTTTTATGCCTGTTCAGACAGCCAATAATATCACTCAGTTCAGAGTTTCCGCCTACTTCATAATGATTACCCAATGAGTGTCATCATATAAATGGTGCCCAGTTGTCAGACCTACACACTGTATAGTGCAGAAAGGACATTCAAATTATGATTATATATTGGACAATCTTTTTGTTTTATGGCAATTTTGGTAAGCAAGAAATATAAATGTGGATCCTTTTACTTTTTTACATTAGTATTTTTGAATCCATTTGAATGACTATGTAGTCTGAATAATGATAATAATGTATAATTCTGTTCTATACCTTTGTCTGATTTATTTAGTTTGTTTGCTTCACAGGTTGTGCACTTAACAAGGATGTAATCCAACCAGACACTGTGATAGTTACACGCCTCGGACAAAGTGTATCTCTCACATGCTTTTGTCGACTTGATTTGATGTTCAGAGTCTCTTGGTTCAAGCAATCTGTTGGACAGAAGCCTCTTCTCATGGCATCATCATATTATCTCTCTAAAAATAGATTGCATTTTACCAAGGACTTTAATGAGACTAAACGTTTAAGTGTGAAGAGAGGAATTGACAGCTTTAACCTGACCATCTCCAAGACAGAGTCAGGGGACTCAGCTATATACTACTGTGGTGCTATGGAAGTGGGCCAAGTCACATTTGGAGAAGGAACATTTTTAATTGTGAAAGGTAACTTCAATTGCTTCCTAATGTGTGTTCATATAATGCTAAATTAATGAATCTAGCAAAAAAAATAGAATGCACACACCATGATCTTACTCACTCTCTTCAGATTCAGGGTCCAACAGCATGTCTGTGCTTCAGCAGCCTTTGTCTGAGTCAGTTCAGCTAGGAGAATCTGTGACTCTGAACTGTACAATACACACTGAGACTTGTGCAGGAGAATACAGTGTCTATTGGTTTAGACAAGGCTCAGGAGAATCCCGTCCAGGAATCATTTACACCCTTAGAGACAAGAGTGATTGGTGTGAGAAAAGTCCAGAGGCTTGTCCTCCTGAGGCTGGGTCTCCTACACAGAGCTGTGTCTACAACCTCCCCAAGAGGAACCTCAGCCTCTCTGATGCTGGGACTTACTACTGTGCTGTGGCCTCATGTGGGGAGATACTGTTTGGGAACGGGACCAAGCTGGATGTTGAAGGTAAGTTGTGCATATCCAAAATACGGCACTACTACATCAATATCGATATGTAAATATTTCACCTTTAGTTGATAGTAGATTTCAAATGATTTAACTTTAATAGCTAACGTTTATGCCAAATGCATTGAGAAAAAAGAAAGAATAGAAAATAATTAAGCCTTGCTTTTTAAGTTTCAGACCTGTTGGGTGATAAGAGTAATCTTCTTTTCTTCGTATTTATATCTGGCCTGACAACTGCTGTGATTCTGAGTGTGATTGTCAACATTATCCTCTGTGTGAGAATGAAGAGGTCACAATGTGAACACTGTGCAGGTACAGTAAAAGTCTTCATAATAATAGTAACATTGATAATAGTTACAGATCAAATGAATGGTGAAGGCTCACCCTTCTTTTACCACTTACCTCTCTGGCCTACTTCATTTTGAAGCAGAAAATATGACATTCACAGTAGTATGTATTTTTATTGGTAAACAAGAAAAGGTTTAGAATATATTGAATGTTTTGACATTTGTCTTTTAGCGGGGACCCCTTTTCAGCAAAGCCACTATGGGAATCCTCATTCCAACACCACAGACCAACAGGTTAGCTGGATCAGTTCCACTGTATCAAGAGTGCGTCTGGATAAGCATAAGAGTACAGCATTAATTTTGACCCAGAGTCTGAACTGAGTGAGTCTGTGTTTCATCCCCACAGCTCCACGGTGATGATGATGGCCTGAACTATGCTGGCCTAAAGTTCACTGACAAGAAGCCCAGGAGACAGAGGAGAGAACAGAGAGAGGAAGAAACCATCTATTCTGGTGTGAGTCATCAAGTCAGGATGTGACAGTCCTCCAATCAGCATCATTTTAAGTTGAGCCCTACTGACCTCCACTTTGAGCTTTACTGTGTCCGTGTGACTTGGCTGTTTTGTACATTCCTCATTTGCTATAAAATGTAATAGTCGGGTCTAGCTGTATTGGAAAATTCTCCTAATAACGACATAGAATCCCTCAGATGCAGAGCATAAGTGTCCGGCAAGTGTGAAAGATGATTCTAGGATGGTTTCAGAAGTCTCAAATCCTCACCAATAGTGGCTGAGGTTGACTGACTGGATCCATTTGTTTTTGTAGAAGTGTACGACAAAATGTTTATCATGATTTACAAATGTCTGAACTCTTCCCTTTGATGATATTAGTTGTAACATGGAACTCTGTAACCTGCCTATATGTGTGTGTGACAGTTCAATAAACACTTTTTTTGGTTACCTATGTTTATTCACTTGCCCAACTCTTACCACTTATCTTGTCTTTGATTTTCTTCCAATTTGACATGAGTGTTTTGTGTAGATCGTTGACAAAAAATGCTGAAAAAATAGAAACCAGTAACTCTGACTTCATACCACTCCTCCCTTCGTGATAGCACTCCTTTGTGATAGCGTAAACATTTTAGAGAGAATAGCATCATTGATTCATCTATGAATACATACTGTATCTGTATGTAAAGTGGGGCATTATTTTGACCCCACTTCCTCTTCAAACAACCAATGGAGCCAACCTAAAAGTTGTGCCTCCTGTGCTGCATGTAGATACAAATTTCTGCTGATGCTGTCACCTCACTTTGTCTCTTGACCCTCATCTCAGTTGTTCTGTTACACCAGACCAGAGAGAAGAAGTTGAAAGATGTTCAGGTTGTGTCTAGTCCTGGTTATCATTCCAGTTTAACAACTTAAAATACTATTTGTAAACCAAGGATTCTAATATTTCTTACTCCTGAATCAATGTTTAACAATGTTTCATTCACACACTCAAGGAAACCAAACACTGTACACAACACCCAACCAGGATTTAGGATTAATGTAATTAAAGTAAGTAAATGTTTGTGTTGTCTGAGTAATCTTCTCTGCATTTCATTTATTGTGGACACGGTGGACATTGGCAATCCAAGTCCTCTTCTGCACGTTCATCTTGGAGACAATGTGACTCTGCAATGCTTCTATCTGAACAGAACATCTTATCTGATGCTACAAGATAACTGTAGGAAAGAATCCTCAACTTGTATTTCCAATTGACAAGTATGATGGTGGCGCAATATTTCACAATGCGTTTATGGATTACCCTCAGTTCACAATGCAAAGTGGAAATGGATTTTTATCATCGACATATCTCCAACACTCAGCCATCTGATTCCACCACATTTTCTATAGGGGAATGGAATTCAAATAAATTCTCATTCTGAAAGGTGGGGTACTGTTTTATTAAGAGTAATGTTGTAAAATATGGCTAATTATGTTAAAGTCATGGGTCCAATATTAGCCTTTTTCACACACAAAGTCCAAATCATTTGAAGGTATCTCAAATTAATTCTGAAGCTCAACAGAGGCACATATAGATGATAGAACATGATGCACAAAAATGCTCAAATCAGTACCTTCTGCAACTTTTTGCACTTTTTTGGATACTATGTCTTGAACATGAGGTAATTATTCACATAATCAGATCACCATAGGAAACAGATTTACTGACATGTAGACTTTCTTGTCAGGTTGGAAACGGGACCAAGCTTGACATCAAAGGTAAGTGATACATTTTGTTAATATACAGTGGGGCAAAAAAGTATTTAGTCAGCCACCAATTGTGCAAGTTCTCCCACTTAAAAAGATAAGAGAGGCCTGTAATTTTCATCATAGGTACACTTCAACTATGACAGACAAAATGAGAAAAAAAATCCAGAAAATCACATTGTAGGATTTTTAATGACCACCTACAAACAAGCAAGATTTCTGGCTCTCATAGACCTGTAGCTTCTTCTTTAAGAGGCTCCTCTGTCCTCCACTCGTTACCTGTATTAATGGCACCTGTTTGAACTTGTTATCAGTAAAAAAGACACCTGTCCACAACCTCAAATAGTCACACTCCAAACTCCACTATGGCCAAGACCAAAGAGCTGTCAAAGGACACCAGAAACAAAATTGTAGACCAGCACCAGGCTGGGAAGACTGAATCTGCTATAGGTAAGCAGCTTGGTTTGAAGAAATCAACTGTGGGAGCAATTATTAGGAAATGGAAGACATACAAGACCACTGATAATCTCCCTTGATCTGGGGCTACACGCAAGATCTCACCCCGTGGGGTCAAAATGATCACAAGAACAGTGAGCAAAAATCCCAGAACCACACGGGTCGACCTAGTGAATGACCTGCAGAGAGCTGGGACCAAAGTAACAAAGCCTACCATCAGTAACACACTACGCCACCAGGGACTCCCCCTGCTTAAGCCAGTACATGTCCAGGCCCGTCTGAAGTTTGCTAGAGAGCATTTGGATGATCCAGAAGAAGATTGGGAGAATGTCATATGGTCAGATGAAACCAAAATATAAACCAAATAACTTTTTGGTAAAAACTCAACTCGTCGTGTTTGGAGGACAAAGAATGCTGAGTTGCATCCAAAGAACACCATACCTATTGTGAAGCATGGGGGTGGAAACATCATGCTTTGGGGCTGTTTTTATGCAAAGGGACCAGGACGACTGATCCGTGTAAAGGAAAGAATGAATGGGGCCATGTATCGTGAGATTTTGAGTGAAAACCTCCTTCCATCAGCAAGGGCATTGAAGATGAAATGTGGCTGGGTCTTTCAGCATGACAAAGATCCCAAACACAACGCCTGGGCAACGAAGGAGTGGCTTCATAAGAAGCATTTCAAGGTCCTGGAGTGGCCTAGCCAGTCTCCAGATCTCAACCCCATAGAAAATCTTTGGAGGGAGTTGAAAGTCCGTGTTGCCCAGCAACAGCCCCAAAACATCACTGCTCTAGAGGAGATCTGCATGGAGGAATTGGCCAAAATACCAGCAACAGTGTATGTAAACCTTGTGAAGACTTACAGAAAACGTTTGACCTCTGTCATTGCCAACAAAGGGTATACAACAAAGTATTGAGATAAACTTTTGTTATTAACCAAATACTTATTTTCCACCATAATTTGCAAATAAATTCATTAAAAATCCTACAATGTGATTTTCTGGATTGTTTTTCTCATTTTGTCTGTCATAGTTGAAGTGTACCTATGATGAAAATTACAGGCCTCTCTCATCTTTTTTTAGTGGGAGAACTTGCACCATTGGTGACTGACTAAATACTTTTTTGCCCCACTATAAATAGTACAGCATTAGATTTGACCCAGAGTCTGAATTGAGTGAGTCTGTGTTTCATCTCCATAGCTCCACAGTGACGATGATGCCCTGAACTATACTACCCTGATGTTCACTGAAATGAAGAGTACCAAGCCCAGGAGTCAGAGGAGAGAACAGAGAGAGGAAGAAACCATCTTCTCTGGTTGACTCATCAAGACAGGATGTGACATGTAAGGGTCATCCAATCAGCATCATTCTAAGTTACGTTCCACTCTTCCTCTGAACTCAACTTTGATCTTGACTGTTCCAGTGTGAACTGGCTATTATATACATTTCTCATTTGCTGTAGGATGCCTTTGCATGGGCCTAGTTTTGCCTGATATAAATGTAAAATAACTCATTTCCAGAACATAATTGTCCTCCAAGTGTGAAAGCTGAAACTTGGATGGTTTCATAAGTCTCAAATCCTCAGCAGTAGTGGCTGAGGTTGACTTGTTTTTGTAGAAGTGTGCAACAAAATGTATAGATTTTTTTATTTTGTCAAAAAGGTGCCAAAACACCAGAGTTCACTTCCTCCTGAAAGCGTTGAATTGCCTTCTACAGACATGAAGTGAGAAATACAATGTAAACCCCCCCGTGTATGTCAAAGAGGACATATGTACCTGTAGGCTCAGCCACCGACCCAACTGATGAAAAAATACAGACAAGTAACTCTGACTGAACATCATTTGAAGGGCTGCTCTAACTATGGTATGCCACAGGACACATGTTAGATTGTAGTTTTTATCACATGTTTTATGCCTGTTCAGACAGCCAATAATATCACTCAGTTCAGAGTTTCCACCTACTTCATAATGATTACCCAATGAGTGTCATCATATAAATGGTGCCCAGTTGTCAGACCCACACACTGTATAGTGCAGAAAGGACATTCAAATTATGATTATATGTTGGACAATCTTTTTGTTTTACGCCAATTTTGGTAAGCAAGAAATATAAATGTGGATCCTTTTACTTTTTTACTTCATAGTCTTTTTGAATCCATTTGAATGACTATGTAGTCTGAATAATGATAATAATGTATAACTCTGTACTATAACTTTGTCTGATTTATTTTGTTTGTTTGTTTCACAGGTTGTGCACTTAACAAGGATGTAATCCAACCAGACCCTGTGATAGTTACACAACTGGGACAAAGTGTATCTCTCACATGCTTTTGTCGACTTGATTTGATGTTCAGAGTCTCTTGGTTCAAGCAATCTGTTGGACAGAAGCCTCTTCTCATGGCATCATCATATTATCTCTCTAAAAATAGATTGCATTTTACCAAGGACTTTAATGAGACTAAACGTTTAAGTGTGAAGAGAGGAATTGCCAGCTTTAACCTGACCATCTCCAAGACAGAGTCCGGGGACTCAGCTATATACTACTGTGGTGCTATGGAAGTGGGCCAAGTCACATTTGGAGAAGGAACATTTTTAATTGTCGAAGGTAACTTCAATTGCTTCCTAATGTGTGTTCATATAATGCTAAATTAATGAATCTAGCAAAAAAAATAGAATGTACACACCATGATCTTACTCACTCTCTTCAGATTCAGGGTCCAACAGCATGTCTGTTCTTCAGCAGCCTTTGTCTGAGTCAGTTCAGCCAGGAGACTCTGTGACTCTGAACTGTACAATACACACTGAGACCTGTGCAGGAGAACACAGTGTCTATTGGTTCAGACATGGCTCAGGAGAATCCCGTCCAGGAATCATTTACACCCATGGAGACAGGAGTGATCAGTGTGAAAAGAGCCTTGAAGCTGGGTCTCCGACACAGAGCTGTGTCTACAACCTCCTCAAGAGGAACCTCAGCCTCTCTGATGCTGGGACTTACTACTGTGCTGTGGCCTCATGTGGGGCGATACTGTTTGGGAACGGTACCCAGTTGGACATTGAGGGTAGGTTAAATAGCTTTCATTGTTGTTCATATCTCCTATACATATGGTTGCTATTCCGAGTGTCTTCTAATTATTGTAAAATTTCAGCAGGCGGGAGTGTAGACCCTCTTCTCTTTGTATACTGCCTGGCCGTAGCATTGGCCTTTGCGTTTATCTTGATCATTCTCCTTGCCTGCATGATTTACAAGATGAAGAAGACAACATGTCTGCAGTGCAGTGGTAAGTGATTAAAAGTTGCTTTTCGTTGATGTCACCATCTCTATATGTAGATCAACTGGAAGACGTGGCCGTATCTATAGGGTTTTGTGTCTTTTTTCTCAGAACTGGTCTCTCAGACAAGAGGTCCTTCAGTTTCCCGGTCAGATACAAGTGTAAGCAGAAAAACTTTTATGTTGCAAATACAAACTTTCACACTTGGCTTGCAAAACCAAATTGTGCAAAAAGTAATACATTTAATGTCAAAAAACTATTTTGTTCTTCACAGAGCCAAGATGCAGACAGTCTCCATGACGTTTCTCTGCCTCTGAGCAACAAGAAGAACAGGTCTAGAAGACAGAGAGGAAACATGGAGGAAGAGACGGTGGTCATGTACTCTGGAATTAGACAGTAGAACTGGATGAATGAAACAATTTTCCCTTCATACTAGATAACTCTTTAACTAGCTCTAGCTTCGTTAGCTATTTCTTTGAATGGATATGCTGAAGAAATGTGATGAAAACAGTTGTTAAATCTTTTTTTAAATGTAATTAAAAGTATATATAATTTCATGTTTAACTTCTCTGTCAAACGTTTTTTTTACGGTTGATTTGCATTTGTCAAGCATTTCCAGCGGTTAAACCTAATTCATTTGAATAAGTTGAACTCAATGCATTTTGTTCACACACCTCTGTGGTCATTATGGAGGGTGTTACAGTGACTTTACACTTTTGGAAATGAACCTTTCATAGACCTTTAACACAGGAAGACTGACCTGCAGCAACACACTGCACTCTACTTTTCCTCTCAGGGCCACCGTACTATTCACACCCCTTAGTGCAACAATGGTCTTAGTGTTTACAGTGTAAAGGTCAATGTCTTCACATTTATGTGAAGTCAGGTAGTCCCTTGCATCATGTTACAGTGAATAACGTAAGCCCCTTTAAACATAATTACTCATAGTGAAAGTGGCATAACAGCCACCACCACAGAAGGAGGACAGACCAGTTAGTGTAGGTTTTCTTCCTTGTTTTCTCTTTAAGACATAGGCCTACAGATTGCATGCCACACACCCCCTTACATACACAGCAACATATGTACAGGTTTTCTGTGGTCTGCTATGAAGAATACACAAGACTGTAGCTATCTACACTTTATTAAGGTCTGTTGGCCTTCTGCACAGGACCCTCTATGTCTTTCTCTCTCTGTCTCTCTCTATGTGGTTTCAGCAGGATGTCTCCGTGGTGTCAGTCAGATGTTGCTGTTGTGTTGTTGTGTCTCTGTTGCTGTTGTGTCTCTTACTTTGGGTGGACAAGCCCTCTGTTGGCCAGCTGCAGTACATGGTATTGTAGACAGTGTGAGCGTAGTTAGGCCTAATAAAGGATAAATCCACAGTAGTGACGTTTAAAAAATCAACAAAAAAACTGAACATCGACATATTCAAACTTGCTATGTGATAAAGTAGTGCATTACAGAATCAAGCTGTAGAACAACATGAAAGGATAGTGTTTGTTCTATTCATGGTCTACTAGGCGGCCTATCGAGTGTTCAGCTAATCAAATTTGACCATCAAAATCAGACGTTACCTGAAATCAACCAATGAACCCAAACACGAGTTTCCATTCTTTTCTGTAAAGAGACTGTATTTTACACAGGTCAGTCTTGTCCAGTGAAGGAGCAACCAAAATGATTAAACTCCTCACCTTTCTTTGATCTGGAAAGCATGTCAATAACATCTAGCTCAATTGACTAATGTCATACATGTTCTTTATGCATTTAAAGTGCTTACTATAGGCATTTGGTAAATGTAATAAAATGCAGAAAATATAGTGTTTTTTTCATGTGCATCTCAAACACCAGTTGTTGGCGGAGGGGTGTTGTGGGGGGACAGCATCAGACAAGGGACCAGGAAACACCGGCCTGAAAAGGAAGACATGAAACGAAGGTGAGATACAGTAGTCACTGGGAAGCTGTAACCTATATGTCACCTTGTTGAACTTCCGGAGATCCTTGAACGGCCCCACAAACCGGGGGCTCTGCATCTTGCAGGGCATGTGGAGTGGGAAGGTCCTGGTGGAAACTCAGACGCAATCACCAGGATGGAACATGGGCACCTTACAATAATCCTTACTGCGGTGGCGATCCGCCTGCTCCTTCTGGCGACGACGACAAGCTGGACCATCACATGAGCATCACTCCAAACACCCTCTGCGCACCGGAACCAGTTTTCCCCTGCTGGGGCATTGGTCTGGCTCGGAGTCCACGGAGCCAGGGCCGGTTGATAACACAGGACACATTGGAAGTGACTAAGCCCAGGGAAGGAATCTAGCCCACTCCCCCTTTTGGCATGATATTGAAAATCTGTCTACAACCACCAGAATAGTGGTGAAACCATCAGTGGAGGGGAGATAACAAAGTAACAAAGTCAATGGACAGATGAGACCAGGGATGCTGAGGCACGTGAACGGGAAGGAGCTTCCCTGCTTCAGTGTGCCGGGGGGACTTAGTTTGAGCACACACTGAACAGGAGTTGATGTACCGAATAACATCCTGCGCCAAGTTGGACCACCAATACTTATCGGAGATAGATTGAATAGTACGGGTGATCCCAGGATATCCAGAGATGACAGCTGTGTGTGCCCAAGTCAACAGCCACTCCCTTATCCCGTATCATATATGCGCTAAGGAGGACAATTAGTGGGTGTGGGTTCCCACTCCATAGCGTGGTGAAAATCTACATCTATTTCCCAGACCACAGGGAATATGATGCGAGATGGAACGGGAAAGCAGGTCCTCTGGCATTCGGCTGACCAGTCCGTGATTTTCATCCTCGACCATGAGATGGTGGGGTTATGGCGTTGGAGCCATGGGAGGCTGAGGATGATCTTGTGATCTGGTGCACTCTTGATGAGGAAGGGAGTATTCTGCTGATGAATGGACTCCAAGGTGAGGGTGAGTGGTGTGGTGATGTGATCCTAGTGGTCGAGTTTCGAGGGATTGGACCCGAAACGGAGAAGAGAATGTGTATGAGGTGATATTAGAGAGGTGGCAAAGGTCTGGTCAATAAAGCTCCCCATGGCACCAGCTGGTTGTGGTGTTGAAGAAGTAGGTATCCCTGTTCTTCAAACATTTGGGAGATGTCCTGATTACCTGATGCTTCCATTTGTTCAGGACGTATTCTGTAATGTATACGCTGGGAGTGGGAAAACAAGTGCATCTGGTGAGTTTAATAATAAATGGAACATAGAACAATATAACAAACACAAGTAGCGTACAGACATGAAACACATAGTCAACACTTTTATTTTATTTAACCTTTATTTAACTATGCAAGTCAGTTTAAGAACTGCCTGGGGACGGGAACTAGGGGACTGACAGATATAGGGGAGGTAATCAGTGAAGTGATGGAGTCCAGGTGTGCATAATGTTGAATGCCAGGACTGGTGGTTATTAAACCGGCGACGTCGAACAACGGAGGTGAGGAGCGGAAGTAGACATGAAAAAGCGAAGGTATTTATTTAGGCCATACTCAGGCATCTTAATGTTCCAGTGATGAACAGTATTTTTCTCTTCTCATGCCACTAACACCCACTCAAACACACAGCAACCTATTTACAGGTACTCTGATGTTATTTCTTAATAAATAAGAACTTAAGACATTGTAGTATGCCTTTTAATTAGTAAAAAAGAAAGAGGTTTCAAATGTTAAAAATGTTTTGTCTTTTTTTTTAGCGGGGACCCCTTCTCAGCAAAGCCAGTATGGGAAGCTTCATGCCAACACGTCAGACCAACAGGTTAGTAGAATGGGACTGGGAAAGAATATTAACAGGTTAGCAGGATGAGACTGGGAAATAGTATTAAAGCAATATACTACAGCATTAGATTTCACCCATACTCTGAATTTACTGAGTCCTTGTTTTATCCACATAGCTAAACGGTGATTATGATGCCCTGAAGATCAGTGACAAGAAGAGGAACAAGCCCAGGAGACGGAGGAGAGAACAGAGAGAGGAAGAAACCATCTACTCTGGTGTAAGTAATCAAGACAGGATGTGACATATGAGGGTCATTCAATCAGCATTATTCTATGTTAAGCCCCACCCCTCCTCTGAACTCCACTTTGATCCTGACAGTGCCAGTGTGAACTGACTATTAAATACATTTCTCATTTATTGTAGGATGCTATTGCAGGGTCCTAGCTTCACCTAATATTAATGTAAAAACTCTCAGGTGCAGAGCATAAATGTCCAGCAAGTGTGAAAGCTGATACTAGGATGGTTTAAGAAGTCTCACATCTTTAGCAATAGCGGCTGAGGTTGACTGACAGCATACATTTATTTTTGTAGAATTGTGCAACAAAATGTATATAATGATTTTGCAAATGTCTGAATTCTTCCTTTTGATGATACTAGTTGTAACATGAAACTCTGTAAGCTGCCTTTATGATTGTGTGATATTTCAGTAAATATGTTTTTTTCCCTAGTTTAATGACTTCTTACTTCTTATCACTTATTTGCACCAGGTATCAAAGGATCACAACTTTATTTTGTCAAAAATGTGCCAACCTCACCAGAGTTCACTTCCTCCTGAAAGCTTTGAATTACCTTCTACAGACATGAAGTGAGAAATACAATGTAAACCCCCTGTGGACGTGAAAGAGGACATACTAGGTACACTTCAACTGTGAAAGACGGAATCTAAAACAAAAATCCAGAAAATCTAATTGAATGATTTTTAAGTAATTCATTAGCATTTTATTGCATGCAATAACTATTTGATCACCTACCAACCAGTAAGAATTCCGGCTCTCACAGATCTGTTAGTTTTCTTTAAGAAGCCCTCCTGTTCTCCACTCATTACCTAAATTAACTGCACCTGTTTGAATTCGTTACCTGTATAAAAGACACCTGTCCACACACTCAATCAAACAGACTCCAACCTCTCCACAATGGCCAAGACCAGACAGCTGTGTAAGGACATCAGGGATAACATTGTAGACCTGCACAAAGGCTGGGATGGGCTACAGGACAATAGGCAAGCAGCTTAGTGAGAAGGCAACAACTGTTGGCACAATTATTAGAAAATGAAAGAAGTACAAGATGACGGTCAATCACCCTCGGTCTGGGGCTCCATGCAAGATCTCACCTCGTGGGGCATCAATGATCATGAGGAAGGTGAGGGATCAGCCCAGAACTACACGGCAGGACCTGGTCAATGACCTGAAGAGAGCTGGGACCACAGTCTCAAAGAAAACCATTAGTTACACACTATGCCGTCATGGATTAAAGTCCTGCAGCGCACACAAGGTCCCCCTGCTCAAGCCAGCGCATGTCCAGGTCCGTCTGAAGTTTGCCAATGACCATCTGGATGATCCAAAGGAGGAATGGGAGAAGGTCATGTGTGATGAGACAAAAATAGATCTCTTTGGTCTAAACTCCACTCGCCGTGTTTGGAGGAAGAAGAAGGATGAATACATCCCCAAGAACACCATCCCAACCGTGAAGCATGTAGGTGGAAACATAATTCTTTGGGGATTCTTTTCTGCAAAGGGGACAGGACAACTGCACTGTATTGAGGGGAGGATGGAAGGGGCCATGTATCGCAAGATCTTGGCCAACAACCTACTTCCCTCAGTAAGAGCATTGAAGATGGGTCGTGGCTGGGTCTTCCAGCATGACAATGACCTGAAACACACAGCCAGGGCAACAAAGGAGTGGCTCCGTAAGAAGCATCTCAAGGTCCTGGAGTGGCCTAGCCAGTCTCCAGACCTGAACTCAATAGAAAATCTTTGGAGGGAGCTGAAAGTCCGTTTTTCCAGTGACAGCCCTGAAACCTGAAGGATATGGAGAAGGTCTGTATGGAGGAGTGGGCCAAAATCCCTGCTGCAGTGTGTGCAAACCTGGTCAAGAACTACAGGAAACGTATGATCTCTGTAATTGCAAACAAAGGTTTCTATACCAAAAATTAAGTTCTGCTTTTCTGATGTATCAAATATTTATTGCATGCAATAAAATGCCATTGAATTACTTAAAAATCATACAATGTGATTTTCCAGATTTTTGTTTTAGATTCCGTCTCTCACAGTTGACGTGTACCTATGATAAAAAATGACAGACCTCTACATGCTTTGTAAGTAGGAAAACCTGCAAAATTGGCAGTGTATCAAATACTTGTTTTCCCCACTGTATATATTTTAGAAATGTTTGCAAATGTATAAATAATTTAAAACATAAATACCTTACTTTCATAAGTACTCAGACCCTTGGCTATTTGACTTGAAATTGAGCTCAGGTGCATCCTCTTTCCATTGATCATCCTTGAGATGTTTGTACAATTTGATTGCAGTCCATCTGCGTAAAAGGTATTGTCCGCAGCGTTCCGGGACAGAATTGCGTCAAGGCACAGATCTGGAGAAGGGTCCAAAAACATTTCTGCAACATTGAAGGTCCCAAAGAACACAGTGGCCTCCATCATTCTTAAATGGAATAAGTTTGGAACCACCAAGACTCGTTCCTAGAGCTCGCCACCTGGCCAAACTGAGCAATCGGGGGAGAAGGGCCATGGTCAGGGAGGTGACCAAGAACCCAATGGTCACTCTGACAGAGCTCCAGAGTTCCTCTGTGGAGATGGGAGAAACCTCCAGAAGGACAATCATCTCTGCAGCACTCCACGAATTAGGCCTTTATGGTAGAGTGGCCAGATGGAAGTCACACTTTAGTAAAAGGCACATGAATGCCCGCCTGGAGTTTGCCAAAAGCCACCTAAAGACTCAGACCATGAGATACAAGATTCTGTGGTCTTATGAAACCAAGATTGAACTCTTTTGCCTGAATGTCAAGTGTCACATCTGGAGGAAACCTGGCACCATCCCTATGGTGAATCATGGTGGTAGCACCATCATGGGTATGTTCCTTTTACTAAGGGATGGGGACGGTTTTCAGCGGCAGGGACAGGGAAACTTGTCAGGATTGAGGGAAAGATGAACGGAGCAAAGTACAGAGAGTTCCTTGATGAGAACCTGCACCAGAACGCTCAGGACCTCAGACTTGGGCGAAGATTCACCTTCCAACAGGGCAACGACCCTAAGCACATATCCGAGACAACGCAGGAGTGGCTTCAGGGCAAGTCTCGGAATGTCCTTGAGTGGCCCAGCCAGAACCCAGACTTAAATCTGATCGAAAACCTCTGGAGAGACATGAAATTATCTGGGCAGCAATGTTCCCCATCTAACCTGACAGATTTTGAGAGGACTTGCAGAGAAGAGTGGGAGAAACTCCCCAAATACAGGTGTGCCAAGCTTGTAGTGTCATAAGAAGACATGCTTGTAATCATAGCTAAAGATGCTTCAAAGTACTGAGTAAAGGGTCTGAAAATGTATGTAAACGTGACATTTCAGATTTTTTACGTTGCTTTTTCTGTTACACACTGTGTTTTTATCATTATAATTGTGTTACAATTTCTTGTATTCTGTCAAACTCCTTTCTACGTTACTGTTGTGCATTTTACATCAAATACAACTTTAATTCACTGAAATGTAGATTTCCTCTTATATTCTTCGAGTTAAACTGGTAGGTTTGCAGGGACATTGCATCCTGATTACATGATGTTTATAATAGCATGCATAGAGTACATTCCATTGACTATCACTTTCAGTTGTCTCAAAACTCTATTTTTAAGGCTGTATCCTACATCACATCTCTGTGGTATTCTGACGGCCCTAAATAGATTGAACACTCAGTTTAACTAATCTCAAACTCCCAGCAATGACCATCAGTCCTCATCACCCAGTCTTCACACACCTCAGGGAATCAAAACCACAAACATCCATGTCACTAAGATCACAACTCACTCTCTTCATGAGAAAAGCCTGTACTAATAAAAAGTCTTCTTAGCTAAGTAGATTTTTAAGAGAGCTGATATTGTTGAAAATATAATCAAAATATGACAATGTAAACATTGTAACTGAGACGTTTTCACAAACAATACAAAATGTGAAAATGCATACGTGCAGATCGAAGTACTGCACTTAATTTCTTTTTGAATAGGATGCAGCAGTGTACATGGAAATCACTATTACCGCCTTAACAGTAGAGTTGTCAGTACACTAAATTCCTTATTCTGCGCGCTGGTACACTCAGACAAGATTGCTCTGAAATGTGTAGATAGCCGGAGCGAATTTACGAAAGCACCCGAATGTCCATTGAGAACTCACAATGACTATACCATTTAGCTAAACTAAGAATGACGGGAATAATCAAGTCAATAAACGTTGCGTAGTTAGATTTTGTTAATATACTGGCAAGTTTGATGTATAACCACTAACGTTAGATAGCTAGCTAACATACTGGTACATACTGCTGTAATGATATGCTATGTGGTCCGTAAGGATGGCGTAGCTAACAAATTGTCAGCCAACATAACGTGTAAGATAACTTATTTGAAAAGTAAGTACTTTATTACATTGAGCAGCAAGCTACCCCTTGGTCGTTAGGGAAAATCTGGTCTGTGATAGGAGGGGGGGGGGGGGTTTAGTCTGTTGTTCAGCTATTAGCCCCACTCCCCAACTTGCAACAAATTATTACTCCCATCTCGTTCATCTCCCTCTTCCAAGTGCCATTATTCTGCGCCTGAGTGGCTCGCTAGTGGAGGTGCTGTCAGGATACGGCAGCAACTTCGGTTGTGTGTCAAGAATTCTGCATACAGTAGCACGTTTGTATGAAGGTGTGGTTGTTCATAGGGAAATTGTTAAATGCAATGGAGGTACATTTGTGTCTTTTTGTCGAGAGCAAAACTTTTTTATTTTCTATCAAATGTAATTGTTCTGAAAGCAACTTTTTTCTGACAAAAAGGAAGTCATAGCGGACACCTTTGAAGAAGGACTGTGTGATGATGGCATCTCAGGTAAGCAGCACTGGGCATTCTTCTGTTCAACCTTTACATAGCTAGTAGTTAGCTCCTACGATTCAGTGTCGGTTCATAACATTCTACTATATTACATACCATAGAATGATAAATCATGCAATTATTATTCTCAAGCTAACCAAAAGCATTTAGCTACGAACACCTGTTCTTGCTATTTTCAGTTGAATTAATCTAGCTTTCTTTCATGGCAACTCATAAGCAGGCCATGTCCTATTTGTTTCATAGTCGATATACAGTTGAAGTCGGAAGTTTACATACATTTAGGTTGGAGTCATTAAAACTCGTTTTTCAACCACTCGACTCATTTCTTGTTAGCAAGCTATAGTTTTGGCAAGTCGGTTATCTACTTTGTGGATGACATCAACAAAGCAGTTCAAGAAATAGATAAATATTTATTACAAAAACTAAAGTACATTTTTTAAAATAAAAAAACACAAGAAAATGACATAACAGTAACGAGGCTATATTCATGGGGTACAGGTACCGAGTCAATGTGCAGGGGTACAGGTTAGTCAAGGTCATTTGTAAAGTCACTATGCTCATTGAATTTTTTCTCTAGTGATTGCACGTTGGCCAATAGAATGTATGGTAGAGGCGGGTTACCCACTCGCTGACGAATTCACACAAGGCACCCTGATCTGCTCCCCCTGTATTTCCTTATTTTCTTCATGTGAATAATGGGGATTTGGGCCTTGTCCGGGAGCAACATTATATCCTAAGTGTCAGACTCATTAAATAAAAATCTATGTCCAGTTCGAGGTGAGTAATCGCTGTTCTGATATCCAGAAGCTCTTTTCGGGCATAAGAGAAGGTGGCAGCAACATTTTGTACAAAATAAGTTACAAACAATTTAAAATAACACGATTGGTTAGGAGCCCGTAAAACAGCAGCCATCCCCTCTGGCGCCATTCACTTGATTCGATTTGATTCACAGGGACCTTCATATACACTGCTGCTCCCTATTGAAAGATACACAAATTGCAATCCTGCAAGGTGCACTTATACGTTCACGTTTTGTCAATAGTTTGTGGATACTGCTCAGTCACAATGTGTACATTGTCATATCTGAAATCAGTCTCAATAATATAAATTCTGCTCAAAGTATATTCACCTAAGATGTTTATTTTTACTTCAAGACTATTCTCATGAAGAGAGTGAGTTGTGCTCTTAGTGACATGGTTGTTTGTGGTTTAGATGCACTGAGGTGTGTGTAGAGAGCACGTGGTGAGGACTGAAGGTCATTGCTTGGGCTTAGAGATGAATTTAGCAGAGTGGAAAATCTATTTAGGGCCGTCAGAACACCACAGGGATGTTTTCAGGATACAGTTAAAAAACACCATTCAATAGATGCATATTCACAGTGCGTTATGCAACCAAAAATAACTTTGTTTACATTGAGCATAAGCCTAATATGGTTGTTGCATTTTAAATTGGTGGGTGAAATTTAAAGACAGAGAAAAATATGAATGCAAACCAAACAATGCATCTGTATGAAATGTTTTATTTGATCAAAATTGCACAACAGTATCAATGTTAAAAGGAGCTTGACAGAACACAAGTAATTGTAACACCCAATGAAAAGCCATAGTAATACAAAACACAATCTTAATGCAAGTTATTAAAGAGCAAAAGTTGACATTTCAGTCCATGTTTTGGTGTCTCACCCCAGAGTACACAGTGTCTCTCTCCATGGCACTCCCCTGTCTTCCGGCATTTACTTACTTGTGGACAACGTTCAGAGCGGCGTATAGGGCTGCTCATTCTTTGACATTCATTTCATAAAGCTTCCAATGAACAGTTATTGTGCTGACGTCGGGTGCTGACAACTTCCAGAGGCAGTTTGGAACTCGGAGTGAGTATTGCAACCGAGGACAGACGATTTTTACACGTTTTATGAATCAGCACCTGGCGATCCCGTTCTGTGAGCTTCTGTGGCCTACCACTTCGCGGCTGAGCATTGTTGCTCCTAGACATTTCCACTTCACAACAACAGCACTTACAGTTGATCAGGGGCATCTCTAACAGGAGAGAAATTTGACTAACTGACTTGTTGGTTAGGTGGCATCCAATGACGGTGCCACGTTGGAAGTCACTTAGCTCTTCAGTAAGGCTCAGTGATTGAATTAGCCAAATCCATTTATTTGAAGGGCTGTCCACATACTTTTGTATATATGTACAAGAGTGAATATGAGTAGTGTAAACACCTACCCAATGAAACAAGTGCACGTCATTCCTCCATTCCTAGTATAGCATTCACGGAAACATTCACTAAGTGTAACACCTGAGCGTGCATGGATACCCCAGCCACTCAGCTAATGTGACACACTTCATCTAGTCTGTTTAAGTCTGTGGTTAGTGTTGTTCTGAAAGGAAGCAATCTATCAGAAGGAGGATCCTCCTTTTTTAACTTTCATTCTGGAAGAGGAACCTGCAGTTGACTTTGTGCTTCACAAGACATGCCTGTTTGAGAATGTACTGAAAGTTCTCCCATGACATCATCACAAAATGGCCCCTCCCCATGGACCACAAGTGAGAATAGATGGTGCTGTACCACACATGAGGTGCTTAACTCGGATGGTTAAAAAAGGGTTATTTAGTAGTTATTTGTGGTTTATAACTGATTTCGGATAATTAAATGTATATTACAGTTAGTTTAATAAATAACTATTTTATTTTGGATGTAAGCTGTCAGGGGAAACATGAACAACATGTAAAGATAGTGAGAACAACAGTGACACCACATAGACATCCTGCTGAAAACCACATAGAGACACAGAGAGCAGGTAGGAGGGTCCTGTGTGCACAAAGCCAGCAGGCCCACCTGACCAAAGAGTAGATATGGCATCGTCTGGGGCTTACAGAAGAGTGCAGAGTACCTGGGAACGTGTTCATTGTGTGGGGGTGGGGGTGATTGAAATGCTATCAACACAACTAAAAGAGGACAACACATGACAGAGGAGAGATGACTTGAATAAATTGGTTGACTCCCTGGCAGTCAATACAAACTACACATCAACAAGAGTCATTGTCATCGTCATATAGAGATCACTTTGTTGCCCATTTCATTTTGAGTGATTGTGTTGCTCCTTGTGGTAACTAAGCTACACTTTATAATAACTTAGTTTATGTTAGTAGTAATGATCCATCCAGTGATGATTACTACCTAGCCTGTTTGATGCATGTGACTCTATGATTCTGAAATTGATTTATAACATGATACAAATGTGTAATATGTATGTAATAAATGTATATATTACCTTGTTATAGATCATTAACAGCCACACAGTGTCTTTGTTGTGCCTTTGTTGACAGATATTATGACTACACACATCAACTATCACAGGATAGTATGTTGTCAACGATTCTTCATAAAATTTGTGAACAATTTGAACATTTTCATCTTCTAAAAGTTGCTGCCAACTCTACTGGTTAAGCATTCTGGGACTTCTGGGACTTCTGTAAATGCTGCTGCTCCCTATTGAAAGATAAATGAATTGCAATCCTGAAATTTGGAATTATACGTTAAGATTTTGTCAGTAGTTTCGGAAAACGGCCAAATCACAATGTGTACATCATATTTAAAACCAGTCTCTCAACAATGCACTGTTCAAATTATAGTATTTGTATTTTTAGTTCAGGCTTTTCTCATGAAGAGAGTGAGTTGTACACTTGGTGACATTGTGTGTGGTTTAGAGCTGCAGATGTGTGTGTAGAGAGCACATGGTGTGGACTGACAGTCATTGCTGGGGGTTAGAGATGAGTTTAGCTGAGTGTTAAATCTGTTTAGGGTATTCAGAACACCACCGAGATGTTTTTAGGATACAGCTAAAAAAGAGTTTGAGACAAACTAAAACACCAGTCAATAGATGCACATTCACAGTGCATTATGCAACCTAAGATAGCTTTGTTACATTGAGCATCAGCCTAATATGGTTCTTGCAAACTGAATCTGTGGATGAAATTTAAGGACAGCGAAAAAATATCAAATCAAACAATATCTCTATATGAAAGCATTTGAATGCTTTATTTGAATTATAATGCACAACAGTATCAATGTTAAAAGGAGATTGACAGAAAGTAATTGTAACACACAATGAAAAAGCCATAGTTATACATATAGTGTAGAAAAGATAATCAATGAAAGTTATTGAAGAGCAAAGGTCTACATTTCAGTCCATATTTTGTCATCTCACCCGGAGTAAACAGTGTCTCTCTCCATGGCGCCCCTCTGTCTCCCGGCGTTTACTTTCTTGTGGATGACGTTCAGAGCAGTGTCATGGAGTTTTCAGCATCTTCATCCTGAGAGGAATAACAAACAGTGAAATGCTTACGTACAAGGAATGTAACCAACAATGCAGTTTAAATAATAATAAAAAATATCTATAAGAACAGTAACAAATTAATAAAGAGCAGCAGTAAAATAACTAACGAGGCAATATACAAGGGGTACCGACCAGCACAGAGTCAACGGTTAGTCGAGGTAATTGAGGTAATATGTACCTGTAGGTCGAGTTATTAAAGTGACTATGTTTTGATAATAACAGAGAATATCATTGTCTGGGTAGCCATTTGATTAGATGTTCAGGAGTCTTATGGCTTGGGGGTAGAAACTGTTTAGAAACCTCATGGACCTTGACTTGGAGCTCCGGTACCAGTTGACATGCGATAGCAGAGAGAGCAGTCTATGACTATTTTTAGGGCCTTCCTCTGACACCGCCTGGTATAGAGGTCCTGGATTGCAGGAAGCTTGGCAGTTGCCATACCAGGCAGTGATGCAACCAGTCAAGATGCTCTTGATGGTGCAACTGTAGAACATTTTGAAGATCTGAGGACCAATGCCAAATCTTTTCAATCTCCTGAGGGGGACTGGTAATGTCGTGCCCTCTTCAGGACTGTCTTGGTGTGCTTGGACAATGTTAGTTTGTTGGTGATGTGGACATCAAGGAACTTGAAGCTCTCAACCTGCTCCACTACAGCCCCGTCGATGAGAATGGGGGCATGCTCGGTCCTCCTTTTCCTGTAGTCCACAATCATCTCCTTTGTCTTGATCACATCGATGGAAATGTTGTTGTCCTGGCACCACATGGCCAGGACTCTGACCTCCTACCTATAGGCTGTTTCGTCGTTGTCGGTGATCAAGCCTACCACTGTGTCATCGGCAAACTTAATGATGGTGTTGGAGTCGTGCCTGGCCGTGCGGTCATGAGTTAACAGGAAGTACAGGAGGGGACTGACAACGCACCTATGTTGAGGATCAGCATGGCGGATGTGTTGTTACATAACCTTCACACCTGCGGGCGGTCCGTCAGGAAGTCCAGGATCCTGTTGTAGAGGGAGATGTTTAGTCCCAGGGTCCTTAGCTTAGTGATGAGCTTTGACGGCACTATGGTGTTGAACGCTGAGCTGTAGTCAATGAATAGCATTCTCACATTGGGGTTCCTTTAGTCCAGGAGGGAAAGTGCAGTGCGGAGTTTAATAGAGATTGCATCATCTGCGGATCTGTTAGGGCAATATGCAAATTGGAGTGGGTCTAGGGCAGGGCTGCTCAGCCATCTTCCTGGAGATCTGCTGTCCTGTAGGTTTTCAGTACAACCCTAATTTAGCATATCTGATTCAGCTAGCTACGGTCTTGTTGAGCAGCTAATAAGTAGAATCAGGTGTGTTAAAATAGGGTTGGACTGAAAACCCACAGGACTGTAGATCTCCAGGAAGAGGGTTGGGCAGCCCTGGTTTTTGGTTTCTGGGATACTGGTGTTGATGTTAGCCATGACCAGCCTTTCAAAGCACTTCATGGCTACAGACGTGAGCGCTACGGGTCGGTAGTAATTTAGGCAGGTTACCTTAGTGTTCTTGGGCACAGGGACTTTGGTGGTCTGCTTGAAATATGTTGGTATTACAGACTCAGACAGGGAGAGGTTGAAAATGTCAGTGAAGACACTTGCCAGTTGAACCGTGCATGCTTGGAGTACATTTCCAGGTAATCTGTCTGGCCCTGCTGCCTTGTGAATGTTGACCTGTTTAAAAGTCTTGCTCACTTCGTCTGCGGAGAACATAATCACACAGTCATCCGGAACATCTGATGCTCTCATGCATGGTTCAGTGTTACTTGACTAGCAGTGAGCATAGAAGTAATATGGTAGGCTCATGTCACTGGGCCGCTCTCAGCTGTGCTTCCCTTTGTAGTCTGTAATAGGTTGCGAGCCTGTGTAGTATGATTCAATCTTAGTCCTGAGCTGACGCTTTGTTTGTTTGATGGTTCGTCGGAGGGCATAGCAGGATTTCTTTTGAGCTTCCTGTCAGGGATCAAGGTTAGACCCAGATGCAGACATGTCGAATTGACAATGGTTTGATATTCCAACAGGGGCAGACAATAGACAGGTCAAGGCAGGCATGGATCAGTAAACCAGAGTTGGTGGTAAAGGTTCAGGTCGGCAGGCAGACTCAGGGTCAGGGGCAGACAGAGTGGTCAGGCAGGTGTGCTCAGAGTCAGGAGAAGCAAGGGTCAAAACCAGGAGGTTGAGAAAATAGAGATAGGAGCTGATACAAAAAACGCTGGCTGACTTGACAAAGAAGACGAACTGGCAACAGACAAACAGAGAACACAGGTATAAATACACAGGGGATAAGGGGGAAGATGGGCGACACCTGGAGGGGGTGGAGACAAGCACACAGGCAGGTGAAACAGATCAGGGTGTGACAGTATCCCCCCTAGGGGCACCACCTGGGTTCCTACCTGTGTGAATACCTGGTTGACCGTGGTGTCGGCGTTGAGAATCCACGATAAGGCCTGGGTTCAGGATGTCCCTGGCGGGGACCCAACACCTCTCGTCCAGGCCATAACGCTCCCAGTCAACCAGGTACTGGAACCCCCTGCCCCAAGGTCGAAACTTCAGGAGATGTCTCACCGTGCAGGCCGGTTGACTGTCGATGATACGAGGAAGAGGAGTGGGTCTGGAAAAAGGAGAAAAAGGGCTCTGAGACACAGGTTTGACTCTGGACACATGAAAGGTGGGATGTATACAAAGGGTACGTAGCAACAGAAGACGAACAGCGGTGTGTCTAATAATCTTGGAGATGGGAAATGGGCCAATGAACTGGGGGGAGAGTTTGCGGGATTCTACCCAAAGGGGCAGATCCCGGGTGGATAGCAATACCTTCTGCCCGAGACGATATCCGGCAGCCTGTGTCCGATGGCGATCCGCTTGTCGTCAATACCTGGAGGTGGTCTTGAGGAGAGCCGACCGCGCTCTCCAGGTGTGACAACAGTGGCGGACAAGCATCTGGGCAGAAGGTACCCCGACGTCTTCCTCCTGCTCGGGGAAGAGCGAGGGCTAAGACCCCAGGGAACTCTCAAACGGAGAAAGGCCTGTGGCAGAGCACGGAAGGTTGTTGCAGGCGTACTCGACCCACACCATATGCTGGCTCCAGGAGGAGGGGTTGGCAAAGACCAGGAAGCGCAGAGTAGTCTCAAGATCCTGGTTGGCTCGCTCCGACTGGTCATTGGACTGGGGGTGGAACCCAGAAGACAGGCTGGCCGACTAACCAATGAGGGCGCATAACGCTTTCCAGGACGAAAACTGAGGCCCCCGGTCGGAGAACATGTCCACAGCAGACCATGTATCTGGAAGATGTGGTGCACCATGAGCTGGGCCGTCTCCTTGGCCGAGGGTAGTTTAGTGGAGAAGAATGAAGTGAGCAGCTTTGGAAAACCGGTCGACCACAGTCAGGATTTCAGTGTTTCCCTCAGATGGGGGGAGACTCGTGATGCAATCCAGGGATATGTGGGACCAGGGACGATGAGGGACAGGCAGTGGTTGAAGAAGACCAGCCGGAGCTTGCAGAAGAGTCTTATTCTGAGCACAGACCATGCAGGCGGAGACAAATGCGGCAACATCCGGAAACATTGTAGGCCACCAAAAGCGTTATTGCATGATTGCATGTGTTCAACGTGATCCCCGGTGAATGGAAAGCCTGGAGGAATGGGCCCACTCCAGGACCGCAGAGCGGAAAGCTTCAGGGATAAACATCCCCCCTGGTGGGGTAGTGGGGTTTTACTCGCTCGCCTGCATATTCTCAGAAGGCAGCCCAACCTCAGCCCACTTTTTCTGCTCAAGCAAATGACATGGGCATGTCTGGGCATGTTCCCAGAAAAGCAGTATATCCTTCATATTAGTCTCGTCGGACACGTTAAAGGAATAAAGCTTCTAACAGTTCGTGGTGAGCAATCGCTGTTCTGATGTCCAGAAGTTATTTTCGGTCAGAAGAGACGGTAGCAGCAACATTATTGAACAAAATAAGTAAAAAAACAAGTTATAAACATTGCAAAAAAACTAGCAAAATCACACAGTTGGTCAGGAGCACGTAAAACATCAGCCATCCTCTCCAGCACAGTCTATATATATTGTGGGCAATGATAATGCTTACCTCTTCACAGCAGAGAGGTTTTCCTGGTCATCTTACTCATACTTAACACAACCAAGGACAATGATGATGATGACGCAAAGAGCCAACGTTACACCTAGACAGTACACCAAGAGAACTGGGTCCTCCTTACAACCCTCTGTGGAAATATAGATAGTGATAAAGGAAATTCAGAACATTTTGTTCAACCAGGCATACATTGTATTCACAGCAATGTGAAAGAATGTTCAACATTTTCAGAAGTGTCACAAATATCACTTTTTTTCAATGTCCAGCTTGGTCCCTTTCCAAAATAGTATCTCCCCACTTCAGGCCACAGCACAGTAGTAAGTCCCAGCATCAGAGAGGCTGAGGTCCCTCTTGGGGAGGTTGTAAACACAGCTCTGTGTAGGAGACCCAGCCTCAAGCCTGTTTGTTAAATTACAATATAACCACTAGGAGATCCTGATAGTCACATGTTAATAAATATAAGGTGAGTGTACAAAACATTAAGAACACTGCTTTTTCCATGACATAGACTGACCAGGTGAATCCAGGTGAAAGCTATGATCCCTTATTGATTTCACCTGTTAAATCCACTTCAATGTGTTTAAATGAAGGTGGAGGAGACAGGTTTAAAAATTATTTTTGAGCCTTGAGACATGGAATGTGTATGTGTGCCATTCAAAGGGTGAATGGACAAGACAAAAGATGCAAGTGCCTTTGAATGGGGTATGGTAGCAGGTGCCAGGCACATCTCTTTGAGTGTGTCAAGAAAGGCATTGTTGCATGGATTTTTCATGCTCATCAGTTTCCTGTGTGTATCAAGAATGGTCCACCACCCAAAGGACATCCAGCCAACTTAACACAACTGTGGGAAGCATTGGAGTCAACATGGGCCAGCATCTCTGTGGAATTTTTTTGACACCTTGTAGTCCATGCCCTCCGAATTGTAAAACATTTTATATTTGTATTTAACTAGGCAAGTCCGTTAAGAACAAATAGTTATTTACAATGACTGCCTACACCGTCTAACCCGACGTCCTACACCATCTATCCCACTGGGACAATTGTGCACCGCCCTATCATGGCCAGTTTTGATACAGCCTGAAATCGAATCAGGGTGTTTGTAGTGACACCTCAAGCACTGAGATTCAGTGCCTTCGACCACTGGCCCACTCTTCTGAAGGCAATATCAGGAAGATGCCGTCACCTATTAGGAAGATGTTCCGAATGTTTTGTACACTCAGTGTATATATTTTACTTACCCCCATGCATCAGAAACACACCCTTCCTGAAGATCATGGCATCATAATCACGTGCAGCACAGTAATACATCCCCATATCTGATGGTCTAGCATCTGAATAAGCCAGCACAAAACTGGTTCCACTCTTCGTTGTTGTTAATCGATGTCCACGGCAGCCGAGGAAAAGTGGGTTAACTGGCTTGTTCAGGGTCAGAACGACAGATTTTTACCTTGTCAGCTCGGGGATTTGAGCCAGCAACCTTTTGGTTACTGGTCCACCACTAGGCTACCTGCCATTTAATCAAGTTAAATGAAAAATAATAGTAATACTTACTTTTCCATTTCTCCATGACGTCCATGAAGTCCGTTATGAATAGACCTATGTGTGATCTTCAACTTTAATATGTTGTCGTATTAGAGTTTGACTGAAACTCATGTGAATAAAAGGTCCTGTGGTTTGTTCTCCAAGGTCTAGCTGACATTAGAAAGAGCATCAACCACAGTGTGAGGTGACAGGAACTACAAGTCAGGAGCCAGAGATGACCTGATATTATTGGGTAGTAGCTCTGACACTCAGACAGAACTGCAGGCTTTGATGATGAGCTATAAGACCTGTCTCTGAAAGACCTGTCTGCCTTTGTAGCTGTAGCTAATGCCGGGTTAGGGTTAGGACTAGGGATATCTTTAGGGTTAGGGCTATAGGGTTAGCTTTAGGGTTAGGACTAGGGCTATAGGGTTAGTTTTAGGGTTAGGACTAGGGCTTTAGGGTTATCTTTAGGGTTAGGACTAGGGCTTTAGGGTTAGCTTTAGGGTTAGGACTAGGGTTAGCTTTAGGGTTAGGACTAGGGCTATAGGGTTAGCTTTCAGGTTAGGACTAGGGCTATAGGGTTAGCTTTAGGGTTAGGACTAGGGCTATAGGGTTATCTTTAGGGTTAGGGCTATAGGGTTAGCTTTAGGGTTAGGTCTATAGGGTTAGCTTTAGAACTAGGGCTATAGGGTTAGCTTTATGGTTAGGCCTAGGGCTATAGGGTTATCTTTAGGGTTAGGACTAGGGCTATAGGGTTATCTTTAGGGTTAGGACTAGGGTTAGCTTTAGGGTTAGGACTAGGTTTAGCTTTAGGGTTAGGACTAGGGCTATTGGGTTAGCTTTAGGGTTAGGACTAGGGCTATAGGGTTAGGGCTAGGGCTATAGGGCTATATTTAGGGTTAGGACTAGGGCTATAGGGTTAGCTTTATGGTTAGGACTAGGGCTATAGGGTTAGCTTTAGGGTTAGGACTAGGGCTACAGGGTTAGGACTAGGGTTAGGACTAGGGCTAAAGGGTTAGGTTTAGGGTTAGGACTAGGGCTATAGGGTTATCTTTAGGGTTAGGACTAGGGCTATAGGGTTATCTTTAGGGTTAGGACTAGGGCTATAGGGTTAGCTTTAGAGTTAGGACTAGGGCTATAGGGTTATCTTTATCGTTAGCACTAGGGCTATAGGGTTACCTTTATCGTTAGCACTAGGGCTATAGGGTTACCTTTAGGGTTAGGACTAGGGCTATAGGTTTATGGCTAGGGCTAGATTTAGGCTAGGGGTAGGGATAGGGTTATGGATCGGGCTGGGGTTAGCGCATAATTAGTTGAACATCTATAAACCACTTCTCCAAATAAAGCATCACCAGCAGCAGTAACCCTGAGAATGGCCTTGTGGTCACCTATGAAGTCAACCAAACACAAACGCTTCCCCAAACATGTCAAACGCTATGGGCTTTTTTACTGTAAGACACCGATGTCTATTTTGATATACGCATTCCACATAAAACCTCTGTAAGAGTGTATATTCTACTTTCTGTAAATTGACATTGTGGTCCAAAACCAACAACAGCTCCCCCTGCCAATGAAATGCCCTTTGACCCAGTCTGATCTCAGAGTGAATTAAGAGATATTCTCTGATTCACAGCTAGACGACGGAGATCAGATCTACACACATAATGGTGAGAACCAGCTCTACTTTATACCAGCTCTACTGGTCTATGTATTGAGTAAGTAGGCTACTGTTAAACCTAACATAGAAAATAAGATTGACTGCATCATCCATCCTATAATCTAATATGAGGACAGACTATATGCCAACAGAATGGTAAGCACAGTATCTTAGCTAATTTGCTAAATATACATTTCATTTAGCAAATTTATCAGCAGTAGAAACAAGACCAACAGAAAAAGCTGAGGGATTGGGCTGGATAATTGTAAACACTCTCAAATTAATTGACATAACTACGGCTAACTTCTAAGGACTGACGATCCATGATATCAAAATGATAGTTTTAACCATGTTTTGAGCCTGTAAACTGTTTGTTTACACTTTCTTTGTTTACAAATGTTGGAGTAAATCAAACTTATATTTTCGGTGGAGTACGACAGTTGAAGAATCAATGGGTACATATCATGAATTTATAAATCCGAAAATGGATGTAGCGACTGCTGATTCCCCTTTAATGTATATTATCAGGTTTGGTCTCTCTCTCTCTTCACACCACTCTCTCTTTCTCTCGCTCTCTCTTTCTCTCGCTCTCTCTTTCTCTCTCTTGCTCTCTCTCTTCACACCACTCTCTCTCCCTCTCAATTCAATTAAATTCAAGGGCATTACTGGTATGTGTTAACATTGCCAAAGCAAGTGAAGAAGATAATAAACAAAAGTGAAATAAACAATAAAAATGAACAGTAAATATTACACTCACAGAAGTTCTCTCTCTCTCTCTCTCTCTCTCTCACTCTCTCACTCAGTCTCTTCCTCTCACTCTCTCACTCAGTCTCTTCCTCTTGCTCTCTCACTCAGTCTCTCTCTCTCTCACTCAGTCTCTCTCTCTCTCTCACTCAGTCTCTCGCTCTCTCTCACTCACTCTCTCACTCAGTCTCTCACTCTCTCTCTCTGCACATGTTAACCACACACTCTCTTCTCACCAATCAGGCCCTACATCTCTTTCCATCCATACTGCCAGACTATAAATACCTGACCAAAACCAAAACCGAACTACCCCAGGCTCTAGACTAGATGTGTGCACAACGTGGGTGGAGTACAAATAAAGACAAACACTTATCTACTGTTGTTATCATCATACAGTTGAGTTTAATTGAATGCATGATATACAATGATACTGTATGTTGGACACCTTGGGTTTGTTGAACACCTGCACACCACCATCTGCTTTTTAGTACAATAACCATACTTTAGTGGGCTATGTTCAAAAGAATGTGTTCTATGCAACATCTTGAACA
This sequence comes from Oncorhynchus tshawytscha, assembly GCF_018296145.1. Taxonomy (NCBI): domain Eukaryota; kingdom Metazoa; phylum Chordata; class Actinopteri; order Salmoniformes; family Salmonidae; genus Oncorhynchus; species Oncorhynchus tshawytscha. The sequence continues at coordinate 21,212,695 of NC_056438.1, forward strand.
CTTTGAGCACTTGTAGGACTGCTTCAGTCATAGCGCATCCATTATGTATTTGCATGCAGAGTGAATTCACCATAAACAATAGACCTACTGCTCTAATGTTGAGTGTACAGAGGCAGGTGTCAACCCTCTCTGCAGACTCTCATTTGATGCATTCACTGCAGACGCAACATCCTCGGCCTGTAGTCAGTGTCACCTCGCTGGCATGAACACGGATGGAAAAAATACACCTCATACAAAGATCTCTGTGGTCCAACGTTTCCACTCAACAACTAAACAAACTGACATCATGTCTTGGACTTTTTTTTTCGTAGGTACTTTTGAGTTCTCACCTCCTCTGTTACTGTGACATTAAGGGTTTGTTATGGTTTGCTACCAATGCTGTTTGATTTGCATGCAGATACTTTCTCACTGTGTTTCTAAGGCCTGTGATAAGCCTTGTCACTTTTTCAATGTCACTATTTCTGCTGGACAGAGTGATTCTGAGGAGGTTGATAACTAACCCTCAGGTCCAACACTTTCAGATCATAGTTTTCACAATTTTCAGGGAGGTAGGGCCATGCACTCTGTTTGCTTATAGATAACAAAACAGTTATCAACCAAATGACAAGTGTGCTTCTGAAATGGCACCCTATGGGCCCTGGTCAAAAAACATGCCTCTGGTCAAGGGTAGTGCACTATATAGGGAACAAGGTGCCATTTTGGATGCCACCAAGGTCTCCGTACTCACCCTCTGCAACAAACCCTCTGTCTGAATCATACACACATTACATTTATATGCAGACCACAACCTGTTGTTGTCATGATATTAATCTGACAATGTTAACAAAATACTTTAACCTCTTAAATGTAACCTCTTAATGTAACCTCTTATACTTTAACCTCTTAAACTTAAAATGTAATCTAAAATGTAAACTATGTAATCCCCAAAAGTAATAATTTATCATGAGACGGGCATAAAGAATAAGTAGTAATGCTGCATACTCAAATTGCACCTTTCTGGTAAAAAAAATAGTTATAAATTGCTTAGTCACTTCTGAGGACAAAGCTCAAGTACACAGTACAAATGTGAAAAAATTGCATGACATATTTTCTATTCAACAAAACTGCATTAATGAGGCTTGAAAACACTTTTTAAATATAGTACAATTAAATGATAAAACCCCTAACTACAGATTTAAACCTCGTTATAACTGTAAAATGCATATTTGTATGTTTAGTGAACTTTTTAGGAACTTGTCTTTCATCTCATACTAATCTTGTCCATCTATGACAAACAGAAAGTGTTTTTTGTTTAAAATCTATTAATTATTTTAGATGAACGACCATAAATCGATCTCTTAATGTGCTATAATGATTAAACCACTCTCTCCTGCTGCGTTGTGATTGTAGGGTTCAGCCACGAGTTGATTGAGAGTCGGATGAGCGAATTAAATGGTGGGAGGGACATCCCATCTTTAAGTGGTTTCAGATTTCACATCCTATGTCACACAAAAATATACTACTGTGTCCGTGGGAACCAGCGCTATTGCTCAATGCAAGAAATGTTGATCTACGGTGTCCACAGATCGATTTTTAAGCAAAAATGTTGGTCGGAACCGGGAACAGACTAAATATCACAATTATATAAGTATTCGGACCCTTTACTCAGTACTTTGTTGAATCACCTTTGGCAGTGATTACAGCAACAAGTCTTCTTGGGTGTGACACTACAAGCTTGACACACAAGTATTTTGGGAGTTTCTCCCATTCTTCTTTGCAGATCCTCTCAAGCTCTATCAGGTTGAATGGGGAGTGTTGCTGGGAGGCTATTTTCAGATCTCTCGAGAGGTGTTCGATCGGGTTCAAATCCGGGCTCCGGTTGGGCCACTCAAGGAGATTCGGAGACTTGTCCCGAAGCCATTCCTTCGTTTTCTTGGCCGTGTACTTAAGGTTGTTGTTCTGTTAGAAGGTGAACCTTCAACCAAGTCTGAGGTCCTGAGCACCCTGGAGCAGGTTTTCATCAAGGATCTCTCTGTACTTTGCATTGTTTGTCTTTGCCTCGATCTTGACTAGTCTCCCAGTCCCTGAAGCTGAAAAACATCCCCAAAGCATGATGCTGCCACCACCATGCTTCACCGTAGGGATGGTGACATGTTTCCTCCAGATATAACGCTTGGCATTCAGGCCAAATATTTAAATCTTGCTTTCATCAGACCAGAGAATCTTGTTTCTCATTGTCTGAGAGTCTTTAGGTGCCTTTTGGCAAACTCCAAGGGGGCTGTCATGTGCCTTTTACTGAGGAGTGGCTTCCGTCAGGCATGTATATCCCCCCCAAGCAGACACCTCGACGGCCCTGAAAGAACTGGAAACCACATATCCTGAGGCTGCATTTACTGTAGCTGGGGATTTTAACAAGGCTAATCTGAAAACAAGGCTCCCTAAGTTTTATCAGCATATTGAATGCGCGACCCAGGCTGGCAAAATTCTGGATCATTGTTACTCTAACTTCCGCAATGAATACAAAGCCCTCCCTCGCCTTCCTTTTGGCAAATCTTACCACGACTCCATTTTGTTGGTCCCAGCCTATTGACAGAAACTAAAACAGGAAACGCCCGTGCTCAGGTCTGTTCAACGCTGGTCCGACCAATCTGATTCCAAGCTTCAAGATTGCTTCAATCACGTGGACTGGGATATGTTCTGGACAGCGTCGAACAACAACATTGATGTATATGCTGATTCGGTGAGCGAGTTTATTAGTAAGTGCATTGGTGATTTTGTACCCATGGCAACTATTAAAACCTTCCCCAACCAGAAACCATGGATTGATGGCAGCAATAGCACAAAACTGAAAGTGCGAACCATTGCTTTTAATCAGGGCAAGGTGACCGGAAACATGACCAAAAACAAAAAGTGTAGCTATTCCGTCCGCAAGGCAATCAAACAAGCTAAGCGTCAGTATAGAGACAAAGTAGAGTCACAATTCAACGGCTCAGACACAAGAGGTATGTGGCTGGGTCTACAGTCAATCACGGACTACAAAAAGAAAACCAGCCCCGTCGTGGACCTGCAGCCTCCCCTTCACCGCAGCCAAAGTGAGTAAATCATTTTAACGTGTTAACCCTTGCAAGGTTGCCGGCCCAGACGGCATCCCTAGCAGCATCGTCAGAGCATGCGCAGACCAGCTGTGTTTACAGACATATTCAATCAATCCCTATCCCAGTCTGCTGTTCCCACATGCTTGAAGAGGGCCACCATTGTTCCTGTTCCCAAGAAAGTTAAGGTAACTGAGCTAAACGACCATTGCCCTGTAGCACTCACTTCCGTCATCATGATGTGTTTTGAGAGACTTGTCAAGGATCATATCACCTCCTCCCTACCTGTCATCCTAGACCCACTCCAATTTGCTTACCGCCCCAATAGGTCAACAGATGACGCAATTGCAATCACACTGCCATAAACCATCTGGACAGGAGGAATACCTATGTAAGATTGCTTTTCATCGACTACAGCTCAGCATTTAACACCACAGTAGCCTCCAAACTCGTCATTAAGCTCGAGACCCTGGGTCTCGACCCCGCCCTGTGCAACTAGGTCCAGGACTTTCTGACGGGACTCCCCCAGGTGGTGAGGGTAGGAAACTACATCTCCACTCCGCTGATCCTCAACACTGGGGCCCCACAAGGGTGCGTTCTCAGCCCTCTCCTGTACTCCCTGTTCACCCATGACTGCATGGCCATGCACGCCTCCAACTCAATCATCAAGTTTGCAGACGATACTACAGTGGTAGGCTTGATTACCAACAACGACAAGATGGCCTACAAGGAGGAGGTGAGGGCCCTCAGAGTGTGGTGTCAGGAAAATGACCTCACACTCAACGTCAACAAAACAAAGGAGCATGTCGTGGACTTCAGGTTACAGCAGAGGGAGCAGCCCCCTATCCACATCGATGGGACAGTACTGGAGATGGTGGAACGTTTTAAGTTCCTCAGCATACACATGACGGACAAACTGAAATGGCCCACCCACACAGACAGCGTGGTGAATAAGGCGTAACAGCGCCTCTTCAACCTCAGGAAGCTGAAGAAAGTCGACTTGTAACCAAAAACACACAAACTTTTACAGGTGCACAATCGAGAGCATCCTATCGGCTGTATCACCGCCTGGTACGGCTACTGCTCCGCCCACAACCGTAAGGCTCTCCAGAGGGTAGTGAGGTCTGCACAACACATCACCGGGGGCAAACTACCTGCCCTCCAGGACACCTACACCACCCGATGTCACAGGAAGGCCAAAAAGATCATCAAGGACAACATTAGGACCTTATTTATATTGAGTAATAGGTGCAGAAACCAGCATCTTACTTAGCAGTCTGTGTCTGAGTCAGTCCAGCCAGGAGATTCTGTGACTCTGAACTGTACAATACACAATGAGACCTGTGCAGGAGAACACAGTGTGTATTGGGTTAGACATGGCTCAGGAGAATCCCATCCAGGAATCATTTACACCCATGGAGACATGAGTGATCAGTGTGAGAAGAGCCCTGAGGCTGGGTCTCCTACACAGAGCTGTGTCTACAACCTCCCCAAGAGGAACCTCAGCCTCTCTGATGCTAGGACTTACTACTGTGCTGTGGCCTCATGTGGGGAGATACTGTTTGGAAACGGGACCAAACTGGAGATCAAAGGTAAGTGAAAAATCTTTACAGTTTTTGTTTATATCTATTGTATAATCTACTGTGTCCAACCGTGCACAGTTGTAGTTATTTATATGATGTAAGAAAATGTCCAATTATTTTCCCAGACACTGGCGGAGACCCTCTTCTCTTATTGTACTGCCTGAGCTCAGCATTGGGTGTCTCGTTTATCCTGATCATTTTCCTTGGTTACATTATGTACAAGATGAACAAGAGAAAGTGTCTGCAGTGTTGAGGTAAGAAACATCCAAATTCAATAAATGAATGATGTATATAGCCGGTAAATTCCCTCATAGAAGTTGTTCTTCTTGGTTTCACCAGATGTATCTGTAATGGAAGGAGTTTATCTTTATCTTTTCTGTCTTTCTTTTCAGGACCCGTCTTTCAGACAAGATGTCCAGCAGTCTCTTCTTCAGATACAGGGGTAAGTAAAATTCATTATATATTCTATTACTATGTAAAAAAATATATATATTTAACAATAACGTGCAGACATATTCTCCCTCCAATTTATAATTGTTCTTCACAGGATCAAGATGCAGACAGTCTCCATTATGTAGCTCTGAATCTGAGAAACAAGAAGAACAGGTCTAGAAGACAGAGAAGCAACATGGAGGAAGAGACGGTGTACTCTGGAATCAGACAGTATAACTGGATGAATTAAACAGTTGTCCTTTTAGACCAGATAGCTCTTTAACTTGCCCTAACTTCATTAGCTTTATATGAATGCTTCAGTAAAATGTGTTGTAATCAGTGGTCATAGTTTTTCAAGTGTAATATAAAGTGCAAATAGAAAAATAAAGCATTTCCATCTGTTAAACCAAATTAATTTGAATAAGTTGAACTGAATGCATTCTGTTCACACACCTCTGGGGTCATAGTGGAGGATGTCACAGTGATTTCCACCATTGGAAACTAACCTTTCATAGCCATTTAACACAGGAAGACTGACCTGCAGCAACACACTGTACTCTACTGTTCCTACCCCTAAGTGCACAAATGGTTTCTAAACACAGTCCTTACAATGTAAAGGTCAATGTCTTCTTATTTATGTGTAGTCAGGTAGTCCCTTGCATCACGTTACAGTATATAACGTAGGCCCCTTTAAACATAATTACTCACAGTGAAAGTGGCACAACAGCCCCCGCCACAGAAGGAGGACAGGCCAGTTGTAGTTGTTTTCTCTTTAAGACATACAGTATGCCTACTGATTGCATGCCACACACCCCCTCACAAACACAGCAACATATATACATGTACTCTGCGGTCTGCTATCAACAAAACATGAGGCTGTACCTATCTACACTTTGGTAAGGCCTGTTGGCCTTTTGCACAGGATCCTCTCTGTCTCTGTCTCTTTCTGTTTCTCTTCATGTGGTTTCAGCAGGATCTCAGTGGTGTCAGTCAGTTAGATGTATGACATACTCTTTTACTCTTCATGTTGCCCTTTTTATCAACAATAGAACACTATTTTTACGAGGCATCTAGTTAACTATACATAGTAGACTGAAATCTGTGTAAAACGCAACTATTTATTAAGTAATTTGTCCTTGACATCTGAAGTCCGTAGTTAAACAAAACCATGGTTTGAAGAGTGATGTAAAGTATCAAAATCATCTGGGCCAAGAAGAAAGAGCCTCCTTCAAACTAAATAATGGGAGGGCTTTATTCCATCAATACATTAAAGAATTATCACACCCTGATCTGTTTCACCTGTCCTTGTGATTGTCTCCACACCCTCAAAGTGTAGCTTATTATCCCTGGTGTATTTATCACTGTGTTTCCTGTCTCTCTGTGCAAGTTCGTCTTGTATGTTCAAGTCAACCAGCGTGTTTTTCCCCGTGCTCCTTCTTTCTATTCTCTTCTACTAGTCCTCCCAGTTTTTACCTTTTCCTGTTTTCTGGACTCCATTCCTGCCTGCCTGACCATTCTGCCTGCCCTGACCTTGAGCCTGCCTGCCATTCTTAACTTCTGGATCTCTGAACTGGTTTTGACCTTTTGCCTGTCCACGACCACTCTCTTGCCTACCCCTTTTGGATTGTTAATAAACATCTTGGACTTTAACCATCTGCATCCTGTGTCTGCATCTGGGCCTCGCCTTGTGCCCTTATAAGAATAAATAGTATATGAGATATTGTTGGTTAAGCAAAGACTATGTTTTCTGTTTCTCCTTATTATATAGTGACTGTATGGAAGTCATAGAGTATGACAGTGTTATAACATGTGGCCAACCAGGTCCCAACTACTGTATGACTCCCATGGACCACAATGGAAGAAAAACAAAGTAAAGGGATTAATTACTTTAAAATCATACAATGAGATTTTATGGATTTTTGTTTTAGATTCTGTCTCTCACAGTTGAAGTGACTCACAGACTCTTGCTGTTGTGTCTCTTACTTTGGGTGGACAAGCCTTCTGTTGGCCAGCTGCAGTACATAGTATTGTAGATAGTGTGAGCATAGTTAGGCCTATTATAGGATAAATCCACAGTAGTCACATTGAAAGAAATAAACAAAATATTGACATATTCAAACTTACTATGTCATAAAGTTGTGCAACACAGGATCAAGCTGTACAAAAACATAAGAGGACAGATTTTGTTCCATTCATGGTCTACTGGGCAACCTATCGAGTGTTCAGCCAATCAAAACTGACCATCAAAAACAGGACGGTACCTGAGATGAACCAATGAACACAAACTCAAGTTTCCATTATTTTCTGAAGAGAGACTGCATTTTACACAGGTCAGTCTCGTCCAGTGAAGGAGCAACCAAGATGAATAAACTCATCTTTCTTTTGATCAGGAAAGCATGTCAGTAACATCTAGCTGAACTGACTAATGCTATACAGTGGGGAGAACAAGTATTTGATACACTGCTGATTTTGCAGGTTTTCCTAATTACAAAGCATGTAGAGGTCTGTAATTTTTATCATAGGTACACTTCAACTGTGAGCGACAGAATCTAAAACAAAAATCCATAAAATCTGATTTTTAAGTAATTAATTTGCATTTTATTGCATGACATAAGTATTTGATCACCTACCAACCAGAAAGAATTCCAGCTCTCACAGACCTGTTAGTTTTTCTTTAAGAAGCCCTCCTGTTCTCCACTCATTACCTGTATTAACTGCACCTGTTTGAACTCGTTACCTGTATAAAAGACACCTGTCCACACACTCAATCAAACAGACTCCAACCTCTCCAAAATGGCCAAGACCAGACAGCTGTGTAAGGACATCAGGGATAAAATTGTAGACCTTGACAAGGCTGGGATGGGCTACAGGACAATAGGCATGCAGCTTGGTGAGAAGCCAACAACTGTTGGTGCAATAAGTTCAAGATGACGGTCATTCACCCTCAGTCTGGGGCTCCATGCAAGATCTCACCTCGTGGGGCATCAATGATCATGAGGAAGGTGAGGGATCAGCCCAGAACTACACGGCAGGACCTGGTCAATGACCTGAAGAGAGCTGGGACCACAGTCTCAAAGAAAACCATTAGTAACACACTACGCCGTCATGGATTAAAATCCTGCAGTGCATGCAAGGTCCCCCTGCTCAAGCCGGCACATGTCCAGGCCCATCTGAAGTTTGCCAATGACCATCTGGATGATCCAGAGGAGGAATGGGAGAAGGTCATGTGGTCTGATGAGACAAAAATAGAGCTTTTTGGTCTAAACTACACTCACCGTGTTTGGAGGAAGAAGGATGAGTACAACCCCAAGAACAACATCCCAACCGTGAAGTATGTAGGTGGAAACATCATTCTTTGTGGATGCTTTTCTGCAAAGTATTGAGGGGAGGATGGATGGGGCCATGTATCGCGAGATCTTGGCCAACAACCTCCTTCCCTCAGTAAGAGCATTGAAGATGGGTTGTGGCTGGGTCTTCCAGCATGACAACAACCCAAAACACACAGCCAGGGCAACTAAGGAGTGGCTCCGTTAGAAGTATCTCAAGGTCCTGGAGTGGCCTAGCCAGTCTCCAGACCTGAACCCAATTGAAAATCTTTAGAGGGAGCTGAAAGTCCGTATTGCCCAGCGACAGCCCCAAAACCTGAAGGATCTGGAGAAGGTCTGTATGGAGGAGTGGGCCAAAATTCCTGCTGCAGTGTGTGCAAACCTGGTCAAGAACTACAGGAAACATATGATCTCTGTAATTGCAAACAAAGGTTTCCGGACTAAATATTAAGTTCTGATTTTCTGATGTATCAAATACTTATGTTATGCAATAAAATGCAAATTAATTTCTTAAAAATCATACAATGTGATTTTCAGGATTTTTGTTTTAGATTCTGTCTCTCACAGTTGAAGTGTACCTGTGATAAAAATTACAGACCTCTACATGCTTTGTAAGTAGGAAAACCTTGAGGTAAGTGAAGTCCATAAAAAACAAATGAATATTACATGTAGCAAGTAAATTCCTTTTTAGAAGTTGCTCTTCTTGATATCACCAGATGTATCTGTAATGGAATAAGCAGTTGTATCTTTTTTTCAGGACCCGTCTCTCAGACAAGAGGTCCAGCAGTCTCTTCTTCAGATGCAGGGGTAAGCAGAATAACTGAGATTCAGTTTCCATTATGTAGCTCTGAATCTAAGCAACAAGAAGAACAGGTCTAGGAGACAGAGAAGCAACATGGATGAAGAGACGGTGTACCCTGGGAACAGACAGTAGAACTGGATGAATGACACAGCCTTAATTGTTAACTTTATTGGCTGTAACTGTAATGAATTAAGTGCATTGCTTCTCTGCCAAGCTCATTTGAAAATGACTTTCTTGTAAGAAGATAAATGAAGCATTTAACAATAACCAAGACAAAGGTGTATGTACATGCTGGGAGTCGGAAAGCTAGTGAGGTCGGTGAGTTTAATAAGAAATGGATCATAGAACAAACAGATAGCAAACAGACAGGAAACACACAGTCAATATTGCGTTAGGAATGGAACTGTTACATGTCTCCTTGAAGGAGGGAGGTGCAGGAATCAGGAGCAAAGGAGAGCAAGGAAGTCCCAGTGGCACAAAAGTTTATTCAGAAGTCCCAACTCAACAACAACATGGGGGGGAATATGCCCAAACAAGGTCGCCACACATAGGGAAAGAAACGCAACACGGAGGAGAAACCTCTACTCCTAAACACATACCAAAACGGTACATTTGTGAAAGAAAACCCTGTGGTGCAGACACTCACCCCTAACAAAATAACCACAGCAAACAATCCCGCACAAAGACTAGCAGGCAGCGGAGGTAAATAAAGCCACCGAAATCAACTAATAGGACACAAGTGTAAACAACACAGACAGACACAAACGAAAACGAAAAGTTGATCGATGGCAGCTAGTAGGCCGGCTACAACAACCGCCGAGCACCGCCCGAACAGGGAGAGGAGCCACCTTTGGTGGAAGTCGTAACAGGAACTAAGGAGGTGACAGATATAAGGGATGTAACCAGTGAAATTATGGACTCCAGGTTAGCCTAACGATGAATTGCAGGTGCATGTGATGATGAATAGTACTTGAGATCCCAGGATGTCCAGCGACAACAGCTGTGTGTGCCCGAGTCAACAGCCGCTCCCTTACCCCTATGGGATCATAGATGCGCTCAGGAGGACAGTTAGTGGGTGTGGGTTCCCTCTCCAGAGCCTGGCGAATGTCCACATCTATGTCCCAGACCACAGGGGATACGATACGAGAATTGAACAGGAAGCAGGTTCTATGGCATTCAGGCATTCAGGTTCTATGGCATTTTCATCTTTAACCGTAAGAAGGTGGTGTTGGAGCCATGGGAGGCTGAGGATGATCTTGTGAGCTGGTGCACTCGTGATGAGGAAGGGAATATTCTCCTGATGAATCGACTCCTTGGTGAGGGTGAGTGGTGTGGTGATTTGTTCCGGATCCTAGTGGTCAATTATCAAGGGCTTGGACCGGAAACGGAGAGGAGAATGGCTATGAGGTGATATTAAGAGAGGAGGCAAGGGTCTGGTCAATAATGTTCCCCGCGGCACCGGAATCCACTAGCGCTGTAGAAACAGCACTTGAGGAACAGCCAGCTAGTGTGATAGACACTAAAAAGGGTCTGGCAGAAAATGATGAGGTACTCACACCTGCCCCAGGGGGTGGAAGATCACATGACTGTCCCTCTGCTCCTTTGGATCCCGAGTGAGGCCGTACCGGACACTGCTGAAGCCCTCCTTGACCAGAATAGGGACAGAGCCCCAGCTGTTTCCGTCTACATTGTTCAGCCACGGGGAGGCATGTGACCCCTACCTCCATGCGCTCAGGCTCCGATAGAGTGGTCACAGAGGGAGGGAGAGAAGCGATGAGCGTACCGACGCTCCCGAAGTAGGTTATCCAGACGAATGGCCATCGCGATGAGTACATCCAAGGAAAGGTTGTCATCTCGACATGCCAGTTCCGTCTGGACCTCCTCGCACAGTCCTCTTCTGAATAACATACTGAGTGCCGGATCATTCCATCAGCTGGATGCTGCTACTGTCCAGAAGGTGAGCGCCTACTCAGCAGTGGTTTGGTCATCCAGCCATAGTTGGAATAGGCGCTCACCCCCCTGCGGTGGATGATCGAAGATACCTCTGAATAGAGCCATATGAATTATATGAATCATCTCCTCATCTCCTCTCTCCCAGACGGCTGTAGCCCACTCCAACACTCTCCCAGTCAGCAGAGAAATAACCGTGGCAAGCTTGGACCTCGAAGTGGTGGGAGCTCCCATCTGGGGCGCAAAATAGAGGGAGCACTGGAGTAGTATTCCACAGAATTTAGATGGGGTTCCATCATATTTATCGGGGAGGGACAGATGGTCATCGTTAACTTGGGTTTACTGCTAAGTGGACTGGTGTGCTGGCTCACTTGGTGCTGGTTCACTCTCTTCAACCGTCTGGGAGATGTCTTGATTACCTGCTGCGTCCATTTCTTTAGGCAGTATTCTGTTATGTATACGCTGGGAGTGGGAAAACAAGTGCAGCTGGTGAGTTTTATAATAAGCAGAACATAGAACAATATAACAAACACAAGCGTTTAGACATGAAACACAAGCGTACAGATATGAAATACATAGTCAACACTTTTATTTTATTTAACCTTTATTTAACTAGAAGCCAGAAAATAAAATTGTAGGATTTTTAAGTACTTCATCAGCATTTTATTGCATGACATAAGTATTTGATACATCAGAAAAGCAGAACTTAATATTTGGTACAGAAACCTCTGTTTGCAATTACAGAGATCATACGTTTCCTGTAGTTCTTGACCAGGTTTGCACACACTGCAGCAGGGATTTTGGCCCACTCCTCCATACAGACCTTCTCCAGATCCTTCAGGTTTCGGGGCTGTCGCTGGGCAATACGGACTTTCAGCTCCCTCCAAAGATTTTCTATTGGGTTCAGTTCTGGAGACTGGCTAGGCCACTCCAGGACCTTGAGATGCTTCTTACGGCGCCACTCCTTAGTTGCCCTGGCTGTGTGTTTCGGGTCATTGTCATGCTGGAAGACCCAGCCACGACCCATCTTCAATGCTCTTACTGAGGGAAGGAGGTTGTTGGCCAAGATCTCGTGATACATGGCCCCATCCATCCTCCCCTCAATACGGTGCAGTCGTCCTGTCCCCTTTGCAGAAAAGCATCCCCAAAGAATGATGTTTCCATCTCCATGCTTCACGGTTGGGATGTTGTTCTTGGGGTTGTACTCATCCTTCTTCTTCCTCCAAACACGGTGAGTGGAGTTTAGACCAAAAGGCTCTATTTTTGTCTCATCAGACCACATGACCTTCTCCCATTCCTCCTCTGGATCATCCAGATGGTCATTGGCAAACTTCAGACGGGCCTGGACATGCGCTGGCTTGAGCTGGGGGACCTTGTGTGCGCTGTAGGATTTTAATCCACGACGGCGTAGTGTGTTACTAATGGTTTTCTTTGAGACTGTGGTCCCAGCTCTCTTCAGGTCATTGACCAGGTCCTGCGATGTAGTTCTGGGCTGATCCCTCACCTTCCTCGTGATCATTGATGCCCCACAAGGTGAGATCTTGCATGGAGCCCCAGACCGAGGGTGATTGACCGTCATCTTGAACTTCTTCCATTTTCTAATAATTGCACCAACAGTTGTTGCCCTCTCACCAAGCTGCTTGCCTATTGTCCTGTTGCCCATCCCAGCCTTCTGCAGGTTTGCAATTTTACCCCTGATGTCCTTACACAGCTCTCTGGTCTTGGCCATTGTGGAGAGGTTGGAGTCTGTTTGATTGAGTGTGTGGACAGGTGTCTTTTATACAGGTAACGAGTTCAAACAGGTGCAGTTAATACAGGCAATGAGTGGAGAACAGGAGGGATTCTTAAAGAAAAACTAACAGGTCTGTGAGAGCCAGAATTCTTACTGGTTGGTAGGTGATCAAATACTTATGTCATGCAATAAAATGCAAATTAATTACTTAAAAATTATACAATGTGATTTTCTGGAGTTTTTTTTAGATTCTGTCTCTCACAGTTAAGGTGTACCTATGATAAAAATTACAGACCTCTACATGTTTTGTAAGTAGGAAAACCTGCAAAATCAGCAGTGTTTCAAATACTTGTTCTCCCCACTGTATGTACCAGTAGTCTCAGCCACCGACCCAAATTATGAAAAAATAAAGACCAGTAACTCTGACATTACATAATTTGAACAGCTGTTCTAACTATGGTATGACACAGGTCACATGTTAGATTGTAGATTTTATTACATGTTTAATGCCTGTTCAGACAGCCAATAAAATCACTTAGTTCAGTGTTTCCTCCTACTTCATAATGATTACCCAATGAGTATCATCATATAAAAGGTGCCCTGTTGTCAGACCCCTCACACTATACAGTTAAGAAAGGAAATTATGATTATATATTGGACAATCTTTTTGTTTTACGCCAATTTGGGTAAGTAAGCCTTTTTAATATGGTTTCTTTAGATATTTTTGGATCGTTTTTACTTATGTCAGTCTTTTTTCAAACATTTGAATGACTATGTAGTCTGAATAATGATAATAATGTATAATTCTGTACTATAGCTTTGTATGATTTATTTAGCTTGTTTGCTTCACAGGTTGTGTACTTAACAACGATGTAATCCAACCAGACCCCGTGATAGTTACACAACTGGGACAAAGTGTATCACTCAATTGCTTTTGTCAATCTCATTTGATCAGAGTCTCTTGGTTCAAGCAAACTGTTGGACAGAAGCCTCTTCTCATGGCATCATCATTTTATCACACTCAAAACAGTTTTTATTCCAACAACTTTAACAAAGACTTTACTGAGACTAAACGTTTGAGTGTGAAGAGAGGATTTGACAGCTGTAACCTGACCATCTCCAAGACAGAGTCAGGGGACTCAGCTACATACTACTGTGTTAATTTGTTAGCGAGGGAAGCCACATTTGGAGAAGGAACTGTTTTAATTTTCAAAGGTAACTTATGTTTTTTTTAAAGTTGGTACTGAAGTGCATTCATATAATGCTAAAATAATTAATCTAGCAGGAAAGAATGTACAAACTATGATCTTACTCACTCTCTTTAGACTCATGGTCCAACCACATGTCGGTGCTCCAGCAGCCTGTGTCTGAGTCAGTTCAGCCAGGAGACTCTGTGACTCTGAACTGTACAATACATACTGAGACCTGTGCAGGAGAACACAATGTATTTTGGTTCAGACATGGCTCAGGAAAATCCCATCCAGGAATAATTTACAACAATGGAGACAGGAGTGATCAGTGTGAGAGGAGCACTGAGGCTGGGTCTCCTACACAGAGCTGTGTCTACAACCTCCCCAAGAGGAACCTCAGCCTCTCTGATGCTGGGACTTACTACTGTGCTGTGTCCTCATGTGGGGAGATACTGTTTGGGAATGGTACCAAGCTGGATGTTGAAGGTAAGTTGTGCATAACCAAAATACAGCACTACTTTTCTCTCAAATGGTTTGAAATATAGTAGATTTCAAATTATATAACTTTAATAGCTAACTTTTATGTCAAATGCATTGAGGAATAAATAAATATAGAAAATAATTAAGCCTTGCTTTTTAAGTTTCAGACCTGTTGTTCGATCAGAGTAATCTTCTTTTCCTCATCATTATATCTTGGCTGACAACTGCTGTGATTGTGAGTGTGATTGTCAACGTTATCCTCTGTGTGAGAATGAAGAGGTCACAATGTGAACACTGTGCAGGTACAGTAATGTTTTCATTCTAATAGTAACATTAATAATAGTTATAGATCATAAAGTAGGGTGAAGGCTTGACCTCCTTTTACCACTTACCTCTCTGGCCTACTTCATTTTGAAGCAGACAATATGACATTCACAGTAGTATGTATTTTTATTAATAAACAAGAAAAGGTTTAGAATATTTGGAATATTTTGACCTTTGTCTTTTAGCGGGGACCCCTTTTCAGCAAAGCCACTATGGGAATCCTCATTCCAACACCACAGACCAACAGGTTAGCTGGATCAGTTCCACTGTATCAAGAGTGCGTCTGGATAAGCAAAAGAGTACAGCATTAGATTTGACACAGTCTGAACTGAGTGAGTCTGTGTTTCATCCCCACAGCTCCACGGTGATGATGATGGCCTGAACTATGCTGGCTTAAAGTTCACTGACAGGAAGCCCAGGAGACAGAGGAGAGAACAGAGAGAGGAAGAAACCATCTATTCTGGTGTGAGTCATCAAGTCAGGATGTGACTTGATAACTCACACAAGTTGAGCCCTACTGACCTCCACTTTGAGCTTGACCGTGTCTGTGTGACTTTGCTGTTTTGTACATTCCTCATTTGCTATAAAATGTAATAGTCGCGTCTAGCTGTAGAGACAGTCACTGCATTGGCATATTCTCATAATAATGACATAGAATCGCTCAGATGCAGAGCATAAGTGTCCAGCAAGTGTGAAAGCTGATACTAGGATGGTTTCAGAAGTCTCAAAAACTCACCAACAGTGGCTGAGGTTGACTGACTGGACACATTTGTTTTTGTAGAAGTGTACAACAAAATGTATATAATGATTTTGCAAATGTCTGAACTCTTCCCTTTGATGATAATAGTTGTAACACGGAACACTGTAACCTGCCTATATGCGTGTGATGGTTCAATAAACATGATTTTATTTCATATGTTTAATGACTTGCCCAATTCTTACCATTAATCTTATGTTTGAATTTCTTCCAATTTGACATGAGTGTTTTGTGTACATCGTTGACAAAAAAATGGCAATTAAATCCATTTGAATCCCACTTTGTGTCACAGTGAAATGTGAAGAAGTCCAATGTTAGTGTGAACTTTCTATAGGCACAGTATGTGCTACTAGTCTCAGAAACCAACTCAAATTATGAAAAAATACATACCAGTAACTCTGACTTCATACCATTTGAAGATACACCTTCTTGATAGAGTATGCATTTTTAGAGAGTGATTCATTGATGAATACACGGGTGATTATGCAACTTCGGGCACTTTGGCCGTGCAAAGTTTCAGAAATGAAAACTTGTTCAAACACCATTTTACCAGTATTGTACTTGTCTTTGTTTGTCTAGAAACTATATCTGATAATGGCTGTGATTGTACTATTCAGGAATTTATATATTTTTGTCAATTTTCCCAGACAGCCATACTGTCCCGCCCTGACCATATAGAGCCCTTGTTTCTCTATGGTGTAGTAGGTCAGGGCGTGACAAAGGGGTGTTCTAGTTCAAATTTTCTATGTTGGTGTTTTTTTATGGTACCCAATTAGAGGCAGCTGGTAATCGTTGCCTCTAATTGGGGATCATATATAGGTAGCCATTTTTCCCACCTGTGTTTGTGGGATATTGTTTTGTGTTTGAGGATGTGCACCACTTCTTCACGTTTCGTTGTTGGTTTATTGTTTATGTTTAAAGTTCCACCGAAATAAAGATGAGGATCTTCAATCACGCTGCGCCACGATTGCCGCTCATTACGGCGATCGTGACACATACACAAATGTCATTTCCATCAAGTCATTAAACATAAATTTTAGTTGAAAATGAAATATCATACAATTGATTTATAATGGATTTCTTATACATTTGTATGTGAACTTGTATTGAATATTATTTAAAGTGATTTAAGGTTTTCCTAATATTAATAATTTCACACAACGCCTGAATGTATAAACTTTCCTTGGTGAAAGCTGAAAACATTTATTTATCATGAAAAATAATATATTTCCATACAACCTTTTTTTATGAGATTAACAACCATATGAATTCCATATCTAAAACATATAAATGTATGTAAATTATACATAATATACTCATTTACCTCAAAATATGGGTTGTGATGGAAATGACAAGGTGTGGTGGAAATGACATCTATCCATAAAAAAAATTGTATGAAAACAATATTTTATTGCAAACATTTTGAACAACAACCATTGTTAATTAAACTTTTCAGACCTATACTGGGTTGTAGGCCCATCACTCACAAAGTGTACAGCAGTAGCTGATGGGCAGAGCTCAAGGAAGTAGGCCAGTGTTTTTGAGAGATGGGCCCAGATAACAGAGGGGTCAAGCCGCATAGAAGAGCTCAGTGAGCAAAGAGAAACTGTTTAATTTGTGGTATATCCAATACAGGTGTGGAGGGTCACCTGCTTGTGAGAATCACCAAAGTATACTGCCTGAATTTCACTGGTGTATTTACACAGGTAGTTCTCGGCAAAGTCAATATGCACAATGATCTCATTTTCCCCCAGATTCTCTTAATTCTCTCAGTTGAGTATTGGTGTCGAATGTGGTACACGTGTTTCCCCAACTTCTCTTTCAATCCTTTGGAGAAGGATCAAACAGAATTTGCAGTGTGCCACATACATTTTCTTTTACTGTCAAATGTACAGGGAACTTCTCCATGTTTCCCTCTTTGTTTATCTTCTCTCTCTCTTCAGCTTTGTTTTTCCACTCAAACCACCATGTCTGCTCACCAGCATCAAAGTCAGTTGTTTTAAGCTATTTTGCTTGGTAAAGGGAGCACTCTCTATACATGCACTCTTTCTTCAGGTTCTCACAGCACAAAGACTAATTAAGGTTCTCAACGTTGCTGCAGCTGATCACTTTGTGATGCTGAAGTTTGTCTGCCATGAACTGGAGGTTGGCGTGGGTTTTGCAGAGACATGTGTCCCTATCCTGGACTGTTGGCTAGACAACCCAAAAAGGACGTATTTTGCAGAATTCACAGTAGGAAATTTTAATTTCTGAATATTCCTTCTTAAACTTCTGATAAAGGTTCTGAATTGTGCCGTTCAAGAAGCGCTTCTGCTTTTTCTTCTTGTTCCTCGTTAGTGTGTCCCTTTCCCCTGTTGTTGCTCTGCTGTTGTCATCACGTTCATAGAATCTAGTGATGTTCTCTTCTGTGGCTGTGCTAATTCTGTTACACTAATTCTTCCAGGAGTATTGAAGACTTGATGGCCTGTTTTCATTTGCCCTCATTGCTTTTGCTGAAAATCCGAATTCTCTGTTTGCGCTTTGACCAGGCCATACTTTCTCAGGATGTTGCCTCTGAGAATTTTTGATGCCATTTGTTTGTCTTTGGCACTGCAGCACATTTTTTTATACTTTTGTTTTAACTCTGCAATGATGGCATTCCGAAACAATAAAGTCCTTCTCAAGTTCTTCGGAGTTCCCTTCATTTGCTGTTCTGACTTTTTATTTGGGGAATCTTGTCTCTTCATTTTGTTCATCAGTCGATCATACCATTTTTTTTGTATTTTTCACTTTCCTTTAAAGCATTATCAAGTTTGACATTTGTCATACTAAGATCTGTCACGAACCTTGCCGAAGACGGTGCCTCTTCCTGTTCGGGCGGTGCTCGGCGGTCGTCGTCGCCGGCCTATTAGGTGCCATCGATTTCCTTTCCGTTTGTTTTTGGTTATTGGGTAATTGGGTACACCTGTTTTGTATTAGGGTTTGTTTGTAGGGTATTTAAGGGCACTAGGCCCGCTGGGTATTTGTGCGGGCTTGTTTGTGTTACTCTGTGTTTGATGGTGTGAGTTATTCGTACATTTATTCTCCGGACTATTTTGTCCTGTTGTTTGGACCGGCAACTTATTATACGCCCTGTGTGTTGGCGTGACTGTTTTTGTTGCACTGGGGATTAAATTTGAAGGAAAGACTTTACCCTGCTCTCTGCGCCTGATTCCACCCACCACCACTCCTAGTTGATCGTAACAGAAGCCCGCACCACTGAAATGGAATCAGCAGGAGCAGCGACCACCCCTCTCCCCACTATGGAGGAGTGCGTTCACCACCACACAGCGGTCCTCCATCGGATTGGTACCGCGATGGACCAGATGATGGAGAGGATGGAACGATGGGAGAGGAGTGGCCTACCGACGTCTACCCCAGCTCCCCCACTGCCGACATCACCTCCTCCACCTACGTCATCCTCTGGGTCCGGCGCACTGCGTCTCTCCCCCCCGAGGGAGTACGATGGAGCGTCGGCTGGGTGCCAGGGATTTTTGCTCCAGCTAGAGCTCTACCTGGCTACCGTGCGTCCGGCTCCCTCGGGTGAGGAGAGTGTGAGCCTCCTCGTCTCCTGTTTAACGGGCAGGGCCCTGGACTGGGCTAACGCGGTCTGGAACAGTCCAGACTCGGCTCGGGACAACTACCTGGAGTTCACCCGCCGTTTCCGAGCTGTGTTCGATCATCCACCAGAGGGTAAAGAGGCGGGTGAGCGACTGTTCCACCTCAGACAGGAGACGAGGAGCGCACAGGACTTCGCGTTGGAGTTTAGGACCCTAGCTGCTGGTGCTGGGTGGAATGACAGGGCCCTGATGGACCATTACCGGTGTAGTCTCCGGGAGGACGTCCGCCGGGAGCTAGCTTGCAGGGACACAACTCTCTCCCTGGATGAACTAATAGACATGTCTATTCGATTGGACAACCTGCTAGCTGCCCGCGGGCGTTCAGAAGGGGTCCTGTTAATTCCACCTTCCAGCTCTCCCACTCCCACTCCGATGGAGTTGGGAGGAGCTGCATCTAGGGGGATCAGAGGGGGCTCCTCCTGCTCCTATTGTGGACGGAGAGGACACACTTCGGACCGGTGTTGGAGGAGTCCCTCTGGGAGTCGAGAGGGTCGGCGGAACACTCCTCGGCCACCCCAGGTGAGTAAGCACCAAACTCACCCAGAGCTCCCTGTTGGTCACATGTTTTTGTTAATTTTTTTTCCTGCGTTTTTCCCCTCTCTTCAGCATAAGGCGCTAGTCGATTCAGGCGCAGCTGGGAGTTTTATGGATCGTGGACTCGCCCGTAAATTGGGTATTCCGTTAGTACAGATAGACCCACCTGTCCCCGTGCACTCCTTAGATAGCCGACCGTTAGGGTCAGGGTTGGTCAGGGAGGCCACGATTCCGCTGGACATGGTAACGCAGGGGAATCATGGGGAGAGGATCAGTTTCTACCTTATTGATTCACCTGGGTTTCCGGTGGTGTTGGGGGTTCCCTGGCTGGCTATTCACAATCCCCTTATTTCCTGGAAACAGGGGCTCTTAAGGGGTGGTCAGACGAGTGTTCAGAGAGGTGTATAGGAGTTTCCATCGGTGCCACGACGGTGGAGAGTCCAGACCAGGTTTCCACCGTGCGCATTCCCCCAGAATATGCCGATTTGGCTATCGCTTTTAGTAAGAAGAGGGCGACCAAATTACCACCCCATCGACGGTGGGATTGCGTGATAAACCTCCAGGAGAACGCTGCACTTCCCCGGAGTCATGTGTACCCGCTGTCACAGGAGGAGACGGTGGCTATGGAAACATATGTCACGGAAGCTCTGAGACAGGGGTACATTCGGCCCTCCATGTCACCCGTCTCCTCAAGTTTCTTTTTTGTGAGGAAAAAGGAGGGAGGTCTGCGTCCGTGCATTGATTATCGAGGTCTCAATTCGATCACAGTGGGTTTTAGTTATCCGCTACCTCTCATCGCTACGGCGCGGGAATCATTCCATGGAGCGCGTTTCTTCACAAAACTGGACCTCAGGAGCGTGTATAATCTGGTGCGTATTCGGGGAGGAGACGAGTGGAAAACAGCGTTTAGTACCACATCAGGCCACTATGAGTACCTCGTCATGCCGTATGGGTTGATGAATGCTCCAGCCGTCTTCCAATCCTTTGTAGATGAGATTCTCAGGGACTTGCACGGGCAGGGTGTGGTAGTGTATATTGATGACATCTTGATTTATTCTGCCACACGCGCCGCGCATGTTTCCCTGGTGCGCAGGGTTCTTGGGCGACTGCTGGAGCATGACCTATACGTCAAGGCTGAGAAATGTGTGTTCTCCAAACCAGCCGTTTCCTTCCTGGGTTATCGCATTTCCAGCTCGGGGATGATGATGGAGTGTGACCGCGTTAACGCCGTGCGTAATTGGCCGACTCCGACCACGGTAAAGGAGGTGCAGCGATTTTTAGGGTTTGCCAATTACTACCGGAGGTTTATCCGGGTTTTGGCCAAGTAGCGGCGCCCATTACCTCACTGCTGAAGGGGGGCCGGTGCGTCTGCAGTGGTCAGCAGAGGCTGATGGAGCCTTCAACCAGTTGAAGGCACTGTTCACTGGGGCTCCCGTGTTGGCGCATCCGGACCCTTCGTTAGCATTCATAGTGGAGGTGGATGCGTCCGAAGCTGGGGTTGGAGCCGTGCTGTCTCAGCGCTCAGGTACGCCACCGAAGCTCCGTCCCTGCGCTTTCTTTTCTAAGAAGCTGGGTCCGGCGGAGCGGAACTATGATGTGGGGGACCGGGAGTTACTAGCTATGGTAAAAGCCCTGAAGGTGTGGAGACACTGGCTAGAGGGGGCTAAACACCCTTTTCTCATCTGGACTGACCACCGTAATCTGGAGTATATTCGAGCAGCGAGGAGACTGAATCCGCGTCAGGCTAGGTGGGCCATGTTCTTTACACGTTTTAGATTTACGATCTCTTACAGACCAGGTTCCCTCAACACTTAGGCTGACGCGCTGTCCCGTCTCTATGACACCGAGGACCGGTCCATCGAACCCACTCCCATCCTTCCAGCCTCTCGGCTGGTGGCCCCAGTGGTATGGGAGGTGGACGCGGACATCGAGCGGGCGTTGAGGGTTGAACCTGCGCCTACACAGTGTCCGACTGGTAGAAGTTACGTACCGCTTGGTGTCTGTGATAAGTTGATTCGGTGGGCCCACACACTACCGTCTGCGGGTCATCCGGGGATTGATAGGACGGTGCTGGGTCTTAGGGGGAAATACTGGTGGCCCACCTTAGCTAGGGATGTGAGGCTCTATGTCTCTTCCTGTTCGGTATGTGCCCACAGTAAGGCTCCTAGGCACCTTCCTAGAGGGAAGTTACAGCCCCTCCCGGTTCCACAACGGCCATGGTCCCATCTCTCGGTAGATTTCCTTACTGATCTTCCCCCAACTCAGGGGAACACTTACCGTTCTGGTCGTTGTGGATCGGTTCTCTAAGTCCTGCCGTCTCCTCCCATTGCCTCGTCTCCCTACGGCCCTACAGACTGCAGAGGCTCTATTTACCCACGTCTTCCGGCACTATGGGGTTCCAGAGGATATCGTCTCCGATCGGGGTCCCCAGTTCACGTCTCGGGTTTGGAAGGCGTTTATGGAGCGTCTGGGGATCTCGGTCAGCCTTACGTCTGGTTATCACCCCGAAAGTAATGGGCAGGTGGAGAGAGTAAACCAGGAAGTGGGCAGGTTTCTGAGGTCGTATTGCCAGGACCGGCCAGGAGAATGGGCGAGGTACGTCCCGTGGGCAGAGTTAGCCCAGAACTCTCTTCGGCATTCGTCCACGAATATGTCGCCATTCGAATGCGTACTGGGCTACCAGCCGGTCCTGGCTCCGTGGCATCAGAGTCAGACCGAGTCACACCAGGGGACAGGGTCTGGCTCTCGACCCGAAACCTGCCCCTCCGCCTGCCCTGCCGGAAGCTGGGGCCGAAGTGTGTGGGGCCATTTAAAGTCCTGAGGAGGATAAACGAGGTGTGTTATAGATTGCAACTTCCCTCTTATTATCGTATTAACCCCTCGTTTCATGTGTCTCTCCTCAGGCCGGTGGTAGCTGGTCCCCTACAAGACAGTGAGGTACGGAGGTCCCTCCACCCCCTCTGGACATCGAGGGGTCCCCGGCGTACACAGTACGAGCTATTCTGGACTCGAGACGCCGGGTGAGGGGCCTGCAGTACCTCGTGGACTGGGAGGGGTATGGTCCGGAGTAGAGGTGCTGGGTACCGGGGAGGGACATTTTAGTTCCTTCCCTCTTGAGGGATTTCCATCGCCTCCACCCGGATCGCCCTGCGTCTCGTCCTCCGGGTCGTCCTTGAGGCCGGGTCGGCGCGCTGCGGGAGCCGCGCGTCAGGGGGGGTACTGTCACGAACCTTGCCGAAGACGGTGGCTCTTCCTGTTCGGGCGGTGCTCGGCGGTCGTCGTCGCCGGCCTATTAGCTGCCATCGATTTCCTTTCCGTTTGTTTTTGGTTATTGGGTAATTGGGTACACCTGTTTTGTATTAGGGTTTGTTTGTAGGGTATTTAAGGGCACTAGGCCCGCTGGGTATTTGTGCGGGCTTGTTTGTGTTACTCTGTGTTTGATGGTGTGAGTTATTCGTACATTTATTCTCCGGACTATTTTGTCCTGTTGTTTGGACCGGCAACTTATTATACGCCCTGTGTGTTGGCGTGACTGTTTTTGTTGCACTGGGGATTAAATTTGAAGGAAAGACTTTACCCTGCTCTCTGCGCCTGATTCCACCCACCACCACTCCTAGTTGATCGTAACAAGATCTCTGTATGTTTTTGAGCGACCTCTTCCAACCTTTTTCCTTCCAGTAAGTATTCAACATCTCATTCATGTTGCAGATGATGAGGAAGGGGTACCAGGGTGTGCATCAGGGGTAGTAGGTAAGTTAGGGGCAGGGATGTTAGCCTCATGTTCTGGCTGCAAGTCATCTGGTGACTGAGGTGGTGTGTTGGCTGATAGGTCTCCGTAGCAACTGTTCTCTTTAAAGTCTGTCTTCTATTCCGTTGGTTACATTACCATCTCTTGTTTCTTTGTTCTTTCACTTCTCCCTTCTATTTTTTTATTCCAGTATCTCTCCCTGTCTTTTTGCAGATGTTCCTGGTATCATATATGATTTTTTTTAAATGTTGTTTCTATGTGTCTGTGACCTCTGTGTTGTTTTATGTGGCATCTTGTCACGAATTACTAAGGTGGGTGGAATCAGGCGCAGAGAGCAGGTTTGAGTTACTTGTCAGTTTCTCCGGCGCACAAACGGTCACGCCAACACACAGGGCGAATAAAATACCCAGCCCTAACACAGGACCAAAATAGTCCGGAGAATAAAACACACGAAAAACCACCATATAACAGGATAACAAAAACAATCCCGCACAAAACAAGGGCGGGACAACCTACTATATATAAGGACGCTAATTAAACTAAAATACACACATGTGAAACTAATAAGACAAAACCAACAGACAAACGGAAAAGGGATCGGTAGTGGCTAGTAGGACGGTGAAGACGACCGCCGAGCACCACCCGAACAGGCAGGGGAGCCAACTTCGGCGGAAGTCGTGACACATCTTCTAAAAATAAAGACAAATACTACTTAGTTTTTAATTTGAAGCACACCTTGGAGCATTTTCTAGATTCAATTAATTTTAAACATGATTAAATAAGCCTAAAGTAAAAATAAAAAAAGTCAAGTAAAAACAAATAAGATAATGGATTTGTGTCATTTCCACCACTGTAATTTCCACCACACATAAGTTTGTGATGGAAATGACTGTGATGGAAATGCCATTTCTACAGTTTCTGGAGAAAATTGACAGACAGCTTAGCATGCTTTGATTAGTATTACAGCTAGCATATCGTTTACCTTAAATACATAAAATTTAAAAAGTCAAAAGTTCTACCACAAATTAAAGAAATTATAGCCTGTTTGGAAATGTCTGACAATTAGAAAGTTCTCTACACAAGCAATATTTACCTTGACTTTTCTTAAACTTCAGGACATCACATCTGGAACAACTGTCCACTGCAGCCATGTGCTTCAGTGTCACAAAATGTGGCCAAGGTAAGTAGATTAACATTCTCTTGAAAAAACTTTATTAATGAGGAATGTGTCCTCAGTGGTGGAAATGACACCAGGACAGGTATATTTTGTGTAAAAAACAATATAAATGGCATACGCACAATAAATATTAAGATATATTTAATTTAATTTATTCTTTCTGTAGTACATAACATTATATAATGCATAATTATTAATGTTTTCTCATAGAAAAACATAGAAGAAGCTTAAAAGTCTGGGTCAGGGACAAGGGCAAAATAGTGAAATTGAGGTATAAAATGCATTTAAAATAGCTAAAATAGTTGATAGAGAGGTGTTTAAAAAAGTATTGGGTAATTCCAGTGTGAACTTAACATACAAATATTTGTATTTGTTTTATTTGTATAAAATCCCCAAAATTGACCCGAGGACTTGGAAGTGCCCTTAGTTGCATAATCAGCCACATACTGTATCTGTATGTAAGGTGGGGCATTTTTTCAACCTCTCTTCCTCTTCAAACAACCAACCTAAATGTTGTACCTCCTGTGGTGCATGTAGAAACACATTTCTGCTGATGCTGTCACTTCACTTTGTCTCTTGACCCTCATCTCTGTTACACCAGACCAGAGAGAAGAAGTTGAAGGATGTTCATGTTGTGTCTAGTCCTTGTTATCATTCCAGTTTAACAATTTAAAGTACTATTGGTAAACCAATGATTCTAATATTTCATACTCCTGAATCAATGTTTAACCATGTTTGATTCACACACTCAGGGAAACCAAACACTGTACACCACACCCAACCAGGATTTAGGGTTAATATAATTAAAGTAAGTAAATGTTCATGTTGTCTGAGTTATCCTCTTCTGCACTTTCATCTTGGAGACTATGTGACTCTGCAACGCATCTATCCGGACAGAAAGTCTTATCTGATGGAACAGGATAACTGTAGGAAAGAATCCTCAATTTGTATTAATAACAATTAACAGATATGATAAGATCAACATTTCACAATGAGTTTATGGATAACCCTCAGTTCACAGTGCAAAGTGGAAATGGATTTTATCATCTACATATCTCCAACACTCAGCCATCTGTCTCCACTACATATTTCTATGGTGCGATGAATGTTAATGTGATGAAATTCAAAAATGGGATATTTCTCATTCTGAAAGGTGGGCTATTGTTTTATTAACAGTAATATTGTAAAATATGGCTAATTATGTTAATTGTTTAAATGTGCTAATCCATCATCTAAATGGATTGGTTCTGATCTAACTTTTTATTTCAGGATCAAGCAAAACTGTTGTACAACATTCTGTGTCTGAGTCAGTCCAGCCAGGAGAATCTTTCCTCTGTGAAAGTTGCACCCCTGAAATTACAAATGTGTTTCCTTACCCCGTAAGCAGTCTATGGAGAAGGTATGACAGCAATCCATGCTTTGGTTTAACTTACTTGGCACTGTTTCGAAATGCTAAGGTTTTAGTATTCGTGGCACAAATCATATTCAAGTCATAGGACCGATATTACACTTCACCAAGATGGCGTAGCAGTGCAGACGTTGTTTGTCGTGCAAATGTTGTATTTTTCGTCTAAATATACCTTCCGGCAACCCGTATCACCAAATGTGAACGGATCTGCTATTTTTGGACATTTTTGCCAGAACCTCAATCAGAAACTAAACAGCTAATCAGCTAATAGCCATTTAGTAACTGTTAGCCACTGCTAACGGCCTTTACCTTTAGCACAGACACCAGACGCTTTTAGCATGGATAATACTTGACAGCATGCCAGTCTGCACAGCGCGTTATCAACCCTGTGCATATCAAACTGTTTTTCTCCACTGCAACACCAGATTCCTGCCGTAAGCCCTGGACAATTACTCCTGATCGTCACAGCTAGCGAGCTACCACCGAGTGGCCCAACCCCGAAGCTAGCCTTGAGCCAAACCCATCTCCCGGCCTGCTCAGTGGACCCTATGATCACACGGCTACACAGCTGATGTCTCCCAGATTCTTCACTAACACGACTAGAATCCACTACACCACCGAAATTTTGACGTAAGCTCTGGCTGGACCTTTGCATCGGATCATCGCTGCTAGCTAGCTGCTACCGAGTGGCTTTCGTGGCTAACGCCCTTGTCCCGAAGCTAGCACCAGTTAGCCGCGAGCCAGCACATCTCCCGGCTAGCAAACAAAATTACTCCAGGTACAATACCTCTTTTGCCAACTGGCTTGGACCCTTTGTCGACATGGTGCCCTGCCATTCCATCACGACTGGTCTGCCGACATAATTCCATCCGTTGTGCCATCAACCGGCCTTTGCCGGACGTCGGAGCAGACACTTCTACTAGCCCCAGCCTGCTAACTTTTTTTTGAATGCCGTGTCTCCCGCTTGCTATTGTATTATTAACGGCTACCTTGCGGCTTCCCTGTTTCATCTATTGCTGTTCACTGGACCCTATGATCACTTGGCTTCATAGCTGATGCCTGCTGGACTGTTCATTAATCACGGTACTCCATTTTTGTTTATTTTGTTTATCTGTCGGCCCCAGCCTCAAACTCTGGCCCTGTGTGTAGTTAACTGACCCACTCTGCACATTCACCGCCATTTTACCTGCTGTTGTTAGCTGATTAGCTGTTGTTGTTTAACCGTTGTTGTCTTAGCTAGCTCTCCCAATCAACACCTGTGATTGTTTTATGGCTCGCTTTGTCTCTTTCTAATGCCAATAGGCCTTGTATACTGTTGTTTTGAAACTAGGGGGCAGTATTTTCATTTTTGGATAAAAAACGTTCCCGTTTTAAACAAGATATTTTGTCACAAAAAGATGTTCGACTATGCATATAATTGACACCTTTGGATAGAAAACACTCTGACGTTTCCAAAATTGCAAAGATATTGTCTGTGAGTGCAACAGAACTGATGTTACAGGCAAAACCCAGATAAAAATCCAATCAGGAAGTGCCGCATGTTTTGAAACCGCCTCATGCCAATGACTCCTTATGTGGCTGTGAATGAGCTATGAATGAGCTTACGTTTTCTACGTATTCCCCAAGGTGTCTACAGCATTGTGACGTCATTTTACGCATTTATGTTGAAGAATAGCCGTAAGGGACCACATTTAGCAAGTGGTCACATGATGGCTCCCGCATAAAATCTTGCGTAAAGTACACAAGTAGCCATTTTTCCAATCGCTTCTTATGAGAAAATAATAGCCCCGACGGATATATTAGCGAATTGTTATGTGAAAAACACCTTGAGGATTGATTCTAAACAACGTTTTCCATGTTTCTGTCGATATTATGGAGCTAATTTGGAAAAAAATTTGGTGTTGTAGTGACCGCATTTTCCGGTCGATTTCTAAGGCAAACGTGACGAACGGGAGCTATTTCGCCTAGAAAAATAATATTTTTGGAAAAAAGGAACATTTGCTATCTAACTGGGAGTCTCCTGAGTGAAAACATCCGAAGTTCTTCAAAGGTAAATTATTTAATTTGATTGCTTTTCTTATTTTCGTGAAAATGTTGCCTGCTGCCAGCAGAGCCTAGCATAGCTTTATGCCATGATAAACTTACACAAATGCTTGTCTAGCGTTTTGAAAATCTGAGATGACAGGGTGATTAACAAAAGGCTAAGCTGTGTTCCAATATATTTCACTTGTGATTTTCATGAATAGGAATTTTTTCTAGGAAGATTTATGTCCGTTGCGTTATGCTAATTAGTGTCAGATGATGATAGCGGTCCCATTCAAGGGATGGGCGTCGCTACAGGGTAATAAGAAAAACTAAACACAAATAAAAAATAATAAAGTGAATTGGCAACGAAACAGTCCCGTGTGGCACAAACACTGACACAGGAAACACCACAAAATACCCAAAGAACATGGCTGCCTAAATATGGTTACCAATCAGAGACAGCGATAAACACCTGCCTCTGATTGAGAACCAATCTAGGCAACCATAGACTTACATAAACACCTAGAATGAACACAACCCCATAAATCTACAAAAAACCCTAGACAGTACCAACACCCTAGATGAGACAA
Source organism: Oncorhynchus tshawytscha (assembly GCF_018296145.1). Lineage (NCBI taxonomy): Eukaryota > Metazoa > Chordata > Actinopteri > Salmoniformes > Salmonidae > Oncorhynchus > Oncorhynchus tshawytscha. The sequence continues at coordinate 21,241,462 of NC_056438.1, forward strand.
ATACCATACATCACCCATGTCACACTCTAATCTAACAAAAATAACAAGGAAAACAAAGAATACTAAGGTCAGAGTGTGACAGGTAGGTTTGCAGGGACATTACATCCTGATTACAAAATGTGCATAATAGCATGCATGGAGTACATTCTACTGACTAACACTTTCAGTTGTCTCAAACTCTCTTTTAAAACTGTATTCTAAATCACATCTCTGTGGTATTCTGACAGCCCTAAATAGATTTTCCAATCAGCTTAACTCATCTCTAACCCCCAGTAATGACCATCAGTCCTCACCACACACTGTCTTCACACACCTCAGTGAATCAAAACCACAAACGTTCATGTCACTAAGAGCACAACTCACTCTCTTCGTGAGAAAAGCCTGAACTAAAAATAAACGTCATAGCTGAGTAAATTTTGAAAAGAGATATTGTTATTGTTGATATTGTTGAAAATATAATCCAAATATGACAACATACACATTGTCATTAAGAATATTTCACAAACTATGCTAAATATGCATATGTGCAGGTTGAAGGGCTGTGATTCAGTCAGGAGAGGCCTTGAGTTATTGGGAGTGCACGTTCCTAGAGTCTTTTCATTTATTTAACCTATAATTAACTGGACAACTCAGTTAAGAACAAATTCTTATTTTCAATGACAGCCTAGGAACAGGCTGGGGCCTTGTTCAGGGACAGAATGACAGATTTTTACCTTGTCAGCTCGGGGATCTGTCCTTGCAACCTTTCAGTTACGAGTCCAACACTCTAACCACTATGCCCCCTGCCGCCCCAAGTTTACTGCAGTCCAATTGATAATTACACTTTTCATACACAAAGAGCTTAAACCTAACACTACTTTCAATCTCTAAGAATATAAAACTGTATATTCACAAAAAGAGAATATAATGATATGAAACAGCAAATGTATAAGACAATGTAATAGAAAATAAATTACGATCTATCAGCACCCACCCCAGACACATGCCTCTTTGTTCCCTATGTAATAATTCTTGCACTCAGCCTTTGTTCATTACCTCTGCCCAAATACAATGCACAAACATCAAAAGTCAAGCGGTCTGAAACTTTCCGAATGCACTGTAACTGCTATTAAATTTGTATAAGCAATATTTAAATGTGTATTCTAGATTATGTTCTAACTGCGGCACAATCCTCACCGATACACCTTGTGTCAGCCAACGTTGGAGTTACATTAACTTTGCATTGGTTCAAAGACGAAAACATGGGAATTCAATTATTGGGGTGCAAGCAAACATTGTGAGAATTTACACAATTCTTAGCAACCTTTTATAAGTATAACAGTGATGCAACGTTTTACCATGAGTTTAAGGATAACCCTCGCTTCTCAGTGCAAAATGGCAAAGGAATAGACCACCTGTCACGTTCTGACCTTAGTTCTTTTGTTTTGTCTTTGTTTTAGTATGGTCAGGGCGTGAGTTAAGATATAAAAGACATTAGCTTGAAAAACTAGAAAAAACAGCAATAGTACTGTTTCTCCATTTTGAGACGCTGAAGCTAGTATACACTCCCTCATGATAACTCATTAATTTGAAAGTTTTAGCCAAGGAGATCTTAGTCGTGCAATTTTACATTTAGCTATGTTCAGCGCAGGATTTCGGTCCAAGATTTCAACAAACACTTTATTGAAGAATCCCTACTGTTGACCAATCACAAAGGGCGAAGACTTCGGCTACCGGCTTTAGCTACCGACTTGGCTACCGACTTCGGTTTGCTTCAAGAAATTTATTTTGTGTGCACGAACAACCGAAAAACCCTTGTCGAAGAACAAAATTAACAAAAACATCACAAAATGTTGACATAATATATGCACAAACTATTCCAAACTGTTTCAGCTGATTGAGGCATCAACAAAACCTATGGTTTTTTCTCAAAATGCGCACTACTGTGTTCCGAGCATGCAAATTGGAGCTTGATAGGGTTGGAGTATCAAAATAAAAGTATGTGAAAAGGAGCAAGGAGGGCACTTCCCGAACGCGTACTCTGCTAGTACATATTCTGAAGAATTTTACGACTTTGGAAAGAAATTTAGCCTATTCACATCATATCTTTTCTCAGTACAATATTTTATGAAAATAAATACCTGCTGTGTTAGTTTTGGCACGTTTACCTGCCTACGTATCGTAGATTTCAAGCCAATAATACATCAATATGGTGAACTGAATAGCTACTACTGTTAGCTAGCCAGATAGCCAAGAGGAGCTGTTAGCTAGCTACACAGATATAGAGTTGAAGTCTGAGGTTTACATACAGCTTAGCCAAACACATTTAAACTCAGTTTTTCACAATTCCTGACGTATAATCCTTGTAAAAATTCACTGTTTTAAGTCAGTTAGGATCACCACTTTATTTTAAGAATGTGAAATGTCAGAATATTAGTAGAGTGATTCGTTTCAGCTTTTATTTCTTTCATCACATTCCCAGTGGGTCAGAAGTTTATTTACACTCAATTAGAATTTGGTAGTATTGCCTTTAAATTGTTTAACTTGGGCCAAAATTTCGGGTAGCCTTCCACAAGCTTCCCACAATAAGTGGGAGGCTTGTGGAACTCCTCATGACAGAGCTTGTGTAACTGAATCAGGTTTGTAGGCCTCCTTGCTCGCACATGCTTTTTCAGGTCTGCCCACACATTTTCTATGGGATTGAGGTCAGGGCTTTGTGATGGCCCCTCCAATACCTTAACTTTGTTGTCCTTAAGCCATTTTGCCACAATTTTGGAAGCATGGTTAGGGACATTGTCCATTTGGAAGACCCATTTGCAACCAAGCTTTAACTTCCTGACTGATGTCTTGAGATGTTGCTTCAACACACCAAAGTATGTTCATCTCTAGGAGACAGAATGCGTCTCCTTCCTGAGCGGTATGATGGCTGCGTGGTCCCATGGTGTTTATACTTGCGTACTATTGTTTGTATAGATGAGCCTGGTACCTTCGGCATTTGAAAATTGCTCCCAAGGATGAACCAGACTTGTGGAGGTCTACAATTTTTTTTCTGAGGTCTTGGCTGATATCTTTTTGATTTTCCCATGATGTCAAGCAAAGAGGCACTGAGTTTGAAGGTGACCTTGAAATACGTCCACAGGTACACCTCCAATTGACTAAAATGACTTCAATTAGCCTATCAGAAGCTTCTAAAGCCATGACATAATTTTCTGGAATTTTCCAAGCTGTTTAAAGGCACAGCCAACTTAGTGTATGTAAACGTCTGACCCACTGGAATTGTGATACAGTAAATTATAAGTGTAATAATCTGTCTGTAAACAATTGTTGTCAAAATTACTTGTCATGCACAATGTAGATGTCCTAACCGACTTGCCAAAACTACAGTTTGTTAACAAGAAATTTGTGGAGTGGCTGAAGAAAGAGTTTTAATGACTACTACCTAAGTGTTACGTTTTTTTCCGTCGAAGGAGAGTCGGACCAAAATGGAGCATGGTTAATTCGATACATGTTTAATGGACGAATAAACACGATCAATACAAAAACAATAAACGTACATGAAAACCGAAACAGCCTAAACTGGTGCAAACTAACACAGAGACAGGAACAATCACCCACGAAACACTCAAAGAATATGGCTGCCTAAATATGGTTCCCAAACAGAGACAACGAGAATCACCTGCCTCTGATTGAGAACTGCCTCAGGCAACCATAGACTTTGCTAGAACACCCCACTAAGCCACAATCCCAAAACCTACGAAAAACCCCCATACATAAACACAACACAAAATAAACCCATGTCACACCCTGGCCTGACCAAATAAATATAGAAAACACAAAATACTAAGACCAGTGCGTGACACTAAGTGTATGTAAACTCCCGACTTCAACTGTAATTGACATCTATCTTGCATAATACTAGTTTGAGGTAATTTTTGCCTGTTAAAATATCTGGTTAGCTACATTATTACGATTTACAAATAGGTACAGTAACTGATAGTTATAAAGTAAAATGTTTGCTTTGTGTATATCTTGTTTCCTCTCTACTGCCATTGTCCTGGCTGGAAGATGGTTTAGTGAATGGGTAAGTCCCAAGTCCATAGTAAATCAATAGGGCTAACTGGATAGCTAGCTAGCCACAAAGAATTGGTGGCTACCCATGAACAATTTACATCTACCTTGTATAATATTAGTTTTAGGTGATTTTTGCCTGTTTAACTATCTGGCAAGATAGATTATTACGATTCACACATGTAGCTTATAATCATTAAGGAAAACGTTTGCTTTGTGTTGGTCTTGTTTCGTCTATTGTTGCCGTTATCATGTCTGGAAGAAGGTTCAGTGAATGGGGAGGTGCAGCGTGTGGTAATACAGTAGGTGGAGTGCGATTGCTTCTCAAATGTAATGTTTTATGCATTCTCCCCACTCTCGTCCTCACAAGAACATACTCAAGAGAACGTCCTAGGAGAATCCACTTGGAGCATGAGAGTGTGGAGCACGGAGTATGCATATTGAGAAACACCCTAATGCCTACCAGTAGATCAAATCACCTTTTACTCCATTGTTGAAGTGTTGTTCAAATGGGTAGACCCTTTCCACACGCAATAATCTCTTCAAAGATGATGTCACTGTGTATGAGATTTCTATTTCTCTAACAAATGGGTGAGTTAAACCTTAATATTTCTGTTAATGTGCTTCCCAAAAAATACAAGAGGTATTTTTGTATTATTCACAGACACTTTGAGGTATCTATATCCAACACTGGAATGGTTGTATTTTGTATAATGGCTAAAATATTTGAATAAGTAATGTTTTTTTTGTGTCTAGATCAAGTTTATGTCTGTGACACAGTCCCAGTCAGCCCTTTGTCTATAGTATCTGTCAAAGTTGGAAGCATAACAACTTTGCATTGTGTCAACTTCAACTGCCTGTGATGGGTATATATGTTTTTGAATCTATATCTCTGATCCATTTTCTTTTTTTTGTATTTTACAGTTTGTGCATTTACTATGGACAACCATATATGATGATAGTAACTCATCTGGGAGGTAGTGTGTCTCTCCCTTGCTTTTGTCCATCTAGGTTGATGACCTCTGTTGATTGGTTCAATCAGGCTGTTGGACATATGCCTTTACTCATGGCATCATCACTTCAAACCAATCAAGATAGTTTTTATACAACAACTTTATCTTCCCTGGAAACTAAACATCTGAGTGTGAAGAGAGGAGTTGAGAGCTGTGACTTGACCATCTCCAAGACAGAGTCAGGGGACTCAGCTACATAGTATTGTAGTGTGCTTTATTCGTGACTGACAAAGCATTTGGAGAAGGAACTCTTTTAGCTGTCAAAGGAAACTTAAATTGCTTCTTTCATTTTGGCACATGCGAGTGTTCATAAAATGCTAAATTAATTAATCTAGCAGGAAAATAGGGAAATGATCTTACTCATTCTCTTGTCAGAGATTATTGGGTCAGACATGGCTCAAGAGAATCCCAACCAGTAATCAACTGCACCCATCAGTGTGATCAGTGTGAGAGGAGCCCTGAGGCTGGGTCTCCTACACAGAGCTGTGTCTACAACCTCCCCAAGAGGAACCTCAGCCTCTCTGATTCTGGGACTTACTACTGTGCTGTGGCCTCATGGGGAGATGCTGTCTGGAAACTGGAACAAGCTGGAGATCAAGGGTAGGTTATACATCTTACAGTTTTGTTTATATCTATTGAATAATCAACTGTGTAAAACTGTACACAGTACTACTTATTTAAATCACATAAGAAAACATGCAATCATCTATATAGTTACTATACTTATACCCCCATATTTATTTTCACAGACAATGGAGCAGACTCTCTACTGTTGGTGTACTGCATAGGAGTAGCATTTGCTCTCTCTCTAATCCTGATCATTTTCCTGACTTGCTTCATTTACAATATGAACAAGAGAGCATGTCTGCAGTGCAGAGGTATGTGACTTATTCTTTGAAGTTGCTCTTCTTTGATATCACCATCTACAGTTGTATCAGTAGTGAGGGGTTGTATCTCTCAAACAAGAGGTGCAGCCAGTCTCGTCTTTGGATACTCGGGTAAGTAGAATTGCTTAAAAATTGTTTCAGTAAAAATTAATAATAACATATAGTAATATTCTCCTCCATTTTATCATTGTTATCCACAGGCCCACGATGCAGACAGTCTCCATTATGTAGCTCTGAATCTGAGCAACAAGAAGAACAGGTCTAGAAGACAGAGAAGCAACATGGAGGAAGAGACGGTCTACTCTGGGATCAGACTGTAGAACAATAAAACAGACGTCAATTAAAATTCATGAGCTCTTATTTAACTGTATTAGCTTTGTTATTTTAACTGTAGCAACTACTACAAGAAATGCTTTGCTTCTCTGCCATTTCATATCGACTTGCTTGTGATAAGATGAATAAAGCTTTCAACAATAATCAAGACAAAGGAAGTTGAATGTATTTATTTGGGCCATACTCAGGCATCTTGATGTTGTCGTGTTGAAAATTGTTTTCCCCTCTCATGCCACTTATACACCCTCACACACCAAGCAACTGATTTACAGTTACTCTGTGGTCTGTGATGAACACAAGATGAGGATGTCTCTATGCTATGTTAGGGCCTGCTGGCCTCAGGCACACAATACCTTTGTCACTCTGCTCCTTTCACTCTCTCTCCCTCTCTCTTTCTCACTACGTGTCTCTCTATGTCTCTCTCTCTCACTCTCTCTCTCCCTCTGTTTCTCTATTTCTGTGGCTTTCAGCCAGATTTCTCAGAACTCTTAGTTCTCTCATACTGTAGGTCTTACTACTTCAAATTCAAATGGACAATTTTTGCAACAATAAACCAACTATTTTGACGAGGCAGTTTATCTATACCAAGTCAACTGTGAGAAATGTATTATGTAATTTGATGTAGTGATCAGTACATTATTCTCAATCAAACACAATCCCTGATTATAAGTGTGATGTTAGGCCACTAGAACCATGGACTTACTCAATAAGAATATAATGGGAGGGCATACTATCCATCTATTCTACTGAGTGTACATCTTGATGAGAGATCACTCAAAGAATACTGTATCGTATTTGCTATGTTTGTTATGTGTTTTTCGTAGATGTTTTTGTGAGGTGAAGTGAATTGACTGTGTGGTGATAGAAGCCCTAGTGGATGACAGTGTCATAGCATGCATGGTCCAAAAAGGTCACATTTGAGTCTCATAGACAGCAGCAGATGCAGTGATAAAGAATAAGGGAAACCATACTTTAAAAATGTGTGCTCAATTTGTACAAAACTTTGAGATTCTACTTTTTGGACAATTCTGTGACTCTGAACTGTACAAGATACATGTAAAGACAACAATGTTGCCTGAATGAGGCGTCAACAAATATGATGCGGTCCAGTTCGACCAATCACCTGTAACTCCATTGTTGAAGTGTTGTCTACATGGGTGGACTCTTTCCACTCAAGACCTAAGTTGTGAAGAGCTGACAACTTTAAAGATGATCGCACTGTGTCTGATATTTCCACTTCTCGTAGAGATGGGTAAGTCAATATTTTATATTTCTCTGCTAATGTGATGTCCAAACTTGATTTGAAGACACAAGGTATCCCAATAATGTTTTACAGACACTTTGACCATCCAAAGTTGTATTTAAGGTATGTAACAGCTAATATATTTTTATGTTCTCTAATTCATGGGGTAGCTGGGACTGAATCCTCATCCATCAGTCAGGAGATTGGTCTCATTTCAGGCAACGTTGGAGACACAGTGGTTTTGCGTTGCTTCAATGCAGGCGACATGGGAATAATGTTCTCCTTTTACAAGCAAACTTTTGGAAATGTTCCTCAGCTCATCTCAACCATCTATAAGTATGGCGGGAATGCAACATTTTACCATGAGTTTAAGGGTAACCCTCGCTTCTCAGTGGAAGGTGGCCAAGGAAAAAATAATCTAATGATCACAAACGTGGAACCCTCTGATTCAGGCACATACTATTGTGGAAGTGCTTATGGATACAAGGTGGAGTTTGGACAAGGAGTCATTCTCATCATAAAAGGTAAAGAGAAAGTTATTAAAACGATACGATATTACGATAAATCTGAATGTCCAGATATATAGTGTAAATAGTGTAAATATTATGTATTCTCTTAATTAAACTAAATCTAGATTTAATACTTTTTAATTTACAACACTTGCTACAGAGATGTTCCAGGGAGATGAAATTGGTTTATTGGCCTTCTTGTCAGATTCAGGTTCCAGAAATATGCCTGTTATACATCAGCCTGTGTCTGAGTCAGTCCAGCCAGGAGACTCTGTGACTCTGAACTGTACAATACACACTGAGACCTGTGCAGGAGAACACAGTGTCTATTGGTTCAGACATGGCTCAGGAGAATCCCATCCAGGAATCATTTACACCCATGGAGAAAGGAGTGATCAGTGTGAAAAGAGCCTTGAAGCTGGGTCTCCGACACAGAGCTGTGTCTACAACCTCCCCAAGAGGAACCTCAGCCTCTCTGATTCTGGGACTTACTATTGTGCTGTGGCCTCATGTGGGGAGATACTGTTTGGGAATGGTACCAAGCTGGATATTGAGGGTAGGTTAAACAGCTTTCATTGTTGTTCATATCTCCTATACATATGGTTGCTATTCTGAGTGTCTTCTATTTTTTTCAAAAATTTCAGCAGGCGAGAGTGTAGACCCTCTTGTCTTTGTATACTGCCTGGCCGTAGCATTGGCCTTTGCGTTTATCTTGATCATTCTCCTTGCCTGCATGATTTACAAGATGAAGAAGACAACATGTCTGCAGTGCAGTGGTAAGTGATTAAAAGTTGCTTTTCGTTGATGTCACCATCTCTATATGTAGAAAAACTGGAAGATGTGGCCGTATCTATAGTGTTTTGTGTCTTTTTTTCTCAGAACTGGTCTCTCAGACAAGAGGTCCTACAATTTCCCGGTCAGATGCAGGGGTAAGAGGAAATAATTTTTTACGTTGCATGTCTTATACAAATACACATTATTAGACTTGGCTTGCTTTACCAAATTGTGCAAAATGTAATACACTTAATATCAACAAAACAATTTTGTTCTTCACAGAGCCAAGATGCAGACAGTCTCCATTACGTAGCTCTGCCTCTGAGCAACAAGAAGAACAGGTCTAGAAGACAGAGAGGAAACATGGAGGAAGAGACAGTGGTCATGTACTCTGGAATTAGACAGTAGTATCACTTTTCAGGTATGACCCAGATGCAGACAGTGTCGAAGAAACGAAAGTTTATTTCTAATAGAGTGGCAGGCAAACGACAGGTCAAAGGCAGACAGGGGTCAGTAATCCAGAGAAGGTGGAACAGGTTCAGAACGGCAGGGGTCAATGCAGTCTCAGGGTCAGGGCAGGCAGGGGTCAATAATCCAGTGAGGTAGGGCAAGGTATAGAATGGCAGGCAGGCTCAGGGTCAGGGCAGGCAGAAAGGTCAAAACTGGGAAGGACCAGGTAACAGGAGCAATAAATAGACAGGAGCAGGGGAACAAATGCTGGTAGGTTTCATAAACAAAACGAACAGGCAACAGAAAAACAGAGAACACCGGTATAAATACACAGGGGATAATGGGGAAGATGGGCGACATCTGGAGGGGGGTGGCGACAAGCACAAATACAGGTAAAACAGATCAGGGATTGACAAGTAGTACTGGATGAATTAAATACTTTCCCCTTCATACTAGTTAGCTCTTTAACTAGCTCTAGCTTCATTAGCTAATTCTATGAATGGATATGCAGAAAAAGGTTATGAAATCAGTTGTTAACGCTTTTGTTAATGTAATACAAAGTGTGCATAATTTCATGCATTGCTTCTCTGTCAAACTTATTTTACATTTGATTTGCATTTGTCAAGAAAAATAAATCATTTTCAACTGTTAAACCAAATATATGTTAATAATTTGAACTCATGCATTCTGTTCACACACCTCTGTGGTCATAGTGGAGGGTGTTACAGTGACTTTCCAATATTGGAAACTAACCTTTCATAGACCTTTAACACAGGAAGACTGACCTGCAGCAACACACTGCACTCTACTTTTCCTCTCAGGGCCAGAGTACTGTTCATGCCCCTTAGTGCACCAATGGTCTCTTCACACAGTGCTCACAATGTAAAGGTCAATGTCTTCTCATTTATGTGAAGTCAGGTAGTCCCTTGCATCATGTTACATTAAATAACGTAGGCCTCTTTCAACATAATTACTCATAGTGAAAGTGTAGGTTTTCTTTGTTTTCTCTTTAAGACATAGGCCTACAGATTGCATGCCACACAAACCTTCACATAGACAGCAAAATATTTACAGGTTTTCTGCAGTCTGCTGTGAAAAATACCCAAGGCTGAGGCCATCTACACTTTAAGGCCTGTTGGCCTTCTGCACAGGACCCTCTATGTCTCTCTCTCTCTCTGTGTCTTTCTCTCTCTGTCTCTCTGTGTGGTTTCAGCAGGATGTCTCAGTGGTGTCAGTCAGTTGTATCACATACTCTTTTGCTCTTCAGTTTGTCCTTTTTATCAACAATATAATACTATTTTTATGAGGTAGCTAGTTCTCTATATATAGTCAACTGAAATCTGTGAAAAAACTAAATAAATTAGACATGGAGATCTGAAGTCCGTAGTTAAACACAAACCGTGGTTTGAAGTGTGATGTAAAGTATCATCATCATCGGGCCAAGAAGAAAGAGCCTCCTAATTATATAACCCAAGGGATTTTATCCGTCAATACAATAGAAAATAAATTGTTTCTCTGTGTTACTAAGTGACTGTGTGGAAGTCATAGTGTCCCTAGAGGATGACAGTGTCATAACATGTGGCCAACCAGGTCTCAACTACTGTATGATTCCCATGGACCACAATTGCAAGAAAAACATTAAGTAAAGGGATCCATTGATGCTTGCTGTTGTGTTTTTTACTTTGTGTGGACAAGCCCTTTGTTGGCCAGCTGCAGTACATAGTATTGCAGACAGTATGAGCTGTAGTTAGACCTAATAAAGGACATATCAACAGTAGTGACATTGTTGAAAAAATAAACCTGAACATCGACATATTCAAATTTGATATGTGATAAAGTTGTGCAACACAGAATCAAGCTGTACAACAAAATAAGAGGACAGTGTTTGTTCCATTCGTGGCCTACTGGGCGTTCTATCGAGTGTTCAGCCAATCAAATTTGACCATCAAAAACAGACGGTACCTGAGATGAACCAATGATCGCAAACGCAAGTTTCCATTATTTTCTGAAGAGAGACTGCATTTTACACAGGTCAGTCTCATCCCTTGAAGGAGCATAAAAGATTAATAAGCTCCTCACCTTTCTGGAAAGCATGGAAGTAACATCTAGCTCATTTGACTAATGTTATACATGTTTACTATACAATTAAAGTGTTTACCATAGGCGTTTGGTAAATGTTTTAAATGCAGTAAATATAGTTGTTTTTTTCAGTAGCATCTCAAACACCAGTTATTGTTTATCCCACGTCTTCTCAGAAAGCAAAGCTGGGCGACAATGTGACTATTGAACGACACATGACAAGTGAGAACATAAACTACATGGTATGGTACAACATCAGTGCTTCAGTACATTGCTAAATCTAAGTACCTGAGGGATGTGCTATTCTACAATAACTTTGATGATGGGTGATTCACTGTGATGGCTGGCAAAAATACATTTCACCTCAATATTTCTGCCACAAAGCAAGAGGACATTGGGACCTACTGTAACATAGACACAAGGAGTCAGGAAGCAGGTGCAGTTAGTGAGTTTAATGATAACGAACATGCCACTGCCTGTCACCAAGGGCGTACTCCAAGGCTCGATCCTAGGCCCCACACTCTTCTCAATTTACATCAACAACATAGCTCATGCAGTAGGAAGCTCTCTCATCCATGTATATGCAGATGATACAGTATTATACTCAGCTGGACCCTCTCCGGATATTGTGCTAAATGCTCAACAAAAAGATTTCTTAGTGTTCAACAAGCTTTCTCTGTCCTTAACCTTGTCTGAACACCTCCAAAACAAAGGTCATGTGGTTTGGTAAGGTGTGATTACTACCTCTCAGGGTTTAAAGCTTGAGGTAGTCACCTCATACAAGTACTTGGGAGTATGGCTAGACGGTACATTATTCTTCTCTCAGGCAGGCTAAAGTTAAATCTAGACTTGGTTTCCTCTATAGTAATCATTCCTTTTTCACCCCTGCTGCCAAACTAACCCTGATTCAGATGACATGCTAGATTACGGAGACATAATTTATAGATCGGCAGGTAAGGGTGCTCTCGAACCGCTAGATGTTCTTTACCATTCAGCCATCAGATTTGCCACCAATGCTCCTTATAGGACACATCACTGCACTCTATACTCCTCTGTAAACTGGTCATCTCTGTATATCCGTCGAAAGACCCACTGGTTGATGCTAATTTATAAAACCCTCTTCGGGCTCACTCCCCCCTATCTGAGATATCTACTGCAGCCCTCACCCTCCACATACAACACCCTTTTCTGCCAGTCACATTCTGTTAAAGGACCCAAAGCACACACATACCTGGGTCGCTCGTCTTTTCAGTTCGCTGCAGCTAGCGACTGGAACGAGCTGCAACAAACACTCAAACTGGACTGTTTTATCTCAATCTCTTCATTCAAAGACTCAATCAGGGACACTCTTACTGCGTTTTCCCCGTGATGTGCGTTTTGTCCTATTTTTATATTTGATTTATTTTTCATTTTTAATCCCAGCCCCTTTTTAATCGCAGGAGGCCTTTTGCTTTTTGGTAGGCTGTTATTGTAAATAAGAATTTCTTCTTAACTGACTTGCCCAGTTAAATAAAGGTTAAATAAAACAATTAGAATCAGCTGTAGAAGTTGCAAATCCCCCCAAATATTGTAACTCCTTTATGGTGGTTGGGACTGGCTATGACCTGACAGCATCCCATCTTCTTTTAATCCATCATGACTCCTTGTAGGCCGATCTGGTAACCCAAAAAGAAGACATCCTCCTGATGGAATTGGCACTTCTCCACTCTGACGTACAGGTGGTTGGCCAGGAGACATTCCAGGACTACTTGTTCATGAGTGTTGTGATTCTCCAAGGTAGATGTGTAGGCAAGGATGTCGTCAATATCCACAATCACCTGGAGTCCAAGCATGTCCCAGAAAACCTCATTGACGAATGCCTGGAACACTGACGGAGCATTGGCTAATCCAAAAGGCATCACCAAGTACTCGTAGTGACCAGACATCGTACTGAAAGCAGATCAAATTGTAGACACTCCGCAGGTCCAACTTGGCCAAAAGAAAACGGGCCCCGCAACCCTCCGTCTTTCTTGGTCACGAAGAAGGAGAGTGCCAAGGCAGGGGAGGTGGACGTGTGAATTAAACCCTGCTCGAGAGCCTCCTGGATGTACTCCTACACAGTCTTGGTTTCAGCCACCAACAGCGGGTAGATGCGGAGACGCAGAGCCTGCAAGCATGTCCATAGCACTGTCCCAGGGGCGTTAAGGAAGGAGACAGGTGGCGCGGGTCTTGGAAAAAAACCTCCCAAAGATCCTGGTATATCCCCGGGATGTTGGCTGAAGGGCAACCCTAGGACTCTCAAGTGACGTGGAACCACAGGGAAGGGAAAGCAGGTCTTCCGACATTCGGGTGCCCCTCTGCCCAAGAACACTAAGGTAACCTGCCTAAATGACTACCGTCCCATAGCACTCACGTCTGTGGTCATGAAGTGCTTTGAAAGGATGGTCATGGCTCACATCAACAGTATTATCCCAGAAACCTTAGACCCACTCCAATTTGCATACTGCCCCAACAGATCCACAGATTATGCAATCTCTATTGCACTCCACACTGCCCTTTCACATCTGGACAAAAAGGAACATCTATGTGAGAATGCTATTCATTGATGACATCTCGGTGTTCAACACCATAGTGCCCTCAAAGCTCATCACTAAGCTAAGAACCATGGGACTGAAAACCTCCCTCTGCAACTGGATCCTGGACTTCCTGACGGGCCGCCCCCAGGTGGTAAAGGTAGGTAACAACACATCCACCACGCTGATCCTCAACACAGGGGCCCCTCAGGGGTGTGTGCCCAGTCCCCTCCTGTACTCCCTGTTCAATCATGACTGCATGACCAGGCACGACACCAACAGCATCATTAAGTATGCTGATGACACAACAGTGCTAGGCCTGATCACCGACAATGATGAGACAGCCTACAGGGAGGAGGTCAGAGAACAGACCGTGTGGTGCAAGGACACAAACCTCTCCCTCAAAGTGATCAAGACAAAGGAGATGATTGTGGACTACAGGAAAAGGAGGAACGAGCACACCCCCATTCTCATTGATGGAGCAGGTTGAGCGCTTCATGTTCCTTGGCATCCACATCACAACAAACTAACATGGTCCAAGCACACCAAGACAGTCATGATGAGGGCACGACAAACCTATTTACCCTCAAGAGACTGAAAAGATTTGGCATGGGTCCTCAGATCCTGAAAAGGTTCTACAGCTGCACCATCGAGAGCATCCTGATGGGTTGCATCACTGCCTGGTATGGCAAGGCCCTACATGGGGTAGTGCATACAGCCCAGTACATCACTGGGGCCAACTTCCTGCCATCCAGGACCTCTATACCAGGCGGTGTCAGAGGAAGGCCCTAAAAATGGTCAAAGTCTCCAGCCTCCCTAGACATAGACTGTTCTCTTCGCTAGCGTGTGGCAAGCATTACTGGAGCACCAAGTCTATGTCCAAAATGCTTCTAAACAGCTTATACCCCCAAGCCAAAAGACTCCTGAACATCTAATCAAATGGCTACCCAGACTGTTTGCATTGCCTCCCCCTTTTTTACGCTGCTTCTACTCTGTTGTTATCAATGGGGCGGCAGGTAGCCTAGTGGTTAGTGTTGGGCTTGTTACCGAAGAGTTCCTAGATCAAATCCTCAAGCTGACAAGGTAAAAATCTGTTGTTCTCCCCTGAACAAGGCAGTTAACCCACTGTTCCTAGACCTTAATTGTGAATAAGAATTTGTTCTTAACTGCTTTGCCTAGTAAATCTATGCATATTCACTTTAATAACTCTACCTACATGTACATATTACCTCGACTAACCGGTGCCCCAGCACATTGACTCTGTACCGGTACCCTCTGTATACAGCCTCACCACTGTTATTTTACTGCCGCTCTTTAATTATTTGTTACTTTTATTTCTTCCTTTTTCATAATTTTCTTTAAACTGAGGGCTTGTAAGTAAGCACTTTACCGTAAGGTTGTATTCGGTGCATGTGATTTTGAAGTTTGCAGGGACATCGCATCCTGATTACATAATGCACATAGTATCATGCATAGAGTACATTCTATTGACTAACACTTTAGTTGTCTTAAACTATTTTTTAAGCTGTTTCCTGCATCACATCTCTCCGGCCCTAATTAGATGTTCCACTCAGTTTAACTCATCTCTAACCCCCAGTAATGACCATCAGTCCTCACCACACACGGTCTTCACACACCTCAGTGATTCAAAACCACAAACATCCATGTCACTAAGAGCACAACTCACTCTCTTCATAAGAAAAGCCTGAACTAAAAAATAGAATTCTTACCTGAGTATATTTTGAAGAGAGCTGATATTGTTGAAAAGATCATCTAATATCATATCATATCAAATTAAATTGTATTGGTCACATGCGCATATTTAGCATATGTTATTGCGGGTGTAGCGATATGCTTGTGTTCCTAGCTCCAACAGTGCAGTAGCATCTAACAATTCATAACAATACACAAATCTAAAAGTAAAAGAATTAATTAATTAATTTTAGGATGAGCAATGTCGGAGTGGCATTGAATAAAATACAGAAGGATAGAATACAGTAAATACATATGAGATGAGTAAAGCAGTATGTAAACATTATTTAAGTGACTAGTGATTCCATGTCTATGTATATAGGGAAGCAGTCTCTAAGGTGCAGCGTTGACTAACCGGGTGGCAGCTGGCTAGTGATGGCTATTTAAGTCTGATGGCCTTGAGATAGAAGCTGTTTTTCAGTCTCTCGGTCACAGCTTTGATGCACCTGTACTGACCTCGCCGTCTGGAAGATAGTGGGGTGAAAAGGCCGTGGCTCGGGTGGTTGATGTCCTTGGTGATCTTTTTGCCCTTCCTGTGACATCGGGTGCTGTAGGTGTCCTGGAGGGCAGGCAGTGTGCCCCCGGTGATGGGTTGGGAAGACCGCACCACCCTTAGGAGAACCCTGTGGTTGTGTGCGGTGCAGTTGCCATACTAGTCACTGATACAGCCCGACAGGATGCTCTCAGTTGATTGAGTTGGAGGTGTGTGTGGCCACGCAGTCATAGGTGAACAGGGAGTACAGGGGGCTGAGCATGCACCCTTGTGAGGCACCTGTGTTGAGGATCAGCGAAGTGGAGGTCTTTTTTCCTACCTTCACCACCTGGGGTCAGCCTGTCAGGAAGTCCAGGACCCAATTGCACAGGGCGGGGTTCAGACCCAGGGCCCCGAGCTTAATGATGAGCTTAAAGGGTACTATGGTGTTGAAGGCTGAGATATAGTCAATGAACAGCAT
The DNA here is from genome assembly GCF_018296145.1 of Oncorhynchus tshawytscha. Classification (NCBI taxonomy): domain Eukaryota; kingdom Metazoa; phylum Chordata; class Actinopteri; order Salmoniformes; family Salmonidae; genus Oncorhynchus; species Oncorhynchus tshawytscha. The sequence continues at coordinate 21,258,054 of NC_056438.1, forward strand.
TCTGACGAAGGCATTCCTCTTGTCTAGATGGGATAGGGCAGTATGCAGTGCGATGGTGATTGCATTGTCTGTGGATCTATTGGGGCGGTAAGCAAATTGCTGTGAGTCTAGGGTGTCAGGTAAGGTAGGGGTGATCTCATCCTTAACTAGACACTCAAAGCACTTAATGATGCCAGAAGTGGGTGCTACGGGGTGAAATTAATTTAGTTCAGTTACCTTTGCTTTGCAATGTAAACATTGTAACTGAGACGTTTTCACAAACAATACAAAATGTTAATATGCATATGTGCAGCTTGAAGTACTGCACTTCAATTATCTTTCAATAGGGTGCAGCAGTGTACAAGGAAGTCCCCATAACTGCCTGAACAGTAGAGTTGTCAGCAACTTTTAGAATTGTCAAAATGTTCAAATTGTTCACTAAGAATCATTGAAAATGTACTTTCCTGCGATAGATCATCTGTATTGTCATAATATCTGTCAACAAAGGCCCAACAAATACATTATGTTGCTGTTAACAATCTATAAAAATTTAATATACACCTTTAGTACATGGGAAAAACACACCTATATTTCAGCATCATAGAGTTACTTGCATCCATCAGTCTAGGTAGTCATCATCACTGGATCATTGCTACTAACATCAACTAAGTTATTATAAAGTGTAGCTTAGTTACCAGGAGGAGCCACACAATCATTCAAAATAACAATGGGTAGTAGATGGGTGATCTCTATATGACAAAGACAATGACTCATGTGTTTGTGTGTAATTTTCTATCGAGTTCCAGAGTATTTGAATAAGTATGGGAAACAACCTATTTATTCAAGAGTCTCCTCTGTAATGTGTTGTCCTCTTTTAGTTGTGTTGATAGCATGTCATTCACACCCACCCCCACACAGTGAACAAGTTAACAGGTACTCTGCAGTCTACTGTAAGCCCAAGAATATGCTTTGGTCAGGTGGGCCTGCCGGCTTTGTGCACACAGGACCCTCCTACCTGCTCTCTGTTTCTCTGTCTCTATGTGGTTTTCAGCAGGATGTCTTTGTGGTGTCACTGTTGTTCTCCCTATCTTTACTTGTAATTCATGTTGCCCCTGACAGTTTACAGCCACAGCAAAACAGTTATTTATTAAACTGACTCTAAAATATATTTATTTACCTGAAATCAGTTACACACCACAGAGAACTGCTGATGAACCCCATTTGAACTCTCTGAATGAACCGACTCATGTGTGATACATTTATTCTAGATTCATCGGCTCAGGGGGAGGGGCCAGTTTATGATGATGTTATGGGCAAACTTCCAGTACATTCTCAATCAGACAAGTCTTACAAGACTACTGCAGGATGCTCTGTCAGAAGGAGAGCAATAGAGGAGGATCCTCCCTCTGATAGATTGCTTCCTATGAGAACAGCACTAATCAGAGAATGAAACAGACTACTTAAAATGTGTCACATGCATTAGTTAATAAGCTAGGGTGTCATGTTCCATCTTCCAAGATGGCATAGCAGTTCAGACGTCTTTTGTCCTCGTCTTGTTGTGTCCCGTATATATATATATATATTTACAACTTTTTTCACATACATTTTTTTATTTTCCATAAACTCATCTTCAAAACACTCTCCTGCAACCCGCCTCACCAATTTATATTTATAAAAAAGTATTATTTACCTCAAATCTGTAATCCTCCAAGAAGCTAGCCAGAAACTCCAAGAAGCTAGCCAGAAACTAGCCATAAGCTAGCCAGGAGCTAGCCAGAAGCTAGCCAGAAGCTAATCCAGAAGCTAATCCAGAAGCTAATCAGAAGCTAGTTCAGAAGCTAGTTCAGAAGCCCAGTTACCTTCTTTACTGGCAAATCGTTAGTATTCAGCTAACCACGGTTTGTGGTCATCAGCTATCCTTTAGCTCGAAAATCTATCGCCAGTTTTGTACGGAGCGTGGCTCGGAACGGAACATACCGGACCAATTTGTCTGAGAGCTGCTCTGACAGCTGGTGCTTAAGTTAGTGAGGAAGATAAGAGTCTCCAGCTTCAGTGATTTTTGCAGTTCGTTCCAGTCATTGGCAGCAGAGAAATGGAATGAAAGGCAGCCAAAGGAAGAATTGGCTTTGGGGGTGACCAGTGAGATATACCTGCTGCAGCGTGTGCCACGGGTGGGTGCTGCTATGGTGACCAGTGAGCTGAAATAAGGCGGGGCTTTACCTAGCAGAGACTTGTAGATGACCTGGAGCCAGTGGGTTTGGCGGCAAGTATGAAGCGAGGGCCAGCCAACGAGAGCATACTGGTCGCAGTGGTGGGTAGTATATGGGGCTTTGGTGACAAACTGGTGATAAACTGCAACCAATTTGTTGAGTAGAGTGTTGGAGGCTATTTTGTAAATTACATCGCCAAAGTTGAGGATCGGTAGGATGGTCAGTTTTACGAGGGTAAGTTTGGGATCATGAGTGAAGGATGCTTTGTTGCGATATAGGATGCCGATTCTAGACTTAATTTTGGATTGGAGATGCTTAATGTGAGTCTGGAAGGAGAGTTTACAGTCTAACGAGACAACTAGGTATTTGTAGAAGTCAGAACCATCCAGAGTATTGATGCTACGGACAGGTGCGGGCAGCGATCGGTTGAATTTGCATGCATTTAGTTTTACTTGTATGTAAGAGCAATTGGAGGCCACGGAAGGAGACTTGTATGGCATTCAAGCTCGTCTGGAGGTTAGATAACCTCTTGAAGCTAGGGGCACTATTTTTATGTTTGGAAAAATAACGTTCCCAAAGTAAACGGCCTATTTCTCAGGACCAGATGCTAGAATATGTATATAATGACAGATTATGATAGAAAACACTCTAAAGTTTCCAAAACTGTCAAAATATTGTCTGTGAGTATAACAGAACTGATATTGCAGGCAAAACCCTGAGGAAAATCAAACCAGGAAGTGGCTGACTTTCGTGACCAATCTACTTGGATGCTGGCTGTTTGTGATATTTTGTCTACTGAGAGAGATGTTCTTACATAAACGCTTGTTATGCTTTCGCTAAAAAGCTTTATTGAAATCTGACACACCAGGTGGATTAACAACAAGCTAAACTGTGTTTTGCTATATTGCACTTGTGATTTCATGAAAATGAAATAGTTTTAGTAATTTCATTTGAATTTGGTGCTCTGCAATTCAACGGAAGTTGATGACAATTATCCTGCTAAAGGGATAGGTGCACCAAGAGGTGCTCCTAATTTAACAATTTGGCATACAAGTTTTTTAATCAGGCATATGAACGTTCACATATTCCAGGAGGAATTTCTGCAAAAAGAAACATTTTGATTATTTAAAAAAGTTTACGTTAAAATGGCTCTCCTCTGAAGTAGTGACGCGCAACATACCCCTAGTTTCCTGAAACGAGTAACATATACCCATGGTGCTCCACCCCTGTTCACCCTTATACTGTGGCATTCTGCAATAATATCGAATATCCCTACGATATGCAACTTTTCTTTTCCACGGCTGGTCATGCTTACCACCTGGCTACTCCTACCCTAGCCAGCATCTCAGCACCCCTTGCAGCAACTTACCCCCCACCCCCCCCACCCCGTCTTCAAAGGGGGAGACAACACTCTAGTCACTCTAGACCACTCAAGACAATCTAGACCACTCTAGACCACTCTAGACCTATATCTATCCTGCCCTGACATTTATGGAATCTTCAATGCCGAGTTAATAAACAGATCACCAACCATTTCGAATCCCACCGTACCTTCTCCACTATGCAATCTGATTTTAGAGCTGGTCATGGGTGCACCTCAGCCACGCTCAAGGTCCTAAACGATATCATAACCACCATCGACAAAAGACAGTACTGTGCATCCGTCTTCATCGACCTGGCCAAGGCTTTCGACTCTGTCAATCACCGCATTCTTATTGGCAGACTCAATGGCCTTGGTTTCTCAAATGATTGCCTCGCCTGGTTCACCAACTACTTCTCTGATGGAGTTTAGTGTGTCAAATCGGAGGGCCTGTTGTCCGGACCTCTGGCAGTCTCTATGGGGGTGCCACAGGGTTCAATTCTTTGGCTGACTATTTTCTCTGCATATAACAAAGATGTTGCTCTTCCTGCTGGTGATTCTCTGATCTACCTCTAAACAGACAACACCATTCTGTATACATCTGGCCCTTCTATAGACCTCCAAACAACCTTCAACGCCATACAACACTCCTTCTGTGGCCTCCAACTGCTTTTAAATGATAGTAAAACTAAGTGCATGTTCTTCAACCGATTGCTGCCCGCACCCTCCCGCACGACTAGCATTACTACGCTGGATTGTTCTGATCTAGAATATGTGGACAACTACAAATACCTAGGTGTCTGGTTAGACTGTAAACTCTCCTTCTAGAATGGGCTTCCTATTTCGCAACAAAGCCTCCTTCACTCATGCCGCCAAACATACCCTCGTAAAACTGACTATCCTACCGATCCTTGACTTCGGCGAAGTCATTTATAAAATAGCCCCCAACACTCTACTCAGCAAACTGGATGTAGTCTATCACAGTGCTATCTGTTTTATCACCAAGCCCCATATACTACCCACCAATGCTCTCGTTGGCTGGCCTTCACTACATATCCATCACCAAACCCACTGGCTCCAGGTCATATATGTCTTTGCTAGGTAAAGCCCCGCCTTATCTCACCTCACTGGTCACCAAAGCAACACCCACCTGTAGTATGCACTAGAAATGCCAGACCCTAGGAAGAAACCTAGAGAGGAACCAGTCTCTGAGGGATGGCCAGTCCTCTTCTGGCTGTGCCGGGTGGAGATTATAACAGAACATGGCCAAGATGTTCAAACATTCATAGATGACAAGCAGGGTCAGATAATAATAATCACAGTGGTTGTAGAGGGTGCAACATGATAGCACCTCAGGAGTAAATGTCAGTTGGCAATTCATAGCTGATCATTCAGAGTTATAGACAGCGGGTGCGGAAGAGAGAGAGTCCAAAACAGCAGAGAGAGCGAGAGAGAGCGATAGAGAGAGAGAGAGAGAGAGAGTGAGAGAGAGAGAACTTAAATTCACACAGGACACTGGATGAGACAGGAGTAATACTCCAGATGTAGCAGACTGACCCTAGCGCCCCGAATCTATTGCAGCATAAATACTGGAGGCTGAGACAGGAGCAGTATCATCCTGATTCCTCCTGACACCCTCATGAAATTCTACCTGTAGGACAATTCTGAAACTCTGAACTGTACAAGATACACGTAAAGACCACAGTCATGCCTGAGTGAGGCGTAAACAAATATTATGCAGTCCAATTCGACCAATCACCTGTAACTTCATTGTTGAAGTTTTGTCTACATGGGTGGACTCTTTCCACTCAAGACCCAAGTTGTGAAGAGCTGACAACTTTAAAGATGATCGCACTGTGTCTGATATTTCCACTTCTCGTAGAGATGGGTAAGTCAATATTTTACATTTCTCTGCTTATGTGATGTCCAAACTTGATTTGGAGACACAAGGTATCCAATTATTGTTCTACAGACATTTTGACAATCCAAAGTTGTAATTGATATACGTAACAGCTAATATATAATAATGTTCTCTAGTTCATGGACTAGCTCGGACTGAGTCCTCATCCATCAGTCAGAAGAATGGTCTCATGTCAGCCAACGTTGGAGATACAGTGGTTTTGCTCTGCTTCAACAAAGGCGACGTGGGAATAATGTTCTCCTGGTACAAGCAAAGTTTTGGAAATATTCCTCAGCTCATCTCGACCATCTATAAGTATGACAGGAATGCAACATTTTACCATGAGTTTAAGGATAACCCCTCGCTTCTCAGTAGAAGGTGGCCAAGGAAAAAATCACCTAATGATAGCAGATGTGGAACTCTCTGATACAGGCACATACTATTGTGGAAGTGCTTTTGGAAACAATGTGGAGTTTGGACAAGGAGTCATTCTCATCACAAAAGGTAAAGAGAAAGTTATTATTATGATGATTTGTTTTGTAAATCTGAATTTACTTGTATACAGTGTAAATATGATGCATTCACTGAATAAGATGCGATCCTCATTGAATCAATTTTGATTCATAACACTTGCCATAGGGATACGCTAGAGAGATTAAATGTGTTTATTGACCTTCTTGTCAGGTTCCGAGTCCAGAAATATGCCTGTTATACATCAGTCTGTGTCTGAGTCAGTCCAGCCAGGAGATTCTGTGACTCTGAACTGTACAATACACACTGAGACCTGTGCAGGAGAACACAGTGTCTATTGGTTCAGACATGGCTCAGGAGAATCCCCTCCAGGAATCATTTACACCCATGGAGACAGGAGTGATCAGTGTGAGAAGAGCCCTGAGGCTGGGTCTCCTACACAGAGTTGTGTCTACAACCTCCCCAAGAGGAACCTCAGCCTTTCTGATGCTGGGACTTACTACTGTGCTGTGGCCTCATGTGGGGAGATACTGTTTGGGAACGGGACCAAGCTGGATGTTGTCCGTAAGTGTTACTTCTGATATTCTTTCATGGTGCTGTGAAGAAACTCAATGTCTGGTGGAGCAAAATGTCCTGAATCTCCTCTATCACTGTCTGAATTTCTACAGATGGTTGTAAGGAGGACCGTATTCTCTTGGTGTACTGTCTGGGTGCAGCGTTGGGTCTGTGTTTCATCATCATCATTGTCCTTGGTTGTGTTTTGTATAAGATCAGCAGGGGAGAATGTGAACAGTGCAGAGGTAAGTCTTATCAATGTGCACAATATGCTGAAACTGTTGGTACAGGGAACATGTTTTTGATCATAAAACTTGACTAATTAATTGTTTGATTATAATTATGATGTTGATGATGATGTTGTTGTTGTTGTTGATGATGATGATGTTGTTGTTATTGTTGTTGTTGATGATGATGATATTGTTATTGATGATGATGATGATGATGATGATGTTGTTGTTGTTGTTGTTGATGATGATGATGATGTTGTTGTTGTTATTGTTGTTGTTGATGATGATGATATTGTTATTGATGATGATGATCATGATGATGTTGTTGTTGTTTTTGTTGATGATGATGTTGTTGTTGTTATTGTTGTTGTTGATGATGATGATATTGTTATTGATGATGATGATGATGATGTTGTTGTTGTTGATGATGATGATGATGTTGTTGTTGTTGTTATTGTTGTTGTTGATGATGATGATAATGTTTGATTAAAAGGGGCGCCCCCTCAGCCAAGTACTCCGGAGGTCCCCAGTCATAACCAGGTACACAGACCTTGCATTTGTTGAGCTGTCGCTGAATACATTTTTTTTTCCATTCAATCAAAATATGAAAATTTACACTTTCAATTTTTGCTTCGCCATTAATGTTTTAGTCGAATACCAAATATGTTGATTTTATTGTTGTTATTCCTCTCAGGATCAAGATGTTGACACACTCCATTACGCAACTCTGAAAGTCATCCATAAGAAAGTGAAGGCCGGGAGACAGAGGAGCGCCATGGAGAGAGACACTGTTTACTCTGGAGTGAGACGCCAAAACATGGACTGAAATGTAGACTTTTGCTCTTTAATAACTTGCATTGATGTTATGTGTTTCCCACTGTATATAGCTTAATATATCAGGGAAGTTGTCATTTTCATTTCATTGTCTTAAAAGAAAACATGGACTGAAATGTCAGCGTTGCCTCTTTATTAACTTGAATTGCTTGTATGTGTTTCTCACTGTAGAAAACTTTATATATTAGTGAAGTGTCTGTCAATGCCTTGTATTCTGTCAAATTCCTTTTTACATTGGTAATGTTGTGCAGATTAAATAAAATACTAAACTGCTGTCATACAGAGGTATTGTGTGATTTTATCTCAGATTTTTCCCTTGCTCTTAAATTTCTACAGCGGTTTCACTGGTGGCTTTGCAGGGAAGAACAATAACACCACAACTGATTTTGGGCAACAACATCAGAGTAGATTGAGGTTTATGCTCAATGTAACATTAGCTCATCCTGATGACAAGATGTGCATATATGCATGCATGGAATCCATTCTATTGACTAACTATTTCAGTCATCTCTCCTTTGTAAGCTGTATCCTGTATCACATCTCTCTGTGGTGTTCTGAATGCCCCTAAATAGATTTTCCACTCATGTAAACTCATCTCTAACCCCCAGCAATGACTGTCAGCCCTCATCACATGCTCTCTACACACACCTCAGTGCATCAAAACCACAACACACCAATGTCACTGAGGGCCCATTTCAGACTTAGGCAATAAATCAAATCAAATCAAATCAAATCAAATTTTATTTGTCACTTACACATGGTTAGCAGATGTTAATGCGAGTGTAGCGAAATGCTTGTGCTTCTAGTTCCGACAATGCAGTAATAATCCAACAAGTAATCTAACTAACAATTCCAAAAAAAACACTACTGTCTTATACACAGTGTAAGGGGATAAAGAATATGTACATAAAGATATATGAATGAGTGATGGTACAGAACAGCTTAGGCAAGATACAGTAGATGGTATTGAGTACAGTATATACATATGAGATGAGTATGTAAACAAAGTGGCATAGTTAAAGTGGCTAGTGATACATGTATTACATAAGGATGCAGTAGATGATATAGAGTACAGTATATACGTATACATATGAGATGAGTAATGTAGGGTGTGTAAACATTATTTTAGGTAGCATTGTTTAAAGTGGCTAGTGTGATATATTTTAAAGTGGCATCATTTCAGCCAGTGGTCAAGTCTTCCCATTATTAAAGTGGCTGGAGTTGTTGTTGTCCTTGATGATCTTTATGGCCTTCCTGTAACATCGGGTGGTGTAGGTGTCCTGGAGGGCAGGTAGTTTGCCCCCGGTGATGCGTTGTGCAGACCTCACTACCCTCTGGAGAGCCTTACGGTTGTGGGCGGAGCAGTTGCCATACCAGGCGGTGATACAGCCCGCCAGGATGCTCTCGATTGTGCATCTGTAGAAGTTTGTGAGTGCTTTTGGTGACAAGCTGAATTTCTTCAGCCTCCTGAGGTTGAAGAGGCGCTGCTGCGCCTTCTTCACGATGCTGTCTGTGTGAGTGGACCAATTCAGTTTGTCTGTGATGTGTATGTCGAGGAACTTAAAACTTACTACCCTCTCCACTACTGTTCCATCGATGTGGATAGGGGGGTGTTCCCTCTGCTGTTTCCTGAAGTCCACAATCATCTCCTTAGTTTTGTTGACGTTGAGTGTGAGGTTATTTTCCTGACACCACACTCCGAGGGCCCTCATCTCCTCCCTGTAGGCCGTCTCGTCGTTGTTGGTAATCAAGCCTACCACTGTTGTGTCGTCCGCAAACTTGATGATTGAGTTGGAGGCGTGCGTGGCCACGCAGTCGTGGGTGAACAGGGAGTACAGGAGAGGGCTCAGAACGCACCCTTGTGGGGCCCCAGTGTTGAGGATCAGCGGGGTGGAGATGTTGTTGCCTACCCTCACCACCTGGGGGCGGCCCGTCAGGATGTCCAGTACCCAGTTGCACAGGGCGGGGTCGAGACCCAGGGTCTCGAGCTTGATGACGAGCTTGGAGGGTACTATGGTGTTGAATGCCGAGCTGTAGTCGATGAACAGCATTCTCACATAGGTATTCCTCTTGTCCAGATGGGTTAGGGCAGTGTGCAGTGTGGTTGAGATTGCATCATCTTTGGACCTATTTGGGCGGTAAGCAAATTGGAGTGGGTCTAGGGTGTCAGGTAGGGTGGAGGTGATATGGTCCGCCCTTCCTACGCACTCCTTTCCTACACACTTCTCAGTAGTTGCTATTCAGACTTACTTTATGCAGGTGTGTAACGGGCTTTGCAGGCGTGGTTCCCTTGCGTGCTCTGAATAAATTAAATTCAACCGCTGAAAACCCTCCCACTTACTGACCAGCTGATTTTCTAATGGAGTTTTCATTCAATCAGGCATTAAGTACTTTTTTTTTTTTACTATCCCTACATTTGGTGTACCTTTAATTAGAATTTCTCGCCAGTCTCACTAGAATATATAGAGGGAACTGTTCCTAATAATAGGTTGTAACGCGATACAAATTGTAAAAGATACAGTGAACAATTTGGGCATATAATTAAAACATTAAAGAATTATAGTTATCAGGCCAGAATTTCACTGTGGAAAAGGTGATATGTTGATATGCTTCAGTTTGCTGCTATGTGACTGGTTTCATATTTGTCTCAAGCGATCATAAGGTAAAATAGATATAAAACAATTGTAATGTATATTTACAATCCCTTCATCCCAAAATATTACAAATTTATCTTGCTCTTATCAACAGCCTTTATCAATTTGTAAATGACAGTGCATGGAAAACTGTATTTCTATCAGAAAAAAGAATGTAGTTGTTGTTCCACTTGGAACTGAGGTTGCTGGACCTTTATAAAACTTTTCATTGTGCATAAAGTTGGTCATATTATGAGGTCAGAATATGGCGTGTCTGTAGACACACCTTCATTTCTTTGAACTCCACACAAAACGAATAGTGCATTAATAGCATGCTATTCTCAAGCTTAAATTCAAAGTCAGAATACGCTTAGAGAGAAAGGTGCATAAAAGGAAATGATGTTCCATTCACACGATCTTAGGTTGGGTCGGAATCGGCCCCTAAGATCACAACTCTCTTTTACTGAGAAAAGACTGAAATAAAAACAAACTTCTTATCTGAGTACATTTTCAACATATTTTGTATTGTTGAGAGACTGGTTTCAAATATGACAATGTGCACATTGTGACTGAGCAGTTTTAACAAAACTGCACGTAACCTTGCGGTTAAATGCGTTGAGCGTTGGGCCAGTTACCAAGCCAACTATTTGAAAACATCTGTTGATGTGCCCTTGAAGACCTAATTTCTCCTGTAAGTCGTTCTGAATAATAGCGTCTGCTAAATTACTCAAATGTAAAATGTTAACTATTGACAAAATGTGAATATATAAGTCCACCTTGCAGGACTGCAATTCAAATATCTTTCAATAGGGGGCAGCAGTGCATATACAAGTCCCTGTCACTGTTTTACCAGTAGATTCGCAGCAACTTTAAGAAGTTGTCAAAAGGTTCAAATTGTTCACTAATTTGATGAAGTATCTTTGAAAACTTGCTTTCCTGTGATGGTTCATGTGCATAGTCGAAATAGCTGTCAAACAAATGCAAATGACCAACAAAGATGTATGTTAGACTCTATAACATGGGTGATATAGTTATTACATTCTTATTACACATCTATAACATGTTATAAACCCAATTCAGCATCATAAAGTCACATGCATCAAACAGCATAGGGTGTCATCATCACTAGATTATTACTACTAACATCAGCTAATTCATTAAAAGTTTAGTAACTAGGAGTCACAAATACTCAAAATAAAATTGGTAGCAGAATGATCTGTATATGACAAAGATAATTACTTGTGTTGACGTGTACATTTGTATTGAGTTCCAGGGAGTAGTTGAATAAGAATGGGAGACAATCTATTTAATCACGGCATCTCTCCTCTGTAATGTGTTGTCCTCTTTTAGTAGTGTTGATAGCTTGTCACTTACAACCACCCCAACACAGTGAACAAGTTCAGAGGCACTCTGCGGTCTTCTTTTAGCACAAAAAAGGTCGTATCTATGCTTTGGTCAGGTGGGCCTGCTGGCTTTGTGCACACAGGGCCCTACTACCTGCTCTCTGTGTCTCTGATTCTCTATGTGGTTTTCAGCAGGATGTCTTTGTGGTGTCACTGTTGTTCTCATAATCTCCTCCGCTTCACTTCTCACAATTTTTACACAATCTTTGCCAAAGACCGCTTGCAGCCATAGCAAATGAACTCTTTATAAACTAACCCTGATATATATATACAGTATTTAGTTATCTTATATCAGTTACAAACCTACAAACCACAAAGAACTGCTGATTAACCCTATTTGAACTCTCTGAGGTAACAGTCTCATGTGTGATACCATCTATTCTAGATCTATGGACAAAGGGGAGGGGACAGTTTATGATGATGTCATCTGAGAACTTTCAGTATATTCACAATCAGACAATCGTTATAAGACTACTGCAGGATGCTCTGTCAGAAGGAGACCAATAGAGGAGAATCCTCATTCTGATAGATGTATCAAATCAAATCAAATCAATCAAATCAAATCAAATTTTAAAACACTAAACAGAGAGTGAAACAGACTAGATGAAGTGTGTCATGTAATGGTTGGCTGGTTGACTCGTTGACTGGTGTCCAATCAGACATGCACTCTTGGGTGTTACACATTAGTCAGTGCATGTCTCTGTGAAGGATATAGAGGGAAGGATACTGACATACAATAGACTTGTTTCATTCTGTTGGTGTTTTCCCATATGCTCTCTGCTACCCCCCTTCACCTTTATACTGTACATGGCAAGACATGTTCTAGACACAACAGACCATCTATGGGTCACCTGGAGTACTATAACTGTCTTAATAAATTGACCAGCTGGACCAAAAACTATTTATTTTCTTTCAAAAACTTTAGTTACAAAATACTGTACACTTATAAGGGACACAGTTGAGTGGCACATAAAAAAGGGCAAAAAATGTAGCCATCCATATGTAAAAGGGCATTGACAACCAACAAAGGTCTGAAATTAATATACCATGATATAATTCCACATCTGGTAATATTATGTCATGTTGGAGGCCTAAGATGAAAACCAAGAGACAAAATTGGAGATTGTATATGCTGTGGGGGAGAAACTTAACTTGGGCTTGGGCTAGGCTGGGTTGGGATGGGCTCAGTACCAGGCACTAGAGAGGGGAATAGGATCCTTTACTGTTTGTCCAAACGTCAAAAGAAAACTGGTCTTAATAAATGTAATTTCCCAGATAAATAAGCAGATTATCAAGCCACAATTTTGTCGGCTTGATCTAATAACTCTGACTTGATTGTCTCCTTTAAAAGTCTGTCTGGGCTTCTCAAACTATGATAAATACACTTGCTAAACAGTAGCTTTTATTCCTGTTCAGACAGCCAATAAAGTCTCTCCGTTCAGTGTTCCCTCCTACTGTATGACGGCTACATGTAAAGTGTCATCATAAAAGAGGTTTCCTGTTGTCAAACCTTCACACGATACAATGCAGAAAGGTTTGACATTACAATGAAGATCAGACATTGGTCAATGTTTTTGTTTTACACCAACTTCAGTAAGTACAAATTTTGAATGTGGATGCTTTTTCAAAAAATGTCATGCCATAGTCTTATGAATCCATTTAAATGACTACTAGTATGCATATGAAAAGTATAATGAGATGTACTGTCTCCATAATGGGTAGAAATTATTTTTGATCAGATCTTTTACAGTTTGTGCATTGTCTAAGGACATTATTCAACCCTGGGATTTGTTCTGGGATGGGAGGTAGTGTGACTATCCCTTGCTTTTTGGTTCATCTGATATGGTGACCTACACTACATGGCCAAAAGTATCTGGTCACGTGCTCGTCGAATATCTCATTCCTAAATCATAGGTATTAATATGGAGTTGGTCCCCCTTTTCCTGCAATAACAGCCTCCAATCTTCTAGGAAGGTGTTCCACTAGATGTTGTAACATTACTGTGGGGACTTGCTTCCAATCAGCCACAAGAAAATGATTGAGGTCAGGTCACTGATGTTGGACGATTAGGCCTGGCTCGCAGTCCGAGTTCCAATTCAACCCAAAGGTGTTCGATGGGATTGAGGTCAGGGCACTGTGCAAGTCAGTCAAGTTCTTCCACAACAATCTCGACAAACCATTTCTTTATGGACCTCGCTTTGTGCACAGGGGCATTGTTATGCTGAAACAGGAAAGAGCCTTCCCCAAACTCTTTCCACAAAGCCCCGAATCAGATTTGTCCGTCAGACTGCCAGATGGTGAAGCAAGATTCAACACTCCAGAGAACACGTTTCCACTGCTCCAGAGTCCAATGGCATGGAGCTTTACACCACTCCAGATGACGTTTAGCATTGCGCATGGTGATCTTAGGCTTGTGTCACAAACCGGCTCAAAGCCTGTAACAAAAGGGAGACAACGTAGAGATAAGGAGTAACAAAATATATATTTATTGAAAAAAGTACACTAAGTACAATATACAATGGTGTGTGTAATCAGTAATCAGTAGTGTAAGTGAGTGTTTTGCATGCATGAATGTGATAATGCAGGGTGTTGAAAGGTGCCAAAGCAAACAACCAAAAGGCCACCAAGATACACAACAAAATCTGTAAAGGTGTCTGCATGGAGAGAGTCTCCTCCATGAATGGGGAAGTGGTTTATTTATCCTGGGACACACCGAGCCCAGGTGTTTCCCGTGTAGCTGACGACCCTCCCAACTCCGCCCACCGGCATCCTAATAAGGAAACAAGAACAAAGAGAGAATATGGCAGACAGAGTGGGAGGCTCCAGACGAACAGACGTTGTGCTGATGCTGATTCCAGAGGCTGTTTGGAACTCTGTACTTGCAATAGAAGACATCCTATTTTTACGTGCAACGCATTTCAGCCCTCGGCGGTCCTGTTCTGTGAGCTTGTGTGGCCTACCACTTTGCGGCTGGGCCGTTGTTGCTGCTAGAAGTTTCCACTTCACAATAACAGCACTTTGAGCAGTTGACCAGGGCAGCTTTAGCAGGGCAGACATTTGACTTTAAGAATAAAATGACAGACGTAGTATGTTTCAAGTGTTTTCAATGTTTTATAATTCATCATTTAGCGGAGACGCCTCAGCAGAGAAATTATGGGAATCCTCATGCCAACACATCAGACCAACAGGTCAGCAGGATTGCTGTATCAAGAATGAGACTTTTTAAGAGTATTAAAGCAAAATATTACAGCATTACATTTGACCCAGAGTCTTAATTGAGTGAGTCTGTGTTTCATCCTCATACTGTAACTACAGGATGGGAATGATGCCATAAACTATGCTGCCCTGAAGTTCACTGACAAGAATAGTACCAGGCCAGGAGACAGAGGAGAGAATGGAGAGAACAGAGAGAGGAAGAAACCATCTACTCAGGTGTGAGTCATCAAGACAGGGTGTAACAGAGTTGGGTCATCCAATCAGCATCATTCTAAGTTAAGCCCCACCCCTCCTCTGAACTCCAATTTGATCTTGACATTGTCCTTGTGACCTGGCTATTTTGTACACTTCTGATTTACTGTAGGATGTCATTGCAGGGGCCTAATTTTGCTGAATATATACAGTACCAGTCAAACGTTTGGACACAACTACTCATTCAATGGTTTTTCTTTATTTTTACTATTTTCTAAATTGTAGAATAATAATGAAGACATCAAAACCAGTTCTAACCAAAAGAATGTTAAACAAATAAAAATATATTTTATATTTGAGATTCTTCAAAGTAGACACCCAGTATCTCTACCGCTGCTGTCTCTAGAGAGTTGAAAACAGCAGGTCTGGGACAGGTAGCACGTTCAGTGAACAGGTCAGGGTCCCATAGCCACAGGCAGAGCAGTTGAAACTGGAGCAGCAGCACAACCAGGTGGACTGGGGACAGCAAGGAGTCATCAGGCCAGTTAGTCCTGCTACAGAGAGAAAAGAAAGAAAGAAAGAAAGAAAGAAAGAGAGGAAGAAAGAGAGGAAGAAAGAGAGAAAGAGAGAGAAAAAGAGAGAGAGAATTAGAGAGAGCATGCTTAAATTCACACAGGACACAAGATAAGACAGGGAGAAATACTCCAAATATTACAGACTGACCCTAGCCACCTGACACATAAACTATTGCAGCATAAATACTGGAGGCTGAGACAGGAGGGGTTGGGAGACACTGTGGCCCCGTCCGACGATACCCCCGGACAGGGTCAAACAGGACATATGTACCAGTAGTCTCAGCCACCGACCCAAATGATAAAAAAATACAAACCATTAACTCTGACTTTATAGTATTTTAAGACATACAGTGCATTCGGGAAGTATTCAGACCCCTTGACTTTTTCCACATTTTGTTACATTACATTCTTATTAAAAATGTATTTTAATAAACATTTTCCTCATCAATCTAAACACAATACCCCATAATGACAAAGTGAAAACCGGTTTTGGGATTTTTTGGAAATTTCTTACAAATAAAAAACTGTGATACATTATTTACATAGGTATTCAGACCCTTTGCCATGAGACTTGAAATTGAGCTCAGGTCCATCCTTTCATTGAGATGTTTCTACCACAGTCCACCTGTGGTAAATGCAATTGATTGGGCATGATTTGGAAAGGCACACACCTGTCTATAAAAAGGTCCCACAGTTGACAGTGCAGAGCAAAAATCGAAGGAATTGTCGAAGGTCGAAGGAATTGTCCGTAGAGCTACGAGATTGTGTCGAGGAACAGATCTGGGGAAGGGTACCAAAATATTTCTGCAGCATTGAAGGTCCCCAAGAACACAGTGGCCTCCATCAGTATTAAATGGAAAATGTTTGGAACCCCCAAGACTCTTCCTAGAGCTGGGCAATCGGGGGAGAAGGGCCTTGGTCAGGGAGGTTGTCACTCAACCCGATGGTCACTTTGACAGAGCTCCATAGTTCGTCTGTGGAGATGGGAGAACCTTCCAGAAGGACAACCATCTCTGCAGCACTCTACCCATTAGGCCTTTATCGTAGAGTGGCCAGACGGAAGCCACTCCCCAGTAAAATGCATGACAGCCCGCTTGGTTTGCCAAGAGACACCGAAAGGACTCTGACCATGAGAAACAAGATTCTCTGGTCTGATGAAACCAAGATTGTCTTAACAAGAGATGGTCACGGTTGTTTTATACAGGTATCCTTGATTTAGTTGTGTACTGTTAGCTAGCTAGCTAACGTTATCTGGCTGGATTCCTAGCATTGGAAGTTTAAGACCATGTTTAACCATTGTTCTCTCTCTTACCTCTGGTCTTAGATGTTCATGGTTGTTTTATACAGGTATCCTTGATTCAGTTGGCGTGGGCTACGGCCAAACAGTTGCCTGTGTTGAGTTGGGTTAATACACCAGGAATTGGTGAACTCAACGCTCTGTCTGGACAATTGTTAATTTATGATCTAGCCGGGTCATTACAGTACGTTGTTACTTATTCTGATGTTACGTTAGTTCACAACTGCATTTACTATTTTTGCAGTCAGGATCCAGCAAGTCTATTTGACAGCAGTCTGTGTCTGAGTCAGTCCAGTGAGGAGACTCTGTGAATCTGAACTGTACAATACACACTGAGACCTGTCCAGGAGAATGGAAATCCTGAATGAGAGATCACTAAAGACTACTGTATTGTGTTTGCTGTGTTTTTTCCATATACTGTATGTTTTTGGTGAGGTGAAGTGACTGTATGGTAATAGAAGCCCTAGTGGATGACAGTGTCATATCATACATGTTCCAAATGTGACTCACCACCTGGATTCGGTTTTAGGATTCGGTTTTATGTAGCAAAATGTGAAATGGTGTTTTTTACATTGGATAAGAGTAGATACTCAGAGCTACAAAATGGTATATCATACACTGCATTTGAGGAACAATGGGAAAGTAATTATTCTTTGAAAGTTGATCAACTTGTAAATTCACTTTTGAGAAAATCGCCTTTGAATGTTTTCATATCTAGTGAAGAGCTCTTTTTTGTCTACATCCAATCAGCATCGTTCACACTCTCTTAAGCTTTAGTCCCACCCATCTCGTTTTGCTCTTGGAGCGCACACTTGACACTCTGGCCGATGATTTGTTTAGTTTTGGATGACATGAAAACAGCCTAACCAGCTCTGCTGGCAACAATTTCATTACGCTTTTTTGCAGATGTTTACTGACACCGGCCATATACAACGGGTGTTGTAGACACTTCACGTAACGTTAGCTAACGAGACAGCCAGCTAACGTTAGCTAGTTAAACAACAATGAACAAAGTGCAAACATGGCCTAACTTTAGTCTCTAACTAGAAAAGCAAACAGCTCTGGGAAATGAATAATAACGTTTGCTACACAGAGCTGTGTCTACAACCTACCTAAGAGGAACTTCAGACTCTCTGATGCAGGGACTTACTACTGTGCTGTGGCCTCATGTTATACAGTGATACTGTTTGAAAACTTTTCTCAAGGCACACCTGTTAATTGAAATGCATTCCAGGTGACTACCTCATGAAGCTGGTTGAGAGAATGCCAAGAGTGTGCAAAGCTGTCATCAAGGCAAAGGGTGGCTACTTTGAAGAATATAAAATATAAGATATATTTAGATTTATTTAACACTGTTTTGGTTACTACATGAATACATATGTGTTATTTCATAGTTTTGATGTAGAAAATGTAGAAAATAATAAAAAATAAAGAAAAACCCTTGAATGAGTAGGTGTGTCAAAACCTTTGACTGGTACCGTTTATTTAAGGGATAATGAACGAGGGGCTATGGGTTCAGTGGAAAATAATGAATGACGTGGAAGGTGTGGTCCACAATGTGCTAGCTCATAGATAATATATATAATATATATCTATATATACATACATACATACAGTGGGGAGAACAAGTATTTGATACACTGCCTATTTTGCAGGTTTTCCTACTTACAAAGCATGTAGAGGTCTGTAATTTTTATCATAGGTACACTTCAACTGTGAGAGACGGAATCTAAAAATCAAAAATCCAGAAAATCACATTGTATGATTTTTAAGTAATTAATTTGCATTTTATTGCAAAGTGTCCTTCCTGAATTGACTGGAATTTAAATGGAATTGACCCCAACCTTGACTGTAAGGTAACTGAAATTGTCCTCTACCTTAGCACAACTCCCATACTGTAACGCCTATGCAAATAAGAATGCAAATGTATTATTTTATGTCTAAATCTTAGCAAAAAGTGAGCCCTTTATCTCTAAACGGTTTACACTGTGGGCAGATATTTCCCTCTCCAACTATGTACTCTGTCCTGTTAGTTCCAGACATGTCCATGCATCTGAATGTATCTCAGCCTGTGAGGACAGAACCAGTGACCCTGGGGGGTTCTGTGAACCTTGAATGTTTCTCCACATTAGACTCAGTGTTATCCTGGTAATGGCTGAAACACACCCAAGGACATGGTCTTTTACCCATTGTAACAACCTACAATTAAAAAGTGCAATTTCATGTTGCAAAGGATGAAATAAACTTTAATCTGAAGCTTTACCCTCACTGATGTTGGATTGTATCATTGTGGAATATTCTGGTATAATGAATGCTATTTTGGAAATGGTGCACATCTCATGATTCAAGGTCAGTATAGAAATGGGAAAAGATTGCAAGACAGTAAAAACATTGAGTATAAATATTCCGATTTTTTTTCCCACTAAGAATTTTTAAATGTTGCATGGTTCTTTTTAGCCAATGAATCTACTCAAGTGAAAGGAACCAAGTCTGACAATGAAGATAAGACATATGAAGAGCTGATCTCTGAAAAATGTCTGTACATGTTATCTTATCCTCACACGGGGCACCAAATGTAGGTACAGTGTTATAAATTATGTGTTTGTGTTTTTCTGGTCAGCAACATTAAGAAATCCCTTATTATATGTATATATTGTTCACCTTCTCAAGAGAAAAAAAAAACAGAATTGCTGAGCTACATTACATTGTTGCTATCATTATTATCCTGATAGTAACAAACATTCTCCTGACAATCTTGTGGAGGAGAGTTCTGCAAGAATTGAAATAGTGTGTTAAAGTGTATCTTTGTCATGCCTTATACAAAATATATGATGAATAAATGTATATTATATAATGTATTAATGGCAAACAATAATACACAAAAAGTATATGTTTTGTTATTTAATCTAGGGGTGACCAAGGACATTTCACCCTCAGTCCAAGTGAGTAATTTTGCATGACATATTTTGCATGATGTTAAATTGCTTCACATTCTCATGCTTCTTGTAGGTAGATGGAGTAATTTAGTAATTGTGGAGGAAGTATGTATCTCTCTCTTTATTTTAGAATCTGAACGTGGACAGAGAGAACTATGCTGCACTGAGCTTCTCAATAAACAGATCTGAGTGTGGAAGAGGGAGAGGGCAGTGTGGAGATGTTTGTTTATGCTCCAATACAGCAACAGCTGTGAAATAGTGTTGTTTGAATATATTAACATTCCATAATGTATGTCATGTGTAATTTTGCCAGAATTGAATATTTTTTAAACGTTATTTCAATAAAGACGCATTAATTTTTCTAATGTATAATTGCACTCGCTGGTGAAGGCTATGTTTAAACATGGCTGAGTAAAAATGCCATCAAAATAAAAGTAAATAAAACATACCTATCTCTCCAAGAAGAAAAAATGCTTACAATTGTGCAAACATCCTAATAGCTGTCATCTTCTTCAAAACCTGTGTCTTGAGTGGAAACGTTTACCTCTATAGAACAACAGTTCTAAAATGAGGTTATTTAGTTTTCTGTTTTCAAATGTAGCTCTATGTTTTCAAATGTAATGAAAGGTCAGAATTTCACTTTTTGGATGAAAATTTTCGTTTAACAAAAGCCTGGCCTTTTATGGGACAAAAATTATCATCTTCACAACCCACTCCCCTTTACAACTCACTCCCCACTCCCCTTTAAGGACTGGGGATTGCTCAAGGCCTTCTAAGTCTTCACAGAAGGCACAAGGACTTATAAAGTATTCTGATTATATTATTTTTTCAATGACATTCTGATATAATTTTTTCAGTTTGCGTTTAAAACGAAAAGGTTCAAACTGAGGAGAAAAAATATCCATCCAAGATTTCTCTTTGGTTGTCTCTGGGGAGAAATGTAGCAAGATAGCTCAACATTGGCTATGCCATCAGAAGCTCGATAGAAGGCACCTGCTATTCAACCATATTAAGCAGAATTTTGAAGTGACAGTAGAATAAACCAATCACATTTTGACATGTAATGAGTGGGACCATTTTTACAAAAACGCATGGAAACTTCCACCATTCTTTAACCTGTCTAGGACTGGCCCCCACAACAGCCAGTGAAAGTGCAGGGTGCCAAATTCAAAACAACAAAAATGTCATAATTAAAGTTCCTCAAACATACAGGTATTTTACACCATTTTAAAGATAAAATCCTCGTTAATCCAGCCACAGTGTCTGATTTCAAAAAGGATTTACAGCGAAAGCACCACAAACGATTATGTTAGGTCACCACCGTGCCACAGAAAAACACAGCCATTTTCCAGCCAAAGAGAGGAGTCACAAAAAGCAGAAATAGAGATAAAATTAATCACTAACCTTTGATGATCTTCATCAGATGACACTCATAGGACTTCATGTTACACAATACATGTATGTTTTGTTTGATAAAGTTCACATTTATATTGAAAAATCTGAGTTTACATTGGCGCGTTAGGTTCAGTAGTTCTAAAACATGCGGTGATATTGCACAGAGCCTCATCAATTTACAGAAATACTCATAATAAACATTGATAAAGATATGACTATTATACATGGAACTTTAGATAAACTTCACCTTAATGCAACCACTGTGTCAGATTTTTTTTTTTTTTACTTTACGGAGAAAGCACACCATGCAATAATCTGAGTACAGCCTTTAGACAACAAAGCAGCCAAAAAGATTCCCGCCATATTGGGTAGTCAATATTACTCATAAATAGCATTTTAAATATTCACTTCCCTTTGATGATCTTCATCAGAATGCACTCCCAGGAATCCCAGTTCCACCATATGTTTGATTTGTTCGATAATGTCCATCAGTTATGTCCATATATCTTCTTTTTTTAGGGCGTTTGGTAAACAAATCCAAAAGCGCTTTCAGGTCGCGCCGAACGTCAGACAAAAAGTTCAAAAAGTTCCGTTACAGCCCGTAGAAACATGCCAACCTAAGTATGGAATCAATCTTTAGGATGTTTTTAACATGAAACTTAATGTTCCAACAGGACAATTCCTTTGTCTGTACAAATTAAGTGGAACGTGAGCGTGCCAGACTGAGGCTGTGTCACTCTGCCAGACCACTCACTCAAAGAGCCCTTATGAGCCCCTCCTTTAGAGTAGAATCCTCACAACAGGTTCTAAATACTGTTGACATCTAGTGGAAGCCTTGGGAAGTGAAACATAACTAATATCACCCTGTATCTTCAATGGGGGCTACGTTGAAAAACTACAAACCTCAGATTTGACGGCCATATGAGTTCTGTTATACTCACAGACATCATTCAAACAGTTTTAGAAACTTCAGAGTGTTTTCTATCCGAATTATATGCATATTCTAGCTTTTGCGGCTGAGTAGCAGGCAGCTTAATTCAGGCATATTTTTCATCCAAGCTACCCAATACTGCCCCCTACTCCAAAGAAGTTAAGGCCTGATAGGTCCCCGCACAATTGCAAGCAGTAGTTTTCCCACTGTCTAAGCTAGCTAGTTTTGTTGTAGGCTAGTGTGCGGCGGCTGCTCTTGTTGGTGAAAATTCAGAAGATGTTGATGCTATATTGTTAGCCTCATGGTTTTCGAAATTAACTTTCAACAAGAAGTTGTTTCAAATTATCATCATCTGGTGCGTGGAACAGTTTTTTTTATTGCAGCTCACTTGCTGTTGTTAGCTATCCCTTTGAAAATAATCTGTTATGCGTGTGAAACTTTAGATCAATGGTTAGTGTGTGTGCGTAATGTCATAACGACGTTTGCAATGGGAAGTAATAATTGTACATTTCTATTGGTAAATGTTTAGCCTAATGGTTGTGTTTTTGTGATCTTACGATTGGGAGTTATTGGCCTATTATTTCCTAGTAAATGGACTGCGTATACCTTTAACATCATCCTGTGTGTGTGACTGCTGTCTTTCTATCAGTCTAAGTGTTTTACAGAAAGTGCACTCTCCTACATGGAGTGAGCTGGTAGGTATTACGGTTGCTGTCCTTTCAGCATCACGAGCCTGTCAAACTCACATCCTTTGATGTGTCACAATTGTCTGTTTTGGTAATCGTGTGATGGTGATGGTGTTAGGGTACCATAGGCTGTGTAAGCAATATGGTTGTTGTTGCTTATTATGTTAGTGCCAGTTCTGTCTCTGTTTATCTTGATTTTGAGTTTGGTACAATGTTTTGGAAGATTTTTCCCCTCTGAAGGCCTAGGTCCAAAAGCCAGGGTACGCCACTGGCTTTAAGGTATACTGTGGGTGAAGTACAAGCTACTGCTCCTGGCAATCGCAGGAGTTCCTAAATTCATTGGTCTGTAGGTGCAGTAAGAAGAGTTCCCCCTATTGGCAAATGTTGAGTCAAATATTTGCACCGATACCGGAACTTGTAGATTCAGTTAGACTTCATTACAAAGTAACAGAGCCGAGCGATTCCATGGAATGACCAACTTTCTTAACACAGAGCTCTGTCTTTATAGTTGTTCTTCTTTATATAACACATAGAGTCACGTCCCTCTATATTGAGGATAACTCCCCTTGGCCTTTCGCCATCATTATCTTCCGTCTCAGTTATTGCTTGTTAACGCCCACATCTGCTCCGTTCTAGATTATAATGTTGGCGGGGCCCTGGTTATAATACAAAAAAAAGAATACATTTATTGCATACATATGTTTCCAGTATTAGTTCTGTTTTCTGCTGACATTATGCTTTTCTGTAGACAAATGCTGAACTCTTTGTTTATCTAGCTCTGTCCCTTTACCTAAGTTCAGCTCACATTTGTTTTATCCCTTGTACTTCAAAGTGGACAGTCCGGATACTGCGGATACTGGAAATGTAATCATTGTCATGAGTTTTGCTCCTACACCAACCATCAACAATTCCAGCCAATAGATACCCACTCCAGGAGGTCCTAAAGCCCACTAAAATAAATAAACACAACAGTGAGGGGAATCTCACAGTGAGAACAGATTTAGATTTTGAATGTTTACTGTCAACTACACCCTTTTCAAAGGTTATTACTTTAAAATGGACTAAATATGTTTGACCAACTGTTCTGTTTGTCACGTCCTGACCTTAGTTCCTTTTTTTATGTCTCTGTTTTAGGTTGGTCAGGGCGTGAGTTGGGGTGGGCATTCTATGATTTTGTTCTATGTTTTGTATTTCTGCTTTTGGCCTGGTATGGTTCCCAATCAGAGGAAGCTGTCAATCGTTGTCTCTCATTGAAAACCATACTTAGGTAGCCTGTGTTCCCACTATGATTTGTGAGTAGTTGTTTTCTGTTTAGTGTATTCACCTGACAGAACTGTTAGTTTATCGTTTTGTTGTTTTTGTTCGTGTATTCATTCTTTATTAAAAGTATTATGGATATGTACTATGCTGCACTTTGGTCCTCTTCTCCTTCCACCAACGACAACCGTTACAGAACTACCCACCACCAAAGGACCTAAGCAGCATGGTAAGGAGGAGCAGCGCTATAAGGAGGAATGGACATGGGAGGACATTCTGGGCGTCAAGGGTTGCTACTCCTGGGAGGAGATCCTGGCTGGAAGGGATCGCCTCCCATGGGAACAGGTGGAGGCAGCCAGGAGAGCGGAGGCAGCAGGTAAAGGGAGCCAGAGCTTTGAGGGAACACGGCTGGCAAGGAAGCCCGAGAGGCAGCCCCAAAAATGTATTGGGGGGGCACATGGAGAGATTGGCAAAGTCAGGTAGGAGACCTGAGCCAACTCCCCATGCTTACCGTGGAGAGAGAGTGACCGGGCAGGCAACGTGTTATGCAGTGAGGCGCATGGTGTCCCCAGTGCGCACGTATAGCCCGGCGCGCTACATCGCAGCTCCTCGTATCGGCCGGACTAGAGTGAGCATCGAGCCAGGAGTAATGAAGCCGGCTCAGCGCATCAGGTCTCCAGTGCGTCTCTTCGGCCCGGGTTATATGGCACCAGTCCTACACACTCTGTCGCCGGTTCGCCAGCACAGCCCAGTGCGGTCTGTTCCACCCCGCCGCACTTGCCGGGCTACAGGGAGTATCCAGCCAGGGCGGGTTGTGCAGGCTCGGTAGTCGAGACCTCCAAGTGCGCCTCCACGGCCTGTGTATTCGGTGCCTCCTCCACGCACCAGGCTTCCTGTGGCAGCCCCACGCACCAGGCTGTCTCTCCGTCTCCTCCCTCCAGGTTCTCGCTCCTGTCCGGCGCCTCCAGAGTCTCCCTCCTGTCCGGTGCTTCCAGAGTCTCCCTCCTGTCCGTTGCTCCAGAGTCTCCCTCCTGTCCGGCGCCTCCAGAGTCTCCCTCCTGTCCGGCGCTGCCAAAGCCGCCCGTCAGTCAGGAGCCGCCAGAGCCGCCCGTCAGTCAGGAGCCGCCAGAGCCGCCCGTCAGTCAGGAGCCGCCAGAGCCACCCATCAGTCAGGTGCCGCCGGAGCCGCCCTTCACTCCGTCTATTCGGAGCCCGCTGCAAGGGTCCCCAGTCCGAGGTCGGCGGCGAGGGTCACCGCTCCAAAGGCACCACTTAAGTGGGCCAAGACTTTGGTGGAGTGGGGTCCACGTCCCGCGCCGGAGCCGCCAACGCAGACAGATGCCCACCCAGACCCTCCCCTATGGGGTTAGGTTTTGTGGCCGGAGTCCGTACCTTTGGGGGGTGGGTACTGTCACATCCTGACCTTAGTTCCTTTTTAATGTCTCTGTTTTAGGTTGGTCAGGGCGTGAGTTGGGGTGGGCATTCTATGTTTTTGTTCTATGTTTTGTATTTCTGCTTTTGGCCTGGTATGGCTCCCAATCAGAGGCAGCTGTCAATCGTTGTCTCTGATTGAGAACCATACATAGGTAGCCTGTGTTCCCACAAAGTTTTGTGGGTAGTTTTATTCTGTTTTGTGTATTCACCTGACAGAACTGTTTTGTTTCTTCCATTCACTTTATTATTTTGTTTTGTGTGTTCACTCTAATAAATTAACATGGACACTTACCACGCTGCATATTGGTCCGATCCTTCCTACTTCTCTTCAGACGACGAAGAGATTCGCTACACTGTTAAAAAATATTTGATCAATTCTGAGAATTTAAAATTCTGCGAACATCTATGATGATAAACTACAGTCTATAATTTAAATATCTTATATTTCTCTCTATCAAACCAAATACAGGGGTTGAACATCAGTGGTTGGTGATAAGATTACTTTTATCTGTGGTCATTGTCCACAGATATGGTTGTCATTATGTCCCGCCCATAATCACAAATTACTTTCATTTCTCTTATTTGAAGATTCAGTCCTTCATTCATGGTCTGGCAGTGTAGATCTTACTGTATCTTCAATTCAGATTTTGTGATTCATCAATAGAGTTGGTCTCTCACATAGTTGTGTTAAAGGTGTGTATTTAATGTGCATGAAGATGACGTTTTACTCACAACTCTTTTGTAACTTTTGTTCTCTCTCTCTTTCAGATCTGAACCATGTTGTGTGTGTCTCTCCGCCACCCTTAATGGTGGTACATTCAGGAGAACATGTCACCCTGCAGTGCATCAATGTCCTTAAAACACCAGGACATGTTGGCTGGTTCAAGCAAGTCAACGGCTCAGAGCCGCTGTGCATCACGTCTATGTGGAGCTCCGTGCCAACTGTTCATCATCAAAATGGATTTCAGGGCAAGAGTATTAAAATGTTCATGACCGACATAACTATCTTTCTCACAATCACAGAGGTGGATGTAGCTGATTCTGGTCTGTACTTCTGTGGAATGTTGAATAACTATTTCATCTTCACCAATGCGACTGTCCTGAAGGTCCAAGGTAATCTTTTCAATAAATTGTCAGCTATGAAGCACAAACATTTATCCTAGGTATCAGATATAATTTTGACTTAATGTTGGAGATACAATACTATCTAGTATTACAGTTTGAATAACAATAGAATATTTAACTCACCTAATTGTTCAAAAGGTCACAAAGATTATGACAAGGACTCTATAGAGCACCATGAAGAAGGTATATTCATTCTGTAATTTTAAGTGAGAATCTTTCAGAAATTAATTGATATGATGTACCATGAAAGTACCACAGAATAGAAATAAAGTACAATAGCAGCTTATACCAACCTAGCCTGAGAATTCGTCTCATTTCAGTTGCTGATCCACAGATGAGAATCCTGGTCTCCATCACAAGAACTGGAGTTCTCCTCTGCTGTCTGACCATCTTCATCTACACCGCCAGGAAATAGATAAAGCTATGGCCAATATCAATAGAGTATATGCAGTATGTTACTTGCTTTCGCCAACCCCTGTGTATCCACCTGTTGTATGTAAGAATTAGTAAATAGCACTTTTGAAAATTGATACTGACTGAAGTCGATATGTTTTGAGTGCACGGGTCAGAGGTTTTCATGAAGGAAAAGAGTTGACAAATGTATTAATAAAGTTCACATTTTTGTAAGGTTACAAAGTATCTGCATATTTTCCACTTGTTGAATGCTTTTGGGAATTTAAAGGTTTTTAGCTCATTGTTTGTATTTTTTACATACATATAGTTTGAACATCTTGTTGAGCAGCAAAGGTCTTGTCTGGTGTTTATCATCCAGATAAACAGATGAAGAGAAGTGTGGATAGAATGTGTGTTGTTTTGATGCACTGAGGGTTGTGCAGTTCTTTCAGAAAGCATTCACACCCCTAGACTTTTTCCAAGTGTTGGATAGAAATGGATTTAATTGTCTTTTTTTTAAAACACAAAATACTCTGCTATGTTAAAGTGGAAGAACATTTTTTACATTTGTAAAAAGTTGATGTAAAATTAAACCCTAACTAACGTATCTTGATTCACTAAGTATTCAACCCCCTGAGTCAATACATGTTGGAATCACCTTTGCCAGCGATTAAAGCTGTGACTATTTCTGGGTAAGTCGCTAAGCGCTTGCCACAGCTGGTTTGTGCAACATTTGCCAATATTATTTTTCAAATTCATCAAGCTCTGTCAAATTGGTTGTTTCAACTCAATATCAGGAAGTTGATCTTAATGATTTGTACACGCAGTGGATATTGAATGGTTGTTTTATAATTGACTGTTGTTGCTGTGCTCTGTCCCCCTATTCCAAGCAGTAGTCAAAAATACCCTTCTGGCAGCCTTCATGGTCAGGGTCTGAGGTAGAGTAGGAGGGACCAGTGAGCAATGTATCACCACCTTCTCAAATCCCATTGCATGACAAATTTAGAGGAGAGGGACCTCTGGCTTTCTCATCCAATGAGTTTAGAGAAGGAGGCGAGAAGAGAGGCGAGAGGACGTGAGGAGTTTGCAATTGAGATTCACCACTGCTGAGGTGAACAAGACTGGCCTCATGACATAACATTTGTCGGGGAGACAGTGGAATATTTTTTAAAGAACAACTATTTAGAATCGATTCCCTGTATGTTACCATCCTTTGAAATTAAAGATGACATAGCCCTTGGGTAATATATTGAATTCTGTGGATTGGGGTGTGTATTGGAATTCCCCTTGGGTTGTGCCGGGTTGTGCCGTGGCGGAGATCTTTGTGACCTATACTCGGCTTTGTCTCAGGATGGTAAGTTGGTGGTTGAAGATATCCCTCTAGTGGTGTGGGGGCTGTGCTTTGGCAAATTGGGTGGGGTTATATCCCGTCTGTTTGGCCCTGTCCGGGGGTATCGTCGGATGGGGCCACAGTGTCTCCCGTCCCCTCCTGTCTCAGCCTCCAGTATTTATGCTGCAGTAGTTTAGGTGTTGGGGGGCTACACAAACACAGCAACGTAGTCTTTTTTTAGTGATCTCTCATTAATTATTTACACTCAAATGAACAGATGGATAGAATGCCCTCCCATGACAGTGTTATTGAGGTGGTGCATTGTTCTAGTGTCCTAACATCACACTTGAGCATAGAAGGTATTTAGATCATCTGGTAGGCTTGCGTCACCGGACAGCTAACAGCTGCATTTCCCTTTGTAATCTGTGATAGTTTGCAAGTCCTGCCACATTCGACGAGCATCAGAACCGGTGTAGTAGGATTCTATCTTGGTCCAGTCGGTGCTAGTGAAACAGTCGTGTAGCTTAACATCTGCTTCATTGGAACACTTCCGCATTGAGGGTGTAGCTGGTGCTTCCTGTTTGAGTTTTTGCTTGTAAGGAGGAATCAGGATGATACCGCTCCTGTCCCAGCCTCCAGTATTTATTCTGCAATAGTTTATGTGTCGGGGGTCTAGGTTCAGTCTGCTATATTTGGAGTATTTCTCCTGTCTCATCCAGTGTCCTGTGTGAATTTAAGTATAATGTTTCTTTCTTTCTCTCAGAGGACCTGAGCCCTAGGACCATGCTTCAGGTCTACCTGGCCTGATGACTCCTTGCTGCCCCCAGTCTACCTGGCCGTGCTGCTGCTCCAGTTTCAACTGTTATGCCTGCGGCTATGGAACCCTGGCCTGTTCACTGGACATGCTACCTGTACCAGACCTGCTGTTTTCAACTAGAGACAGCAGGAGCAGTAGAGATACTCTGAATGATCGGCTATGAAAAGCCAACTGACATTTACTCATGAGGTGCTGACCTGTGGCACCCTCAACAACCACTGTGATTATTATTACTTGACCCTGCTGGTCATCTATGAACATTTGAACATCTTGGCCATGTTCTGTTATAATCTCCACCCGGTACAGCCAGAAGAGGACTGGCCACCCCTCATAGCCTGGTTCCTCTCTAGGTTTCTTCCTAGGATCTGACCTTTCTAGGGAGATTTTCCTAGCCACTGTGCTTCTACACCTGCATTGCTTGCTGTTTGGGGTGTTAGGCTGGGTTTCTGTACAGCACTTTGAGATATCAGCTGAGGTAAGGAACTTTTAACCAAACTCATAATACTTGTGGTGGTATACTGTCCTTTATATTTAAGTGGAAATAACACATACATAAATACATTTTCTGCAAATATATTTTTGGGTACTGTTTATAATAGCGTCACTGATAGGCCTAGTTATATTCCGCTGTGGTAAACTCATCTCATTCTTTCTCTCTCTCTGATGAATACGAGCAACCTGAACCACAGGAAGACTGAGCTGGAGCTCTTATCTCTCACCACACTGATCTGTTGTTCTGTTTAAACCCCCCCCCCCTCTCTCAGTTCTCTTCACATCTCTCTCTCTCTCTCTCTCTCTGCATCTAAATCACACTCTCTCTTCTTCTTTCCACCAATCAGGCCCCACATCTCTTTCCATCCATAACTCCAGACTAAAAACACCTGACCGGCCCAGATGGCATCCCTAGCCGCATCCTCAGAGCATGCGCAGACCAGCTGGTTGGTGTGTTTACAGACATATTCAACCAATCCCTATCCCAGTCTGTTGTCCCCACATGCATCAAGATGGCCACCATTGTTCCTGTTCCCAAGAAAGCTAAGGTAACTGACCTAAATGACTATCGCCCCATTGAACTCACTTCTGTCATCATGAAGTGCTTTGAGAGACAAGTCAAGGATCATATCACCTCCACCTACCTGATACCCTAAACCCACTCCAATTTGCTTACTGCCCCAATAGGTCCTCTTGACAGTGTGCGATGCAATCGCCATCACACTGCACACTGCCCTATCCCATCTGGACAAGAGGAATACGTATGTACGAATGCTGTTCATTCACTACAACTCAGCATTTAACACCATAGTACCTTCCAAACTTGTCATTAAGCTTGAGACCCTGGGTCTCTACCCCGCCCTGTGCAACTGGGTCCTGGACTTCCTGATTGGCCGCCCCCAGGTGGTGAAGGTAGGAAACACCATCTAAACCCTGCTGATTCTCAACACTGGGGCCCCACAAGTGTGCGTTCTCAGCCCTCTCCTGTACTCCCTGTTCACCCATGACTGCATGGCCATGAACGTTTCCAACTCAATCATCAAGTTTGCAGACAACACTACAGTGGTAGGCCTGATTACCAACAACGAAGAGACAGCCTACAGGGAGGAGGTGAGTGCCCTCGGAGTGTGGTGTCAGGAAATAACCTCTCACTCAACATCAACAAAACAAAGGTGATGATCGTGGACTACAGGAAACAGCAGAGGGAGAACCCCCCCATCCACATTGACGAGACAGTAGTGGAGAAGGTGGAACGTTTTAAGTTCCTTGGCGTACACATCACGGACAAACTGAAATGGTCCACCCACACAGACAGCATGGTGAAGAAAGCGCAACAACACTTCTTCAACATCAGGAGGCTGAAGAAATGTGTCTTGTCATCTAAAACACTCACAAAATTTTACAGATGCACAATCGACAGCATTCTATCGGGCTGTATCACTGCCTGGAACAGCAATTACATCGCTCTCAACCGCAAGGATCTCCAGAGGGTAGTGAGGTCTGCACAAAGCATCACCGGGGGCAAACTACCTGCACTTCAGGACACCTACACCCCCCGATGTCACAAGAAGGGCAAAAAGATCATTCAAGGACAACAACCACTCGAGCCACTGCCTGTTCACCCCGTTATCATCCAGAAGGTGAGGTTAATACTGTTGCATCAAAGCTGGGACCCCAGAGACTGAAAAACAGCTTCTATCTCAAGGCCATCAAACTGTTAAACAGCCATCGCTAACATAGAGAGGCTGCTGCCAACATACAGACTCAAATCTCTGGCCACTTAAATAAATGAACTTAAGAAAGGTAACACCAGTCACTTTAAATAACACCACTTTAATAACGTTTACATATTCTACATTACTCATCTCATATGTATAAACTGTATTCTACACCATCTACTGCATCTTGCCTAAGCCACACGCCATTGCTCATCCATATATTTTTATGTAAATATTCTATTCACCCCTTTACATTTGTGTGTATTTGGGTGTATAAGGTAGTTGTTGTGAATTTGTTTGATTACTTGCTAGATATTACTGCGTAGTCAGAACTAGAAGCACAAGCATTTCGACTACACTCACATGAACGTCTGCTAACCATGTGTATGTGACCAATAAAATGTGATTTGATAACCAAACTACACCAGGTTCTAGACTAGAAAGTTGTGTTCAACGTAAGAGGAGTACAAACAAAGACAAACACTATTATATTTATTTACTGTTGTTATCATAATTGTTTTGCTGAAGTTAATTGAATGTGTATGTATAATGGTGACACTGATAGGCCTAGTTATTTTCCACTGTGGTAAACTCATCTCATTCTCTCTCTCTCTGCTGAAGACGAGCAACCTGAACCACAGGAAGACTGACCTGGAGCTATCAGCTCTCACAACACTGAAATCTCTCTCTCACACTTTCGCGCTCTCTCTCTCTCACGCTCTCTCTCCCTCTCTGACACTCTATCTCTTGCGCTCTCTCTGTTCTCTTCACACCACTCTCTCTCTCATTTCAATTTAACTTAAGGGGCTTTCTTGGCAATGGAAACACATGTTTGCCTTGCTGAAGCAAGTGAAATATATAATAAACAAAAGTGAAATAAACAATACAAATTTACAGTAAACAATACACTTAAAAAAACTTCCAAAAGAATAAAGACATGTCAATTGTCATATTATGACTATATACAGTGTTGTAATGATGTGCAAATAGTTCAATTACAAAATGGGAATGAAATAATAATAATACATAGGTTGTATCTCTCTAACTCTCTGTTCTCATCACACCTCTCTCTCTCTCTCTGCCGGATCTAAACCATAATACAGATGAATTTAATTGAATGCACAATGTACAATGATACTGTATGTTGGACACCTGGGGTTTGGGACACCTGCACATTGCCAACTGCTGTTGAGTACAATAACTGTACTTTAGTGGGCTATCTTTAAAAATACCATAAATGTGTTTAATGCAACATCTTCAACACTTTGGAGCTCTTGTAGGACCGCTTCAGTCATAGTGCATCCATTATGTATTTGCATGCAGAGTGAATGCATCCACAAACAATAGACCTACTGCTCTAATTTTGAGTGTACAGAGGCAGGTGTCAACCCTCTCTGCAGACTCTCACCTGATGCATTCGCTGCAGACGCTACATCCCCGGCCTGTGGTCAGTGTCACCTCGCTGGTATGAACAGGGATGGAAAACAACACACACCTCATACAAAGATCTCTGTGGTCAGAAGTTTCCACTCAACAACTAAACAAACATACATTATGCCTTCACACATTTGGTATCAACTTTTCTTAGGTACTTTTGAGTTCACACCTCATCTATTAGTGTGACATTAACGGTTTGTTATGGTTTGATACCAATGCAGATCATTTGTCCCATTGTGTTTCTAAGGCCTGTGATAAGCCTTGTGATGTCTTTGGTCATCATGCACTTTTTCAATTTCATATTTGTTCTGAACAGAGGGATTCAGAAGAAGTTGAAAACCAAATGTCACAGCTGTAATTTGACCTCTTACACTTATTGTAACGATCGTCTGTGGTGGAAGAAGGTGAGGACCAAAGCGCAGCATGGTAAGTGTTCATGTTTTTTAAATAAAGTAATGAACACTGAACAAAACAATAAACGGGAAGTAATCAAAGCGAAACAGTCCCGTGTGGAACAAACACTTACATGGAAAATAAACACCCACAACTCAAAAGTGAAACCAGGCTCCCTAAGTATGATTCTCAATCAGGGACAACGATTGACAGCTGCCTCTGATTGAGAACCATACCAGGCCGAACACAGAAAATCCCAAATCATAGAAAAAAGAACATAGACAACCCACCCAACTCACGCCCTGACCATACTAAAACAAAGACATAATAAAAGAACTAAGGTCAGAACGTGACACTTACAGCCCACGGAATTCATTTCTCATTTCTCATTGTTTAGGAAGACAGGAGGATTCAGTAAGGCCATGCACTTATCAAGGCTTAGTTAACTTTTTCTAAAACCGTCATCTACCTACAACATCAACCAAATGACAAGTGTGCTTCCAAATATTGGGCACTACATTTGACCAGGATGCAATGTTGAGCAGAGCCCTATGGGCCTTGGTAGAAAGTACACTGTACACTCTGAGAAAAAAGGGTGCTATCTAGAACCTTAAAGGGTTCTTCCGCTGTCCCCATATTATAACCCTCTTGAGAACAATGTTTGGTTCCAGGTAGAACCCTCGCCACAGAGGGTAATATATATGTATATATATATATATATATATATATATATATATATATATATATATATATATATATATAGTATATACAGCCAGTCTCCTGTAAGCACAAAACGAGGCCACTACTATGCTTTGGACAGGCGTGATAGCCTTCTACACACCCTCTCTCTATGTGGTTTTCAGCAGGATGTCTGTGTGGTGTCACTGTTTTCTCTCATTGTTGTTGACAACAATGACAATTAGAAACACAGTCCACTGACAGGTAAGACCCACACAGTATATTATCACCAAAACTGAATAGAAGGCCAGGTTGAATTAATTATTGGACTACAATCATTAGCTCATAGTGTCTAAATAGCATTTATCTATTTATCCCAGGCTGCATCCAGAAGGTCTTGCCAGTTAACTGTTACACCCACACTAAACCGACAGATGTCACACTTCAGTTAGAGCATGATTCTGTGAATGATAGGTAACGAGACTGACGTAAAAATAGACTTGTTTCATTCTGTAGTGTATGTTATTCCCCCATATACACTCATGGTGCTCCATCACTGTTCCCCCTGGTACATATCAAGACCTGTTGTAAACCAAACAGACCTCCTATTGGTCATCAGGAGAACTGTAACTGTTACATGGGGTTGGGCCAAGTCTAAGGAAGATAACTGGGTGTCAGACCAAGAGCCTGTGCAGGTCCTTGTACTGTAACTGTTACATGGAGTTGGGCCAAGTCTAAGGAAGATAACTGGGTGTCAGACCAAGATCCTATGCAGGTCCTTGTACTGTAACTGTAGCTCTTTACTGTTTGTACTCTGTTTGAAAATGTATTGTATGCTTGCCAGATAACAATTTCTTCATTTCATATCTTGTTTACTGAAGAAAATGCATCTGTTTTCACACTGCAACCTCAGTATTGTACGTTCTGTATCCAACCGGTGCTAGAAAATTATACAATGGTTCATTTAACTGATCATCTAGACACCAAACAGTCTCTATGCTTCACACACCCTGCACAACATATCGTACACAGTAAGCATTGGCCCACTTTAAAGGAATAGTTCACCCAAATTACAAAATCACATTTTGGTTTCCTTTCCCTTTAAGCAGTATATGAACAAGGTATGACAGCAATCCATGCTTTGGTTCAGTTTTCCTGGAATATTTTATAATTTGTGGCATTCAAGTTATGGGACCGATATTAGCATTTTTCGCATTTTTCGCAAATCATTTGAAAATATCTAAAATTGATTGTGAAGCTCA
Source organism: Oncorhynchus tshawytscha (assembly GCF_018296145.1). Taxonomy (NCBI): domain Eukaryota; kingdom Metazoa; phylum Chordata; class Actinopteri; order Salmoniformes; family Salmonidae; genus Oncorhynchus; species Oncorhynchus tshawytscha. The sequence goes on from NC_056438.1 coordinate 21,293,193, forward strand.
GCAAAGTCACTTATAGATAATTGAACATGATGTACGAAAAATGCTACTATGATACTTGAACAAGAGGTAACTATGCATATATTCAGATATCACTGTATAGGAAACTGACATGTAGACTTTACTGACATATAGACTTTCTTGTCAGGTTAGAAACAGGACCAACCACTCCACAAATTTCTTGTTAACAAACTATAGTTTTGGCAAGTCGGTTAGGACATCTACTTTGTGGAGTGGTAATTTTTAAAACAATTGTTTAAAGACAGATTATTTAACTTATAATTCACTCTATCACAATTCCAGTGGGTCAGAAGTTTACATATACTAAGTTGACTGTGCCTTTAAACTGCTTGGAAAATTCCAGAAAGGATGTTATGGCTTTAGAACCTTCTGATAGGCTAATTTAAGTCATTTGAGTCAATTGGAGGTGTACCTGTGGATGTATTTCAAGGTCTACCTTCAAACTCAGTGCCTCTTTGTTGTACATCATGGGAAAATCATAAGAAATCAGCCAAGACCTCAGAAAGAAAATTGTGGTCTGGTTCATCCTTGGGAGCAATTTCCAAACACCTGAAGGTACCACGTTCATCTGCACAAACAATAGTACGCAAGTTTAAACACCATGGGACCACGCAGCCGTCATATTGCTCAGGAAAGAGACGCATTCTGTCTCCTAGAGATGAACATACTTTAGTGCGAAAAGTGAAAATCAATCCCAGAACAACAACAAAGGACCTTGTGAAGATGCCGGAGGAAACAGGTACAAAAGTATCTATATCCACAGTAAAACGAGTCCTATATCGACATAACCTGAAAGACCACTCAGCAAGGAAGAAGCCACTGCTCCAATACCGCCATAAAAAAGCCAGACTACACTTTGCAACTGCACATGGGGACAAAGATCATACTTTTTGGAGAAATGTCCTCTGGTCTGATGAAACAAAAACGAATGATGAAACTGTTTGGCCATAATGACCATCGTTATGTTTGGAGGAAAAAGGGGGGGTGCTTGCAAGCCGAAGAGCACCATCCCAACCGTGAAGCACGGGGGTGGCAGCATCATGTTGTGGGGGTGCTTTGCTGCAGGAGGGACTGGTGCACTTCACAAAATAGGTGGCATCATGAGGATGGGAAAATGATGTGGATATATTGAAGCAACATCTCAAGACATCAGTCAGAAAGTTAAAGCTTGGTCGCAAATGGGTCTTCCAAATGGACAATGACCCCAAGCATACTTCCAAAGTTGTGGCAAAATGGCTTAAGGACAACATAGTCAAGGTATTGGAGTGGCCATCACAAAGCCCTGACCACATTACCATACAAATGTGTGGGCAGAACTGAAAAAGCATGTGTAAGCAAGGAGGCCTACACACCTGACTCAGTTACACCAGCTCTGTCAGGAGGAATGGGCCAAAATTCACCCAACTTATTGTGGGAAGCTTGTGGAAGGCTACCCAAAATGTTTGATCCAAGTTAAACAATTTCAAGGCAATGTTACCAAATACGGATTGAGTGTATGTAAACGTCTGACCCACTGGGAATGTGATGAAAGAAATACAAGCTGAAACAAATCATTCTCTCTACTATTATTCTGACATTTCACATTCTTAAAATAAAGTGGTGATGCTAACTGACCTAAGACAGGGAATTTTTAGGATTAAATGTCAGGAATTGTGAAAAACTGAGTTTAAATGTATTTGGCTAAGGTGGTTCTAAACTTCAGACTTCAAATGTATATATTCTCATCCCATTCCTTTACTAGATTTTGTGTATTCGGTTTTGATGTGGAATATGTTAGATATTAGGTTTTGTTGTGGAATCGTTAGATATTACCTGTTAGATACTGCTGCATTGTCAGATCTAGAAGCATAAGAATTTTGCTACACTCACAATAACATCTGCTAACCATGTGTATGTGACCAATAAAGTTTGATTTGATAAGCAAACTGGAACTGAGTCTTTATCAATATGTCAAAAGAGTGGTATTGTGTCAGGCAATGTCGGAGACAAAGTGATTTTGCACTGCTTTCATAAAATGTTACCTTTATTCAACTAGGCAAGTCAGTAAAGAACAAATTCTTATTTACGATGATGTTCTACACCACCCTATAGTACTCCCAATCACAGCCAGTTGTGAAACAGCCTGGATTTGAACCAGGGTGTCAGTAAAGACCTATATAGTACTGAGATGCAGTGCCTTAGACTGCTGCGCCACTCGGGAGCCCAGCAACATTGCTGTATTGTTCTCTTGGTACATGAAAACATTGGGAGATAAACTTCAGCTCTTCTCAACTGTCTTAACGTTTGAAAGGAACGCAACATTCTAAAGTGAGTTTCAGGATAACCCTCGCTTCTCAGTGGAAAATTGCCAATGAAATAATGACCTAAGGATCTCAGACATGCAGCTGTCAGATTCAGGCACATACTACTGTGGGAGCTCTGATAGCAATAACATGGAGTTTGGAGAAGGAGCCATTCTCATAGTGAAAGGTAAAGAAAAAGTTAAATCATGGTTCTCCCAAGTGGCATGGTGGTCTAAGGCACTACATCGCAGTGCTAGCTGTGCCACTAGAGATTCTGGGTTTGAGTCCAGGCTCGAACGAACGGGAGACCCATGGGGCAGCACACAAGTGGCCCAGTTTTGTCCGGGTTAGGGGAGTTTTTGTCCGGCAGAGATGTCCTTGTCCCATTGCACACTAGCGACTACTGTGGTGGGCCGGGTGCAGTGCATGCTGACACGGTCGCCAGGTGTATGGTGTTTCCACCGACACATTGGTGCAGCTGGCTTCTGGGTTAAGTGGGCATTGTGTCGAGAAGCGTTGCGGCTTGGTTGGGTGAAAACAGCAGGTCTGGGACAGGTAGCAGGTCCGGTGAACAGGTCAGGATTCCATAGCCGCAGGCAGAACAGTTGAAACTGGAGCAGCAGCACGGCCAGGTCGACTGGGGACAGCAAGGAGTCATCATGCCAGGTAGTCCCGAGGGTCCTCCGAGAGAGAGAAAGAAAGAGAGAAAGAGAGAATTAGAGAGAGCATACTTAAATTCACAACAGGACACCGGACCAAAGTGATCAATGTGAGAAGAGCCCTGAGGCTGGGTCTCCTACACAGATATTTGTCTACAACCTCCCCAAGAGGAACCTCAGCCTCTGATGCTGAGACTTACTACTGTGCTATGGCCTCATGTGGGGAGACACTGTTTGGAAAGGGGACCAAGCTTGACATCAAGGGTAGGTGAAATATATATTTTTTATACAGTTGTAGTTATTTGGATCATATAAGAAAACGCACAATCGTTTTCACAGAGAATGGAGCACATCCTCTTCTCTTGTTGTATTGACTGAGCGTAACATTGGGTCTCTCGTTTGTCCTGATCACTCTCCTTGGTTGCATCATGTACAAGACAAACAAGAGAAAGTGTCTGCAGTGTAGAGGTAAGAGATATCCAAATTAATTAATGATTTATGTAGCAGCTAAAGTCCTTCATAGAAGTTGCTTTTCTTTTCACATGTATCTGTAGTGGAAGAAGCAGTTGTATCTTTATCTTTTCTGTCTTTCTTTTCAGGACCTGTCTCTCAGACAAAAGGTCCAGAAGAATCTTCTTCAGATGCAAAGGTAAGCAGAATTCCTGATGTTGTATTACCAGTGTTCTTCCATGCCCAAGATGCAGACAATCTCTATTACGTAGCTTCCAGTTACGGCCAGTACCATTAAAGATGAGGGAGGACGATTTCATATTCCATTCACCCAGTTTAATGTAACAACAATACGTTAATGCGACTACATGTTACTTGATTTTTCCCTTTAGCTGCCTCCCGAGTGGCGCAGTGGTCTAAGACACTGCATCACAGTGCTAGAGGCGTCACTACAGAACCACACACAGTGGTCCGTGTCAGGGGAAGGTTTGGCTGGGTAGGCTATCATTGTAAATAATATTTTTTTCTTAACTGACTTGCATAGTTAATAAAGGTAAAAAAGGAGGTTGCTACACAAGCCTGTGAAGTAAAGTTTACAACGTAGGTGCACACGGGTTGGGAGAAACATTTGAGGTGACAGACAGTGACACACATTGGCACATTTAATTCCTCCTTCAGAAATATTACCTGCATCAGCTGATATATACTTAATCATTAGTACAACAGTTGCAAACAAGAGTTTCTATTGAGCAAATTCACATATGTTTAACACCTTTTTGATCCGTTTGCTTCTGTTTAAGAAATGTTTTTCAACAGAATGTAATGAATACACCCCTGATCACTCATAAACCCAGTTCACTTTCATAAGAGCCTAGTTGTATTCCTTCTTGCATCTATGATCTCCCCATCCCCTCACATCATCCCTATGCTTGTGGACTTCAATACACAACACATGTGTATTAGTAAACCTGTGTTAGTAAACCTGCTACAATCATGCAGTAACATTACAGTGTGCAGTCAGTTAGCAGTTTAGCACTTACACCGGTGGGCCCCGGGGGCAATGAATTAGGAAAACCAAAAGCTTACCTTGACTTGAAAGAGTTCCAGTGTTATGTTGGATAGTCATAGCCAGCTAGCTAACATAGCATCTCTTTGTTTGAGCAGGGTGTTTCAGTGGGCTAAACTAGCTAGTTGCATTTGCTAGATAAGTAAGTGAAAGTGAAAAGAAGGATAACATCTCTTTCCATCTCTCTCTTGCTTCTCCTTCATTTCGCAAGAAATGTATTTGCTCAAAACTGTTAAACTATTGTCTTTCTCTCTCTTTGAGTCAACTACTCACCACATTTTATGCAATGCAGTGCTAGCTAGCTGTAGCTTACGCTTCCAGTTCCAGAATCAATCTCTGATCCTTTCATTGGGCAGACAACATGTCAGTTTATGCTGCAAGAGCTCTGATAGGTTGGAGGACGTCCTATGGAAGTTTTCATAATTACTGTTTAAGTCTATGGAAGAGGGTGAGAACCATGAGCCTCGTAGGTTTTGAATTGAAGTCAATGTACCCAGAGGAGGACGGAAACTAGCTGTCCTACGACTACACCATGTTGCTACCCTACAGAGTGCTTTTGAGGCTACGGTAGACCTTCATTCCAAAATAGTATGTTTTAATCAATTATTTAGTGATGTGATTATATTTAGAATAGTGTTATCAAAAAAGTATAACTTTTTAAATGATTTAACATTTTTATATTCATGAAATTTACAGAGGAGGATGGTCCTCCCCTTCCTCCTTTGGGGAGCCTCCACTGGTAGCTCTGAATCTGAGTAACAAGGAAAAGAGGTCTAGAAGACAGAGAAGCAACATGGAAGAGAAGGTGTACTCTGGGATCAGACAGCAGAACAATAAAACAGATTTCCATTCAAATGAATGAGCTCTTCATTAACTGTATTAGCTTTGTTATTGTAACTGCAGCTACTAATAATTGCTTCTCTGCCATTTGATATTGACTTGCTTGTGATAAGATTAATCAACTGTTCAACAATAATCAAGACAAAGGAAGTTTTATGTATTTATTTGGGCCGTCTGTAAGTTGTAGTGTTGAAACGTGTTTTCTGTTCTCATGCCACTAACTCCCCATCACACACACAGCAAGTTATTTCCAGGTACATTGTGGTCTGTGATGAACACAAAATGAGGATGTATCTACGCTTTGTTAGGGCCTGCTGGCCTATTGCAAGCAATATCCTTATCTCGCTCTTTCTCTGCTCTATACTCTCCCTCTCCCACTATCTCTCTTTCTCTTTTTCTCTTTCTGTGGTTTTCAGACGGATGGCTCAGAACTCTCATTTCTCTCATACTGTAGGCTCTACTACTTACTCTTCAAGCTGACCATTTTAGCAACTGTAAACCAACTATTTTAAGGAGGCAGCTTAGCAATACCAAGTCAACTGAAATGTGTGAAAAAACACAATGAGCTACGTATTAGGTAATTTGACGTAGAGATCAGTACAGTATTCTCAATCAGTGCCACATGGACCTACTCAATAACAATATCATAGGAGGGCATTCTATATATCTTTTCATTTGAGTGTAAATCTTGAATGAGAGATCACTAGAATAAAACTACTGTATTGTATAAGCTGTGTTTGTCATATTTTCTTCATAGATGTCTTTAGTGAGGTAAAGTGACTGATAGAAGCACTAGTGGATGACAGTGTCATAGCATGCATGTTCAAAACAGGTCACACATTTGAGTCTCTTAGACAACAGCAGCTGCAGTGATACAGATTGAGGGAAATCGTGCTTCAAAAATGTGTGCTCAATTTGTACAAACCTAAACTATGAGATTCTACCTGTAGGACAATTCTGAGAGTCTGAACTGTAAAAGCTACACGTAAAGACCACAGTCATGCCTGAATGAGGCATCAACAAATATTATGCGGTCCAGTTCGACCAATCACCTGTAACTCCATTGTTGAAGCATGGTCTACATGGGTGGACTCTTTCCACTCAAGACCCAAGTTGTGAAGAGCTGACAACTTTAAAGATGATCGCACTGTGTCTGATATTTCCACTTCTCGTAGAGATGGGTGAGTCCATCTTATACATTTTACATTTCTTGATTTGGAGACACAAAGTATCCCATTATTGTTCTACGGACACTACGACCATCCAAAGTTGTATTTAAGGTATGTAACAGCTAATATATTTTTATGTTCTCTAATTCATGGAGTAGCTGGGACTGAATCCTCATCCATCAGTCAGGAGATTGGTCTCATGTCAGCCAACGTTGGAGATACAGTGGTTTTGGTCTGCTTCAACAAAGGCGAGGTGGGAGTAATGTTCTCCTGGTACAAGCACACTTTTGAAAATATTCCTCGGCTCATCTCGACCATCTATAAGTATGACAGAAATGCTACATTTTACCAGGAGTTCAAGAATAACCCTCGCTTCTCATTGGAAGGTGGCCAAGGGAAAAATAATCTAATGATCGCAGACGTGGAACTCTCTGATTTAGGCACATACTACTGTGGAAGTTCTTATGGAAACAATTTAGAATTTGGAAAAGGAGTCATTCTCATCATAAAAGGTAAAGAGAAAGTCATTATTATTATTATTTACTTTTTGTAAATCCGAATATACAGATATGCACTGTAAATACAAGGTATTCTCAGATGAGATCTTTATTGAATAAATGTTGAGTTACAACACTTGCCACAGGGATATTCTAGAGAGATGAAATGTTTTTTTTGGCCTTCTTGTCAGGATCAGATTCCAGAAATATGACTATACTTCAGCAGCCTGTGTCTGAGTCACTCCAGCCAGGAGACTCTGTGACTCTGAACTGTACAATACACACTGAGACCTGTGCAGGTGAACACAGTGTCTATTGGTTCAGACATGGCTCAGGAGAATCCCATCCAGGAATAATTTACACCCATGGAGACAGGAGTGATCAGTGTGAGAAGAGCCCTGAGGCTGGGTCTCCTACACAGAGCTGTGTCTACAACCTCCCCAAGAGGAACCTCAGCCTCTCTGATGCTGGGACTTACTACTGCGCTGTGGCCTCATGTGGGGAGATACTGTTTGGGAACGGGACCAAGCTGGATGTTGAAGGTAGACTACATTTCCTAATGTATTAAGCTATTATTAAAAATACAAACATTACGGTTAATTATTGATTTGCGGTATCGACTACTTACCGTAGCAATATAGTGGAGGGATACAGGATACACTGAGTATACCAAACATTAGGAACATCTTCCTAATGTTGATATTTACATGTCACCCCCACTCCCCTCCACCTTTTGCCCTCAGAACAGCATCAATTAGTCAGTGCATGGACTATACAAGGTGTTGAATGCGTTCCACAGGGAAGCTGGCCCATCTTGACTCCAATGCCTCCCAGAGTTGTCTCAAGTTTGCTTGATGTCCTTTGGGTGTTGGACCATTGTTGATACACACAGCAAACTGTTGAGCATGAAAAACCCTGCAGCGTTGCAGTTCTTCACACAAACCGGTGCACCTGGCACCTACTACCATATCCCATTCGGCACTTAAATATTTTGCCTTGCCCACTCACACTCTGAATCACACAATCCATGTCTCCATTGTTTCAAGGCTTAAGAATCCTTCTTTAACCTGTCTGCTCCCCTTCATCTACACTGATTGAAGTGGATTTAACAAATTACATCAATACGAGATCATAGCTTTCACCTGGTCAGTCTTGTAACGTCTGCGACCAACTCACACTCCCAAACACTTAGATCCCGGAACGCAGCCCACTTTCCAGCTCACTCTCCAGATCCCAATCACCGGAATTCTAGTCACCTGTTCACACACCTGCATGTCATCATCCCACACTATTTAGTTCAGTTCCTTGCAACCCATCACTGTGAGGTATTGTTTGTTTTGAGACAAACTTCTTTTGGAGTGCTGGTTTTTTCTCGTCCTGCGCTCCTCCCATGTTTGATAGTTTTTGCCTGACTGACTCACAACGCCTATTCCCTGCCTGTACTGTTGCCATTTTGTACCAACCGTGTATGATCTTCTGCCTGCCCCTGGACCCAGCTACCTGCCTCCTCCCATGGTTCCTTCCAATAAACACCTGCTACGCTCTGTGCTTGAAACCAGCTCTCTCTCCTACCATGTGCATTACAAGTCTATGGCATTTAAAGAGCAATTTTATTATTTCAGATTGTGGCGTTGATCCACAGATGGAAATCCTGGTCCTTCTCTCCATCATAAGATCTGGAATTCTCCTCTGCTGTCTGATCATCATAATCATTGTCTATATCACCAGGAAATAGATAAAGATAAGACCAGTGTCAATAGACTAGAGATGGGTTTTGGAATAAAGTTGGAGATATTGTATCATTGCTATGCATTGCAAATGATGAATAACTGAGATTGCTTTGTTGCTCGTATTGCATTTGAAAAATATTTGCCAGTGACTTTTAATTAAATTGAGCGTCATCAACCTTGTTTATGCTGTATGTGTTAATTGATAGAAACGCTCTCCTGAAAACCATGTATACAGAATATGCCTTTTTGCATGAATAAATATATATTTAAACAACTGATACGGACTAAAATATAATTCTTCCTTCTTGTGTTCTGTACATACAGTATGTCTGTATGAATGTTTGTCCAGAGGGTTTCTGCAGACACAACCTACTCTTACCATGCTAAACCCACCCACTCATCATGCACTCAGTGAGCTGTTCACAGGTACCTGAACACTTTGGCCTAATGTGAGCTCAAAATGACACCGTCTCTATGCTTTGGACAGGCCTGGTTGACCTTTCCTTCACTACATAGTTTCAGCAGGATGTCTATGTGGTCTCAGTGTGTTTTCTCTCATGTTTACATTGTTGATCACGACCATGACAATTAGAAATACAGTCCACTGACATACTTCATGCTATATAGCCTCTATCTATCACATGGGCCAGTTTCCCAGACACAGATCATGACTAGTCCTGGACCTAGAAGCATGTCCATGTTCAGTCCTTAACTACGATAATTGATTTAAAGTAGCAGTTGTATACATGTGTACTAGGCTACAGATAAGAGCCCTACCCACCCAGGTACACCCCTGACCCCTATTAAACTGTCAGGTGTTACACTTCAGATAGAGCATGATTCTGTGAATGGTAGTTAATGAGACTGACATATAAATAGACTTGTTTAATCCTGTCAGTGATTCCCACATATACACTCATGATGCTCCATCCCTGTTCACCCTGCTACATTTCAAGACCTGTTGTAAACCAAACATACCTCCTATAGGTCATCAGGAGAACTGTAACTGTGGTATGGGGTGGGGCCAACTCTATCACAACTAAGTTTGATACTAAGAGCATATAAAGGGATGTGCTGTATATGTAATGTATGCTTAAATGTTCTGCATGCTTACCAGACAACAGTTTTACTTTAAACCCATTTACTGATGGACATGTATATTATTCTGTCCACGGTGAAACCTCAGGATTGGACAGCTTTGTCCAGACAGTACTTGCAATCAACACAATGTTTTTTTTAAATGACATCATCAAAACACAAAAAATGTCCTTCACCCACCCTGCACAAAATATCCTATAAAATAAGCATTGGTCCACTTTAAACATTGATTAAATTAGTAATTTTCAGTTAGACCATGGTGAGCTGAATAATTCATTTACAATAATGACGCATGTGTCCAGTCAGACCAATCACCAATAATTGTAGAAGTGTTGTCTACATAGTAGACTTTTTCCACTTAAGACACAGTTAGTAAAGAGGATGACAACATCAAAGATGGTCATGGCACTGTGTATCATACTTCCACTTTTCAGAGTGATGGGTATTTCACACTTATATATTTCTCTGCTTATAGGATGTACACCTTTATTGATACAATTCATACATGTATATTGAGGTATATAATGAAGTTCTGTACTTTTGTGTATTCTAGCTGTGGCACAATCCTTAGCCATCCGTCTCATGTCAGCCAATGTTGGAGACACAGTGACTTTGCACTGCTTTCATGAAGGCAATTTGACAATGCACTTCTTGTGGTACAACCAACCCTTTGGAAATAATCCTCAGCTCATGTCAACCTTTTATGAGTATGAAAAGAATGCTATATTTTACCATGACTTTAAGGGTAACGCTCGTATCTCAGTGGAAGCGGCAATGGAATAAACCACCTAAAGATCTCAGACGTTGTAAGGGGTGTGTGTTGGTGGCAGGGAAGTCAGGTGCGGGAGGATGAGCTTGGTATAAACAGAGTCGTTTAATAAATGCTGACAAAACTCCAAAACAACCAAAATGTACAAAATAACAAAGTGAGTACAAAACCCGTCAGACACCAACACTAAATAGCACATCACATACAATCAAAGCAATCTCCGACAAGGACATGAGGGGAAACAGAGGGTTAAATACACAACATGTAATTGATGGGATTAGAACCACGTGTGAAGGAAGACAATACAATATGGTGGAATTTGGAGGATACATTCTTATTGTAAAAGGTACAAAATTCACATTTAGAGAGAAAATAACTAGTTACTTATGGACTGCAACTGAGGGAACATCTTGAGCACATTCTCCACTTTACCGTCTGGATACAATGATACTAAATACAAAATTATGTATTCGCATAATCAAATATTACTTTATGTGTTCGACATATGTTTAATTAAGATCCAAACATATATTTACTTACATACAAACCTTCTTATCAGGTTCAGGATGCAGAAACACCACCGTTGTACAGCAGCCTGTGTCTGAGTCAGTCCAGCCTGGAGACTATGTGACTCTGAACTGTACAATACACACTGAGACCTGTGCAGGACAACAGTGTTCTCTTGAGGTCCCCAAGAGGAACCTTAGCCTCTCTGATGCTGGGATTTAATGCTGTGCTGTGGCCTCAAGTGGGGAGATACCATTCGGGAACGGGACTAGGCTGGAGATCAAGAGTAGGTGATTCATCTTACAAGTTAGTTCATATCTATTGTATAATATACTATGTTAAACTGTACACAGTACTAGTTATTTATATCACATAAGAAAACATGCAACCATCCTTGAAGTTACTATACTTCTAGCACAATTTTTATTTTCAAAGACAATGGAGCACACCCTCTTCTCTTGGTGTATTGACTGAGCCCAACGTTTGGTCTCTAATTCATTCTGATCATTGACCCTGGTAGCATCATGTACAAGATGAACAAGAGCAAGTGTCTGCAGTATAGAGGTAAGAGAAGTCCATACCAATTAAATCAATGATATATGTAACAGGTAAAGTCCTTCATAGAAGTTATGTATCTGTAATGGGAAAATGAGTTGTATCTTTATCTTTACTGTCTTTCTTTTCAGGATCCGTCTCTCAGACAAGAGGTCCAGCAGTCTCTTCTTCAGATACAGGGGTAAGCAGAATTCCTGATGTTGCATTACCATAAAAAGTTTAAAGATTTACATATAGTAATATTCTCCCTCCATTTCTTAATTGTTCTTCACAGGCCCAAGATGCAGACCATCTCCATTATGTAGATATGAATCTAAACAACAAGAAAAAAAACTCTAGAAGACAGAGAAGCAACATGAAGGAAGAGATGGTGTACTCTGGGATCAGACAGTAGAACAATAAATCAGATGTCCATAAAATTCATGAGCTGTTAGTTAACTGTCTTTCTTTGTTATTGTAACTATAGCTACTAATAATTTAATTCATTGATTCTCTGCCATTTGATATTGACTTGATTGTGATAAGATGAATAAATAACGATAATCAAGACAAAGGATGTTGAATGTATTTATTTGGGCCATACTCAGGCATCGTTAAGTTGTAGTGTTGAGAAGTGTTGAGAACCTATTTACAGGTACTCTGTGGTCTGTGATGAACACAAGATGAGGATGTTTCCATGCTTGGTTAGGACCTGCTGGCCTATTGCACACAAGACATTTCTCTCTCTCTCTCTCTCTCTCTCTCTGCTCTTTACTCTCCCTCTCTCTCCCTTTTTCTCTATTTCTGTGGTTTTCAGCCAGATGTTTCAGAACTCTTAGTTCTCTCATACTGTAGGCTATACTACTTACTCTTCAAGTTGAACATTTTAGCAACAGTAAACATACTCTTTTAATAATGAGGCAGCTCATCTATACATAGGCCATCATTGAAAATAAGAGTTTGTTTTTAACTGACTTGCCTAGTTAAAGGTTAAATCAAATCAAATGAATACATAGTCGACTGAAATCTGTGAAAAAACACAGTGTGCTATCTATGTATTACATAATTTGACTTAGTGATCAGTAGTTCTTAGTCAAAAACAAATCCTGATTTTAAGTGTGATGTTAGGACACTAGAACCATGGACTTACTCAATAACAATATCATAGGAGGGCATTCTATCCATCTATTCTACTGGGTGTAAATCCTGAATGAGAGATCACTAAAAGAAGACTACAGTATTGTGTTTGCTGTGTTTTTTCCATAGATGTTTTTGGTGAGGTGAAGTGGCTGTGTGGTGATAGAAGCCTTATTAGATGACAGCGTCATAGCATACATGTTCCAAAAGGTTACAACATTGAGTCTCTTATACTACAGTAGCTGCACTGATAAAGATTGAAACATTTGCTTAAAACATTTGTTCTCAATTTGTACAACTCTAAACGGTGGGGATTCTACCTGTAGGACAATTCTGTGACTGTATCACTGGCTGGTACGGCAACTTCACCACCCTCAACCGCAGGGCTCTCCAGAGGGTGGTGTGGTCTGCACAACACATCACCGGGGGCAAACTACCTGACCTCCAGGACACCTACAGCACCCAATGTCACAGGAAGGCCAAAAAGATCATCAAGGACAACAACCACCCGAGCCACTGCCTGCTCACCCCGCTGGCATCCAGAAGCTGGGACAGAGAGTGAAAAACGCATCTATCTCAAGGCCATCAGACTGTTAATGTTGGAGATACAATACTATTGTATTACAGTTTGAATAACAGTAGAATATTTAACTCACCTAATTGTTCAAAAGGTCACAAAGATTATGACAAGGACCCTACAGAGCACTATGAAGAAGGTAAAATTCTGTAATTTTATGTGAGAATCTTTCAGAAATGAATTGATATGATGTACCATGAAAGTACCACAGAATAGAAATAAAGTACAATAGCAGCTTATACCAACCTAGCCTGAGAATTCGTATCATTTCAGTTGCTGATCCACAGATGAGAATCCTGGTCCTTCTCTCCATCACAAGAACTGGAGTTCTCCTCTGCTGTCTGACCATCTTCATCATCATCTACACCACCAGGAAATAGATAAAGCTATGGCCAATATCAATAGAGTATATGCAGTATGAATCTTGCTTTCGCCAAGCACTGTATATGCACCTGTTGTATGTAAGCATTAATAAATAGTACTGTGAACATTGATACTGACTGAAGTTATTATGTTTTGAGGGCATGTGTCAGCGGTGATAGAGGTTTTCATGAAGGAAAAGAGTTGACAAATGTATAAATAAGGTTTTTAAAATGTTGTAGTTACAAAGTATGTGCATGTTTTCCACTTGTTGAATGCTTTTGGGAATTTAAAGGGTTTTAGCTCATTGTTAGTATTTTTTACATACATAGTTTGAACATTAATTGAGTAGCAAAGGTCTTGTCTGGTGTTTATCATCCAGATAAACAGATGAAGAGAAGTGTGGATAGAACATGTTTGGTTTTGATGCACTGAGGGTTGTACAGTTCTTTCAGAAAGTATTCACACCCCTTGACCTTTTCCACATTTTGTTTTGTTACAAAGTGGGATAGAAATGGATTTAATTGTCTTTTTTTAATTAACGGTCTACACAAAATACGCAGAAGAAAAATTCTAACATTTGTAAAAAGTTAATGAAACAATAAACACTAACGTCACTTGATTCGCTAAGTTATCAACCCCTTGAGTCAATACATGTTTAGAATCACCTTTGGCTGCGATTACAGTTGTGAGTATTTATGGGTATGTCACTAAGAGCTTTCCACACCTGCATTGTGCAACATTTGCCAATTATTATTTTTCAAATTCATCAAGCTCTGTCAAATTGGTTGTTGATCATTTCTATACAACCATTTTCAGGTCTTGCCATAGATTTTCAAGCAGATTTGAATCAAAACTGTAACTTGGCCAGTTAGGAACGTTCACTATCTAATTGTATGCTTATGGAGAGTGGTACTCAATGTGTTACAGTGGCTTGTGAAAAATTCACCCCCCTTGGTATTTTTCGTATTTTGTTGACCTTACAATCTGGAATTAAAATTTTTTTTTTTTTTTGGGGTGGGGGGGGTTGTATCATTTGATTTACACAACATGCCTACCACTTTGAAAATGCTAAATATTTTTGATTGTGAAACAAACACGAAATAAGACAAAAAAACAGAACTTCAGCGTGCATAATTATTCACTCGCCCCAAAGGCAATACTTTGTAGAGCAACCTTTTATAGCAATTACAGCTGCAAGTCTCTTGGGGTATGTCTCTAGAAGCTTGGCGCATCTAGCCACTGGGATGTTTGCCCATTCTTCAAGGAAAAACTGCTCCAGCTCTAACAAGTTGGATGGGTTCCACTGTTGTTTAGCAATATTTAAGTCATACTCAATTGGATTGAGTTCTGGGCTTTGACTAGGCCATTCCAAGACATTTAAATGTTGCAACACTCGATTGTTGCTTTAGCAGTATGCTTAGAGTCATTGTCCTGCTGGAAGGTGAACCTCAGTCTCAGTCTCAAATCTCTGGAAGACTGAAACAGGTTTCCCTCAAGAATATCCCTGTATTTAATGCCATCCATCATTCCTTCAATTCTGACCAGTTTCCCAGTCCCTGCCGATGAAAAACATCCCCACAGCATGATGCTGCCACCACCATGCTTCATTGTGTTCTCTGGGTGGTGAGAGGTGTTGGGTTTGCGCCATACATTGTGTTTTCCTTGATGGCCAAAATGCTAACTTTTAGTCTCATCTGACCAGAGTACCTTCTTACATATTTTTGGGAAGTCTCCCACATGCCTTTTGGCGAACACAAACGTGTTTGCTTATTTCTTTCTTTAAGCAATGGCTTTTTTTCTGGCCACTCTTCCGTACAGCCCAGCTCTGTGGAGTGTACGGCTTCAAGTGGTCCTATGGACAGATACTCCAATCTCTGTTGTGGCGCTTGGTAGGTCCTTCAGGGTTATTTTTGGTCTCTTTGTTGCCTCTCTGATTAATGCCCTCCTTGCGTGGTCCCTGAGTTTTAGTGGGTGGCCCTATCTTGGCAGGTTTGTTGTGGTACCATATTCTTTCAATTTTTTCATAATGGATTTAATGGTGCTCCGTGGGATGTTTCAGATATTTTTTTAGAACTGTTTGGACAACCTGTTTGGACAACTCCTTTGTCTTCATGGTGCTGCCCCTTGCTTAGTGGTGTTGCAGACTGTGGGGCCTTTCAGAACAGGTGTATATATATACTGAGATCATCTGACAGATCATTTGACACTTAGATTGCACACAGGTGGACTTGCACATTGCACACAGGTGGCCTTTATTTAACTAATTATGTGACTTCTGAAGGTAACTGGTTGCAACAGATCTTATTCAGGGGCTTCATAGCAAAGGAGGTGAAAACATTAGCACCCACCACTTTTCCGTTAAATCTTTCCAGGCACTAAATATTGGATTTGCCCCAAACATAAGATTTTGTATTTAAATTTTTTGCACTATTACTTTAGGGCCTTGTTACAAACAGGATGCATGTTTTGGAATATTTGTATTCCTCACAGTCTGATTTCTTTTCATTCTGTCAATGAGGTTAGTATTGTTGAGCAATTACAACGTTGTTGATCCCTCCTCAGTGTTCTCCTACTGCAGAGGGTGAATGGGTGAGACAAAAGATTGAAGTGTCTTTGAACGGGAAACGCTGCTGGGTTTTTAACACTCAACAGTTTCCTGTGTATCAAGAATGGTCTACCATCCAAAGGACATCCAGCCAACTGTGGGAAGCATTGGAGTCAACATGCATGCATGGCCAGCATAGGGGGGCAACTCAACAGTTGTCCTTAATGATTTGTCCATTCAGTGGAAATTGAATGGTTGTTTTATAATTTACTGTTGTTGCTGTGCTCTATCCCCCTATTCCAAGCAAGTAGTCAAAAATCCCCTACTGGCAGCCTTCGTGGTTAGGGTCTGAGGTAGAGTAGGAAGGACCAGTGAGCAACGCATCACTTCCTGTAGTGTGAGTGACAGGAAGGAGCAGCTCAATGTTGAGGGAGACCTGTGGAGAATCTCAGTATGTTACCATCTTTTGAAATTAAAGATGACATAGCCCTTGGGTAATTTATCTAATTCTGTGTAAATAAGATTTCATTCAAATCAAATCAAAGTTTATTTGTCACGTGCGCCGAATACAACAGGTGTAGACCTGACAGTGAAATGCTTACTTACAGGCCTTTACCAACAGTGCAATTTCAAGTAAAAAAAATAGGTATTAGGTGAACAATGGATAAGTAAGGAAATAAAAACAACAGTAAAAAGACAGTGAGGCTATATACAGGCACCGGTTAGTCGGGCTAATTGAGATTATATGTACATGTAGGTATGGTTAAAGTGACTATGCATATATGATAAACAGAGAGTAGCAGTATTGTAAAAGAGGGGGTGGTGGGTGGTGGGTGGGGGACACAATGCAGATAGTCCGGGTAGCCAATGTGCAGGGGCACTGGTTGGTCAGTCTAATTGAGGTAGTGCGTACATGAATGTATAATTAAAGTGACTATGCATATATGGTAAACAGAGAGTACCAGCAGTGTAAAGAGGGGTTGGGGGGTGTCACAATGCAAATAGTCCAGGTAGCCATATGAGTAACAATAAATGTGTTGTGTTCAACATCTTGAACACTTTGGAGCTCTTGTAGGCCAACAGTCATAGTGCATCCATGATGTATTTGAATTCACAGTAAATTAATCCATAAACAATAGACCTACTGCTGTAATGTTGAGCGTACAGAGGCAGGTGTCAAGCCTCATCTGATGCATTCGCTGCAGACGCTACATCCCCGGCCTGTGGTCTGTGTCACCTCGCTGGTATGAACAGGGATGGAAAACAACACACACCTCATACAAAGATCTCTGTGGTCAGAAGTTTCCACTCAATAACTAAACAAACATACATGTGGTATAAACTTTTCTTTCTTAGGTACTTTTGAGTTCACACCTCATGACATGAATGGTTTGTTATGGTTTGATACCAATGCAGATAATTTGTCTCATTGTGTTTCTAAGGCTTGTGATAAGTGTTGTGATATCTTTGGTCATTATGCATTTTTTCAATTTCTGTATTTGTTCTGAACAGAGAGATTTAGATGAAGTTGATAACAAAGTGTCTCAGCTGCAATTTGACCTCTTACACTTATGGCCCACGGGTTTCATGTCCTCATTGTTTAGTAGGACAGGAGGGTGCAGTAAGAACATGCGCTTTCAAGGTTTAGTTGACATTTTCTAAATCCGTTATCTACCTACAACATCAACCAAATGACAAGTGTGCTTCCAAATATTGAGCTCTACATTTGACTGGGATCCATTGTTGAGCAGAGCCCTATTGGCCCTTATAAAAAGTAGTGCACTGTACACTCTAACAAAAGAAGATGCTGTCTAGAACCATAAAACCTCTTTGGGCTAGGCCTGCCGCTAGTGCCCCACCTCAACAATATCCGGTGAAATTGCAAAGCGCAAAATTCAAAATACAAACATGGTAACATTAAACATTCATGAAAATACAAGTGTCTTACATTGTTTAAAAGCTTAACTTCTTGTTAATCCAACCGCTTTGTCAGATTTCAAACAGGCTTTACGGCGAAAGCATACCATTCTATTATCTGAGGACAGTGCCCCACATACACCAGCATTAAAAACATTTGCCAAACCAGCAGATGCATCACAATAATCAGAAATAGCGATAAAATAAATCACTTACCTTTGAAGATCTTCCTCTGTTTGCAATCCAAAGGGTCCCAGCTACACAACAAATGGTCATTTTGTTCGATAAAGTCCTTCTTTATATCCCAAAAAAGTCAGTTTAGTTGGTGCATTTGATTCAGTAATCCACACGTTCCACCGCTCAACAGCAGAATAAGCAATCCCAAAAGTTAACAGTAAACAGCAAAAGAAGGTTCTTCAGCTGTCCCCATATTATAACCCTTTTAAGAAAACTTTTTGGTTCCAGGTCGACAGAGGGTAATATATATATCAAATTAAATTGTATTAGTCACATGCGCCGAATACAGCAGGTGTAGACCTTATAGTGAAATGCTTGCTTACAAGCCCCTAACCAATAATGCAGTTAAAAAATATATATATAAAAGAATAAGAAATAAACGTAACAAGAGCAACAGTAAAATAACATTAGAGAGACTATATACAGTGGGGGTACCGGTACAGAGTCAGTGTGCGGGGGCACCAGTTAGTTGAGGTAATATATACATGTAGGTAGAGTTAGTAAAGTGACTATGCATAGATGATAACAACAGAGGGTACCGTTTAGTCACAGTAATTAGGCTTCTCCAAGCTCTGATTCTGCTGATGGTCATTAGTAGTCTACCAAACTTGCTAACTGCCTTGTACTCTGTACTCTATTGTGCCTCTAATAACTCTGACATGAATGCAAATGTAATCAAAAATCTAATCAAACACTTCATGAGATCCCATGAGCGCATGTTGCACAATGTTTTTGTAGCCTATGCAATTGTCTGGGAAAAATGATGGACTCTAATAAGAAGAGGAGAATCCCATCAGCTTTCTGTAGGCTAGGCCTACTATATTTGTTTATTTCTCAACTTTCCTAATATTAAGCACATAGCTACTCTTTATAGCAGGAGCCTGCCTGGCTGGCATGAAAATAAACCACAGGGAAAAGCATTCTCCATTCACTATTTAAGTGCATAGATTATATTTCTTTTGCTGCACCGGTTTCGAGACAGGTTCATGATAATGGTCCATTCTAAATCAAAACAAATTTCACACATATATGATTTATTATAAGTAAAGACAAGATTAAATCAAGAATAATGTGATGGGTGACAATATTAGCCTATCACTTGTGAATGATATATTATCACTTGTGAATGATGCCCAGCTTAAGGCAAACAGTGCATGTTTTTTTTGTGACTTTTTCAAAGCATAGGCGCACACCTCATGTGTCACATCTACTTCCGTTCCCCGCTCCAGCGCTCGACATAGCAGGTTTACTAACCACCGTCCTGGCAACCATCATTACGCACACCTGGCAACCATCAGTATGCACACTTGCACCAAATAATCAGTCACACCTGGAATTCATTACTACCTTGATTACTTACCATCTGTTCTGTCAGTCATCAGGTAGTATTGTTTCGTTCCATGGTCATTATCATTAACTCACACTGCACTTGTTTCATGATTCCCTGCGTCTACGTTATAGAATACTCTCTCAGAAAATATGGAAGAAGCAGAAGAGAACGATATGTACCAGACAGTCGACGATCAGGGACACCTACGCCACCAACACCACGACCAGATGGCACAACTGAGTGCGACTATGGATTAGGTCCTCCGCGTCATCCACCACCTCGACACCACCTGAGAGGATTACATTTCAAATAGCGGAGGGCCTTCTACAATGAGTCATACCAGCGAGCCAGTCCCCCACCCATCAGTCCGCCCAGGTCAGAGATGCCCAACTGTCACTCCCGGACAAATATGATGGGACTCCATCCAAATGCAGTTGCTTCCCACTCCAGTTCTCCCTCTATTTCGCTCAGGAGACGGGAGCCCCCACCACGAGAGGTCCAACGTTGCCATGGTCATTTCACTGCTGACCGGGCAGGCGTTGGCGTGGGCTATGGGCGTCTGGGAGAGAGGAGAGGAAGAGCTGGGTTCCTACGAAGGGTTCACGGCTCTGTTCAGCGTGGTCTTTGATCATCCACCGGAGGGCAGAGAGGGAGTTGAGCGAAAACTCCAACTCCGGCAGGATGCCCAGACCGCTGTGGAGTACGCCCTCACCTTCTGGACCGTGGCAGCCTCCAGTGGATGGAATGAGCCGGCGCTGCGCACCCTATTCCGAAGAGGACTGCACGAGGAGGTTCAGACGGAATTGGCGTGCCGGGATGACAAAATTTCCCTGGACGTGCTCATTGCAATGGCCATCCATCTGGAAAACCTTCTGCGGGAGCGTCGGCGCGCCCCTCGCCCTCCTCCTTTGGCCATCCTGGGGCAGAGCCTGAACCCATGGACATAGGGGTCACACACCTGTTCGTGACATCCCCAGCTGTCTCCGACGCTGTCACTCTGTGTCCCTATTGCGGGCAGGAGGTGTATCAGCTCTGGCGGTGTCTGGTACGTCCCAACTCAAAGTCCAATAGGGTAGAAGGACTGCCCCATGATCATCCATCTCCCAGGCTAGGCGAGAGTATTCCCTCATCATCGTTTTCCACCAAACCCTTCCTGGTTTCTATTTCACTGGCTGGCTGTCCCTCAGGTGTTGTCTCCACAGCTCTAGTCGAGTCCGGTGTGGCAGGGAATTTTATCGACCAGTCCCTCGTCTCCTCCTTGAACATCACCACATACCCACTCTCCTCTCATTTTCCGGTCCGAGCCCTGGATAAACAACCATTGGGATATGACACTATTACGCACATCACAGCACCACTCACCCTCACCATGAGGTACCGGCCTCAATCTAACTGGCAGGTGGAGAGGATGAACCAGGAGCTGGGGAGGTTCCTGATGAGTCACTGGCAGGATGAATGGGCCGGATTCCTTCCCTGGGTGGAATATGCCCAGAATTCATTACTTCCCTCCTCCACCAGGCTGACTCCCTTCCACTGTGTTCTGGATTATCAGCCTGCCCTGGCTCCATGGACCCCGAGCCAGACCAAAGCTCCTGTGGTGGATGAGTGGTTCAGGTGCTTAAAAGAGGTCTGGAATGATGCCCACATGAGGCTCCAGCGCACCGTCAGAAGGAGCAGGTGGACCGCCACCACAGTGAGGCTCCTGTGTTCCATCCTGGTGATTGCGTCGGGCTCTCCATCTGGAACATCCCACTCCGCCTGCCCCTTAAGAAGTCGAGTCCCTGGTTTCTGGGGCCGTTCAAGGTACTGTGGAGGGTCAATGAGGTCATATATAGATTACAGCCCCCCACTAACTAACGGATTTCACCCTCATTTCATGTTTCCCTAACAGGACCCTAACAGGACAACAACCCTAAGCACACAGCCAAGACAACGCAAGTGTGGCTGTGGGACAAGTTTCATCAGACAATATTATTTTTTTCTCGAGGTCTGAGAGTCCTTTAGGTGCCTTTTGGCAAACTCCAAGTCGGGTTGTCATGTGCCTTTTACTGAGGAGTGGGTTCAGTCTGGCCACTCTACCATTAAGGCCTGATTGGTGGAGTGCTGCAAAGATGGTTGTCCTCCTGGAAGGTACTCCCATCTCCACAAAGGAACTCTAGAGCTCTGTTAGAGTGACCATTGGGTTCTTGGTCACCTCCCTAACCAAAGCTTTTCTCCCTGATTGCTCAGTTTGTTCGGGGAGGACAGTTCTATGAAGAGTCTTGGTGGTTCCAAACTTCCATTTAAGAATGATGGAGGCCACTGTATTCTTGGTGACCTTCAACGCTGAAACAATGTCGTTAAAACCTGTTTTTGCTTTGTCATTATGGGTTATTGGGTATAGATTGATGAGGATTTTTATTTTATTTAATACATTTTAGGATACGGCTGTAACTTAACAAAATATGGGGAAAGGGAAGGGGTCTGAATATTTTCCAAAGGTCAACTTTTGTACTATGGGGGAAAGTAGATTGACATTGGCTAGTGCTTTTGCTGTTCGTTAGGCCTGTTCATCTTGTTGGCTGACAAAAAGTAAATATGGACAGTACTTCCAATATCTTCAATATGCGCCTCGGAATTGGATGAGGACGTGTGCAATTGCGTCCCCAATGTTTCTGTCTTCACTTGTAGCATGTAAGAAAGACTGCGAGCCATGTGAGTGAGAGGTGCTTCGGCGCGCAGACGGGAGAAGAGAATTATAATTATTAAACTCAGCCCAAGGACACAAGGGACACTGGCCACAAAAGGCATGGATGCAGACGGGAAATTCGAGGCATTATCAAGTGCTTGTCAAATTGTGAATGAGAGACTAATGAAGTGTGTACAGCCTGCACAAAAAAAACAAGCAGAGCTCATGCCGTTCATACGAGTTTTTTCAAATCATCATTAGAGTCGCATCATGCAGCCTTAGAATGTATTAAAAATCTAAACAAACAGCTAAAGTTACACAAATAGCTACAAATTAACTATATAGGAGTACTTGTTTCTTTGTTAACCGCTCAACACAGTATAGCCGCATGTGCACGCTTAAATCGTTTGGAGAATATATCCTTTCTATTTTATTCAGCCATTTTCAATTGCATTTTTCATACTGTACAATAATATAAAATAATGCTATGGAATTCAAGGAAAATTTTGTCTGCTTAATGAACTTGTGTAGCAAACAGATCAGGGCTCAACACAAGGACAACTCAGAGTATGCTATTCTATTCTTCTGAAATAGACTTCATTTTCTTAATATCATGTTTCTTTAGACTTGTCCAAAATAAATAATGGATTTATTGTAGTGGTGTAGGCTATATTATATGGATTTATTAGACTTTTTAAAATGTAGATGTCCGAAAGGTGGCTTGTAGTCTATGCGTGGAGGCCAGGAAATGCTAAATGTGTTTGTGTTAATTAACAGTCAATTAACGCAAGTCCAGCTTGACAATCACCTGCTGAAAAAATGTCATGGCCGCCACAGCACTACCTGAGCCATGTCTGAACCAATAGACACTGTGTTCTCCTGCACAGGTCTCAGTGTGTATTGTACAGTTCAGAGTCTCCTGGCTGGACTGACTCAGACACAGACTGCTCTATAACTGTCTTGCTGTTGGAGCATGAATCTGAAAAGAGGGTTTAAATATGTCATTAAATCTGTTAACAATCTACAACTTCCCCATAGAAAGTGTTCTTACTCAATGAGATAATCATCACATTGTGAGAATACCTGATATTTCCTGTAAGACAGGAAAAAAATAAGAATTAGGCTAACTCATCACTACTCTTTATCGATCTAAAATCCTGATTTTCCCTGAAAATATTTAAGTATATTGAAAGCATTTCTTCTCAGTACTGTCCCTTTTATTGAGGATGGTTCTTTTTCCAAATTCTACCACATTTGAGTGAGCGCTCCCTCAGATTGCTGAATCTGAGCTTTCATGTCTGATGCTGAGGTTTGTTTTTCTTGGCCGCTTTCCACTGAAAATCAAGGTTTACCCTTGAACTCATGATAAAATGTAGGACCCTTGTCATACTTATAGATAGATGGTTGAGATGACCTGAGGTTTTCCCCCAAGGGTTACTTGTACCAGGAGAAATGCATGGCCACACCGCCTTCATAGAATCACTGCAAAGTCACTGTGTCCCCAACGTTGGCTGACATGAGACCACTCTCCTGTTGTATAGCTCAGTCCCAACTCGTGCATGAACTACAACTAAAGAAAAGACATCTTATACAAATATATTAACTGTTATATATACATTAAAATACAAGACTGGAATGCGTCTGTGAGTTTCAATCAAAATAAATTGTATCATTGTACTCCCTGATGATGGCTATGGCTGAACGTGGCTGAGTAAAATATACAGTGCCTTGCAAAAGTATTCGGCCCCCTTGAACTTTGCGACCTTTTGCCACATTTCAGGCTTCAAACATAAAGATATAAAATTGTATTTTTTTGTGAAGAATCAACAACAAGTGGGACACAATCATGAAGTGGAACGACATTTATTGGATATTTCAAACTTTTTTAACAAATCAAAAACTGAAAAATTGGGCGTGCAAAATATGCTACTCTCTCTTTGTTTACTGTTGTGCTATCATCAGATAATAGCATCCTATGCTTTCGCCGAAAAGCCTTTTTGAAATCTGACATGTTGGCTGGATTCACAACGAGTGTAGCTTTAATTTGGTATCTTACATGTGTGATTTAATGAAAGTTAGATTTTTATATTATTTTATTTGAATTTGGCGCTCTGCATTTTCCCTGGCTATTGGCCAAGTGGGATGCAAGCGTCCCCCCTATCCCAGAGGGGTTTTAACAACCCACTCCCCTTTAAGGATTGGGGAGCTCAGAAGGCCCAAGGATTTGTGAAGTAATTGTATATTTTAAATATAAATGTGGTTTTAATTTCTGTTTGATCTATTCAATAATATTTCAGTGATATTCTGATTATATTCTTCTTTTCAATGATATTCAGATTTAATCTCTTAAATTTGTGTTAAAAAGGACAGGGTTAAAACTGAGGAGAAAAAAAGATCCAATCAGGATTTTTCATTGGTTGTCTCTGGGAAGAAATGTAGCTAGATAGCTCCACATTGGCTAGGCCCTCAGAAACTCGAAAGAAGGCACCGGCCATCCAACCGTATTAAAGCAGAATTTTGGAGTGGCAGTGAAATCAACCAAACACATTTTGACTTGTAATAGGTGGGACCATTTTTACATAAACGTATGGAAACTGCCACCATTCTTTAAGGCCCGACAGGTCACTGCGCAATAGCAAGCAATAGTTTTCCCACAGTCTAAGCTAGCTATTTTTTTGTTGTAGGATAGTGTGCGGCAGAAGGTGTTATTGAAGATGATGTTAACGCTAATTTGTTAATTTAACCTTTTTTGAGATTAAGTTTCAACAAGAAGTTGTTTCAAATGATCATCTGGTGAGTGGAACTGTTTTTTTTATTGCAGCTTGCTTGCTGTTGTTAGCTATCACTTTGAAAATAATGTTTTATGTGTGTGAAACATTATTGCAATTAAACGTTAGATCACTGGTTAGTGCGTGTGCTTAATGTGATAACGACTTTTGCAATGGGAATTAATAGTTGTACATTTTGATTGGGAAATGCTAAGCCTAACGGTTGTGTTCTTATGATTGGGACCTGTTGTGAATATTCAGTACTGATAGAGACTTGGTCATTTCTTCAAACAATCATCTTTATTTAATATCAATTAATTATTGCAATAATGAAACAGTCAGCCCAACAGTCTTGACTGACTGTTAGGCTGAGAGCCTAACTCAAAATGAAAAAACTGATATTTTATATGGGCCCTAAAAAATGCTTAGTCAGTCATTTCTAACCTTCCCTTAAGCCACCTTGGTTGTTTACACAGGATGGTGTTTTACCCCAACCCGGCTTAGTTTCCCAGATGCCAGGAAGATGAGACAATGAGGCTGTCATGACGTTGTATTGATTAATGTGACGACTGCTGCCCGTCGAATGATTAACAGTTTATAATTACGTGATTAACTTCACTAGGTTAGGGGGCAGCATTCAGAATTTTAGAAGAAAAGCGTTGCCATAGTAAACTGAATGCTACTCTGGCCCAGAAGCTAGTATATGCATATAATTTGTAGATTTGGATAGAAAACACTCTAAAGTTTCCAAAACTGTTAAGATAATGTCTGTGACTATAACGAAACTGATATGGCAGGCGAAAATCTGAGGAAAATCCATCCAGGAAGTACTATTATTTTGAAAGGCTGCTTTTCCATTGAAAGCCTATCCACCATACAAAGACTTAGGACCCAGTTCACGATCTCTATGGCTTCTTCTACATGTGGCCAGTCTTTGGGCATTGTTTCAGGCTTTTACTCTGAAAAATGAGGGAGATACAACATTTTCAATGAGTGGACAATGGACATTTCCAGACATGAGTCCAGTGCGCAATCGGAAGCGCGCCTTTCTTGTTTCTCCTTTCTATTGACGAGGCTTTTGTCCGGTTGAAATATTATTGATTACCGCGCTTTGTTCCAATGGATTGCTGAACAAAACACATCAACAAAACTGAGGTTTTTGGACATAAAGAGGGACATTATCGAACAAAACAAACATTTATTGTGTAACATGGAGTCTTCAGAGTGCAACCATATGAAGATCATCAAAGGTAAGTGATAAATTGTGTCGCTATTTCTGACTTTTGTTACACCTCTTCTTGGCTGCTAACTGTTTGTAATGATTTGTCTGCTGGGAGCTGTTCTCAGATAATCGCATGGTTTGCTTTCGCCATAAAGCCTTTTTGAAGTCTGTCACAGCGGTTGGATTAACAAAAAGTTTATCTTTAAGCTGGTGTATAATATTTGTATCTTTTATGTTTGTTCATTATGAGTATTTCTGTTTTTGAATTTGGCGCTCTGCAATTTCATTGGATGTTGGCCAAGTGGGACGCCCTAGTGAGGTTAAATGAATCAGGCAATTATTAACTTCACCAGGGTAGGGGGCAGCATTGGGAATTTTGAATGAAAAGCTTGCACAAATTAAACTGCCTGCTACCCAGCCATAAAAGCTAGAATATGCATATAATTAGTAGAGTTGGATAGAAAACACTCTGAAGTTTCGAAAACTGTTTGAATGATGTCTGTGAGTATAACAGGACTCATATGGCAGGAAAAAAAATCCAACCAGGAAGTGGGAAATCTAAGGTGTGTAGTTTTTCAACTCTTTGCCTATCGAATACACAGTGTCATATTGCACTTCCTAAGGCTTCCACTAGATGTCAACAGTCTTTAGAACCTTGTTTGATGCTTCTACTGTGAATTGGGGGCGAACGAGAGGGGAATGAGTCAGAGGTCTGCCAGAGAGCCATGAGCTGGCCATGCGCATTCACGTGATAGTTAGTTTGCGTTCCATTGCAATACTACAGACAAAGGAATTCTCCAGTTGGAACATTGTTGAAGGTTTATGTTAAAAACATCCTAAAGATTGATTCTATGCATCGTTTGACATGTTTCTATGGACTGTAACGGAACTTTTTGACTTTTCGTCTGCACCTAGTGATCACGCCTCATGAATTCTGATTACTGGGCTAAACGCGTGAACAAAAAGGAGGTATTTGGACATAAATGATGGATATTATCGAACAAAACAAACATTTATTGTGGAACGGGGATTCCTGGGAGTGCATTCTGATGAAGATAATCATGGGTAGATTAATATTTATAATGCTAATTCTGACTTCTGTTGACTACACAACATGACGGATATCTCTTTGGGTGTGTTGGTCTCTGAGCGCTGTACTCAGATTATTGCATGGTGTGCTTTTTCCGTAAAGTTTTTTTGAAATCTGACACAGCGGTTGCATTAAGGAGAGGTGGATCTAAAATTCCATGCATAACAGTTGTATATTTGATCAATGTTTATTATGAGTATTTCTGTAAATTGATGTGGCTCTCTGCAAAATCACCGGATGTTTTAGAACTACAGAACATATTGCGCCAATGTAAACTCAGATTTTTGGACATAAATATGAACTTTACCAAACAAAACATACATGCATTGTGTAACATGAAGTCCTATGAGTGTCATCTGATGAAGATCTTTAAAGGTTAGTGATTCCTTTTATCTCTATTTCTGCTTTTTGTGACTCCTCTCTTTGGCTGGAAAAAATGGCTGTGTTTTTCTGTGACTTGGCTCTGACCTAACATAATCGTTTGGTGTGCTTTGGTCGTAAAGCCTTTTTGAATTCGGACACTGTGGCTGGATTTACAACAAGTGTATCTTTAAAATGGTGTAAAATACTTTGTTTGATTAATTTTTATTATGGGATTTCTGTTGAATTTGGCGCCCTGCAGTTTCACTGGCTGTTGACGAGGTGGGACTCCACCGTCCCACATACCCTAGTGAGGTTAACTCATTCATCTGGGGCTACCTAGGCAAATTTTAGATAACTCAAAGAATATCAGAATATCGATTTTACAACAGTGACTAATTAATCAATTTCCTCTATAGTCTCATTCTGAACTTCGCATAATGCAGGAATCTGCACAAACCCGAGTCTCACCAAATAAATTCGTACCACACCAATTGAGTTGATTATTTATTTGCTAACAAGCTAAAATGATCATATAAGATTCACATACAAACACACAGTCTAGGCTAATTAGAGGCTGATTAGATCTTAGTACGATAAAACAGGTCCGTAGCAGGCAACACAATATGTGTTACACAAAATGGGGATTTCAAAAGAGAGAGAGAGAGTGCATGAGAGAAAACACAGTTGGGTGCATTTGTCAGCTATGCTTATTTTAAAACTAACCTTGCTAAACTAACCTTAAAACTAACTAACTGCTGCTCTTATGGGTCAGAATATATTGATGTAATTACGTGTAATTACGTGTTGAAGGTCACCGATGGGGGTCTCTGCGTGGACCGGATTGTGAGTTCTCTGATGACGGTCCGTCTTCGGTTACCGGGTGTAACTGTCACACCCTGAACATAGAGAGCCCTTAGTTCTCTATGGTGTAGTAGGTCAGGGTGTGACTAGGGGTGATCTTGTATATATATTTCTATGTTGGTGCTAATATGGTTCCCAATTAGAGGCAGCTGTTTATCGTTGCCTCTGATTGGGGATCATATTTAGGTAGCTATTTCCCCACCTGTATTTTGAGGGATATTGATTGTGTGTTAGTGTGTTTGGGCACTATGTCTGCACGGTCTTTGTAAGTGTTGTTATTTTGTTAGTTTCATTTAAATAAATATGTGGAACTATACTCACGCTACGCCTTGATCCGCCTCATTTCCAAAAACGTGACAGTAACTCTCTCCCAGGAACGCACAATACCTCCATCAGTGCTCAAACTGTCCGCAATAGGCAGAGAAAGGCTGGACTGAGGGCTTGTAGGCCTGCTGTAAGGCAGGTCCTCACCAGACATCACCAGCAACAACGTCGCCTATGGGCACAAACCCACTGTCGCTGGACCAGACAGGACTGGTAAAAAGTGCTCTTCACTGATGAGTCGCGGTTTTGTCTCACCAGAGGTGATGGTCGGATTTGCGTTTATCGTTGAAGGAATGAGCGGTAAACCGAGACCTGTACTCTGGATCGATTTTGGAGGTGGAAGGTCCGTCATGGTCTGGGGTGGTGTGTCACAGCATCATCGGACTGAGCTTGTTGTCATTCTAGGCAATCTCAACGCTGTGTTACAGGGAAGATATCCTCCTCCCTCATGTGGTACCCTTCCTGCAGGCTCATCCTGACATGACCCTCCAGCATGACAATGCCACTAGCCATACTGCTCGTTCTGTGCGTGATTTCCTGCAAGACAGGAATGTCAGTGTTTTGCCATGGCCAGCGATGAGCCTGGACCTCAATCAAATTGAGCACGTCTGGGACCTGTTGGATCGGAAGGGTGAGGGATAGGGCCATTCCCCCCCAGAAACTTGCAGGTGCCTTGGTAGAAGAGTGGGGTAACATCTCACAGCAAGAACTGGCAAATCTGGTGCAGTCCATGAGGAGGAGATATTGACTTTTTTTATTTTGACCCCACCCCTTTTGTTCAGGGACACATTATTCAATTTCTGTTTGTCACATGTATGTGGAACTTGTTCAGTTTACGTCTCTGTTATTGAATTATGTCATGTTCATACAAACATTTACACGTTTGCTGAAAATAAACTCTGTTGACAGTGAGAGGATGTTTCTTTTTTTGCTGAGTTAATTTGGATTTGGAAAACTCACTGTCGTCCAGACCTTTTTCAAAGGTTATTACATTAAAATTGACCAAATATTTTTGACTAACTGGTCTGTTGAAATACATTTAATCAATTCTGAGTATTTACAATTGATAATTCTGGGAACCACGATAAACTACAGTCTATATTAAAAATCTCTTATCATTCTCTCTATTAAACCAAATGCAAGAGTGGAACATCAGTGGTTAGTGATCATTTTTATTTGGTAATTGTATACAGCTATGGTTGTCACTTTGTCCCGCCCATAATCACAAATTACTTTCATCTCTCTTATTTGAAGATTCAGTCCTTCATTCATGGTCTGGCAGTGTAGATCTAAACACAGAATGGAACGCATATATGTACCAGCGCTCGTCCTCTACGGCTTCTGTAAGTGACTGTATCTTCAGTTCAGATTTTGTGATTCATCAATAGATTTTGTCTCTCACATAGTTGTGACGTTTTACTCACAACTCTTTCTTAACTTTTGTTCTCTCTCTTTCAGATCTGACCCGTGTTGTGTGTGTCTCTCCTCCACCCTTAATGGTGGTACATTCAGGAGAAAATGTCACCCTGCAATGCATCAATGTCCTTAAAACACCCGGACATGTTGGCTGGTTCAAGCAAGTCAACGGCTCAGAGCCGCTGTGCATCACGTCTATGTGGAGCTCCGTGCCAACTGTTCATCATCAAAATGGATTTCAGGGCAAGAGTATTAAAATGTTCATGACCAACATAACTATCTTTCTCACAATCACAGAGGTGGAAGTAGCTGATTCTGGTCTGTACTTCTGTGGAATGTCGGATACCTGTTTCAT
Source organism: Oncorhynchus tshawytscha (assembly GCF_018296145.1). Lineage (NCBI taxonomy): Eukaryota > Metazoa > Chordata > Actinopteri > Salmoniformes > Salmonidae > Oncorhynchus > Oncorhynchus tshawytscha. Next base: position 21,323,985 of record NC_056438.1, read on the forward strand.
CTTCGCCAACGCGACTGTCCTGAAGGTCCAAGGTAATCCTTTCAATACATTGTCTGCTATGACACCAAATGCACAACCATTTATTCTAGGTATGTGATATATTTTGACTAAATGTTAGAGATACAATACTATCATATCCCAGTTTGAATAACAGTAGAATATCTAACTCACCTAATTGTTCATAAGGTCACAAAGATTATGACAAGGACTCTACAGAGCTCAATGGAGAAGGTATGTTAATTCTGTAATTTTAAGTGTGAATCTTTCAGAAATGTATTAACATGATATACCATGAACGTACCACAGAATAGAAACAAAGTATAACAACATCGTATAGCGAACTGATAATTCTCAATTGGTAGCAAACGGGGTGAACGTTTGTATAGTTCTGATTCTAATTTAAATCTGTTTTGTAATAGAGGAAGATGGAACCATGAACCTCTTCCTGCTGGTTGTAATCCTGGCTGTTGTAACTGCTGTTCTATTGATAATCATCCTCATCCTGGTCCTCAAGGTCAGACGAGATGCAAACAGACTAAACACAGGTATGGAGCCTATTTAATTTGGAGCCTGCTATTAACTACACTTACATAGAAAATGTTTCACATGACATATTGCAGGTGATATATTTCAGGGGTAGGCAACCCTGGTCCTGTAGTGCCGCAGAAACATCATGTTTTTAGTTTAACCGACCTGGAAGATTAGGTGTGTTGAATTTAGGAAATCAATGAACTGATCAATTAGCTCAGTAAGGAAGGTGTGGTGCTTATTTATGCAATACCTGTGGCACTCCAGGAACAGGGTGATCAGTTGATATCTTCTCTCATCTCTGTTTTATATCATATTCAGGACCTGACTCGCAACAACTACAAAATGATCAGGTAAATGCTATTTGTTCAGTGAAATCATTTTGAAAATATAAGCAATTCAGAAACAGTGTAAATTATAATTGTATGTTATGGTGTTTCCAAATGTACAGAACCAAGATCCTGATGCACTGAATTATGCTGCCCTGAATTTCACCTCCAAGAAAAAGGAGAGAAGAGGAGAGAAGGAGCTGGACACCCATGTAGTGTATGCTGCTACAAGATGACAAAGTGGAGGATGGAGAGGAGGACAAGTGGTTTGCCATATATTTGAATACAAGTTTAAATCTTCCTTTATTGTATGTGTAGTTAAATCAAATGTATTGAATGTAAATCAGTAAATATCTCTGTAGTTTCTGTACATTGTACCTCAGGGCCTCTGTAGCCCTCTTCCACTCTGTTAGGCCACACAGTTCAGTGGTACAGGGGTGGTTAGAGAGGGAGTTAGACTCAAACCACAACTGTGTAATGGCCACAAGAGTAGTTGCCTCTTTTGGCCTCTCTTAGCTTAGTTCTCTGTTTATTAGTGATTTGGTTATTCTTTAAGTTGGCCGTAAAGGACAAAGTACCCAGCATTGGACAATTGGATTACATTGATTACTTAATAAAAATTAGAGTTTAAGCAAAACTGTCATTGTTGTTTGTCATGATGTTATTCGCCGCTTAGGGTTTCATGTCTTCACTGCACAGATCACAGCCAGCTTTTCTGAAAAGCAGCTAGTTGCCTTATATGGAGAATAATATTCGGAGTCTGAGGTAGATGAAGGGCCAGTGAGGAAAGCGTCACTTCCTGTGGAGGGAGGAGCAGCTCAGTGATGCGTGAGACCTGCTGAGGTGAACATCACTGGGCCTCTCTGTACAGAGGCGGGTGTCAATTCTCTCTGCAGACTCATCTGATGCATTCGCTGCAGACGCTATATCCTCGGCGTGTGGTTAGTGTCACCTCGCTGGTATGAACAGGGATGGAAAACAACTCGGCCTGTGGTCAGTGTCACCTCGCTGCTATTAAAAGAGATGAAAAAAAAAAACACCTCATACAAAGATCTCTGTGATCAGAAGTTTCCACTGCCGTGAATTGACTTACATTAATCTGAAGACTTTTTTATTAAATCAACTAAACTATGTTAAATTGTTACTTGATTAAATTGAATGTTTTACCTTCATTTAGCTAGGCAAGTCAGTTAAGAACAAATTCTTACCTTCAATGACAGCCTAGGAACAGTGGGTTAACTGCCCATTCAGGGGCAGAACAACAGATTGGTACCTTGTCAGCTCAGGGATTTGAACTTGCAACCTTTTGGTTACTAGTCCAACGCTCTAACCATTAGGCTACCTTGCCACCCTGAATCATGTAACAATTAACTCATTAGGATTTAGGGCACCATGGAAGAAGTTGCTTAACGATTAAACTCCAGAAGATATATGTTATATTTCAATAACAGTCACTTATTAATCGTTACCTCATATCAGTGTCATTCTGAACAGTCGTAACCTTCTTGGATCTGCAAGAACCCCAGCTTTACTCATCATTCAGTACTACACAGATTGGTTGAATTATGTATTTACTAACTAAGTAATAACACAGAACACAAATACACACTTACACGAGACAAAGGTCTCTAGCAGACTGACAAGATATGATGGCTTATTACACAGAGATGGAGACGTGTGTGTGTGTGGAAAATAGAGAGAAAGAAAAAGGGACATTTATTGTGGATACATTCTAGGACTGTCCTCACATTATCCAGCTGCATCCTCGAGAGCATCTTGACTGGTTGCATGACTGCCTGGTATGGCAACTGCTCAACCTCTGACTGCAAGGCACTATAGAGGGTAGTGCGTATGGCCCAGTATATCACTGGGGCAAAGCTTCCTGCCATCCAGGACCTCTATACCAGGCGGTGTCAGAGGAAGGCCCTAAAAAGTGTCAAAGACTCAGACACCCTAGTCATAGACTGCTCTCTCTGCTACCGCACGGCATGCGGTGCCGGAGTGCCAAGTCTAGGTCCAAGAGGCTTTTAAACAGCTTCTACCCCAAAGCAATAAGACTCCTGAACATCTAATCAAATGGCTTCCCAGACTATTTGCATTGTCCCCCCTTCTTTTACACCGCTGCTACTCTCTGTTGTTATCATCTATGCATATTCACTTTAATAACTCTACCTACATGTACATATTACCTCAACTCACCGGTGCCCCCGCACACTGACTCTGTACCAGTACCCCCCTGTATATAGTCTTGCTATTGTTATTTTACTGCTGCTCTTTAATTACTTGTTACTTTTATTTCTTCTTATTACGAATATATATATATTTTTAAACGGCATTGTTGGTTAGGGGCTCGTAAGTAAACATTCCACTCTAAGGCCAACCTGTTGTATTCGGGGGCATGTGACTAATAACATTTTAATTGATTTGACTCACTTCTTATTATATTGGATACATTACATTTAGTGTAGGAGAGCACATTGAGATTGTGGTGTGTACATTCTATTCATCTGCCGTATGATAGCACAACGTGAGTTGGTAGTGTGTATGAGTTCAAATCTGTAAAATCTGTGTCTTACTTGGCAGCCCAGGCGAAGGGCATCCTATACTGGACCAGGCGCTGACACGTCTGCTTGGCAGCATTCAGAAACTTCTGGGCTGTCTGGAGGGGAACACAATGAGTCCAATGTATAGGTGATAACACAGGCTTTATGATTTATAACAGTGGAACAGCAACTCATGATGGAACTGAGACCAAAATAGGAAGCAATTCAATTTAAAAAGACACTTTAAAAAGTAGCTCTCGAACCATTGGTTTTGGGGGGGGTTATGTAAGTCCTGTCTCTGACAGATGGTCTAATAATAGCAATAGCAGTAATATGGTTGCGAGAGGCACGAAGGAAAGGACCTTGTTGACATCTGAAGCGGCAAACAGACACACGCACAGACACACACACGTACCACATGCACACGCACAGACACACACACGTACCACATGCACACGCACAGACACACACACGTACCACATGCACACGCACAGACACACACACGTACCACATGCACACGCACAGACACACGCTTAGACACACGCACAGACACACGCGTAGACACACGCACAGACAAACCTTGTTGATATCTGAGGTCTTGATGTAGGGCACAGCACAGTGTGTAATGCCATTCTGTAGGACCTTCTCCACTCTGGCCACCAGGAAAATATCAGCATGGGGGTTGGTCACTGAGAAGATACCCTAGAGGAGAGGGACGGAGGGATGATGGTTTAAGACTGTATCTAATATACCCTAGATGAGAAGACAGACGGAGGGAGGAGGATAAGGCTGTTTAACATGATGCAGACCTTAGTGGTGGAAAACATTGCTATTAAACTTCAGGCAGGGAAGTGGCTGGCTGGCTGTCGTTTGTGGTTGAAGTTATAGAGGAAACCCAAACAGAACTCAAACTATTATGGGGTCAGTGATATGAAGCCAACCGTGGCTCTCACAGTGTCATGTGCGAGCACAAACACACACACAAAACCATGATATTCCTGGGAGTGGCAGCACAGTAAGAGTGGAGTTCTTGAGACATGAATGGGACATTTGGATCAGTAAATATAAATCAGCTGTGACATAATGAGTTCCATTCAAATGCTCTAGCTGTGGCTTGGCTAATGAGCTTAATCAAGTTCCATTTTTTGTGTCATCAGCATGCATGGTTTGACCAATGAGAGTGAGAATGACCATTGTCTTGATGGATTCTATTCTGTTTGATGCTCTGTTCTTCATTCTGTTTCTGGGTCTAGATGTTATCCACAGTTATTTTCCATTATTTCCATTTCACAGGGTATTCTGCAGTCGTGTTCCATCCACCCTTGCCTATGTTCTTGCTGTTATGTTTCAAGTCTAGGGGTGGGAGGTTCAGAACTGTAGTGGTCTGATTGTGTACTGTGATTTACTGCTGGGCACTGTCAGTATTGCTCCTGTGTAATCCTGTTAATGGGCCCAGCAGGAGTGTGTGAGTGTGTGTTATGACCTGAAAACTGTTTTGGTAAATAGCATGGTCTACAGATGTCACGACTTCATCCGAAGTCGGTCCCTCTCCTTGCTCAGGCGACGTTCGGCGGTCGACGTCACCGGTCTTCTAGCCATCGCCAATCCACCTTTCATTTTCCATTTGTTTTGTCTTCCCACACACCTGGTTTCAATTCCATCAATTACATGTTGTGTATTTAACCCTCTGTTCCCCCCATGTCATTGTCCGGTATTGTTTTTTTTGTAAGTGCCTGTGCACCTTATGTCTGGTGTGTGCAGGGTTGTGTACCCATTTATTGATAGTTCTGTTTTCCGGTGGTTTTTATTATTAAACTGCACAGTTGGAAACACAGTTTTTGCTCTCCTGCGTCTGACTTCTCTGCCACCAGTACGCACCCCTTACAACAGCTTATCATGAGGTATCTTAACTTAAACGAGCAGAACCCAGAGACATTCCTTAATATTAGAGATTGCGCACCAGCTGTTGTTAACAAAGAGACCCCCGGAGCTTACCGGACGCTACCGTTCTGTCCTGCCGATGTACAGCAAACCCAGCTAACTGTATTTTATCCATGTCCTTGTTCAGACATAACTCCGAGAAGCATAGTAAAGTACAGTTCTTCATGTCCCTTTGATAGGATAGTCTCAAATAGAGCTCGTCCAGCTTATTCTCCAGTGATTACACGTTTGCCAATAGAACAGAGGGTAGAGTCCACTCGCCAACGTAGTCTTGTCAGGTATCCCGCACGCTGGCCTCTATAACGCCACCTCTTCCTTCATCATATGTCAGGGATTTGGGCCTGGTCTGGGTCACCATCACCAATTTTTTTCATCCCACTTGATTTTATGTTGAGTAGGATAGCAGTCTACACGATAAATAACTTGTAATATTGGAAGTAACCATCTGGATGTCACCGTGATACAGTCTACACTACTCAATGGGTAGAGTTTGTGCTGCAAGCCGACAACACAGTGTCCTTCACTACGGCATTAACGTCTAACGTTATATTTTAGTACAAAAAATAGAAACAATTAATGAAAAAAAATATATGATTCTGAACACTCGCAAGTCACAACTTTTTCCTCGCTCAAGTTTCTAGCTACAAGCAGTAAACTAGCTAGCTGGGAAGGGTTAATTAAGATGACTGACTGAACCAAATCCACTCAACTAGCTTCTCCCTTATTTCAGAAAGGAGCAAGAAAGTTTCATCACACAGAAAGGGACAGAAACGCACGGATGCCTGGCCGTCCCATCTTGAGTCAGCAGTTTTAGTGTTCATATCATGTAATTCTACTAATTTTGCAATGTGGCGTGGTTTTACAGCTTATTTCCTGCACGGTGGCGAGAAATGTTTGCAGTTTTGACACCTGAGTGAGACTGACGAAGAAAATATCAAATGGGGGCCCTCCGGGCTCGAATTCGACCGTAATTACCACAGGTTTAGATAGCTGGCCGCTAGACTAACTTACTTATCAAAATGTGTTTTGCTCACATGTGCTAATTAAGTGACTGACATAAGAGAACAACTGCTGATGCACAACCAAGTTTCGAAATTGCACCTTTGGTATTCTACCTTGTAAGTTGAGACCCCGACTGAGTTTATCAGAGGGTCTTCAAAAGGGGAGACTCTTCCCTGTCTCATCAACTGAAAATCTAAAAGATGGAATCTGTATTAAGTGAAACAGCCCACTGTTCGCCCCCAGCGCCTTTGTATCGTCATGTCTACTCCCGCTCCGGCGCTCGACATCACCGGTCTAAGCACAGGTCCTGGCAACCCATATTTATGGACACCTGGCAACCATGATTACGCACACCTGCGTCTCATCATCAGTCACACCTGGACTTCATTACTCACTTGATTATTTACCCTTTGTATAGCACTCTGTTATCAGTCATCAGGTAGTATTGTTAATGTTTCTCTGTCAGACGCTTCTCTTGTTTTGTATCGCTCCATGTTCGCTATCATTAAACTCACTAACTGCACCTGCTTCCTGACTCCCTGCGTCTATGTAACAGTTATTGTTTTTGTCTTGTTGTTGAAAGGGAGGAGAAACGGAGAAGAGAAGTCTCCGGCAGCGTGGTGAAAGCTAATTGCAGTACATATTTTGTTGTTCAATCAAGCCTGTAATGATGTCAGAGGGAAGAAAAGGAGTGTTCGTTGTTTGCAGTGACCTCTGTTGTTGTAATATCCCAAACTGTCGTGGCAGTTTCACTAATTAAGAATTTCACCTTAATGTATTTATATCAAATAAGGGAGAGACAGACTACATTTCTAATCTTGGGATTCTGTGATCCCACCATAATTTCTACAGAAACACAAGCATGATTTAGCCTACTCATATGTGTGTGTGTGTTTAAACAAACCTCAACACAACACACAGGGTATAGGGCAGGTAAGGTCACTATGGTCCTACCTGAGTAGGGAAACGCAGCAGAGACTCAGACACCCTCTGTAGAATGGGCAGACCATTGCCATTCCCTGCATCACTGTTCACTCCTCCATTCACCCCTCCTCCTCCACCACCTCCCTCTGATGTAGGGGAGAGTTGGGAGGTGTCGGTCAGCATCTCTCGCACACAGGGGGGTTGAGGTCCACATGGAAGTCAGAGGAGATCTTACAGCTCTTAGACACATCAAACAGAGCCAGGCTGATGAAGAACGGCTCCACCTGGATAACAGAGGTAGATGGGAAAGGGAGTGTGTGTGTGTGTGTGTGGGAGAGCGTGTCTGTGTGCATTTACGAGGTACAAACAAAGAGCGTGTGTGTATGAGTGTATGTGCACTTATGTAGATATAAGCATATTGAATTATGGCCATTCCTTCCAGAAACCATTAAGCCTATCTATGTTTGAGTTTAAGATGGGAGGAGGAGAGTAGAACTATTTCCTAACCACGCAAATGTCGGTCAGCCAACATCCCCAACTCCCCCCCCAGCTCTTTAAATGCTCTAGTGGGCATGAAGTTATTCATCACTGTGTTTCATGTCTACGATAATCCACTCTGAAGGAGGGAGAGAGGGAGTACTAGCACTAGTGTGCTCTCTATACTGCTGGCTGATGTCAAAAGAGGCACTGCATTCATCTCACACTGATAGCAGAATGCTAACTAACTACATTCATCAGGAAATGTGAACGTGGATCATGACATAGGTCTCTGTAGTGTAATTTGTATTTACATTCAAATATGTACTATTTTAGGATAATACTTTATACTTAAACAGATCAAATAACGATATCAACATAAGATGAATATACAGCATGAAACATGAAAAGCCTGATGTTCATTTTGTATCTATTCTGTCGAGGTGTAGTGGTGACCTACGCTGGAGAAGAAGGGTGTGTGTCTATGTGACCTTACATTGGTGAGAACCCCGTCCCCCCTCTCGCTGACACAGCCCTGCAGGCTGAAGGTGAGGTCATGGCAGCTGACGGCGATGCGTCGGCCGAAACGCTCCTCAAACGGCTTCACGTCAGGCTCTATACCCGAGAAGTCCAACCTCTGGAGGGGAGAGGGGAGGAAGAAGTGGAAAGGAGTGGAGAGGCGGGAGGAAAGAGAAGAGAGGAAGGAGGAGAGGGAGGTCAGGAAGAAAGATTAAGGAGGGAATGTTGGTTAGCTTCTGGCATCCATCGTCATGGAAACACATCCAATGTACATACACAGACATTCTCTAATTGAGACGTTCACTTGATGCCAGTGAAGCCAGCAGGGCCCTGGGACTGCCCAGACAGACATATTGTTAATCTACAGGCACACACCTATACTCATCATAACATAGGTCTGCTTTAATAGACTCAAACATTCAATCAAATCAAATGTTATTGGTCACATACACGTGTTTAGCAGATATTATTATGGGTGTAGCGAAATGCTTGCATTTCTAGCTCCAATAGTGCAGTAATATCTAACAATTTCACAACCATACACACAAACCTAAGTAAAGGAATGGAATTAAGAATATATAAATATTTGGGAAAGCAATGGCGGCATAGACTAAGATACAGTAGAATGGAATACAGTATATACATGAGATGAGTAATGCAAAATATGTAAACATTATTAAAGTGACTAGTGTTCCATTATTAAAGTGGCCAGTCATTTCAAGTAAATGTATAAAGGCAGCAGCCTCTAATATGCTAGTGATGGCTATTGAACAGTCTGATGGCCTTGAGATCGAAGCTGTTTTTCAGTCTCTCGGTCCCAGCTTTGATGCACGTGTACTGACCTCACCTTCTAGATGATAGCGGGGTGAACAGGCCGTGGCTTGGGTGGTTGTTGTCCTTGATGATCTTTTTGGCCTTCCTGTGACATTGAGTGCTGTAGGTGTCCTGGAGGGCAGGTAGTTTGCCCCCAGTGATGCGTTGGGCAGACGGCACCACCCTCTGGCATGCCCTGCGAATGCGGGCGGTGTAGTTGCCGTACCAGGGGGTGATACAGTCCAACAGGATGCTCTCAATTGTGCATTGGTAAAAGTTTGAGAGGGTTTTAGGTGCCAAGACAAATTTCTTCAGCCTCCTGAAATTGAAGCCTTCTTCACCACACTCTCTGTGTGGGTGGACCATTTCAGTTTGTCAGTGATGTGTACGCTGAGGAACTTGAAGCTTTCCACCTTCTCCACTGCAGTGCCGTTGATGTGGATAGGGGGGTTCACCCTCTGCTGTTTCCTGAAGTCCACGATCAGCTCCTTTGTTTTGTTGACGTTGAGTGAGAGGTTATTTTCCTGGCATCGCACTCCCAGGGCCCTCACCTCCTCCCTGTAGGCTGTCTCGTCATTGTTGGTAATCAGTCCCACTACTGTTGCGTCGTCTGCAAACTTGATGATTGAGTTGGAGGCGTGCTTTGCCACACATGGGTGAACAGGGAGTACAGGAGGGGGCTGTGCACACACCCTTGTGGGGCCCAGTGTTGAGGATCAGCGAAGTGGAGATGTTGTTTCCTACCTTCACCACCTATGGGCGGCCCATCAGGAAGCCCAGGACCTACTTTCACAGGGCGGGGTTGAGACCCAGGGCTTCAAGCTTAATGATGAGCTTGGAGGGTACTATGGTGTTGAATGCTGAGCTGTAGTCAATGAACATCATTCTTACATAGGTATTCCTCTTGTACAGATGGGTTAGGTCAGTGTGCAGTGTGATGGCGATTGCATAGTCTGTGGATCTATTGGGACGGTAAGAAAATTGAAGTGGGTGTAGGGTGTCAGGTAAGGTGGAGGTGATATGATCCTTGACTAGTCTCTCAAAGCACTTCATAATGACAGAAGTGAGTGCTACGGGGTGATAGTCGTTCAGTTACCTTTGCTTTCTTGGGTACAGGAACAATGGTGGCCATCATGAAGCATATGGGGACAGCAGACTGGGTTAGGGAGAGATTGAATACAGTATGTCCATAAACACTCCAGCCAGCTGGTCTGCGCATGCTCTGAGGACGCAGCTAGGGATGCCGTCTGGGCCGGCAGCCTTGCGAGGGTTAACACGCTTAAATGTCTTACTCACGTACGCCACAGAGAAGGAGAGCCCACAGTTCTTAGTAGTGGGCCGCGTCGTGGGACTGTGTTATCCTCAAAACGGCCAACATTTCGCTTGTTATGTACTGACATTTCTCTTGTTTGATTGCCTTGCGGAGGGAATAACTACACTGTTTGCATTCGGCCACATTCCCAGTCACCTTGCCATGGTTAAATGCGGTGGATCGCGCTTTCAGTTTTGTGAAAATGCTGGTTTCTGGTTAGGGTAGATTTTAAAAGGCATAGTGGGAACAAGATCTCCTATACACTTCTTAATAGACAAATAAAGTCAGTCACCGTATCAGTGTATGTTATCCTCGGAGGCTACCCGTAACAGATCCCAGTACGGGTGATCAAAACAGGCTTGAAGTGCGGATTCCAATTGATCAGACCAGCGTTGAATAGTCCTTAGGATGGGTACTTCCTGTTTGAGTTTCTGCCTATAGGAAGGGAATATAATCGGAAGCGGTGGGTGTTGTGCGCGGCTCCTGAGTCGGACTAGAAGTCCACTCTGAATATCTCTTCTTCGCCGGTGGGGTTTTCGATCAGCCTCTGGAATCAGTTCAATTGCTCTGGGGGGTACGAGCAAAGGAACCGATTCAGGAAAGTCGTATTCCTGGTCGTAATGCTGGTGAGTTATGACAGCTCTGATATCCAAAAGCTCTTCCTGGCTGTATGTAATAACACAAAAAATGTTCTGGGCTAATGATGTAAGAAATAACATTTTAAAAAGTTGCCTAGGGACGAGATGCACGGCTGCCCTATCTATCGGCGCCAGTCCTATTGGAAATGAATAGAGTAAAACAGACCGTGCTAACCTGTGTTTCAGGGTCCAGAGAGAACAGCTTTAGTCTCCCTTCATTCCTGTTGAGTTTATTGAGCCGGTCTGTTTCCCTAGCATACTGCAGAGAGACGGAAGAAGACAAAAAGAAGTAAGAACAGACACATACAGCTTCAGGTCACAGCTGAGCTCGATAGAGAACTCCACCATCCCCCTCCCTTGTCCTAAATAGCCCTCATTTACTCTCCTCCTCTCACACCATCCAGCCCCAGACAGACAGTAGAGATAACCAGGTCCTCTATGAAGGGGAGAGCTGCGACATCTCAGAGGAGCCAGTTAAAAAAGCCTCATCACACAGAGATTACAGCTCTCTTTGTTCTCCATGTGCTGCTCTGGGTTTATAGATACATTAAAGCAGTGAGGTCTCTATGGGATAAAGGTACTGTACCGTTGTTATGTCCAGGGTTACAGGATGTACTATACATTAGGGACCTGCTACAGATAAAAGGGAGCTTGTGAACTGTGGTTCCCTGATAGTGTAACGGTATCAAAGCTCAGTGAGCGACACAAATGACTACACATAATATAGCCTATATATGTCAGGTGGCGGTATTGTGTTTCTCTAACTGACTAGAGAATGAATTATCTAGCGCACATGCCTTATCAATGATCATTACTGCTTATATTACTGCTTACACATACAGTATTTGAATAGAACTCTTTAAGAGGGCTTTTCTTTTTTGTCCAAGAGAAACAGGATACAGATGTAGGAACTTCATCTGATCTGTTGCGGGACGTTTAAAACATGTAGTGTATTTGAGGTTTAAAAAGGCTTCTGAAGTTTGTCACTTCCACTGACATTTCAGATTTGATTTTCCCTTACGAAAAAATGTATCAACCCCTACAAAAATGTCCATGAATTATAATCCACATTTCCTGTTGCTGCAGGATAGTTGTTTGCTTTCCTGCTATAGCAAACTAACTCAAATTAAAGATCCTACATCTGGGTGCTCTGAGTCTGAATAACCCTATAAAACCTTTTCCACCATGTACTGGGCTAGGTTCACAACCTTGTGTGTAGTAGATGAGGGGTAATACATATTCACTACTACTACAATACAGCACAGCCACTAATGAAACCAGAGGTGAAGAGCGCAAGTCAGACCAAAACACACTACTTAGTGGAGTGCCAAACATTGATTATTTATCAGGGCCCGCATTCATCAAGCTTCTCAGAGTAGGAGTGCCGACCTTGGATCAGGTCTCCCTTCTTATACGGCAAAACCTGATCCTAGATCATCCCTTTTTGTGAATACGGGCCCTGGTGCTTAGTACAAAAATAAGGCAAAAAGGATACATTCATACTGATCTTTTTTAAATATATAAGCAGCTATAAGCATAGCTGACAGTAGCCTTACAGCACATCTCTACTCTGATAATACTGACCTTTATGAGTTCAGGGTGTAAGCTCATCCCCAGACTCTCCAATAGGCTCTCTCCTTTCCCCTGGCTGCTGCGGTCCTCATCTGATTGGGCGAGAGAGGTGTCAGTCGAAAGGAGTACTTACCATATAGCCTACAGTACGATTCGGATAATGACATCTGATATAAGTGGAAGTTCTGTGATATCTGATACTCCGAGAGTTATGTACTTGGCTATCTGCACAAAAACCTTGGATGGGTGTACTTTAATGTTCCACTCTTCCAAGTTGAGCAATGTCCTAATGAGCTGAGGGAGGGGATGCATTTCCTTTTAAAATGCAGCTTTTCATACTAACTCTGGTGTCTTTCTAACTCCCTTCACTGTGTTGCAGGGGAAACTGGAGAATAGCCAGGGTGACTCTCACCGCTTTCTGCTGTACAAGCCTTCCGAATCTCTCTGCATTTCAGGGGCATATGAGAACATAATGTTTTCAAAAGGACAATTTCCTAATTGGAAAATAAATTCCCCCAACTGTGAAAGTCCTCCAACGCACTTCCACACACACACAGCTGCATAATGTTGGCATTACTCCACTATTGTAACAGCCGTAATACACTGAGTTCAATAGTTCACAATAACTTCCTTCTATGTCAACAAACAATTCCAAAGAATTGTGAAAGGGGAACTGAATTTGAGTCAGGTCAAATTACTGGAGAAAACAAGTGAAACAGTGCTGCGTTCTGGTACCAACTGTGTATCATCCTGTAATTGACTGTTAAGATTTTTCAGTGTGTTTACAGGTCAGTGTAGCAGGGATTTGAATCTCCTAGAGATTACCGCGTTGAAAGACAGGTGAAACTGTGCTATGAGAATAATGACAGGAGTGGAGTAGCTAAATAACATGTCTGTTTGTAACGCAAGTGTGTAGGAGTAGGAGAGTGCAGCATACACTGCGTGTATATCAGTGTGTGTATGTGTATTATAAGTATATGTGTGTGTCCAGTCCAGTCCCCCCCCTCCTCACCCAGGGCATAGTCTAGGCTGTCTCCTCCATTCTACCGGTCTCCTCCCTCGGTGCTGCTCTGCAGGGCCTGTTTCAGGGTGATCACCCACTCCTCCATCTCCGCCTCGCTGTCCGCAGCCAGGAAGTGGCTGAAGCGCTCCTGCATCTTTAGCTCAAAGCTGTTAAGATGTATTTTAGGGCACTGGGGTGAAAATATTGAAGTTTACTTTGTTTAGATGCCTAGAACCAATCTAAAAAAAAAACACTCATTATAGCTCTGAAATACTTTTAACCAATGGAAAGCTTCCTGGCAGCCTCTCCAGTCTACTGTACCACACAGTGCCAACACTCAGAGGTTTCTCTCATTTATTAGGAGAAAAAATGCAAGCTCCCATTTTTTAACTGACCGGAGACTGGAATGCAGTTAAAAAAAAATCCAATCAGTTCCTGAAGGATGGCAAAGGTGGAGGAGAGGGATCCTGACCTAACTTTCACGAGTGTTGCGAGAGCTGAAAACGGACTTGTTCATGTGGTCACAGTGGTGGTTTTCCGATCCCAAAGGAGTTCCCTTTTACTGGGATGTTGAAACACAAAACCAGCAGAATTCCTTATACATACTGTAGCTTTCCTGAGCCAGCATTTTTCCAGTGTTGTTCCAGCATTAAAAATAGCTAAATATCTAGACGTGTCGGTCTACACAAAGCCCAAAGCACATGGTGTGCCTCTGTAAGTAAATGGTCAATCTACAGATGTAGGATCTTAATTTGATCACTCATTTGTTGCTGAGAATGTTCCTACAAAGCAGGAAATGCAAACTTGTACTGTGTGAGTTTTACATTTCAGACTTGATTTACGCTCATGAATAAAATGGATCGACCCCTACAAAAATGTCCATTAATTATAATCCACATAATAAATCACATTTCCTGTCGCTGCAGGATTATTTTCCTGCTGTAGCAAACTGGCTCAAATTAAGATCCTACAGCTGTATAAAGCCCTGTGTCAGGGAGTACTTCTACAACAACATTTTCAAACTATCTATTCCGATAACATTTGGAGCAAGCAACAACACAAAACAGCAGATACACATCATGCTATTGGTAATGTCCAGATGGGATAATGACATCTATACAGGAGTCCAAGTAGATGGACCCTTTGGTGTCCTTGCACTTCTTCTCATCCTTGTAGGAGTTGAGGATGTAAGAGCCGTCCGGCAGCTGGGACAGTTAGAAATACCTCCTCTTAAACACCTGAGGGCCAGAGGTAGAGAGGTTTAATTCAATCCAATAGCAACGCCGTCTTTAGCCTCTCTCATACTGTAGGATACATCTGCTGTATAGGCTAGCACAGTAGCCTGCACAGTACCGCAGTTGGTCGCCAGTTGTGTACAATTCACAGTGATGAGGAAGTGTTGTGTATATTGTAGTTGGGCTGATCTATCCTAGTAAATCTGTTGTGATGAGGAAGTGTTGTGTATATTAGTAGTTGGGCTGATCTATCCTAGTAAATCTGTTGTGTTGTGTATATAACACACAGAGAAATAATAACCACACATTCACAAACAAATGTACCTGTGTCAGTCAAATAGACACAACACCCAATTCATACAGAAATCTCTCTCTCTCTCTCTCTCTTTTGTCGGAGTGCATGCTGGGAGTGAGTCGTCAAACAGTAGTGTTTGTGAGAGTGAATGGAATTTCTTTTCACTCTATCGGGTTTTGGTATGTATATATATATTGATTAGTTTAGTTGTTGTAAGGGTATCTTGTTTAAACTATCACTAAGCACGTATAGGGGTGGTGGGATCTTTGAGTTTGGTTTTTCGCGAGGGCACAACCAGCGGGTGGGGCTGGTTGCTATGGCCACTCTTGGAAATGGAGAGTTTGAAAAACTTAGTCGCAGCGGTCGGGTGTTCAGTGGAAGAATGTAGCTTAGCTGTGGGTGCTATCATTGGGTATGATAGCATCAAATCAGCCTCAAGGATGAATAGCGCTGTAGTGATATTCTTAGATTCAATTGAAAAGGTGAATAAAATAGTTGGGAGGGGTGTTGTGTTGCGGGAGACACAGACGCCGGTATTTCCGCTTATGAATCCTGCGAAGAAAGTCATGCTTTCTAACGTGCCACCATTTGTTAGAGATGAAGTGTTAGAGCGAGAGTTCTCGACATGGTCAAATCGTATCTACAATAAAGAAGGTTCTTTTTGGATGCAAATCTCCGTTGTTGAAACATGTTGTGTCTCATAGGAGACAAGTGCATATGATTTTAAAAAAGGAAGGAGATGAACTGAATTTAGCGTTTAGCTTTAGGATTGATGGATTTGATTATGTCTTCTATGCATCTACTGAATCAATGAAATGCTTTGGATGTGGAAGAGAGGGGCATTTGGTGCGTAGTTGTCCCGAAAATGAGCGTGCTGAGCCTGGTAGTAGTTTTAGTGCGAGTGCAACTAACGCACCAACGCGAAGGGATGAACATAATAAGGGTACAGGAGAAGAGAGAAGGTGGGCAGATGTGGTTGGAAAAGCAGGAGAGGAAGGCAGTGTGGATAGGGGGGAAATTGTGGTAGATCAGAACAAAGAGGGAGGGGAAACAGTAGGTGAGATTGCGACTGCCGTCGCTGAGGTGGTGCTGGAAAATGAAATTGGAAGTCAAGAGGAGATTGAAATAATGGAAAAGGAAGCGGATGTTTTCAAAATACCGAGGAGTAAAAGGAAGAATTTAAGGGGTGGTGAAGGGTCTAATTCTAAGAGAAAGGTAGAGTTTGATAAATCAATTGAAGATGAACAAGGTGTAGAGATGGGGGAGTATACTTCTGGGGAGGATAGTGAGAGTGAGTCATCTGACACGTCACAACAATATAGTGAGATAAATGGGGTGGAAGGGAGGTATGGGATCGAGAGGATACGTCAATTTTTGAAGTTGACAAAAGGGAAGAAATATATGCAGGATTACAATGTAACTGATTTTTTCCCTGAACGTGAATTGTTTATTGAATCAGCAAAGTTTCTGATGTCAAAAATTACAGGGGAAGTTTGAAAAGCCCTGAAATTGCTAGACTCAAGAAAGTGGTCACAAGAGTGATAAGTGATGTAAATTCTAAAGAAAATGAAAGAGTTCAGTTGCAGTCTTAACTCTGTAAAGAGATGTGGTGGCTGGATCTTCCTCTGTATATTTTTTTATCCATGAGCAGTTTTAAGATTTCTTCTTTAAACGTAAAATGGGGCAAGAGATGTTAAAAAAAGAGCCATGGTGTATGAGTTAATTAGGGGAAAGGGAAGTGACAATTTTTCTACAAGAAACGCATAGTAATTTGGAAAATGAAGTTATGTGGCAACAGGAGTGGGGGGGACAGTGGTGTGTAGTCATAAAAACTCAAAAAGTGGGGGTGTGGTTATCTTGTTCTCAAAAGGGTTTTTGCCGTTGTCATATGAGGTTGAAGAGGTAGTTGAGGGGAGGTTATTAAAAGTTAGAGCAAGGTATGAAAACATCAATATGTGTCTGATAAATGTATATGCCCCAGTGGTGACAGTTGAGAGGGTATGTTTTTTAGAGACACTATCAAATACCATTGAGAAATGTAACAAAGAAGATTATTTGTTTATTGCTGGGGATTTTAACTGCACAGTTAGTGATTTAGATATAAATCACCAAGAACCTCATATAGCCTCAAGGATGTTTTTAAAACGCCTCATTGTAACAAATGAATTGTGTGATATTTGGCGGAGTCAACATGGAGGAACAAGGCAGTACACCTGGGCGCATGTGAGAGAGAACATCGTCTCTATGGCCAGGTTAGATAGGTTTTATGTTTTTGAGCATCAATCTCAGGTCTGTAAATCAAGTGTGATAACTCCAGTGGGATTTTCTGATCATTGTTTAATAACAGAGGTGGTGTTCATTAACGATGTAAAACCCAAAAGCGCATACTGGCATTTTAATATAACTTTATTGAGTGATGCTCACTTCAGGAACTGTTTCAGTTTTTTGGGGGAGAGGTGGAGGTCTCAAAAGGACAGTTTTGTATCCATTCAACAGTGGTGGGATATAGGGAAAATCCAGATTCAACAATTTTGTAATCAATACACGAGGAATGTCACCAAAGATATCACCAGATCAATGAAAGCCCTAGAGATTGAAATAGTGGAACTCATGACGTTGGTTGAGACCACAGGAGATCGAGGCCATACTCAGGTCCTCAAGAGGAGAAAAGCTGCATTGGCAGACCTGCTGGGTATCAGAGCACAGGGGCACTGGTGAGAAGTAAATTTCAGGGAATATCTGAAATGGATGCCTCATCCAAATTTTTCTTTGGTTTAGAGAAAAAGAATGGACAAAGAAAAATGATTCATTGTCTCAAATCAGCTGTTGGACAAGAGCTCACTAGCCCTAGTGAAATTAGAAAGAGGGCAGTAGAGTTCTATGCTGAGCTCTACAAGTGTGAGTACAAAGAGGACAAAACAGTGACACAGCAGTTCTTTGATGGGCTCCCAAAGGTGGCTGCAGAAGCTCAGGTTGAGCTTGAGCAACCATTGTCTTTGCAGGATTTATACACTGCATTAAAAGGCATGGAAAATGGAAGGGCACCAGGCATTGATGGGCTTCCCGTTGACTTTTTAAAGTCTTTTTGGGCTATTTTGAGAGAGGATTGGTTAGAAGTAGCTAATGATAGTTTAACCGGAGGGTTACTACCAATAAGCTGCAGAAGGGCTGTCCTCACCCTACTGCCCAAAAAGGGTGACCCGAGGGAGGTGAAGAACTGGAGGCCGGTGGCTTTATTGTGCACTGATTATAAGATATTGTCAAAAGCCTTGTCCAACAGGCTGAGGGAGGTGATGGGGCAAATCATACACACGGATCAGTCCTACTGTGTTCCTGGCAGGCAGATAGGGGATAACATTTCTCTGATTCGTGATTTTTTGGACGTCTCTAGGGCTATTGGGTTGGATGCTGGTCTAATTTCAATTGATCAGGAAAAGGCATTTGACCGAGTTGAACATCAATATTTATGGCACACGTTTGAGGCGTTTGGGTTCAGCTCTGGTTTTATTGCCATGATAAAGGTGATATATGGTGACATTGAAAGTGTATTGAAAGTTAACGGTGGTTTGAGTGCTCCTTTTAAAGTGTGTAGAGGTATTAGGCAGGGATGTTCTATGTCAGGGATGTTATATGCCATTGCTATAGAGCCACTACTAAATAGCATTAGAAGTTGCATTGCAGGGGTGTGCCTTTCAGAGGATATTCCTCCTATTCGTCTCTCAGCCTATGCTGATGATGTAGTTGTGCTAGTGAAAAATCAAGCGGAGGTGGATAGCTTGAGTCTAATGGTTGATCGTTTTAGGGGAATATCCTCTGCAAAGGTAAATTGGGAAAAGAGTTGTGTGTTACAGATTGGAGAATGGTCTGGAGGGATCATGGCTTTGCCAGGGGGGCTAGAATGGTGTAAGGGAGGTTTTAAGTATCTTGGAGTATACCTAGGAGATGAGGGAACTATGGAAAAAAATTGGAGTGGGGTGGTTGAAATGGTGGAAGGGAGGATGAGGAGATGGCGTTGGTTATTATCTAGTATGTCATATAAGGGGCGCACTATTATAGTTAACAATGTGATTGCATCTGCACTGTGGCATCGGTTGTCAGTTTTAAAACCACCATCTGGCCTTCTGGCTAAGATACAGGCAATTATTGTGGATTTCTTTTGGGATAAATATCACTGGGTTCCACAAAGTGTTTTGTATTTGTCAAAAGAAGAGGGGGGACAAGGTCTTGTACATCTTGCTAGTAGGGCTGCTGCTTTCCGGTTTCAGTTTATTCAAAGGTTGCTTTATGGACCGGAAAATGTGGTGTGGAGAGGGGTGGCAGGTCTTATATTACAACGGGTTGGAGGATTAGGTTTAAGGAAGGCTTTATTTCTGGTTGATAGTAGCCAGATTTCTAGGGAGGGAGTACCTCCGTTTTACAGAGGACTTCTCAGAGTGTGGAGCATAATGAAGGTGTCTAGACGAACTTCAGCGGAGTCAGTGCATTGGCTGTTGGAGGAACCTCTGGTGTATGGGGCAAGACTGGATTGTACAACTGCAGCTGTTCCACATTTCTCCAAGATTCTGGTGAGGGGGAAAATCATCACCTTAAGACAGTTAATGGCCATGGCTGGGCCCGCCTTAATGGATGGAAGACGGGTGGCAGAACATTTGGGGATGAGGTCAGAAAGGATTGTCGGACAAATGCTGGGGAGCTGTAGGAAGGCTCTGACAGTGGAAGAATGGGGTATGCTTAGTAGCCACAAGAAGAAGGTACAAGATGAAGACGTCTCATTTCCAAGACTAGGGATTACACCAAATATCCCAGAGTCAGAAAGAAAGGCGTTATTGCTGGATTTGAGAGGGTTGGAGGAGGTGGGTTTGGATGAGGTGAATGGGAAGGACTTGTATAGGGGGTGTGTCAAGGTGTTGAATAAAGATAAATTGAAAAATAGAAAAGACACTCCATGGAGGGTAAAATTGGGCATTGATGATAGGGTAAAGCCAGCATGGAGGGCACTGTACAAACCACTGTTACAAAAGGGTACTGGTGATATGCAATGGAGGGTTTTACATGGCATCATTGCAGTTAATGCTTTTGTATCTGTTATTAATTCAGATGTTAGAGATGGATGTCCTTTTTGTAATATAAGAGAAACCATTTTTCACTGTTTTATGGAGTGTGAGAGGATAAAACCTCTATTGGAAATGCTGGAATCTTTGTTTAAAGCTGTAGGGGAATTTTTCAATAACACTGTTTTTATTTTGGGGTTTCAATATAGTAAACAACAGAAAAGAAAATGTCAAATGTTAAATTTTATTTTGGGACAAGCTAAAATGTCAATTTTTCTGAGTAGAAAACACAAGATAGAAATGGGATATGGGAAGGATGTAAGATGTGTTTTTAAAGGATTAGTGAAAGCAAGAATAAAAGTAGATTTTGAGTTCTTTTCAGCTGTAAAAGATCTCCTATAATTTGAGGAGAAGTGGGCCTACGAAAGAGCGCTTTGTTTTGTAGAGGAGGGGAAATTATTTTTGCTGATGAAATAAGTTGAATGTATATGTTATGTATTTATTTTTGTTTAGGAATTACATTTGTTGTTTCATTTCTGAAAAGGCAGTGTGTCTTTTTTTTTTATGTTAACACTTGAGTAAAAAATAAATCTCTCTCTATATATATATACTGTAGATCTACCAGTGATACACCATGGCTGCTCCCTCCCTCTGAGACGAGTCTCACTTTCTCCCTCTCTCTTGAGTATTGGGGCTGTATCCAAACAGCAGCCAATTTCCCTGCATGCTGCACTACCCCATAGAGCTCTGGTCAAAAGTAAGGCACTATATAGGGAATAGCGTGTCGTGCCCTCTGCTCCCTCCATTAGAGGACCATGGCTGGCAGCCATTTATTTTCCTTCAATTACAAACCTTTTTAATGCTAAGATTATCCACATCCGGCTGGGCCGTTGAGAGGTGGGGGGCTATTTATAGAGGAGAAGAGCTCGGGCTTCTAAGTCCAGTGAGGTCTGGATCTGGTCCCAGATCTGTTTGTGCAGTCTTGACTCCTCCTAATGTGACAATGACCATAGAAGTAGGCAAGACATCTGGGACCAGGCTATGCTTGTAGACCTTACTACTGGGCACAGCTGCATGTCGTTTTTCACCACAAACCCATATCATAGTGGCACAGTCGGGGGTTAGGGTTGTCTGGATGTAAGCTACGGTGTCTTGCTGTTTGATGTACTGCATTCTCGTTGTAGGCATATTTTCTTAAATACTTTGGGGTGGGTGGGGGTTATAGCCAATACATTATCAAATGGATGACTTGACTATCAAAGTCCTTCTCTTTATCAACCAATCCTTAACTCCATTATGTCAAAAGGGTATTTCAAACAGGACCACCACCAAGCCAACAAGGCCAGAAGGCGTGTGTGAACTGACCACACAGAAGACCTTAGGTCAATACTAGACCACTCAACATCATCTGATAATCAATGTTTTTCTCTCACACACACACACACAAAGAGAGAGATTATGTCCCACTCAACTCATCTTTAGCGTCTTCATCGATTTCAAACACGTGAGCTGGAAGCTTGTCTGTCTTCAGGCCTTTACTGTCAAAACACGAGTGAGATGTGTGAGAAAGGGTGATTGTGTTGTCAGAAACCCAGGAATACACACTCAATACATAAACTCTTTCCTACTGTATCTCGCTTCTGGTCATTTCCATGTCCTCAACGGACCAACAGCCAGTCCATGTCCTCAACGGACCAACAGCCAGTCCATGTCCTCAACGGACCAACAGCCAGTCCATGTCCTCAACGGACCAACAGCCAGTCCATGTCCTCAACGGACCAACAGCCAGTCTATATCCTCAATGGATCAACAGCATTGTTTGTATTTTCAACATTTTACTGCAGCATACTGTAAATGATGGTGCATTGTGGGAAAATGTTGTGGGCGGGGAAAGAATGGCTGTTTTTCGAATGGTACTGTAAATCCACCTCACAGAATACAGTACCGTATCATATCTTAGGTGCACCAAAATCTTTTTGACCGTAGTGGGTGCATGGTATTGTTGTTTCTGGCTCGTTAACATATTTTGAGGCAGGGCCTTGTGAGAGGCTATATTTTGTTGTACCCATGAGGGAGAATGCTGTACCAACTGAACTCCTATGTGGTTATATTGGCCCATCAATTTAAAATTAGGGATGTCAAACGTTCAGCCTGCTGCACAGACCATATGGATGCTCAAGTCTAGAACACCTGGTTAAATTGTGCTTAGGAAAAGCATTTATCTAAATAGTTAAACAAGTGAGACATTTTTTTTTAGTTGAGTTTGCTGTATTTACTATCATCCTAAATTAAGACATTGAATTATTTTGCCATTTCTAATTCATGGATATTACACTACTTTCCATGACCACGTCGAATTGGGGGCGAAATCACACATCCTTTTGACCTCAGATTGGTGATGTTAGTATAAAAGCTGATCGTCAACACGATGACACAAGATCAATTGCTTAAAACAGATCAATATCTTTGGTTTTGTACTGTTGATTTGTGTCATACGCGCTGGGGTCGCAGGACTTAGAACGCAGCTATGCTTTTTCTTTCTCAAATGGCACTGATACATCGGGGGTGGTCTCGCTATAAAAGGGGCACTCCAAACTGGGACACATCAACGCAAACAGCAGGGCCAGGAGGGGTGAAATGGCTGGTGGCCTTCCAGCGATCACAGAACTCCTGTACTTCATCCACTGTCGGTCTGCCTCCATCACCACCAGCATCTTCAAAGGGACCCGGGATTTCGTTAGTGTGTTGGTAACCCATGTGTTGGTACGTGTGAAAAGGTTAAGACATGAAGGTCAGTCAATACTGAAAATGTCAATAACTTTGAAAGTCTTTTCAAGTGCAGTCACAAAAACCATCAAGCGCTATGATGAAACTGGCTCTCATGAGGACCACCACAGGAAAGGAAGACCCAGAGTTACCTCCGCTGCAAAGGATATGTTCATTAGAGTTACCAGCCTCAGAAATTGCAGCCCAAATAAATGCTTCACAGAGTTCAAGTAACAGACACATCTCAACATCAACTGTTCAGAGAAGACGGCGTGAATCGGGCCTTCATGGTCGAATTGCTGCAAAGAAACCACCATTAAAAGGACACCAATTAGAAGAAGAGACTTACTTGGGCCAAGAAACACGAGCAATGGACATTAGACCTGTGGAAACTGTCCTTTGGTCTGATGAGTCCAAATTTGAGATTTTTGGTTCCAACCGCCGTGTCTTTGAGACGCAGAGTAGGTGAACGTATGATCTCCGCATGTGTAGTTTCCACTGTGAAGCATGGAGGAGGAGGTGTGATGGTGTGGGGTTGCTTTACTGTTTACTGTTACTTTAGAATTCAAGGCACACTTACGCCATCCCATCTGGTTTGCACTTAGTGGGACTATCATTTGTTTTTCAACAGGACAATGACCCAACACACCTCTATTTGACCAAGAAGGAGAGTGATGGAGTGCTGCATCAGATGACCTGGTCTCCACAATCACCCAACCTCAACCCAATTGAAATGGTTTGGGATGAGTTGGACCGCAGAGTGAATGTAAATTAGCCAACAAGTGTTCAGCATATGTGGAAACTCCTTCAAGACTGTTGGAAAAGCAATCCA
Source organism: Oncorhynchus tshawytscha (assembly GCF_018296145.1). NCBI lineage: Eukaryota > Metazoa > Chordata > Actinopteri > Salmoniformes > Salmonidae > Oncorhynchus > Oncorhynchus tshawytscha. The sequence continues at coordinate 21,347,765 of NC_056438.1, forward strand.
GGTGAATCTGGTTGAGAAAATGCCAAGAGTGTGCAAAGCTGTCATCAAGGCAAAGGGTGGCTACTTTGAAGAATCTGAAATATAAAATAGATTTAGATTTCTTTAACACTTTTTGGTTCCATATGCTAGTTTTGATTTATTCACTATCATTCTGCAATGTAGAAAATAGTAAAAAATAAAGCAAAACCCTTGAATGAGTAGGTTTGTCTAAACTTTTGACTGGTGCTGTACATTCGGACAGACACAGAAACAGAGGCACAAACCCTCACCTGCCCATTCACACGAACAGCATTTGTATGTTTATTGGACCCCAGGAAGAGGGTGAGAGAGCTAGAGAGCGAGAGAGCGACAGTGAACGGGAGAAAGAAAGAAGAGAGAGAGAGAGTGAGAGAGTTGAGGGAAAAACAAATGACAAACAAAAGGAAAGAACAGAGAAATATTAGAGTGACTGCTGGACTGGAGGAGAGTTTAAAACATATCTTCTGTTACCACTGTGAACACAGGGCACAGTAATCTAGTTCAACAGAATGTCCTTTAGGGGTTGATGTCCCACACTCTGGCCCCAGAGGTTGCAATGTTACATGGCCCCCTACAGAGGAGTCCTCTGCGGAAGGGTTAGGCACCGGACAGGGTTTGAAAAATGCCTTATAACCTTTTAACCTTTGGGTCTAAGTTCCTGGCTACTGTTTCTCATTTGACCTTACGTTGCTTGCTGCAGTGAGGGACCCTTAGCAGCATGGCACAAGTTATAGTAGGAGTTGTAACTTCATCAGCCATTGAGGAGTGACTCAGTCTGACATGTTACCAAGGCAACACAACCACAAAACAAAGATGGCGGCTCCACCTCCACCACATATCTGCTGTAAAGTTACTACATCCTGTTGAGAGTTTCATAGAAGTGGATGATTTCAAATCCTATATTCTGAGGAATTATCAGATAAAATAAACACTACAAAAACCCACTATACTAGAACTAAGACATGTGAGTCAGTCCGGGACAAAGCAACTCAGGCAAGGAGAGGCAACTAGGCAAAGCCAATTGTTAATTCTAACAATAGTGCAAGGCTCAGCAGAAGCTGGCAATGGTAATAGGTATATAGGATAAGCCTATTTTGAATAATATGTCGTCATCTCTATGTTACAGTAATAAACTCCTGGGCCTCAGAGCAGTTTCATGCAGAGGCAGCCTGTGGCATGGAACTACCCATTCTGCAGTGGCTACTCGTCAGTGACCAAAGACATTGGGAGAACTTCAAGGGAGGGAAGGACTCAGCCAACGTCTACAGCTGTGTGTGTGTGTCCCACCTGGCACTCATTTATAATTCCATTAAAGGCAGCACAGCTAGAGCAGAGGGTCTTTGTACTTCTGTCGAGGGAGTTAGTGGAGAGGAGACCAACTAGGTCAACTTCTTCCCTTTCAGCTGGTGCACATTGATTCTCCCTCCTCCCGTCCCCCACTCATGTTTCTGTCACACACAAAGTAAACAACATAGTAGACCGCATAGTAAACCACAGCGAGAGAGAGAGAGAGAGAGAGAGAGAGAGAGAAACACAAAGGAACGAAGAAAGGGGTTAGGCAATCAATCTGGCCCTGGACACTCCAAACATCATCACCGTACATAAACCGTCACTACAACATGCCTCAGGGGTCTTTGGCTACAATGACAGTGAGAGTACTTTACCAGGTATCTGTTTGTCCCTTACGGTTCAGTGGAAAGACAGAGGAGAAGTCGAACTCCAGCAGATGGGAGCTTTAGTACTGGTGTTTATTTGTTCACATAGACACACAGTCTTGTACAACTAACCTTGTGGGGGGTCCCATCCAAAATACTGTTTTCCCTAACCAATCCTAACCTTAATACCTAACCTTAACCCTAAAACTAACGCTAGTTCCTAACACTAATTGTAATCCTAACACTAGTTCTAACCTTAACCCCCTAGAGATAGCATTTGACCTTGTGGGGACTAACAAAATGTCCCCAGTTGGTCAACTTGGTTTGTTTACTATTCTAGTCCCCACAAGTATAGTGAAACACGTCCACACACACACAGATCAAGTCCCACTCACCTCACCTTTAGCGTCCTCATCGACCTCAACAGTTCCCCATCAATAGCGAACACAGATACTCCCCATGTCCCACATCCCTTGATCACTTCAATGTGTATATACAAACTAGTGCTGAGCGATTAGTGCTTTTTGATTTCGGTTTCAGATTATTTGCGTTGAAGGCTGTAACAGCACAGAATAAAACAATTAATATAAGTCCCATGATGGTAGTGACTGTCCTTTACTGCTTATCACTTATTAACCATCATTTATTCACTTCAATAAAATATTTCAGATGTTGTGTATATTACATTTGTTTTATTATTTCATTTCATCTCTATAGAGCTGCTGCCTATGCTTGTCACGCCCTGATCTGTTTCACCTGTCCTTGTCTCCACCCCCCTCCAAGTGTCGCCCATCTCCCCTGGGTACTTATACCGGTGGTTTCTGTCTGTCTGTGCGTGCCAGTTTATTTGGTTTGTTCAAACCTACCAGCGGTCTCCCTTGCGCCCGTCTTTGCTATAGTCCCAGTTTTTGAGTTTCCTGGTTTTGACATTTCGTGCCAGCCCTGAGCCTGCCTGCCATCCTGTACCTTTGCCTCTACTCTGGATTACCAACCTCTGCCTGACCTGACCCTGAGCCTGCTGTTCCGGTGCCTTACACCCTCTCTGGATTATTGACCCCTGCCTGCCTGGACCTGTTTAAAGAATAAACGTTTGTTTCTTCAACACTGTCTGCACCTGGGTCACACCTTAAAACGTGATAATGCTGTCTGACAAATATCACTTTTAACAGTTCTTCAAAGTAAATAAGGAATATGACTGCTGAAAAGCAACTATCAATCTTAGATCATGTATTTTCAGGTAGAGATACCTCACGAAGCAACTCCCTCCCCATCGCACATTCTTCTCTCTGTCTCAGACAGAACAAGTAGGTTCCACAATGGATCAAGTTAATTGTAGACAATTAGCATGTTTTCTGCGTTAAACTATGTAAAATATTGACCCGTTGGAAACTACAACTGCCTACTACGTCGCACAGTTCAGGCTTGATTTGATTCATCTCTAGAAACACTACGCACGAAAAGAAAAACTAAATGGAATTCAAATAACTGAACCGAGTTGGTCAATTAGTTTTTTAAAAACGAGAAAAGAAATGACATTTTGGTTAATCACTCAGCTCTAATAAACACTCAGAGGTCGACCGGTTATGATTTGTCAACGCCGATACCGACTATTGGAGGACCAAAAAAGCCGATACCGATTAAATCGGCAGATTTTTATTTGTAATAATGACAATTACAACAATACTGAATGAACACTTATTTTAACTTAATATAATACATCAATAAAATCAATAGCCTCATAAATAATAACATGTTCAATTTGGTTTAAATAATGCAAAAACAAAGTTGGAGAAGAAAGTAAAAGTGCAATATGTTGCCAAGTAAGAAAGCTAACGTTTAAGTTCCTTGCTCAGAACCTATGAAAGCTGGTGGTTCCTTTTAACAGGTAAGAAGTTTTAGGTTGTAGTTATTATAGGAAAAATATTTTACTATTTCCCTCTATACCATTTGTATTTCATTAACCTTTGACTATTGGATGTTCTTATAGACACTTTAGTATTGCCAGTGTAACAGTATAGCTTCCTGGGCTCGAACCAGGAACACAATGACAACAGCCACCCTCGAAGCAGCGTTACCCATGCAGAGCAAGGGAAATAACCACTCCAAGGCTCAGAGCGAGTGACGTTTGAAACGCTATTAGCGCGTGCTAACTAGCTAGCCATTTCACTTCGGTTACACCAGCCTCATCTCGGGAGTTGATAGGCTTGAAGTCATAAACAGCGCAATGCTTGACGCACAACGAAGAGCTGCTGGCAAAACGCAAAGAAAGTGCTGTTTGAATGAATGTTTACGCACCTGCTTCTGCCTACCACCGCTCAGTCAGATACTTAGATACTTGTATGCTCTGTCAGATTATACAACGCAGGACACGCTAGATAATATCTAGTAATATCATCAATCATGTGTAGTTAACTAGTGAATATGATTGATTGATTTTATAAGATAAGTTTAATGCTAGCTAGCAACTTACCTTGGCTTACTGCATTCGCGTAACAGGCAGTCTCCTTGTGGAGTGCAACTAGAGAGAGGCAGGTTGTTATAGCGTTGGACTAGTTAACTGTAAAGTTGCAAGATTGGATCCCCCGAGCTGACAATGTGAAAATCTGTCGTTCTGTCCCTGAACGAGGCAGTTAACCCACTAGGCCGTCATTGACAATAAGAATGTGTTCTTAATAACTGACTTGCCTAGTTAAAGATTAAAAGGTGTAAAAAATAAATAAAAATCGGCCAAATCGGTGCCCAAAAATACAGATTTCCGATTGTTATGAAACCTTGAAATCGGCCCTAATTAATTGGCCATTCCGATTAATCGGTCGACAGTGCCTTCAGGAAATATTCATACCCCTTGACTTATCCACATTTTGTTGTGTTACAGCCTGCACTTAAAATGGTTTAATTCACTTTTTCTCACCCATCTACACACAATGGAAACATGTTTTTAGGCATTTTTGCAAATGTATTGAAAATGAAATAGACATATTCGAATTTACATATGTATTCAACCCTGAGTCTACACTTTGTAGAAGCACCATTGGCAGCGATTACAGCTTTGACTCTTTCCAGGGTAAGTCCCTAAGAGCTTGCCACACCTGGATTGTGCAACATTTGCCCATTATTCTTTTCTAAATTCTTCAAGCTCTGTCACATTAGCTGTCACATTAGTTGTTGATGTTGCACGAACAAACATGTTCAGGTCTTGCAATAGATTTTCAAGTAAATTTAAGTCAGAACTGTAACTCGGCACTCAGGAACATTCGCTGTCTTCTTGGTAAGCGACTCCAGCATAGATTTGGCCTTGTATTTTAGGTTATTGTCCTTCTGAAAGGTGAATTCCTCTCCCAGTGTCGGGTGGAAAGCAGACTGAACCAGGTTTTCCTCTAGGATTGTCCCTGTGCTTAGCTCCATTCCATTTAGATCTATTATGTTTTATCCTGAAAAACTCCCCAGTCCTTAACATCTCCAAGCATAGCATGATGCAGCAACCAGTATGCTTGAAAATATAGAGAGTGGTACTCAGTAATGTGTTGTATTGGATTTGCCCCAAACATAACTAACGCCTTGTATTCAAGACAAAAAGTTAATTGCTTTGCCATATTATTGCCAGAATTACTTTAGTGCCTTGTTGCAAACAGGATGCATTTTTTAGAATATTTGTTATCATGTACAGGCTTCCTTCTTTTCATGCTGTCAATTAGGTTAGTATTGTGGAGTAACTACAATGTTGTCAATCCATCCTCAGTTCTATCACAGCCATTAAACTCTGTAACAAGTCACGATTGGCCTCATGGTGAAATCCTTGAGCAGTTTCCTTCCTCTCCGGCAAGTTAGGAAGGACGCCTGTATCTTTGTCGTGAATACACCATCCAAAGTGTAATTAATAACTTCACCATCCTCAAAGGGATATTCAATGTCTGTTTTTTTTCCCATTTATTCTTTACCCATCTACCCTTTGCGCGGAATTAGAAAACCTCTCTGGTCTTTGTGGTTGAATCTGTGTTTGAATTTCACTGAGGGACCTTACAGATAATTGTATGTGTGGGATGCAGAGATGAGGTAGTCATTCAAAAATCATGTTAAACACTATTACTACACAGAGTGAGCCCATGCAACTTATTATGTGACTTGTTAAGCAAATGTTTCCTCCTGAACCTATTTAGGCTTGATTTAACAAAGGGGTTGAATACTTATTGACTCAGTACATTTCAGCTTTACATTTTTTATTAATGTGCAAAATCTTCAAAGGACTTAATTCCGCTATAACATTATGGGGTATTGCGTGTAGCCGAGGGACCCCAAAAAAAATCTACATTTAATCCATTTTAAATTCAGGCTGTAACACAACTAAAAGTGAAAAAGTCGAGGGGTGTGAATACTTTCTGAAGGCACTGTATATTTTATCGCAAGAAAGCTCTTCAGACACGTATAGTAGTTTAACTTCAGCTACCGTTCAAAACGTCCCACTGTCTTATAATCTGAAAGGACTGCATGTGAAGCTGGTGGGCCTTAGTAATATACTACTAGGCTTATGTTAAACTGTTACTTGAACCAATCCACTCCTTTTCAGATGACAGAGAACAGACCCCATAATAAAAGGAATAGGCTACCTAGCCCCAACTCAACGTAGGAAACGTTGTTCCTAGACGCACCAACTGGGCAGTTTAAAAAAGGAGAGTGGAAAGGATGGAAAGAGCAGAAAACACGGAACGCCAGCAAGAAGAATAAAACAAGATGCCCCATTGACAAATGTGACAGATAAAGACAGACCAAACACACACACACACACACACACACACACACACACGGCTGGAGCATGCCTCTAGAGAATCACCGCTGGCTATGCTGGCTAGGCAACCTCCACAAAACAGCGCTTGTTCTCTGTTACCACGTCGACCGTTACCCCGAGGATCATCCGCTTAACCAGACACAACACACACTCCGGCAACCTGTGTTGCCTAGCACACATCAGGCAACATCAAATCTTATCACCAGGTTACTACGCCTGTTGCCTGTTGTCTTCACTGCGTCATTGTCATAAGACTTGAATGGAGATGTTTGTTCATAAAAAAAGGTCTGGGCAAAGGCAGGTTTTCAAAAGGCCACTGAATGTTGTCTTGGCATCGTCTTGGCTGGGTTTGTGTGTTGGTTGTGTCGCATATGAGAAAAAGAGACCTGGTGAATCAGATGACATTGAGGGAGATTACATTATTAAATGTAATTAAATTTAATTGCTCTCTAGTAATCAGATTAGATTCCAGAACACAAGGCCTGTTGTTCTGAGTGCTAAATTTGCCTGCTTCTGATTAGCCACATAAGCCATTGAAGTCAAGGCAACCAATAGACAAACAGTTAGTTTCTGTATAACGTGATTCAGGCCAGGTCGCAATTGTAAATGAGAACTTGTTCTCAACTTGCCTACCTGGTTAAATAAAGGTAAAATAAATAAAATATTCTGAGAAGTTTGTGAGCCACATCCTAATGGCACTGATGCTACTATGCCTTGTCATCATCCAACTATTTATATCCCTGGGCTGAATGTGTTTGAGGATTAATTGTACCAATAGAAGGCCTACCCATACCAATGTTTTGCTCAAATAAATAAAAAAAACAGTGGAGATGGAAATGTCAATCTTCTCTGTGTTGTGTTGTTCCAGATGGCAGTAGTGCCTTATACAGCCACCGGGTCATAAGCAGTGAGGCATTGGTCTGGTGATGAGAACCTCCACTGTAAGAGGTCCAACGGAATTCTCCCAACACAATACCTGCTAAGTGAACTGTAAACCAGTCTGGTGTCTTGCAATTATCAAAAAAGACATCTGCCAAATGTTCAAAGCCTTGCATTACACTCATAGGAAATTTATAGGAGACATGCAGAGTGGCACTAGTGAGGCTAGTTAGAGGATTTGGTTTTACATGAGTAACAAAAAATATATTGGTAACAAACAAAGGTTTGAAATTAGACCAACAAAAATATTATTCAATGCTAATGCTATGAGAACTAATAACAATTTTTAATTTTTAATGTTGGAGGCCTATGATGAAAACCAAGAGACAGAAATGCAGCTTTTGTGCAGTGGAGGGGGGCATATTTACATTACGGAAAACATTAACCCTCCTACATTGTAGAAAGGCTATGTAAAGTGTCATCATATCAAAACAAATCAAATTGTATTGGTCACATACACATGGTTAGCAGATGTTAATGCGAGTGTAGTGAAGTGCTTGTAAATATAACAGGTGCCCCGTTGTCAGACCCTCATTCTATACAGTGCAGCAAGGTTGACGTTACAATGATGATCAGACATTGGGCAATCTTTTTGTTTAATGCCTACACCTGTAAGAAATTTGAATTTATATATATTTAAAATCTACATGTTATTGGCTTTTAGAAACCATTTGAATGACTTTGTAGCAAGTATTTGAGATGTTTTTCAATCTTCATCTTGATGATCTATATTGTTTGTTTGCTTTGACAGTTTTTGCATTTACCAAGAACGTTGTTCAACCAGACGCTGTTATGGTTACTGAGATGGGAGGTAGTGGGAATGTCACTTCCTTTTGGCCAACTGACGTGAATACCAATGTTGTTTTGGTACAAACAGGCTCTTGGACAGAAACCACTTCTCATGACATAATCACTTTACAGTGGCCAAAGTAGTTTTTCTTTACCAATCAAATTCAAATTTATTTATATAGCCCTTCATACATCAGCTGATATCTCAAAGTGCTGTACAGAAACCCAGCCTAAAACCCCAAACAGCAAGCAATGCAGGTGTAGAAGCACGGTGGCTAGGAAAAACTCCCTAGAAAGGCCAAAACCTAGGAAGAAACCTAGAGAGGAACCAGGCTATGTGGGGTGGCCAGTCCTCTTCTGGCTGTGCCGGGTGGAGATTATAACAGAACATGGCCAAGATGTTCAAATGTTCATAAATGACCAGCATGGTCGTATAATAATAAGGCAGAACAGTTGAAACTGGAGCAGCAGCACGGTCAGGTGGACTGGGGACAGCAAGGAGTCATCATGTCAGGTAGTCCTGGGGCATGGTCCTAGGGCTCAGGTCCTCCGAGAGAGAGAAAGAAAGAGAGAATTAGAGAGAGCATATGTGGGGTGGCCAGTCCTCTTCTGGCTGTGCCGGGTGGAGATTATAACAGAACATGGCCAATATGTTCAAATGTTCATAAATGACCAGCATGGTCGAATAATAATAAGGCAGAACAGTTGAAACTGGAGCAGCAGCACGGCCAGGTGGACTGGGGACAGCAAGGAGTCATCATGTCAGGTAGTCCTGGGGCATGGTCCTAGGGCTCAGGTCCTCCGAGAGAGAGAAAGAGAGAATTAGAGAACGCACACTTAGATTCACACAGGACACCGAATAGGACAGGAGAGGTACTCCAGATATACCAAACTGACCCCAGCCCCCCGACACATTAACTACTGCAGCATAAATACTGGAGGCTGAGACAGGAGGGGTCAGGAGACACTGTGGCCCCATCCGAGGACACCCCCAGACAGGGCCAAACAGGAAGGATATAACCCCACCCACTTTGCCAAAGCACAGGCCCCACACCACTAGAGGGATATCTTCAACCACCAACTTACCATCCTGAGACAAGGCTGAGTATAGCCCACAAAGATCTCCGCCATGGCACAACCCAAGGGGGGGCGCCAACCCAGACAGGATGACCACATCAGTGAATCAACCCACTCAGGTGACGCACCCCTACCAATGACTTTACTGAGACTAAACATCTGAGTGTGAAGAGAGGAGTTGACAGCTGTAACCTGAACATCTCCAAGACAGAGTCAGGGGACTCAGCTACATACTATTGTGGTGTTATGGAAGAGGGCGAACTCACATTTGGAGAAGGAACTGTTTTAATTGTCAAAGGTAACTTAACTTCTTTCCCTAATTTTGGATTTTAAATGAGAAATATAGAAATATTTGGCGCTGAATGAATATACCAGACCAATACAATTTACACACCATGATCTTACTCACTCTATTCAGGTTCAGAGTCCAACAGCATGTCTGTGCTCCAGCAGCCTGTGTCTGAGTCAGTTCAGCCAGGAGACTCTGTGACTCTGAACTGTAGAATACACACTGAGACCTGTGCAGGAGAACACAGTGTCTATTGGTTCAGACATGGCTCAGGAGAATCCCGTCCAGGAATCATTTACACCCATGGAGACTGGAGTGATCAGTGTGAGAAGAGCCCTGAGGCTGGGTCTCCTACACAGAGCTGTGTCTACAACCTCCCCAAGAGGAACCTCAGCCTCTCTGATGCTGGGACTTACTACTGTGCTGTGGCCTCATGTGGGGAGATACTATTTGGGAACAGGACCAAGCTGGACATTTGAGGTAACCTGCGCATAATCAAAATTCACCACAGATTTTCTCTCAAATGGTAGGAAGTATCAATATGTAAATCTATCACCTTTCTTTCATAGTAGATTTTAAATTAATAATCTTTCATAGCTAACTTTTATGCCAAAATTACTGAGGAATAAAGAATAATAGAAAATAATCAAGCCTTGTTTTTTAAAAGTTTTAGACCTGTTGAGCGATCAGAATAATCTTCTTTTCCTCATCATCATATCTTAACTGACAACTACTGTGATTCTGAGTGTGATTGTCAACATTATCCTCTGTGTGAGAATGAAGAGGTCACGATGTGAACACTGTGCAGGTACAGTAAAAGTCTTCATACTAAGCAACAGTAACAATAGTTATAGATCATAAAGTAGGGTGAAGGCTCGACCTCATTTTATCACTTCCCTCTCTGGACATTGTTTTCATTTCACAAGACTACTTCATTTTGAAGCAGAAAATATGACATACGTAGTATGTTTCAAGTGTTTTGTTATTAATCTTTTAGTAGGGACCCCTAGAACTACTTCCGGCGCCGACAGAGATGGCCGCCTCGCTTCGCGTTCCTAGGAAACTATGCAGTTTTTTGTTTTTTTTACGTGTTATTTCTTACACTAGTACCCCAGGTCATCTTAGGTTTCTTTACATACAGCCGAGAAGAACTACTGAATATAAGATCAGCGTCAACTCACGATCAGTTCGACCAAGAATATGTTTTTCGCGATGCGGATCCTGTGTTCTGCCTTACAACCAGTGTAACCGAGTGGATCACATGCAGCGACCAAAAAAAAAAACGACTCAGAAAAAGAGGGAAACGAAGCGGTCTTCTGGTCAGACTCCGGAGACGGGCACATCGTGCACCACTCCCTAGCATTCTTCTTGCCAATGTCCAGTCTCTTGACAACAAGGTTGATGAAATCCGAGCAAGGGTAGCATTCCAGAGGGACATCAGAGACTGTAACGTTCTTTGCTTCACGGAAACATGGCTAACTGGAGAGACGCAATCCGAAGCGGTGCAGCCAACGGGTTTCTCCACGCATCGCGCCGACAGAAACAAACATCTTTCTGGTAAGAAGACGGGCGGGGGCGTATGTCTTATGGCCAACGTGACATGGTGTGATGAAAGAAACATACAGGAACTCAAATCCTTCTGTTCACCTGATTTAGAATTCCTCACAATCAAATGTAGACCGCATTATCTACCAAGAGAATTCTCTTCGATTATAATCACAGCCGTATATATCCCCCCAAGCAGACACATCGATGGCTCTGAACGAACTTTATTTAACTCTCTGCAAACTGGAAACGATTTATCCGGAGGCTGCATTCATTGTAGCTGGGGATTTTAACAAGGCTAATCTGAAAACAAGACTCCCTAAATTTTATCAGCATATCGATTGCGCAACCAGGGGTGGAAAGACCCTGGATCATTGTTACTCTAACTTCCGCGACGCATATAAGGCCCTGCCCCGCCCCCTTTCGGAAAAGCTGACCACGACTCCATTTTGTTGATCCCTGCCTACAGACAGAAACTAAAACAAGAAGCTCCCACGCTGAGGTCTGTCCAACGCTGGTCCGACCAAGCTGACTCCACACTCCAAGACTGCTTCCATCACGTGGACTGGGAGATGTTTCGAGTTCATTAGAACGTCAGACAACGATTAAAACATTGAAACCGTGGATTGATGACAGCGTGTGAAACGGAACCACTTTTAATCAGGGCAAGGTGTCTCTCCTTCACTGCAGCCGCTATCAAACAAGTGAGTAAGACATTTAAACGTGGCAGGGTACAGTCAATCCCTACAGGAAGAAACCCAGCCCAGCGGACCAGGCTGCCACAATACAGTCTCTCCTTCACTGCAGCCACATTTAAACGTGTTAACCCTCGCAGGCCCAGACGGCATCCCCAGCCGCGCCCTCAGAGCATGCAGAGCAGACCAGCTGGCCGGTGTGTTTACGGACATATTCAATCAATCCCTATACCAGTCTGCTGTTCCCACATGCTTCAAGAGGGCCACCATTGTTCCTGTTCCCAAGAAAGCTAAGGTAACTGAGCTAAACGACTACCGCCCCGTAGCACTCACATCCGTCATCATGAAGTGCTTTGAGAGACTAGTCAAGGACCATATCACCTCCACCCTACCTGACACCCTTGACCCACTCCAATTTGCTTACCGCCCAAATAGGTCCACAGACGATGCAATCTCAACCACACTGCACACTGCCCTAACCCATCTGGACAAGAGGAATACCTATGTGAGAATGCTGTTCATCGACTACAGCTCGGCATTCAACACCATAGTACCCTCCAAGCTCGTCATCAAGCTCGAGACCCTGGGTCTCGACCCCGCCCTGTGCAACTGGGTACTGGACTTCCTGACGGGCCGCCCCCAGGTGGTGAGGGTAGGCAACAACATCTCCTCCCCGCTGATCCTCAACACTGGGGCCCCACAAGGGTGCGTTCTGAGCCCTCTCCTGTACTCCCTGTTCACCCACGACTGCGTGGCCATGCACGCCTCCAACTCAATCATCAAGTTTGCGGACGACACAACAGTGGTAGGCTTGATTACCAACATCGACGAGACGGCCTACAGGGAGGAGGTGAGGGCCCTCGGAGTGTGGTGTCAGGAAAATAACCTCACACTCAACGTCAACAAAACTAAGGAGATGATTGTGGACTTCAGGAAACAGCAGAGGGAACACCCCCATCCACATCGATGGAACAGTAGTGGAGAGGGTAGCAAGTTTTAAGTTCCTCGGCATACACATCACAGACAAACTGAATTGGTCCACTCACACAGACAGCATCGTGAGGAAGGCGCAGCAGCGCCTCTTCAACCTCAGGAGGCTGAAGAAATTCGGCTTGTCACCAAAAGCACTCACAAACACTACAGATGCACAATCGAGAGCATCCTGGCGGGCTGTATCACCGCCTGGTATGGCAACTGCACCGCCCTCAACCGTAAGGCTCTCCAGAGGGTAGTGAGGTCTGCGCAACGCATCACCGGGGGCAAACTACCTGCCCTCCAGGACACCTACACCACCCGATGCTACAGGAAGGCCATAAAGATCATCAAGGACATCAACCACCCGAGCCACTGCCTGTTCACCCCGCTGTCATCCAGAAGGCGAGGTCAGTACAGGTGCATCAAAGCTGGGACCGAGAGACTGAAAAACAGCTTCTATCTCAAGGCCATCAGACTGTTAAACAGCCACCACTAACATTGAGTGGCTACTGCCAACACACTGTCAATGACACTGACTCTACTCCAGCCACTTTAATCATGGGAATTGATGGGAAATGATGTAAATATACCACTAGCCACTTTAAACAATGCTACCTTATATAATGTTACTTACCCTACATTGTTCATCTCATATGCATACGTTGATACTGTACTCTATATCATCGACTGCATCCCTATGTAATACATGTATCACTAGCCACTTTAACTATGCCACTTGGTTTACATACTTATCTCATATGTATATACTGTACTCGATATCATCTACTGTATCTTGCCTATGCTGCTCTGTACCATCACTCATTCATATATCCTTATGTACATATTCTTTATCCCCTTACACTGTGTATGAGACAGTAGTTTTTTTTGGAATTGTTAGTTAGATTACTTGCTCGTTATTACTGCATTGTCGGAACTAGAAGCACAAGCATTTCGCTACACTCGCATTAACATCTGCTAACCATGTGTATGTGACAAATAAAATTTGATTTGATTTGATTTCTCAGCAGAGCCAGTACGGAAATCCTCATGCCAACACGTCAGACCAACAGGTTAGCAGAATTGCTTTATCAAGAGTGAGACTGGATAATAGTATTAAAGCTAAATATTACAGCATTAGATTGAACTCAGAGTCTGAATTGAGTGAGTATTTGTTTCATCCCCATAGTTCCACAGTGATGAGGATGGCCTGAACTACGCTGCCCTGAAGTTCACTGACAAGAAGAGTACCAAGCCCAGGAGACAGAGGAGAAAACAGAGGGAGGAAGAAACCATCTACTCTGGTGTGAGTCATATAGACAGGATGTGGCAGTCCTCCAATCAGCATCATTCTAAGTTAAGCCCCACCCCTCTTCCGACCTCCACTTTCAACTTGACTGTTTCCACATTTCTCATTTCGTTCAGATACCGTTGTTTTTCCATTTCGTTCAGATACTTTTATTTTCCGATATCGTTCACATACCTTTGATATTCTATATTCTTCAGATACCTTTGCTTTTCTATATCGTTCAGATACCTTTGCTTAGCTATATCTTTCAGATAGCTTTGTATTTCTAGTTCGTTCAGATACCTTTGTTTTCTATGTCGTTCAGATGCCTTTGTATTTCTAGATCGTTCACATACCTTTGTATTTGTAGATCGTTCAGATGCCTTTGTATTTGTAGATCGTTCAGACGCCTTTGTTTTTCTAGTTCGTTCAGACGCCTTTGTTTTTCTAGTTCGTTCAGACGCCTTTGTTTAGCTGTATCGTTCAGACGCCTTTGTTTAGCTGTATCGTTCAGACGCCTTTGTTTAGCTGTATCGTTCAGACGCCTTTATTTTTCTAGTTCGTTCAGACGCCTTTGTTTTTCTAGTTCGTTCAGACGCCTTTGTTTTTCTAGTTCGTTCAGACGCCTTTGTTTTTCTAGTTCGTTCAGACGCCTTTGTTTTTCTAGATCGTTCAGACGCCTTTGTTTTTCTAGATCGTTCAGACGCCTTTGTTTTTCTAGTTCGTTCAGACGCCTTTGTTTTTCTAGTTCGTTCAGACGCCTTTGTTTTTCTAGTTCGTTCAGACGCCTTTGTTTTTCTAGTTCGTTCAGACGCCTTTGTTTTTCTAGTTCGTTCAGACGCCTTTGTTTTTCTAGTTCGTTCAGACGCCTTTGTTTTTCTAGTTCGTTCAGACGCCTTTGTTTAGCTGTATCGTTCAGACGCCTTTGTTTAGCTGTATCGTTCAGACGCCTTTGTTTAGCTGTATCGTTCAGACTCCTTTGTTTAGCTATATCGTTCAGACGGCTTTGTTTTTCTAGTTCGTTCAGACGCCTTTGTTTTTCTAGTTCGTTCAGACGTCTTTGTTTTTCTAGATGGTTCAGACGCCTTTGTTTTTCTAGATGGTTCAGACGCCTTTGTTTTTCTAGATCGTTCAGACGCCTTTGTTTTTCTAGATCGTTCAGACGCCTTTGTTTTTCTAGTTCGTTCAGACGCCTTTGTTTTTCTAGATCGTTCAGACGCCTTTGTTTTTCTAGATCGTTCAGACGCCTTTGTTTTTCTAGATCGTTCAGACGCCTTTGTTTTTCTAGTTCGTTCAGACGCCTTTGTTTTTCTAGATCGTTCAGACGCCTTTGTTTTTCTAGATCGTTCAGACGCCTTTGTTTTTTCTAGATCGTTCAGACGCCTTTGTTTTTCTAGATCGTTCAGACGCCTTTGTTTTTCTAGATCGTTCAGACGCCTTTGTTTTTCTAGATCGTTCAGACGCCTTTGTTTTTCTAGATCGTTCAGACGCCTTTGTTTTTCTAGATCGTTCAGACGCCTTTGTTTTTCTAGTTCGTTCAGACGCCTTTGTTTTTCTAGTTCGTTCAGACGCCTTTGTTTTTCTAGTTCGTTCAGACGCCTTTGTTTTTCTAGATCGTTCAGACGCCTTTGTTTTTCTAGATCGTTCAGATGCCTTTGTTTTTCTAGATCGTTCAGACGCCTTTGTTTAGCTGTATCGTTCAGACGCCTTTGTTTAGCTGTATCGTTCAGACGCCTTTGTTTTTCTAGTTCGTTCAGACGCCTTTGTTTTTCTAGTTTGTTCAGACGCCTTTGTTTTTCTAGTTCGTTCAGACGCCTTTGTTTTTCTAGTTCGTTCAGACGCCTTTGTTTTTCTAGTTCGTTCAGACGCCTTTGTTTTTCTAGATCGTTCAGACGCCTTTGTTTTTCTAGTTCGTTCAGACGCCTTTGTTTTTCTAGTTCGTTCAGACGCCTTTGTTTTTCTAGTTCGTTCAGACGCCTTTGTTTTTCTAGATGGTTCAGACGCCTTTGTTTTTCTAGATCGTTCAGACGCCTTTGTTTTTCTAGATCGTTCAGACGCCTTTGTTTTTCTAGTTCGTTCAGACGCCTTTGTTTTTCTAGATCGTTCAAACGCCTTTGTTTTTCTAGATCGTTCAGACGCCTTTGTTTTTCTAGATCGTTCAGACGCCTTTGTTTTTCTAGTTCGTTCAGACGCCTTTGTTTTTCTAGATCGTTCAGACGCCTTTGTTTTTCTAGATCGTTCAGACGCCTTTGTTTTTCTAGTTCGTTCAGACGCCTTTGTTTTTCTAGATCGTTCAAACGCCTTTGTTTTTCTAGATCGTTCAGACGCCTTTGTTTTTCTAGATCGTTCAGACGCCTTTGTTTTTCTAGTTCGTTCAGACGCCTTTGTTTTTCTAGATCGTTCAGACGCCTTTGTTTTTCTAGATCGTTCAGACGCCTTTGTTTTTCTAGATCGTTCAGACGCCTTTGTTTTTCTAGATCGTTCAGACGCCTTTGTTTTTCTAGATCGTTCAGACGCCTTTGTTTTTCTAGATCGTTCAGACGCCTTTGTTTTTCTAGATCGTTCAGACGCCTTTGTTTTTCTAGATCGTTCAGACGCCTTTGTTTTTCTAGATCGTTCAGACGCCTTTGTTTTTCTAGTTCGTTCAGACGCCTTTGTTTTTCTAGTTCGTTCAGACGCCTTTGTTTTTCTAGTTCGTTCAGACGCCTTTGTTTTTCTAGA
This sequence comes from Oncorhynchus tshawytscha, assembly GCF_018296145.1. Taxonomy (NCBI): domain Eukaryota; kingdom Metazoa; phylum Chordata; class Actinopteri; order Salmoniformes; family Salmonidae; genus Oncorhynchus; species Oncorhynchus tshawytscha. The sequence continues at coordinate 21,364,536 of NC_056438.1, forward strand.
TCGTTCAGACGCCTTTGTTTTTCTAGATCGTTCAGACGCCTTTGTTTTTCTAGATCGTTCAGACGCCTTTGTTTAGCTGTATCGTTCAGACGCCTTTGTTTAGCTGTATCGTTCAGACGCCTTTGTTTTTCTAGTTCGTTCAGACGCCTTTGTTTTTCTAGTTCGTTCAGACGCCTTTGTTTTTCTAGTTCGTTCAGACGCCTTTGTTTTTCTAGTTCGTTCAGACGCCTTTGTTTTTCTAGATCGTTCAGACGCCTTTGTTTTTCTAGTTCGTTCAGACGCCTTTGTTTAGCTGTATCGTTCAGACGCCTTTGTTTAGCTGTATCGTTCAGACGCCTTTGTTTTTCTAGTTCGTTCAGACGCCTTTGTTTTTCTAGTTTGTTCAGACGCCTTTGTTTTTCTAGATCGTTCAGACGCCTTTGTTTTTCTAGATCGTTCAGACGCCTTTGTTTTTCTAGATCGTTCAGACGCCTTTGTTTTTCTAGATCGTTCAGACGCCTTTGTTTTTCTAGTTCGTTCAGACGCCTTTGTTTTTCTAGTTCGTTCAGACGCCTTTGTTTTTCTAGTTCGTTCAGACGCCTTTGTTTTTCTAGATCGTTCAGACGCCTTTGTTTTTCTAGATCGTTCAGACGCCTTTGTTTTTCTAGATCGTTCAGACGCCTTTGTTTAGCTGTATCGTTCAGACGCCTTTGTTTAGCTGTATCGTTCAGACGCCTTTGTTTTTCTAGTTCGTTCAGACGCCTTTGTTTTTCTAGTTTGTTCAGACGCCTTTGTTTTTCTAGTTCGTTCAGACGCCTTTGTTTTTCTAGTTCGTTCAGACGCCTTTGTTTTTCTAGTTCGTTCAGACGCCTTTGTTTTTCTAGATCGTTCAGACGCCTTTGTTTTTCTAGTTCGTTCAGACGCCTTTGTTTTTCTAGTTCGTTCAGACGCCTTTGTTTTTCTAGTTCGTTCAGACGCCTTTGTTTTTCTAGATGGTTCAGACGCCTTTGTTTTTCTAGATCGTTCAGACGCCTTTGTTTTTCTAGATCGTTCAGACGCCTTTGTTTTTCTAGTTCGTTCAGACGCCTTTGTTTTTCTAGATCGTTCAAACGCCTTTGTTTTTCTAGATCGTTCAGACGCCTTTGTTTTTCTAGATCGTTCAGACGCCTTTGTTTTTCTAGTTCGTTCAGACGCCTTTGTTTTTCTAGATCGTTCAGACGCCTTTGTTTTTCTAGATCGTTCAGACGCCTTTGTTTTTCTAGTTCGTTCAGACGCCTTTGTTTTTCTAGATCGTTCAAACGCCTTTGTTTTTCTAGATCGTTCAGACGCCTTTGTTTTTCTAGATCGTTCAGACGCCTTTGTTTTTCTAGTTCGTTCAGACGCCTTTGTTTTTCTAGATCGTTCAGACGCCTTTGTTTTTCTAGATCGTTCAGACGCCTTTGTTTTTCTAGATCGTTCAGACGCCTTTGTTTTTCTAGATCGTTCAGACGCCTTTGTTTTTCTAGATCGTTCAGACGCCTTTTTGTTTTTCTAGATCGTTCAGACGCCTTTGTTTTTCTAGATCGTTCAGACGCCTTTGTTTTTCTAGATCGTTCAGACGCCTTTGTTTTTCTAGATCGTTCAGACGCCTTTGTTTTTCTAGTTCGTTCAGACGCCTTTGTTTTTCTAGTTCGTTCAGACGCCTTTGTTTTTCTAGTTCGTTCAGACGCCTTTGTTTTTCTAGATCGTTCAGACGCCTTTGTTTTTCTAGATCGTTCAGACGCCTTTGTTTTTCTAGATCGTTCAGACGCCTTTGTTTAGCTGTATCGTTCAGACGCCTTTGTTTAGCTGTATCGTTCAGACGCCTTTGTTTTTCTAGTTCGTTCAGACGCCTTTGTTTTTCTAGTTCGTTCAGACGCCTTTGTTTTTCTAGTTCGTTCAGACGCCTTTGTTTTTCTAGTTCGTTCAGACGCCTTTGTTTTTCTAGATCGTTCAGACGCCTTTGTTTTTCTAGTTCGTTCAGACGCCTTTGTTTTTCTAGTTCGTTCAGACGCCTTTGTTTTTCTAGTTCGTTCAGACGCCTTTGTTTTTCTAGTTCGTTCAGACGCCTTTGTTTTTCTAGTTCGTTCAGACGCCTTTGTTTTTCTAGTTCGTTCAGACGCCTTTCTTTTTCTAGTTCGTTCAGACGCCTTTGTTTTTCTAGTTCGTTCAGACGCCTTTGTTTTTATTGTTCGTTCAGACGCCTTTGTTTTTCTAGTTCGTTCAGACGCCTTTGTTTTTCTAGTTCGTTTAGACGCCTTTGTTTTTCTAGTTCGTTCAGACGCCTTTGTTTAGCTGTATCGTTCAGACGCCTTTGTTTAGCTATATCATTCAGACGGCTTTGTTTTTCTAGTTCGTTCAGACGCCTTTGTTTTTTTAGTTCGTTCAGACGCCTTTGTTTTTCTAGTTCGTTCAGACGCCTTTGTTTTTCTAGTTCGTTCAGACGCCTTTGTTTTTCTAGTTCGTTCAGACGGCTTTGTTTTTCTAGTTCGTTCAGACGGCTTTGTTTTTCTAGTTCGTCCAGACGGCTTTGTTTTTCTAGTTCGTCCAGAGGGCTTTGTTTTTCTAGTTCGTCCAGAGGGCTTTGTTTTTCTAGTTCGTCCAGACGGCTTTGTTTTTCTAGTTCGTTCAGACGGCTTTGTTTTTCTAGTTCGTTCAGACGGCTTTGTTTTTCTAGTTCGTTCAGACGGCTTTGTTTTTCTAGTTCGTTCAGACGGCTTTGTTTTTCTAGATCGTTCAGACGCCTTTGTTTTTCTAGATCGTTCAGACGCCTTTGTTTTTCTAGATCGTTCAGACGCCTTTGTTTTTCTAGATCGTTCAGACGCCTTTGTTTTTCTAGATCGTTCAGACGCCTTTGTTTTTCTAGATCGTTCAGACGCCTTTGTTTTTCTAGATCGTTCAGACGCCTTTGTTTTTCTAGTTCGTTCAGACGCCTTTGTTTAGCTGTATCGTTCAGACGCCTTTGTTTAGCTGTATCGTTCAGACGCCTTTGTTTAGCTGTATCGTTCAGATACCTTTGTTTAGCTGTATCGTTCAGACGGCTTTGTTTTTCTAGTTCGTTCAGACACCTTTGTTTTTCTAGTTCGTTCAGACGCCTTTGTTTTTCTAGATCGTTCAGACGCCTTTGTTTTTCTAGATCGTTCAGACGCCTTTGTTTTTCTAGTTCGTTCAGACGCCTTTGTTTTTCTAGATCGTTCAGACGCCTTTGTTTTTCTAGATCGTTCAGACGCCTTTGTTTTTCTAGATCGTTCAGATGCCTTTGTTTTTCTAGTTCGTTCAGACGCCTTTGTTTAGCTGTATCGTTCAGACACCTTTGTTTAGCTGTATCGTTCAGACACCTTTGTTTAGCTGTATCGTTCAGATACCTTTGTTTAGCTATATCGTTCAGACGCCTTTGTTTTTCTAGTTCGTTCAGACGCCTTTGTTTTTCTAGTTCGTTCAGACGCCTTTGTTTTTCTAGTTCGTTCAGACGCCTTTGTTTTTCTAGTTCGTTCAGACGCCTTTGTTTTTCTAGTTCGTTCAGACGCCTTTGTTTTTCTAGTTCGTTCAGACGCCTTTGTTTTTCTAGTTCGTTCAGACGCCTTTGTTTTTCTAGTTCGTTCAGACGGCTTTGTTTTTCTAGTTCGTTCAGATGCCTTTGTTTTTCTAGTTCGTTCAGACGGCTTTGTTTTTCTATATTGTTCAGATACCTTTGTATTTCTAGATACCGCTGTTTTTCTATATCGTTCAGATACCTGCAGTCCTTTGCACCTCTCTGATTGAGAGGGGTTGGGTTAAATGCCTTGCTCTGCAATGGCCGCGGCTTTTGTGGAGCGATGGGTAATGATGCTTTTAGGGTGGCTGTTGTCTATGGGTGCAGAGGGTCCTTGGTTAGAGCCCAGGTAGGGGTGAGGAGATGTAGAAAACTGTTACACGGGAACTATTTTAATCAGGATAATCTCCTCTTTGTAATTATGTAAATCTGGGCAGCGAGCTAATTTTTCATTGATCGCTAGACCAGAAATAGTTTAGATTTTTCTCTACTTTTTCATTACGCAGACATAAGCACAGTTGACACCATCGAGGTGTGGATGTTTACTTTCTACACAAGTTGTTTTTTTCCAGTTTCATACGACGAACAGTTTGTAGTGGTAAAATAAAAAAAGAGATACATTTTTTATGGAATTCTAAGCATCACTCCAGTCCAAACCGGCTCTGTGAACGTTCGATCCCCTTCATTTGCTGTTCCCGTTTAGCCAACGTTCTGAAGCCGTTTTTCAGCCTTGGGTGAATTTAACTCGTTCGTCCAGCCTATAGATGGCCAGAGCGAATTTACGAAAGCACCCGAATGTCGATTGAGAAAGCACAACACCTATACCATTTAGCTAAGCTAAGAATGACAAGAATAATCAAGTCAATAAACGTTGTAGTTAGCCTATAGTAAATATACTGGCAAGTTTGATGTATAACTACTAACGTTAGGTAGTTAGCTAACATACTGGTACATACTGCTGTAATGATATGCAATATGGTTCGCAAGGACAGCGTAGCTAATACATTGTCAGCCAACATAACGTGTAAGGTAACTTATTTGAAAAGTCATTACTTTATTACATTGAGTAGCAAGCTACCCCTTGGTCGTTAGGGCAAATCTGGTATGTGATAGGTGGGTTTTTCGCACCTAGCTTGGCTATTAGACTATTCTTTAGTAAAGGTGGAATAGTCTATTGTTCAGCTACTAGCCCCCCTCCCCAACTTGCAACAAATTGCTATTCCCATCGCATTCCTTTCCCTCTTCCACGCGTCATAATTCTGCTCCTGAGTGGCTCGCTTGTGGGCGTGCTGGCAGGACATGGCAGTGTCTTCGGTTGTGCATCAAGAATTCTGCATACAGTAGCACGTTTGTATGAAGGTGTGGTTATTCACAGGCAAATTGTTATATGCTATGGAGGTACATTTGTGTCTTTTTGTCGAGAGCAAAACCTTTTTAATTTTCAATCAAAAATAATTGTTCTAGAAGCAACTTGTTTCCGACACAAAGGAAGTCAAATCGGACACCTACAAAGATGGCATCTCAGGTAAGCAGCACTGGGTGTAACGGTTTTCGTAGGTGGAAGAAGGTGAGGACCAAGGTGCAGTGTGGTACGTGTTCATCCTTTTAATAATGGAACTGAACACTGATTAACAAAACACAGAGAACAACCGAAACAGTTCTGTCTGGTGCAGACACAAAAACAGAAAGCAAACACCCACAACCAAAATGGGGAAAACAGGCTACCTAAGTATGATTCTCAATCAGAGACAACGAACGACACCTGCCTGTGATTGAGAACCATACTAGGCCAAACACATAGACTACCCACCCCAACTCACGCCCTGACCAACCTAACACAAAAACATAAAAAGGAACAAAGGTCAGAACGTGACACTGGGCTGTATTGACGTATCCTAAAAATGACATCTGCTGCTTTAGATTGAACGGTCATATATCTCAGTTATTGTTTTAATATCTATAAAACATTAACTGTTTTCTTTACTTTCAGAAAGCGAGCTGATCAAGGGGTCAAAAATGTAGATATTGCCAGATGTTCACTGTCTGAGGAACAGGCTGTGGAAGCTTAATAGCTGGCAAAAGTGTCCATAACCAGAGGTAATTAAACTGTTCTGTGATCTTTTTCTCCATCTCTGCCTGTCTTGTTGTACATGAAACCTGTCTCACATGCATTAATTAAAAAACTCTTAAGATGTCAGCTGCTAATTTTCAGATTTACACCATACAAACACAGCCATTTTCACTGGACTAGCTGTTGCTGCCAAGTCATGATTTCCCTGGGGGTTAGACTTGCAATAACCAAATGGTGAGACACATAGCCCTCTATATTTAAATGTTTCAGGTACACTCCGATAGGTGTCTGTGTCACATACAGTATCTTCAATTGACATAATCTTCTATTGTTTGTCCTCATGTGTCTGTTTTTCAGCATAAAGTACTCTGTAGACACTTAGTGTGGACACCAGGTAAGACCACACACACAATAACAGTCTCCCTTCTTCACTTCATCTCTCTCCCCCTTCTCCTTAAATCCTCTAGGTTATGTCAGCTCTTTTGGTGAACCCCTTCCGCATCTGAACTGTCTGACACAGAGGGCACAGCATGTTCATTAGGTGAGATGTCGCTTGGTCGGGTCAACAGGAAGTATTATTAAAGAGATGCTTTACATTGAAATACAGACAGAGATGTAGTAGTCCCAGAGTTAATGATCCAGTTTTGCATTTCACCTCTTGATGATTATGATGACTGACCGTGTTAGAATAAAAAAAACAAAGCTTAACCATGCTTTCTCTCTATCCATCTGTCTCTCGTCTGCAGGTATGTTTTGATGTCAGAGAGGAAGCCAGTCCCGTCATCGCCACCTCATCCGCTCTTAAGATAAACTTCGGGCCAACTGGGGGCCCAAGGCTGGTTAGGAGACACTGCAATTGTGGTGAACTGAGAGAATATTAGGGTAGCACTGTAATTCATGAATCATATGCTGTCTGCTGCTGTTCTTACCTCTTTCCCTTTCTGTCTTCTACACCTCTCTCCCCACCTCGTCTTTCTTCCTCCTTTCATAATGCACACATAATGCACACCATATGTGCATTGAAGTACAGATTGAACTTGTATTTATAATATTACAATTCTCATAAATATAATGCATTTATGTATTTATAACACCTGGATAACAAACTTCTCTCAAGAAAGTGTTTCACATTCTCCACTGGTTGAAATGAAGTATCTCATCAAATCAAATCAAATGTTATTTGTCTCATACACATGGTTAGCAGATGTTAATGCGAGTGTAGCGAAATGCTTGTGCTTCTAGTTCCGACCTTGCAGTAATATCTAACAAGTAATCTAACAATTTCACAACAATTACCTTATACACACAAGTGTAAAGGAATGAATAAGAATATGTACATATAAATATATGGATGAGTGATGTCCGTGCAGCATTGGATAAGATGCAGTAGATGGTATAGAGTACAGTATATACATATGAGATGAGTAATGTAGGGTATGTAAACATTATATAAAGTTACATTGTTTAAAGTGACTAGTGATACATATATAACATTTCATTTTTTATTATTAAAGTGGCTAGAGATTGAGGTAGTATGTTGGCAGCAGCCACTTAATGTTAGTGATGGCTTTCTTAAGGCTTCTGATAGAAGCTGTTTTTCAGTCTCTCGGTCATTGAAATACTATCCTGTGTCCTCAGATTAATGCAGATGAAGGGAGTTAGATATCCATAGTTTTTTTTCTGTGTATATGAATTACAAATCAATCATGTTTCAGGTCTATTGCATAGTTACAATGTGTAATCATTGATGTCCCAGGATGTCCCGATCATTTAAAGATGGATTGGACCAAGGTGCAGCATGGTAGGTGTACATTTTTTATTTTATTTAAATGACACCGAAAAAACAACAAAATACCGAAACGAACGTAAAGCTACATGCAGTGCAGAAAGCAACTACACACAAACATAATCAAGATCCCACAATCAGAGAAAACGATAGACAGCTGCCTCTGATTGGGAAGAATACCTGGCCAACAAAGAAGTAGAGAAACTAGAATGCCCACCCAAATCACACCCCGATCTAACCACATAGAGAAATAAAAAGGCTCTCTAAGGTCAGGGCGTGACAGCACCCCCCCCCCCCCAAAGGTGCGGACTCCGGCTGTAAAACCTGACTCCATGGGGGAGGGTCCTGGGTGGGCATCTAGCCTCGGTGGCATCTCCGGTTCGGGACATAGACCCCGCTCCACTCGCTGATTCCTCCGCTTCCGTGGAACCGGACCGTGGATCGTTGCCGGAGGAACCGGACCATAGATCATCGCCGGGGACTCCGGGACCGTGGATCGCCGCTGGAGGAACTGGACCGCAGATTGACGCCGGGGACTCCGGACTGTAGATCGTCGTCGGGGACTCTGGACTGTAGCTTGTCGCCGGGGCCTCTGGACCGTAGATCGTCGCCGGACCGTAGATCATCGTGCCATGGATCATCACTGGAGGCTTCAGGCCATGGATCATCACTGGAGGCTTCGGGCCATGGATCATCACTGGAGGGTTCGGGCCATGGATCATCACAGGCCATGGGTCATCTCTGGAGGTTTCAGACTGGGAACCCTCAGAGGAGGCTCCGGACTGCGGAGGCGCACTGGAAGCCTGGTCCGTGGAGCCGGTACAGGGCGTACCAGGCTGGGGAGACGCACTGGAGGTCTGGAGCGTAGAGCTGGCACAACCCGTCCTGGCTGGATGCTCACTTTAGCCTGGCAAGTGCGGGGCACAGGACGCACTGGGCTGTGAAGGCGCACTGGCAACACAGTGCGTAGAGCCGGTGCAGGATATCCTGGACCGAGGAGGCGTACTAGAGACCAGGAGCGCTGAGCCGGCACAACCCGTCCTGGCTGAATGCGCACTTTCACACGGCAAGTTCGAGGAGCTGGCACAGAACGCAGAACGCTGAACGCTGTGGATGCGCACTGGAGACACATTGCGTATCTCCGCAAAATATGGTGGTCCCACGCTCCTCACGGCGACTGTGTTGCTCCAGACACCAAACCATCCACTCTCTCTCACAATACTCCTCGCTCAGTCTATCCCAATATTCCTCTTCGCCCTCAGACTCGCCCCTCGGCTTCGCCCCTCGGCTTCGCCGACTAATCCGTGTGCCCCCCACCAAAAAATGATTTTTGGGGCTGCCTCTCGGGCTTCCGTCGTGGTCGTGAACTTCAGAGTCGCCATTGATCCTACCTTTTCTGCCTCCGACCTGCTTCCATGGCAGGGTCTTGTCCTCTGCCATAACCTCCTCCCATGACCATGATGTCCTCCACTCCCTTTTCTCCTGGGCCCAGGATCCCTGCTCCTCCTCGCTATGCTGCTTGGTCCGTTTGTGTTGGGATCTTCTGTCACAACTTACATCTGGTTCCACCTTAATGTTTTGTCAGCCATCTTTGTTGAAGAACGACACAAGGCAAGGGTGGCTCGCGTCAAAATTCATCATTGGAACCACTCGATATGATTGGTCATATAAAAACCTTGGGACCCACACAGTGAACAAATTCACAGGTACTCTGCAGTCTTCTGTAAGCCAAGGACGAGACTGTATCTATGCTTTGGTCAGGTGGGCCTGCTGGTTTTGTGAACATAGGACTGCTACCTGCTCTCTGTGTCTCTGTGTCTCTGTGTCTCTATGTGGTTTTCAGCAGGATGTCTATGTGGTGTCACTGTTGTTCTCACTATCTTTACTTGTTGTTCATGTTTCCCCTGAGAGCTTACAGCCACAGCAAAACAGTTATTTATAAAACTGTCTGTAATATATACATTTAGTTGTCTTAAATCAGTTACAAACCACAAAGAACTACTGATGAACCCTATTTGAACTCTATGAGTTAACTGTCTCCTGTGTGATACAGCACGATTTATTCTAGATCTATCGGCTCAGGGGGAGGGGCCAGTTTATGATGATGTCTTGGGAGAACTTTCTCAATTAGACATGTCTTGTGAAGCGCAAAAACTACTGCAGGTTCCTCTGTCAGAAGGAGACCAATAGAGGAGGATCCTCCTTCTAATTGATTGCTTCCTATAAGAACCATACTGACAGGAGAGAAAAACAGAGTGGATCTAATGTGTCATGTATTGATGGCTGGTTGACTGGTGTCCAATCAGACATGCACTCTCGGGTGTTATACATCAGTCAGTGTATGTTTCTGTGAAGGATATAGAGGGAATGATACAGACATACAATAGACTTGTTTCATTCTGTTGGTGTTTTCCCATATGCTCTCTGCTCTACCCCCCTTCACCTTTATACTGTACATGACAAGACATATTCTAGACACAACAGACCTTCTATGGGTCATCTGGAGCACTATAACTGTTGAATGACCAGCTGGACAAAATCACATTTGTTTTCTTTCAAATACTTAAGGTACACTTGCATCAAAGAATAAATGTATTACAAAGACAAAGTATTACAGAGACATAATACACTTACAAGGGACATGTACTGAGGTTAATTAGAGTATATGGGCTAACATATAAAAAAGTGCAAAAATATAGCCATGCTATATTTAAAAGGGCATTGGTAACCAACAAAGGTCTGAAATTAATAGACCATGCTATTGCCACACTAATAATGCTATTTCATGTAGAAGGCCTAAGATGAAAACCAAGAACCAACAATGCAGGTTGTATGCTGTGTGAGGAAACTTACTACATTATGGATTAATTTAACCTCTGGGCTGGGCTGGGTTGGGATGGGCTCAGTATCAGAGGCACGAGAGAGGGGAATAGGATCATTTATTGTTGCTACAAACATCAAAAAAGAACTGGCCTTAATAAGTTTAATTTCACAAATCAATAAGCATTGTATCAAGCCACCATTTAATAACTCTGACTTGAATGTCTTTTTTAAAAGTCTGTCGGGGCTGCTCAAACTATGGTAAACCAGATGACACACTTGCTAGACTGTAGCTTTTATTCCTGTTCAGACAGCCAATAGAGTTCAGTGTTCCCTCCTACTGTATGACGGCTACATGTAAAGTGTCATCATAAAAGAGGTGACCTGTTGTCAGACCCTCATTCTATACAGTGCAGAAAGGTTTGACGTTACAATGATGATCAGACATTGGATAATGTTTTTGTTTTGCCCCGACTTCGGTAAGCAGAAATTTTAAGTGTGGTCCCTTTTTGAAATAAGTTAATGCCATAGTCTTTTGAATCCATTTAAATCACTTGTATGAATATGAAAAGTATAATAAGATGTATTGTCTCTGTAATGGGTAGAAATCATTTTCTAATCTAAATCTCTGATTCGTTATTGTTATTTTCTTTCTCCAGTTTGCACATTGACTATGGACATTGTTCAACCAGACACTTTGGTTTTTACTGGGATTGGAGGTACTGTGTCTCTCACTTGCTTTTGTTCATCTGATATGATGACCTACGTTGCTTGGTTCAAGCAGACCGTTGGAGATAAACCTCTTCCGATGACATCAACATTTCACCATTCTCAAGAGAATTCATATTTCAACAACTTTACCAAGGATTTCACTGAGACTCAACATCTGAGTGTGAAGAGAGGAGTTGACAGCCTTAACCTGACCATCTCTAAGACAGAGTCAGGGGACTCAGCTACATACTACTGTGGTATTATGTTAATGGGAGAAGTCAAATTTGGAGAGGGAACTGTTTTAATTGTCAAAGGTAACTTCCTTTCCTAATTTTTGATTTTCATTTTGCACCATTAAATTATAAATATACTTTGGAATATGATGATAAATGAAAATAGCAGGCCAATAGAATTTACACGCCATGATCTTAACCAACACTCTCTTCAGGTTCAGAGTCCAACAGCATGTCTGTGCTCCAGCAGCCTGTGTCTGAGTCAGTCCAGCCAGGAGACTCTGTGACTCTGAACTGTACAATACACACTGAGACCTGTGCAGGAGAACACAGTGTCTATTGGTTCAGACATGGCTCAGGAGAATCCCCTCCAGGAATCATTTACACCCATGGAGACAGGAGTGATCAGTGTGAGAAGAGCCCTGAGGCTGGGTCTCCTACACAGAGCTGTGTCTACAACCTCCCCAAGAGGAACCTCATTCTCTCTGATGCTGGGACTTACTACTGTGCTGTGGCCTCATGTGGGGAGATACTGTTTGGGAAAGGGACCAAGCTGAACATTGACCGTAAGTGATATTTCTGACATTTCTGAAAATGTCTAAAATAATGTTCTCTTTTCTATGCCTGCTTGAGCAAAGTGTCCTGAATCTCCTCTCACTGTCTGTATTTCTACAGATGGTTGTAAGGAGGACCATCTTCTCTTGGTGTACTGTCTGGGTGTAGCGTTGGCTCTTTGTGTCATCTTCATTATTGTCCTTGGTTGTGTTTTGTATAAGATGACCAAGAAAATATTTATCCCGTGCAGAGGTAAGCGGTATCCTTGCAAATTTATGCTTAAACAGGTTTTAGTCATGCAACTGGGTTAATTCATTGTATGATGATGATTCCACCACGTGTTTGTTTAAAGGAACGCACCCTCAATCAAGTACTTCATCAGTCCCCAGTTCTCATGAGCAGGTAGACAGACTTAACACTTGTCCAGCTGATGCTGATTCAATGTATTTTTTCTTCATTCAAAATGTGAAAAAAAGGCATTTACCTGGAGGTGTTGCTTCACCATTAATGTTTTAGTCTAATACCAAATATTTTGATTTTATTTTTGTTATTCCTCTCAGGATCAAGATGTTGACACACTCCATTACGCCGTTCTGAACGTCGTCCGCAAGAAAGTGAAGGCCGGGAGACAGAGGAGCGCCATGGGGAGAGACACTGTTTACTCTGGAGTGAGACGCCAAAACATGGACTGAAATATAGACTTTTGCTCTTTAATAACTTGCATTGATGTTATGTGTTTCCCACCTTATATAGCTTAATATATCAGGGAAGTTTTCATTGTAAGCGTCTTAAAAGAAAACATGGACTGAAACGTCAGCGTTGCCTCTTTATTAAGTTGAATTGCTTGTATGTGTTTCTCACTGTATAAAGCTTTATATATTAGTAAAGTGTCTTTCAATGCCTTGTATTCTGTCAAATTCCTTTTTACATTGGTAATGTTGTGCAGATTAAATAAAATACTAAACTGCTGTCATACAGAGGTATTGTGTGATTTTCTCTCAGATTTTTCCCTTGCTCTTAAATTTCTACAGCGGTTTCACTGGTGGGTTTGCAGGGAAGAACAATAACACCACAACTGAATTTGGGCAACAACATCAGAGTAGATTGAGGTTTATGCTCAATGTAACATTAGCTCATCCTGATGACAAGATGTGCATATATGCATGCATGGAGTCCATTCTATTGACTAACTATTTCAGTCATCTCTCCTTTGTAAGCTGTATCCTGTATCACATCTCTCTGTGGTGTTCTGAATGCCCCTAAATAGATTTTCCACTCATGTAAACTCATCTCTAACCCCCAGCAATGACCGTCAGCCCTCATCACATGCTCTCTACACACACCTCAGTGCATCAAAACCACAACACACCCATGTCACTGAGGGCCCATTTCAGGAAATACACACCTCTTTTACACACTCCTTTCTTACGCACTTCCCAGTAGTTGGTATTCAGACTTACCTATGCAGGTGTGTAACAGGCTTTGCAGATCGCTTGTGTTTGTTGAATGAATTAAATTTAACCGCTGAAAACCCTCCCACTTACTGGCCAAGTGAATTTCTCATGGAGTTTTCATTCAATCAGGTATTAAGTACATTTGTTTAAAACTATCCCTACATTTGGTGTACCTTTAATTTGAATTTCTCGCCAGACTCACTAGAATATAGAGAGGGAACTGTTCATAATATTAGGGATTTAAGAAAGCCATGTAAATATACACATATTTGTCTCCTTTTCAGCACCACTTGGTAGATAAAACATTTTATCTGATCTTGTATATTATTTAGGGTTAGGAAAGTATTCATGAATAAAATCAAACTGGTTTGGAGAACCTTTACACACTAAATGTATTCGTGAATCAAAATACAGTAGTTTGATTCATACTGAAAGTTGCCATGATCAATTGTTCAATCCATGAAATATTGTGGACTTCAGGAAACAGCAGAGGGAGCACCACCCTATCCACATCGATGGGACAGTAGTGGAGAGGGTAGTAAGTTTTAAGTTCCTCGGCGTACACATCACGGACAAACTGAATTGGTCCAACCACACAGACAGCGTCGTCAAGAAGGCGCAGCAGCGCCTCTTCAACCTCAGGAGGCTGAAGAAATTTGGCTTGTCACCAAAAGCACTCACAAACTTCTACAGATGCACAATCGAGAGCATCCTGTCGGGCTATATCACCGCCTGGTACGGCAACTGCTCCACCCACAAATGTAAGGCTCTCCAGAGGGTAGTGAGGTCTGCACAACACATCACCGGGGGCAAACTACCTGCCCTCCAGGACACCTACCTCAACTCCAGCCACTTTAATAATGGGAACCACCCGATGTCACAGGAAGACCATAAAGATCATCAAGGACAACAACCACCTGAGCCACTGCCTGTTCACCCTGCTATCATCCAGAAGGCGAGGTCAGTACAGGTGCATTAAAGCAGGGACCGAGAGACTGAAAAACAGCTTCTATCTCAAGGCCATCAGACTGTTAAACAGCCACCACTAACATTGAGTGGCTGCTGCCAACACACTGACTCAACTCCAGCGACTTTAATAATGGGAATTGATGGAAATTGATGTAAAATATATCACTAGCCACTTTAAACAAAGCTACTTATTATAATGTTTACATACCCTACATTACTCATCTCATATGTATATGTATATACTGTACTCTATATCATCTACTGCATCTTTATGTAATACATGTATCACTAGCTTTAAACTAGCTTTAAACTATGCCACTTTTGTTTACATACCTTACATTACTCACCTCAAATATATATACTGTACTCAATACCATCTACTGCATCTTGCCTATGCCGTTCTGTTCCATCACTCATTCATATATCTTTATGTACATATTCTTTATCCCTTTACACTTGTGTGTATAAGGTAGTAGTTTTGGAATTGTTAGGTTAGATTACTCGTTGGTTATTACTGCATTGTCAGAACTAGAAACACAAGCATTTCGATACACTCGCATTAACATCTGCTAACCATGTGTATGTGACAAATACATTTGATTTGATTTGATTTTTATTTGATTTATTTAAATATCAGTGCTTGTGTGAAAATGTGCAGCTATATTGATCCTCTGGGAAGAATAAACTTGGTTAAGCTTTCATACTGTCCGTTGAGTTTTTTACTCTGAGAATTAGAACCTAACCCTACTAACATCAGCTAGCTACTTATACGTTTAGTAACAAGGAGTCACAATTACTCAGAATAAAATGGGTAGCGGAGTGATCTTTATAATGACTCATGCTTGTGTGTAGTTTTGTATTGAGTTCCAGGGAGTAGTTGAATAAAGAATGGGAAAGAACCTATTAATTCAAGTCATCTCTCCTCTGTAATGTGTTGTTCTCTTTTAGTTGTGTTGATAGCATGTCACTTACAACCACCCCAACACAGTGAACAAGTTCAGAGGCACTTTGCGGTCTTCTTTTAGCACAAAACAAGGTCGTATCTACGCTTTGGTCAGGTGGGCCTGCTGACTTTGTGAACACAGGACCCTCCTACCTGCTCTCGGTGTCTCTGTGTCTCTATGTGGTTTTCAGCAGGATGTCTTTGTGGTGTCACTGTTGTTCTCACAATCTTTACTTCTCACAATTTTTACACAATCTTTGCCCCAGACCACTTGCAGCCACAGCAAATTTGTTCTTTATAAAGTGACCCTGATATATATATACAGTATTAGTTATCTTATATCAGTTACAAACCTACAAACCACAAAGAACTGCTGATTAACCCTATTTGAACTCTCTGAGTTAACAGTCTCATGTGTGATACCATCTATTCTAGATCTATGGACAAAGGGGAGGGGACAGTTTATGATGATGTCATCTGAGAACTTTCAGTATATTCACAATCAGACAATCTTTATAAGACTACTGCAGGATGCTCTGTCAGAAGGAGACCAATAGAGGAGGATCCTCATTCTGATAGATGTATGAGAATCAAATCAAATTTTAAAACACTAAACAGAGAGTGAAACAGACTAGATGAAGTGTGTCATGTAAGGGTTGGCTGGTTGACTGGTTGACTGGTTGAGTGGTGTCCAATCAGACATGCACTCTCGGGTGTTACACTTCAGTCAGTGCATGTCTCTGTGAAGGATATAGAGGGAATGAGACTGACATACAATAGACTTGTTTCATTCTGTGGGTGTTTTCCCATATGTACTCTGCTCTTCCCCCCTTCACCTTTATACTGTACATGACAAGACATGTTCTAGACACAACAGACCTTCTATGGAGTATTGTAACTGTTGAATTACCCTCTGGACAAAATAATATTTATTTTCTTTAGAATACTTAATGTACACTTGAATCAAACAAAGACATGTATTACAAAGACAAAGTATGACAGAGATGTAATACACTTATAAAAGGGACATGCACAGTGCAGTGGCACTACTGAGGTTAATTAGAGGATCTGGGCTGACAAAAAAACGAGCAAAAATGTAGCCATGCCATATTTAAAAGGGCATTGGTAACCAACAAAGATCTGAAATTAATAGACCATATTATTGCCACAACTAATAATAATATTTCATGTTGGAGGCCTAAGATGAAAACCAAGAGCCAAAAATGCAGGGTGTACAGTATATGCTGTGGTGGAGAAACATACTGTGTTGTGGAATCAATTAACCTCTGAGCTGGGCTGGGTTGGGATGGGCTCAGTATCAGAGGCACTAGATAGGGGAGTAGGATCATTTACTGTTTGTCCAAACATCAAAAAAAAAATGGTCTGAATAAGTTTATTTTCCCTGACTTGTTTGTCTTCTTTAAAAGTCTGTCTGGGCTTCTCAAACTAGGGTAAACATACTTGCTAAACTGTAGCTTTTATTCCATTCTATGTTGTGTGTCTGGTTTGTCTATTTCTATGTTTGGCCTGATATGGTTCTCAATCAGAGGCAGGTGTTAGTCATTGTCTTGGGAGTAGATTCTAGACGGGAAAGGACCCTGGGCAGAGCCAGGGGAATATTGCCGCCCCAAAGCCGAGCTGGAGGCAGCAAAAGCAGAGAGGCGGCATTATGAGGAGCTAGCACGGCAGAGCGGATGGAAGCCCGAGAGTCAGCCCCAAAAATGTATTGGGGGGGTGGCACAGGGAGAGTGTGGCAGAGTCAGGAGTCAGACCTGAGCCAACTCCCCCTGTTTATCGTAAGGAGCCAAGGAGGAAACCAGAACCAGAGCCGGTGTTGGAGGTGAGCGAAGCAGAGACGGCGAAGGAGTTAATGGGGAGTTTGGAGGAGAGAGATATGAGGGAGTTGCTGTGTTGGTGCATGAGACACGGAATTTGCCCGACGGAGCGTGTCGGGGATTTGATGACACCTGGGTCAGCTCTCCATACTCGTCCTGAGGTGCGTGCTAGTTGTCTGGTGAAGACTGCAAGAGCCCCTCATTCCAGAGGCGCCAGAGCTCCTTAGTCCAGCGCTGCCAGAGCCTTCCTCTCCAGCGTTGCCAGAGCTTCCCGTCTGCGAGACGCAGTGTAGGTGAACGGATGATCTCTGCATGTGTGGTTCCTACCATGAAGCATGGAGGAGGAGGTATGAGGTGAATTCAAGGCATACTTAACCTGCATGGCTACCACATTCTGAAGTGATACACCATCCCATCTGGTTTGTGCTTTGTGGGTCTATCATTTGTTTATCAACAGGATAATGACCCAACACACCTTCAGGCAGTGTAAGGGCTATTTGACCAAGAAGGAGTGATGGAGTGCTCCATCAGATGACCTGGCCCCCACAATCACCCAACCTCAACACAATTGAGATGGTTGGGGATGAGGTTGACCGCAGAGTGAAGGAAAAGCAGCCAACAAGTCCTCAACATACATTGGATCCCAGCGTTACAGCTTCATTGCTCCAGACTGCCGCAATGGGGAGTTAGAGCACTCATTAGGCTGACAAAATGTTACTGTGGAAGCAAATGTAAATAAGTATAAGGTCATTACGAGTCAAGCAAAAAATGCACAATTGAGGGGAATATGTGAGTTAATGTAGAGACAAACGAATGTGCATATTTTTGTCATAAAGTTAATTTACGAATATCGCTATTTAGCAAATTAGCTGATTACCTAACATTAGCCAGCTAGCTAGCTAGTGTCATGTGTCACGATCGTCGTAATGAGAAGACCAAGGCGCAGCGTGCTTAGAGTTCCACATATTTTTAATAAACAAACTCACTGAACAAATCAACAAACAACCAACCAAATGACACGTGGCGCAAAACAAAATAGTGCTGACAGGCAACTACACATAGTCAAGATCCCACAAACACAAATGATGGAAACGGCTACTTAAATTTGATCCCCAATCAGAGACAACGATCACCAGCTGCCTCTGATTGGGAACCATATCAGGCCACCATAAATACAAAAACACCTAGATGACCCACCCAAGTCACTATCACGCCCTAACCAACACAGAGAAAAAACAGCTTACTATGGTCAGGGCGTGACATTATGACATGAGTATGAATTTGTAATTTGTGTTGTTTAATGTTTTAAGGACTCATGAGAAAACCAGCAAACCAGGCTGTCGTCTTGTGAAACAATGGATGTAAAGAACCTTGTTTATATTTGCCATGCAATGCAGCTGATGTAACATAGCTAGCTAACTATTTATTTGCTTAATGTGAAGTGGGGGATAAAAATAACTGTATGCCTATGGATGTGGAGCTAGCTACAGTATGTAGACAATCTGTGTATGGACCCTAAAAGGGTTTCTATACAGAAAGTAACTCCTCACAAATGTTACAATACGCATAATACAAGGATGTGTACGAATAAGTAAGAATAAAAAAGTTTAAATAACTTCTGAGATTTGATGGAGACATTAGTACCTTATCAATTTATGATTTGTATCAATGTGGACGAGAGACAGGGGACCAGGAACAGAGTATTTTTGCCGAGCAATGCAACGAAGCTGGATCATTCGGACAATTATACCTGCACCATCTACACTCTGCAGAGACTCCCTAACTCTTCACCATTGTACCCGATGGCCTACTGCTTGGAGACTTCCTTTGACCATTCTAAAGCTCGCATGGGGCATCCTTGCCTTAATGGCCCTGACTTTCTGGTCTAACTCTTCATTTGACATATCAGAATAGCATTCCCTGACAGACATGTTGTGTTCTTTCATCCTTCTGTAAAAAGGTTAACCGTTACACTGTCATGACACATGATTATATATTGACTATGAAACAAATATGACATGGCCTGCTTATGAGTTGCCATGAAAGAAAGTTAGATTAATTCAACTGAAAATGGCGAGAACAGGTGTTCGTAGCTAAATGCTTTTGGTTAGCTTGAGAATAATAATTGCATGATTTATCATTTTATGGTATGTATGTATGTAATATATACTATGAACCGACACTGAACCTAGCTACATGTATGTAAAAGTTAGACGGAAGAACGCCCAGTGCTGCTTACCTGAGATGCCATCATCACACAGTCCTTCTTCGTAGATGTCCGCTATGACTTCCTTTGTGTCGGAAAAAAGTTGCTTTCAGAACAAATATTTTTGATTGAAAATAAAACCTTTTTGCTCTCGACAAAAAGATACACATGTCCCTCCAAAGCATATAACAATTTGCCTGTGAATAACCGCACCTTCATACAAACTTGCTACTGTATGCAGAATTCTTGATGCACAACCGAAGATGCTGCCATATCCTGCCAGCACGCCCACAATCGAGCCACTCAGGAGCAGAAAAAACGTTATTAAATTGTTAAATTGTTTCCAGCAGCACAGTTACAGTCACCAATGCTCTGGCTAACACGAAAACTGCCCTACCAGCTCTGCTAGGGCGAGTAAAATGGTCAGAGTGGTCTCTGGATGCCATTTTGGACTTTGTGTCTGGAAGTAGCTAGCAACATAGCCAACGTTAACTTGGGTGCTTGACTGCCATTGTAAGCACAGAACACTCAAATCAACCCTAATCCTCACCCCAAACATCCAGTGGGTGCTCCGAGAGCGAAACAGTCTGAATTTACAAACTGACAATCTGACAACGCTCTGAATTTATGAATGTCACGTTGTACAGCGCCATATTTTCTGTTCCATCCTAACGGAAACCCAGAGGGTTTTTCATTTTTCATGGAATAGAAACAACATAATATTAATCAAATTAATTAAGTAGGTACCAGTCAAAGGATTGGACACACCTACTCATTCCAGGAGTTTTCTTTATTTTTTTCTATTTTCTACATTGTAGAATAACTGTATTGGCTTTGTTGTTGTAAAAGTAGCTACTAATACATTTAAATCATTGCTTCTCTGCCATTTTGATATTGACTTGCTTCTAATAAGATGAAAAAAGCATTGAACAATAATCAAGACAAATGATGTTAAATGCATTTATTTGGGCCATACTCAGGCATCTATGTGAGAATGTATTCATTGACTACAGCTCAGCGTTCAACACCATACTGCCCTCAAAGCTCATCACTAAGCTAAGGACCCTGGGACTAAACACCTCCCTCTGCAACTGGATCCTGGACTTCCTGATGGGCCGCCCCCAGGTAGTAAGGGTAGGTAACAACACATCTCCCACGCTCATCCTCAACACGGAGGCCGCTCAGGGGTGCGTGCTCAGTCCGCTCCTATGGAAACTGCTTGGCCTCCGACCGCAAGGCACTACAGAGGGTAGTGCGTATAGGTAATTTGACGTAGAGATCAGTACAGTTGTCACGACTTCCACCGAAGGTGGTTCCTCTCCTTGTTCGGGCGGTGCTCGGCAGTCGGGTCACCGGCCTACTAGCCATCACTGATCCAATTTTCCTTTTCTATTTGTTTTGTCTTTGGTTCTTTCACACCTGGTTTCATTTGCTTTAATTTCTGTGTGTATAATTACCCCTGTTGCCTGCTTAGGTTTGTGCGGGATTATTTGTTTCATGTTGCTCGTTGAGGTTGTGCCTCAGTTATTTTCACGTATATACCAATTGTGTATAAGTTTAGGAGCGTTGTTTTTCCTCCTTCCGTGAGTAACTGTGTTCTCTTTTGTTGTGGGCGTTTATTTGGTATTGTACCTGACCCTATTGTTGTGGACTTGTCTATTAAAAAACGCTATTTGGACATCTCTGCTCTCCTGCGCTTGACTCCTTCACCTACCTCTAAATTCAATAGCGCAACAACAGTATTCTCAATCAGTGTTATGTTTGGACACTAGAACCATGGAAATACTCAATAACTATACATTTAAAAATATAGATGTTTCACCTTTATTTTACCAGGTAGGCCAGTTGAGAACAAGTTCTCATTTACAACTGCGACCTGGCCAAGATACAGCAAAGCAGTGCGACAAAAACAACACAGAGTTACCAATGGGATAAACAAATGCACAGTCAATAACACAATAGAAAAATATGTATACAGTGTGTGCAAATGAAGGAGGTAAGGCAATAAATAGGCCAATAGTGGCAAAGTAATTACAATTTAGCAATTTACACTGGAGTGATGTGCAGATGAGGATGTGCAAGTAGAAATACTGGTGTGCAAAAGAGCAGAAAAACAAATATGGGGATGAGGTAGGTAGTTGGTTGGATGGATGGGCTATTTACAGATGGGCTGTGTACAGCTGCAGCGATCGGTAAGCTGCTTTGACAGCTGATGCTTAAAGTTAGTGAGGGAGATATAAGTCTCCATCTTCAGTGATTTTTGCTATTCGTTCCAGTCATTGGCAGCAGATAACTGAAAGGAAGGGTGGCCAAAGGAGGTGTTGGCTTTGGGGAGGACCAGTGAAATATACCTGCTGGAGCGCGTGCTACGGGTGGGTGTTGCTATGGTGACCAGTGAGGCAGAGCTTTACCTAGCAAAGACTTATAGATGACCTGGAGCCAGGGGGTCTGGTGACGAATATGTAGCGAGGACCAGCCAACGAGAGCATACAAGTCACAGGTATCATGGGAGGGCATTCTATCTATCTATTTTACTAAATGTCAATCCTGAATGAGAAATCACAAAAAGAAACTACTGTATTGTGTTTGCCGTATATTTCCATATAGATGTTTTTGGTGAAGTGAAGTGACTGTGTGGAGATAGAAGCCCTAGTGGATGACAGTGTCATAGCATGCATGTCCAAATAGGTCACAACTATGTCTCTTAGACAACGGTAGCTGCAATAATAAAAATTGATGAGAAACCGTGCTTAGAACATTTGGGTGGATTCTTTCCACTCAAGACACATGTTGTGAAGAGCTGACAACTTTAAAGATGATTGCACTGTGTCTGATATTGCTACTTCTCGCAGAGATGGGCAAGTAATTATTTTATATTTCTCTGCTTATGTGATGTCCACATTTGATTTGGAGACACAAGGTATCCATTATTGTTCTATAGACACTTTGACAATCCAAAGTTGTAATTGAGGGCCAGGATGCTTCAGTGTCTTTAGATATTTTTGTCAGATGTTACTATGGAATTCTGAAGTATAATTACAAGCATTTCATAAGTGTCATAGGCTTTTATTGACAATTACATGAAGTTGATGCAAAGAGTCAATATTTGCAGTGTTGACCCTTCTTTTTCAAGACCTCTGCAATCTGTCAATGCTGTCAATTAACTTCCGGGCCACATCCTGACTGATGGTAGGCCATTCTTGCATAATCAATGCTTGCAGTTTGTCATAATTTGTGGGGTTTTGTTTGTCCACCCCCCTCTTGAGGATTGACCACAAGTTCTCAATGGGATTAAGGTCTGGGGTGATTCCTGGCCATGGACCCAAAATATCGATGTTTGTTCCCCGAGCCACTTAGTTATCACTTTTTCCTCATGGCAAGGTGCTCCATCATGCTGGAAAAGGCATTGTACGTCACCAAACTGTTCCTGGATGGTTGGGAGAAGTTGCTCTCGGAGGATGTGTTGGTACATTCTTTATTAATGGCTGTGTTCTTAGGCAAAATTGTGAGTGAGCCAACTCCCTTGGCTGAGAAGCAACCCCACACATGAACGGTCTCAGGATGCTTTACAGTTGGCATGACAAAGGACTGATGGTAGCACTCACCTTGTCTTCTCTGGACAAGCTTTTTTCCGGATGCCCCAAACAATCGGAAAGGGGATTCATCAGAGAAAATGACTTTACCCCAGTCTCAGCAGTCCAATCTCTGTACCTTTTGCAGAAAATCAGTCTGTCCCTGATGTTTTTCCTGGAGAGAATTGGCTTCTTTGCTGCCCTTCTTGACACCAGGCCATCCTCCAAAAGTCTTCGCCTCACTGTGTGTGCAGGTGCACTTACAACCTACCTGCTGCCATTCCTGAGCAAGCTCTGTACTGGTGGTGCCCCGATCCCGCAGCTGAATCAACCTTAGGAGACGGTCCTGGCTCTTGCTGGACTTTCTTGGTTACCCTGAAGCCTTCTTCACAACAATTGAACCGATCTCCTTGAAGTGCTTGATGATCAGATAAATGGTTGATTTAGGTGCAAGCCTGTGAAGCCCTTTTTGTGCACTGCGATGATGGCGGCATGTGTTTCCTTGCAGGTAACCATGGCTGACAGAGGAAGAACAATGATTCCAAGCACCACCCTCCTTTTGAAGCTTCCAGTCTGTTATTCGAACAATCAGCATGACAGAGTGATCTCCAGCCATGTCCTCGTCAACACTCACACCTGTGTTAACGAGAGAATCACTGACATGATGTCAGCTGGTCCTTTTGTGGCAGGGCTAAAATGCAGTGGATATGTTTTTTGGGGGGGATTCAGTTCATTTGCATGGCAAAGAGGGACTTTGTAATTAATTGCAATTCATCTGATCACTCTTCATAACATACAAACTGAGGCAGCAGACTTTGTGGAAATTAATATTTGTGTCATTCTCAAAACTTCTGGCCACGACTGTATATGGAATACAGTCCAATTAGATGATCAATGTGTGATAACTACATTTTGTATATCTTTTGTTTATGCTTTTATTCCTTTTCGTTTCATTTTCTTTGACACGTAGGAAGTGATAGAGCCATAAATAAGTTCCCCATACAACCATCAGTTAGTGCCGCTCATTTGGGAAGAATTGTAATTATATATTTTGTGAGTGTGTGTGCGTTGTTAACTTCTGCCTAAGTTACTGCCTAGATCTACCAGCCTGGGCGACCAGACGACGGGTTTGGAAAGGCGATCCCCAACCCAGACATCCGCTGCCCATTCTGGTGGTGGACTGCTCCACTGGCAGAAAGCCTACCAGGGTAAACCACCAGAGGGGGACCACAACGGCGGTCAACATCCAGGACATCCTCAGGCTGTTCTTGTGGTGGTTTGCAGCTTTCAGAAAGCCTACCAGGGTAAACCACCAGAGGGGGACCGCAACGATGATCCACAACCAGGGACATCCCGTGGTCATTTTTATGGTGGTGTGCAACTTGCAGGATTATTTTAAGATTGTAACCACCAGAGGGGGACTGTCATGACTCTTCTTCTTCAGTGAGGATCATAGGCGCCAGATCACCTCGGCACAGGGCTGACAGATAGCCAGACCCCCCCCCCCATCTCTCCCACCAGAGAGGAAGGGGGGAAGTTGGGCTGGTTTATGACTTAACGACCAGTCGTAAACGTTCTCTCTCTTGCCTTTGCAGTATTGAGAATGGCATATCTGGGTGTTACAACAGATAGAGAGATGTTGCCAAAACTTTAACATAAAAAGTGAAATAATATTTTTAACATAAAGAATGTGGGAAATGGTTGGTGGGGATTGAAACAATAATCATGTCATATCATTTAGCATTTTGTGATGACATTATGGATGGTATAACAAGATAGCTGTAACTCTGAAAGTAGACATGTCCGAGTTTCCAGATTTATATCTAAATGCTGTAAAACATATGATTAAATATGAAACTATTTGTGATTAGATAGCAATGTGAATTTAGCTTTATAAATGTGAATAGTTTTTCATATAAACTTTTGCCAAGTCAGTAACCATGCCCACATGAGCACAGACATTGTGGCAATGTGATGGAACCGCCCTCCAAGGCAAGTGCTTAAAAGGACTCGCTGAAGAATTAACATGTTAGACCAAAACATGCTGGGTTTCTGCCGGTGTGTAAAGTGGTCCTAGCTGTACCATGAATAATCATCAATCATTGAAACCAGAGAACGTGATCATCCACACATTGAAATGGTTAGAATCTCTACAGACCAGTATACGTGCAGCGCGAGCTGAATACGTTGAAATGGTTTTAAATATTTAAATATAGACTAGACAGTGTGGAGCGGTGGCTACATGGCTGACAAATGGTTTAAAACTACCAGACCAGAATTTTATTTAAATTTAACCTTGATTTAACTAGGCAAGTCAGTTAAGAACAAATTCTTATTTACAATGACAGCCTACCAGGAACTGCCTTGTTCAGGGGCAGAATGACAGATTTTTACCTTGTCAGCTCAGGGATTTGATCCAGCAACCTTTTGGTTACTGGCCGAATACTCTAATCACTAGGCTACCTGCCTCGCCAGAAGAGGGTAAGACTCTGAAACTCTCGAGTGAAGAAGATAAAGATGACATCGGAACATCCAGTCTGCAGCTGTTTAAGTAATTTAGTCTAGTAAACTCGATCAAAGACCACCGCGTGGGTAACATTTGAAGGATTCAGTCTAACGAAGGCGAGAGAGGAAGTGCATTTCTCTCTCACCCCCATGTGGTACATCTGAAGGATTCAATCAAACAAACACTCTGAGACAAAGAAGCCTACCACAACTACAAATGACATTGTGACATCTGGTGGACTTACCAGAGACTTCTGTCGAACTACCGTTTATAGACGGACCGGGTGATTTCAACAGAGAGACGACAAAGACACACACATGTAAATATTTGTGTTGCAATTATTTTCTGAATGAGTGGTTGTTCATGTGCAAAGTATTAATTCTCATGAGCATAGCTTCCACATGCATGTACCAGCACTCTCTGTCTCTCCCACTCTTTCTTTCCCCAACCCTTTCATTGTGTAACAAGCCGTCATATCGGGTTAGTCCACTAGGGACTTTTCATTGCATCATGTTAGTAATATAACCTGTACTGTGTGTGTGTTTATGTAATTCTGTATGATTGTTTAATTAGTTAGTAAATAAATAATTAAGCCAAATTGTGTATCACTGAATCATAATTTAGGCTATGCTTTGTGCAGATTTATGAAGGCAACAACATTCAGAATGAGACTGATATGAGGTAATAATAATTCATAATTGACTGTTATTGATGTAAGAGATATTTATATCTTTAGAGTTTAAGTCGGGAGATAGTAACTAGTTAAATAACTTTTCCCATGGTGCCCCAAGTTAGATAATGAGTTAATTGTTACATGATTAATTTAATCACATAATAATTAAACATAGTTAATTGATTTGATAAAATAACAGTCATCACATCAATGATAGTCACGTCATGACAGTAGGTGTGTCCAAACTTTTGACTGGTACTGTATAAATATATATATTGGAAGACACTAAAAACATTGAGTAGAAAAATGTGTTTCCAATTTTGTTTCTTCTCACTAAGAATGTCTACATGTTGTGTGGTTCTCTTTAGCCAATGTATCTACTCAAGTGAAAGTAACCAAGCCTGACATTGAAGGTAAGACATTAGAAAAGATGGTCTCTAAAAAAATGTACATGAAATGTTAAAAATATTCTAAACGTTTTATCTTATCCTCACACGGGGCTCCACATGGAGGTACAGTATTGTAAATGATATGTCTCGAGAATCAAACAGAATTTCTGAACTACATAACATTTGTTCTGGTTGTTATCATTATTATCCTGATAGTAACAAATATTTTCCTGACAATCTTGCGGAGGAGAGCGCTGCAAGAATGTATGTAGTGTGCTAAAGTCTATCTTTAAAAAAAAGGAATTTAAGCTTTATTTAAACAGAAAGAGTACATTAAGATTTGAAAACTCTTATTTTCAAGAGCGTCCTGGCCAAGATATACAGCACAGTCATTACACAATTACAGACAGCAAACATGAAAAGCTACAATAATCTAGTAAAAACCATAGAATTCACAAGAGTATAACAAAATCATAAAACAGCAAATTTAAAACATTGACAGGTCAGGGAATCAGTCTCAAAATCCTTCATCAGTGACTTAAAAACACCAATTGGGACAAGTTCTTCCAGGTTAAATGTATTTTGTAAGGTGTTTCAAGACGATGGCGCAGAGTACATAAAAGCCCTTTTACCAAATTCAGTTCGGACATTTGGAACAGTTAGCAGGATAAAGTCCTGCGGACGAAGAGAGTATCCACCACATTTCTGAACAATAAAAATGCCCAAATAAAATGGTAGTAAACGCAAAATGGCTTTGTAAATAAAAGTATACCAGTGACTGAGCCTACGAGTGACTAGAGAAGGCCAGCCAACCCTGATATACAAAGTGCAGTGGTGAGTAATGTTTTTGCAGTTTAAAATAAATCTCAAAGCGCCATGGTAAAGGGTGTCAATTGATCTCAAACACTGAGCAGGAGAATTCATATATAAAAGTAGCTGATACTAGCCTTCTGGCTTCAGAAGAAAAACAGGCCTTATTCCTAAAATAAAGTCCCAACTTCAGCTTCAATTTTTTTGTAAGTTGAATATGCAATTTAAAAGAGACCGTCATCAATTAAAATTCCAAGATATTTAAATGAGGTTACAGTCTCAATCTCCTTGCCCTGACAGGTAGTAATAGGTGAAAGGTTCAGAGGTCGATTTCTTTCTT
Organism: Oncorhynchus tshawytscha; assembly: GCF_018296145.1. Taxonomy (NCBI): domain Eukaryota; kingdom Metazoa; phylum Chordata; class Actinopteri; order Salmoniformes; family Salmonidae; genus Oncorhynchus; species Oncorhynchus tshawytscha. The sequence continues at coordinate 21,391,938 of NC_056438.1, forward strand.
TAGAAAACACCATTATTTTAGTTTTGACAGTATTGAGGATAAGCTTCAATTGACACAAGGTATGTTGAACAATATAAAAAGCAGTTTGTAAGTTCTGGAAAGCTTTTGTGAGAGACTTTGTCATGCCTTACATAAAATATATGACATATCAATGCCATATATTAATAGCATAAATTAATATTATATCATGTATGAATGGTAAACAATAATTTACAAAAAGTATATGTTTTGTTTTTTAATTAAGGGTGACCAATTACACTTCACCCACAGTCCAAGTGAGTAATTTAGTAATTGTGGATGAAGCATGTATCTCTCTGTCTTTTTTTGAGAATCTGAACATGGACACAGAAAATTACGCTGCACTGAGCTTCTCAATGAACAGATGTAAGCGTGGAAGAGGGAGAGGGCAGGGTGGAGACGTTTCCGAGAAGCACATTGTGTATGCTCCCTTAAAGCAACAGCTGTGAAATAGTCTTGTTTGAATATATTAACCCATCATACTTGATCCACTGTAGAATTGTCAGTATTGAATAAAAATGTGCATATTATTTCAATAAAGAGGATTTCATTTATTGAAAATCTGAACAGCAATATCTGCATCTTCAACGTGTCGAAAGGCTGACGAGCACTGAAACATTTGAAAAGACAGTAAATCCCATTTGCATTTGTGACAGCTAAAGGACTGAGAAGCTGAATCATTGAATTAATCTATTTCCTGTTGAGGTAGATGACGAAGAAGATGGTCAGACAGCAGAGGAGAACTCCAGTTCTTATGATGGAGAAGATGACAAGTATCCTCATATCCGCTTCAGTCGCCACTTGAATATCACCACCTGAAAGAATGTCATGTTTTCTATTATATAGTAGAGGTTATTACAGTGTAATAGTTTGTATTTTATCTTGCCTTTATTTGATCAGGTAAGTCATTGGGAACACATTGTGTTTTACAATAACTACCTGTATAACTACAGTAAATGTAATGTTTATGTCATTTTAACAAAGAAGCATAAGCGGTTTACCTTGAATGTCCAGCTTGGTCCCTTCCCCAAAGAGTATCTCCCCACATAAGGCCACAGCACAGTAGTAAGTCCCAGCATCAGAAAGGTTTAGGTTCCTCTTGAGGAGATTGTAGACACAGCTCTGTGTAGGAGAACCAGCCTCTGGACTCTTCTCACACTGATCACTCCTGTCTCCATGGGTGTAAATGATTCCTGGATGGGATTCTCCTGAGCCATGTCTGAACCAATAGACACTGTATTCTCCTGCACAGGTCTCAGTGTGTATCGTACAGTTCAGAGTCACAGAGTCTCCTGGCTGGACTGACTCAGACACAGGCTGCTCTACAACTGTCTTGCTGTTGGAGCCTGAATCTGAAAATAAGGTTTAAATATGTCAGCAAATCTGTGTTAACTATCTATAACTTCCCGTAGCAAGTGTTCTTACTCATTGAGAGAATCATCTGAATGAGAGAACACCTGATATTAACTGTTTTCTTTTTTTCATTCTCAGGATTTCTAATTACTACTCTTTATCTACAAATTCAGACTTTGTCTGAAAATATTTAAGGATTACTGAAATATTTTTTTCTCAGTACTGTACCTTTTATATTGAGGAAGGTTCCCTTTCCAAATTCCAACACATTTGAGTGTGCGCTCCCACAGTAGTACAAGGCTGAATCCAAGCTATTTATGTCTGAGATGCTGAGGTGATTTATTCCTTGGCCGCTTTGCACTGAATATCGAGGGTTACCCTTGAATTCATGGTAAAATGTAGGAGCCTCGTCATACCTATAGACTGTTGAGATGACCTGAGGTTTTTCTCCCAAGGGTTGCTTGTACCAAGAGAAATGCATGGCCATGTTGCCTTCATAGAAGCACTGCAAAGTCACTGTGTCCCCAACATTGGCTGACATGAGACCACTCGACTGTTGTATGGCTGAGGGCTCAGTCCCAACTCGTGCATGAGCTACAACAAAATAAAATACAACATCTTACACAAATATATAAACTGTTAAATATACATTAAAACACAATATTGGAATGCCTCAAAGTGTCAATCAAAATAAATTGTATCATTGTATCATTGTATCATTGTACTCACTGTACTCACTGATGAAGGCAATCGCTAAACGTGGCTGAGTAAAAACAAAATATATAGGACCTGAACATGCAATCATAATGAAAGTAAATAAAACATACCCATCACTCCAAGAAGCAAAAATGTGTACAGTTGTGCGAACATCTTAATAGCTGTCATCTTGTGTCTTGAGTGGAAAAATCTACCTCTGTAGAACAACACTTCTCAAATGAGGTTATTTAGTTTCTGAGGCATTGAATAGTCTGCGGTATCCTATTTAGCATTTCAGCAGATTACAGGGTTTCCACAGTGAGCAGCGAGGATATTCTGAAGATAAACTGAGTGCTCCTGTGGTGACTTGGCCTAACCCAGATTACAAGAGACCGGATGGACAGAGCTGAGCATCCTGTTGGGCTGGCACTACTGTGTTTATCTTCTTTGATATATGATTTCGAATTTAATGCAGCAAAGGTCCGAATTTCACTTTTTGAATGAAGAACCAAGTTTAGCAAAATCCTGGCCTTAATTTTCTGAGGACAGATATTGTTGTCTTAACAACCCACTCCCCTTTAAGGACTGGGGAATGGCCAAGGCCTTTTACGCCTTGAGAAGGCCCAAGGATTTATAAAGTAATTGTTGTATAATTTAAATATCAATGTTGTTTTACATTTCTATTTCATCTTTTCAATAATATCTCAATGATATTCTGAATATATTGTTCTTTTCAATGACATTCTGATTTATGGACTGATTATTCTATCATGCTGTCTGTGATTGCTGTCTTTCTATCAGTCTATGTGTTTTACAGAAAGTGCACTCTCCTACGGTATTGCGGTCGCTGTCCGTTCATGATCATGAGCCTGTCAAACTCACATCCTTTGATGTGTCACTGTTTTCTCTTTGGGTGATAGTGTGATAGTGATGGTGTTAGGCTACCATGCAGTAGGTTGTGTAAGCAATGTGGTTGTTGTTGTTGGTAACATTAGTGCAGGTTCTGTGTCAGTTTTTCTAGATTTTTGTTTTGAGTTCAGTACAACTTTTTGGAAGATTTTTCCCCCTCTGAAGGGCTAGGTCCAGTAGCCACGGTTTGCCACTGCCTCCAGTAAGGTATACTATGCGTGAATTACAAGCCACTGCTCCTGCCAATCGCAAGATATTACAGTTCAACAAACAATTCAGAAAATAGAGCATGTTGGGAAATATTACATATTGTTCTATGTAGAACCCACCTTGCTTTCCAAAGAATCCTTCTTGCCTTCCAAAGAATCATCAAAGAACCCTTTCTTCAAAAAACAGGTTCTTAGGATAATAAAGGTTCTAGCTATAGTCTTAAGTTACAAAGAACCCTTGTCTTACAAAAATAGTTATTCTAATCAAAATGGTTCTTGTTAGAATTCTATTCCTCTGCAAAGAACCCTTTCGAAAATGCTTTTTCTAAGAGTTTAGAATAAATAAACTCGTATGTTGGGGGTGTCTGTCTTACAGTGAGAACAGATTTAGATCCAGACCCTCTGTTACTTTAAAATAGACTAAATATGTTTGACCAACTGGTCTGTTGAAATACGTTTGAACAATTTATGAGTATTTACAATTTTGGGAACCTCAATGATGATAAACCACAGTCTACACCTCAAACATCTTCTCATTCTCTCTATCAAACCAAATGCAAGAGTTGAAAATCAGTGGTTGGTGGTAATTAAATAAATGTATCTGTGGTCATTGTATACAGCTATGGTTGTCACACTTTGTCCCACCCATAATCTCAAATTACTTTCATCTCTCTTATTTGAAGATTCAGTCCTTCATTCATGGTCTGGCAGTGCAGATCTTAACACAGAATGGAACGGATATATATACCAGCTCTCGTCCTCTAAGGCTTATTGTATCTTCAGTTCACATTCTGTGATTCACCAATAGATTTGGTCTCTCACATTGTTGTGACTGTCTTTTATAGTGCCTTCGGAAAGTAATCAGACCCCTTGATTTTTTTCTCCACATTTTGGTACATTGCAGCCTATTCTAAAATGGATTCAATTGTTGTTTTTTCATCAATCTACACACAATTTCCCATAATAACCAAGCAAAAGCATGTTGTTAGAAATATTTGCTAATGTATTAAATATAAAAAACTGATATCACATTTACGTAAATATTCAGACCCTTTACTCAGTACTTTCTTGAAGCACCTTTGGCAGCGATTACAGCATCAAGTCTTCTTGGGTATGATGCTACAAGCTTGGCACATCTGTATTTGGGGAGTTTCTCCCTTTCTTCTCTGCAGATCCTCTCAAGCTCTGTCAGGTTGGATGTGGAGCATTGCTGCACAGCTATTTTCAGGTCTCTCCAGAGATGTTCGATCGGGTTCAAGTTCAGTCTCTTGCTGGAAATTCAGAGACTTGTCCTGAAGCCACTCCTGCATTGTCTTGGCTGTGTGCTTAGGGTCGTTGTCCTGTCGGAAAGTGAATCTTCGCACCAGTCTGAGGTCCTGAGCACTCTTGAAAAGGTTTTCATCAAGGATCTCTCTGTACTTTGCTCCATTAATCTTTGCCTCAAACCTGACTTGTCTTTGCTGCTGAAAAACATCCCAACAGCATGATGCTGCCAACACCATGCTTCACCGTAGGGATGGTGCCAGGTTTCCTCCAGATGTGACGCTTGGCATTCAGAGAATCTTGCTTCTTATGTTCTGAGAGTCTTTAGGTGCCTTTTGGCAAGCTCCAAGTGGGCTGTCTTGTGCCTTTTACTGAGAAGTGGCTTCCGTCTGGCCACTCTACCAGAGAGGCCTGATTGGTGGAGTGCTGCGGATATGGTTGTCCTTATGGAAGGTTCTCCACAGAGGAAATCTAGAGATCTGTCAGAGTGACCATCGGTGTTCTTGGTCACCTCCCTGACCAAGGACCTTCTCCCTAATTGCTCAGTTTGGCCAGTCTTGATGGTTCCAAACTTCTTCCATTTAAGAATGTTGGAGGCCACTGTGTTCTTGGGCACATTCAATACTGCAGACATTTTTTGGTACCATTCTGCAGATCTATGCCTCGACACAATCCTGTCTCGGAGCTATACCGACAATTCCTTCGACCTCGTGTTGGTTTTTGCTCTGACATGCACTGTCAACTGTGGGACCTTATATAGACAGGTGTGTGCCTTTCCAAATCATGTTCAATCAATAGAATTTACCACAGGTGGACTCCAGTCAAGTTGTAGAAACTTGGGGTGGCAGGTAGCCTAGTGGTTAGAGTATTGGGCCAGTAACTGAAAGGTTGCTAGATCGAATCCCTGAACTGACAAGGTAAAAATCTGTTGTTCTGCCCCTGAACAAGGCAGTTAACCCACAGTTCCTAAGCCATCAATGTAAGCAAGAATTTGTTCTTAACTGACTTGCCCAGTTAAATGATCAATGGAAACAGGATGCATCAGAGCTCAATTTCAATTCTCATAGCAAATTTTCTGAATACTTATGTAAATAAGGTATTTCTGTTTTAATTTTTAATAAATTAGCAAACATTTCTAAAAACCTGTTTTCACTTTGTTTTCTCTCTTTCAGATCGGACCCATGCTGTGTCTGTCTCTCCATCCCCGTTAGTGGTGGTCCATCCAGGGGGTAATGTCACCCTCAGTGGTGGTCCATCCAGGGGATAATGTCACCCTCAGTGGTGGTCCAGCCAGGTTCTAGCTTGTATGGCTCCCTGGGCGACCCCCCCCCCACCCCCCCGGCCATGCAAAAAAAAGCACCATTCTGCACTAACTGTCCTTTTTATTCAGACATTTGGAACAACACAAATAAATAATCATAACATTTAAAAACTATATAAAAATATATACAAAAATAAGACTCGTAAATATCAAAAAGAAGTAACAAAGACAAATAGAAACAAATTGTAGTATATAAATACAAATAAAAAGAGAATAGAATTATTACACTATTACCCTGTTGCTAACAAAAACACACAAATAAAACTAAACTGCACAAAACCCATATCACACAAATACACAAATAGAATAACACACTTAAAAAGAAGAGAACCAGATTATGACACTTTTGCACTTCAAACAAGAAATACAAATTAAATTGGACCACTAATTGCATTAGTAATTGCATTAGTACTGTACAAAGTTAGATGTGCACCATTTGATAGATTCCCCGCTCCCCCTACCTTGGGCTTCCAGTGGGGAGACCTGAGGTCAACCTACCCCTTTTTAGAAATGGGATATGTTGGCTGATTCAAGCAAGTCAACGGTTCAAAGCCCCTGTGCATCACGTCTATGTGGAGCTCTCTGCAAACTGTTAGTCATCAAAATGGATTTCAGGCCAATCACATGAAAATGTTAATCACCAATAGAACTATCTTTCTCAAAATCACAGAGCTGGATGTAGCCGATTCTGGTCTGTACTTCTGTGGAATGTTGGATAACTGTTTCATCTTCACCAACACGACTGTCCTGAAGCTCCAAGGTCATCTTTTCAATAAATTGTCACCAAATCCACTAACATGTATCCGAGGAATCAGTGATGTTATTGAGAAAATGTTGATATTATCTTACTACAGTTTGAATAACAGTGGAATATTTAGCTCTCCTAATCATCATTTAGCTCTCCTAATCATCCAAGCACCATACAGAGCACTGTGAAGAAGGTATATTTATATCATATTTCAGATTGAATTAAAATGATAACATTATAGTACCACAGAATAGAAATAAAACTCACTGCCTCTTATACCAACCTTCTTTTTCAAAATATTTATATATTCTTAATTCCATTCCTTTACTTTAGGTTTGTGTGTATTGAGGTTAAATTGTTAGATATTACTTGTTAGATATTACTGCACTGTTGGAGCTAGAAACACAAGCATTTCGCTACACCTGTAATAACATCTGCTAAACACGTGTATGTGACCAATAAAATTTGATTTGATTTGACCTAGTCTGAGAATTCTTACTATTTCACTTGTTGATCCACAGATGAGAATCCTGGTCCTTCTCTCCATCATAAGAACTGGCGTGCTCCTATGCTGCCTCATAATCTTCGTTATCATCGTCTACCTCACCAGGAAATAAAAAAGCTAAGGCCAATGTCAAAATGAGTATATATGGTGTATGTTACTTGCTTTTGCCAAATCTCTGTGTATGCACCCATTGTATGTAAGCATTTGAAACCGACGTCAACATGCTGCTAACAGATTAGCTTCCTCCACTGTCTTTCCATGACAACATACAAAAGGTTTGAGCCAATCGCTAGGATGGTTCCATTCGGGACATTTCAAGCTAGCTGTGAAGTGATCTTACAGAACATTCTTAACTACATTTACACATAGCACTGTGAACATTGATACTGACTGAAGTTGTTATGCCCTGAGTGCATGGGTCAGAGGTGATAGAGGTTTTCATGAAGGAAAAGAGTTTATAAATTATTTATAAATTATACTTTTTTTGTGAAGTTACAATGTATCTGCAATTTGTACACTTCTAACATATTGTTGAGCAGCACGGGTCTGGTGTTTTTTGTCCAGATGAAGAGAGGTGTGAAAAGAGAGTGTGTGGTTTTGATGCACTGAGGGTTGTGGTGGTCAGTCTTTTCAGTAGTACCGGTTGCTCGTATTCAGCAGAGAGAGAATTACGCAAGTTAGGCCTACACAGTGGAACATTTATGTTGGTCAGTGTCTCTGACTCAGATCCCCTTATCACCAACCGTCCTCAAATCACCTACGCATTTACACTCAGTTTAATATTTTTCCATTAAAAAAAGATTCAATGATTAAGATTAAATGTTTCACCACGCTGTTGTGTTGGCAGGTGGACTGTAAATCTAGCTAAACATACGGTGAGAGAGAGATATAACAACCATTTCATCCCCCAGTCTTAGTCTATGAGAGTTCCAGTGATGTTCACCTCAGCAGGTCTCACTCTTTACTGAACTGCTCTTTCCTGTCACTCACAACACAGAAAGTGATGTGTTCCTCGCTGGCCTCTCCTCTACGTCAGACTCCCTAGCCCTAGCCTTAGCCCTAGTCCTAACCGTAAATCTAACCGTAGTCCTAACCCTAAAGCTAACCCTAGCCTGGCCGTAGCTACTGTACAGCTACAAAGGTAGACAGGTCTTTTCAGAGACAGGCCTTATTGCTCATGATCAAAGCCTGCAGTTCAGTCTGGGTGCCAGAGCTACTCTCATGCATGCTTCAGTGTTGCTTGCCTCGAAGTGAGCATAAAGGAGATTTAGCTCGTCTGGTAGGCTCGTGTCACTGGGCAGCTCACGGCTGTGCTTCCCTTTGTAGTCTGTAATAGTTCACAAGCCCTGCCTCATCCAACGAGCGTCGGAGCCGGTGTAGTATGATTCAATCTTAGCCCTGTAATGACACTTTGCCTGTTTGATGGTTCGTCGCAGGGCGTAGCAGGATTTCTTGTAAGCTAAGGTTAGAGTCCCGCACCTTGAAAGCGTTAGCTCTACTCTTTAGCTCAGTGCGAATGTTGCCTGTAATCCATGGCTTCTGGTTGGGGTATGTACGTACAGTCACTGTGGGGACGACATCCTCACTGCACTTATTGATAAAGCCAGTGACTGATGTGGTGTATACCTCAATGTCATCGTAAGAATCCCGGAACATGTTCCAGTCTGTGATAGCAAAGCAGTCCTGTAGTTTAGCATCTGCTTAATCTGACCATTTTTTTATAGACCGAGTCACTGGTGCTTCCTGCTTTAATTTTTGCTTGTAAGCTGGAATCAGGAGGATAGAGTTGTGGTCAGATTTACCAAATAGAGGGCGAGAGAGAGCTTTGTACGCGTCTCTGTGTGTGGAGTATCTAGAATTTTTTTCCCTCTGGTTGCACATTTAACATGAAATGGCCTTTATGAAATGTCCTTTATGCCCACCCCCCTCTCTCTCAGTATGTCTTGCCAGATTTCCAGTCCAGAGGCATGGTGGATCCCTTTGTTGTCTGAGAGAGCATGCATTTGGTGAGATCATACAGAGGTCTTTGAGCAACGGTACTAAAGAGAGAATATGGACGCCTGGCTCCTGGGCTTCACCACTTCCTGTTCCCCATTCTGTTTGGTTTGTTTCATTTTGGTATTTCTTTGTGATTTTGAACTTTTAAATGATTTGCATTGGCTCAAAATAAACTATGGAACGCAACATGTGTGAGATGTGACCACCAGAAAGCCATTCACTATAAAAAAAAATATGTTGTTTGTTGAAACTGTTGTCTGCCTCTACTTTACTCTGTCTGCTAAACCCAGATCCCAAAGAACCTGGTCGCTTTTCCACTACGTGACATGTGTAAGTGTTAATGTGTGGGTGATTTCAGGGGCGGTTGACATTAAGGGGATGTGAGACAGACACTGACCAACAGTGACTTTCCATTGTGGTAGACCTAATCTGTGTCATTCTCTCTCTGCTGAAGACAAACAACCTGCACTACAGGAAGACTGGCCTTCAGCTCTCACAACACCTCTCAGTGCATCAAAACCACACACACTCTTTTCACATCTCTTCATCTGTTCATCTGGACGATAAACACCAGACCCCTACCAAGTTTAAGTTTTGTCACATGCACAAGTACAGTGAAATGCTTAACTTGCAGGCTCTACCCAACAGTGCAGTAATCAATATCAAAATAGTACAAATAATAAACAATTATATATAATGATAAAGAAAACACAAGAAATCAGAAATAAAAGAGGGATATAAAACTAACGATACTACTACACTAACTATATACCGGGTCAGTGCATATACCAAATGTACAATGTGCAGGGTTACTGGAGTAATTTGAGGTAGATACACTATTTACATGTAGGTGAGGGATTAGGAGAAAGTTACTGGTAGCAGGATAAATAATAATAATAGTAAACATTATGGCAGCAGCATAAGTGGTGGGTGGGCTGTGCGTGGTGGTGAGTGTGTGCATGGTGGTGAGTGTAAGTGTTTGGGTGTTAGTGTGATGTGAGTGTGTATTTGTGCCAAAGTGTCAGTGTAGGTGTGATCTACTCGTGGTAATATATGCATGTGAACAGGAGTAATAGTGACCAGTAGCAGGATAAACTATATACTAATGTTAATGCCAATAAATAATCAATGAACAGCAGTGTAGTGGTAGTAATATAAATCTAATCAAGAATAATTTAAGCAGCAGCGTGGGTGTGAGGGGGAGCAGTAGTTGTTAGTCATTTAACAGTCTTATTGCCAGGGGTTGGAAGCTTTTTAGGTGTCTGTTGGTCTGAGCCTTGATGCATCAGTATCATCTTGTCATGGCTGTTGAAAGAACTGGACCAAGGCGCAGCGTTGTGAGCGTACATTTTCTTTTTATTTGAAAAGACGCCGAACAAAACAATAAACACTACAAAAACAAACCGTGAAGCTAAAGGCTATGTGCCATAAACAAAGTCAACTTCCCACAAACACAGGTGGGAAAAAGGGCAGCCTAAGTATGGTTCTCAATCAGAGACAACAATAGACAGCTGTCCCTGATTGAGAACCCTACCCGGCCAAAACATAGAACTCCACAACACGCCCTGACCAAACCAAAATAGAGACATAAAAAGGATCTCTGAGGTCAGGGCGTGACACATCTGCCGGACAGGAGCATGGAAAACAGTCCATATCTCGGGTGGCTGGAGTCTTTGGAAATTTTTCAGATCTTTCTCAGATAATGTGCAACATTTTCCGGGCCTTTCTCAGTTTGATGTGCAAAGTATGTGTAGAATACAAACAACAAGGTAAAAGCATTTCCATAAACCTAAAGCAGGGATTATCATCGAGATTCAGCTGCAGGCAAAAACAAATGTTAAGGGAATGGTCAGGGGGTTGGAACAAAATTACAAATCATTCGTAGACTGCAAATTGAATGCAAGAAGCCCAAAACTAAAACATAATTATCACTTGGAGCTGATTTGCTGGTGTTTTTACTGTATTTTATGTCGAACAATAACAAAATTGATGCAGCATCCTGTAAAGATACATGACTAACTGGTGTGAGGAAGTAGTCCTTGATGTTGTTGCGCACGTCTGTAGCAACTCCAGATGCCCTGTCTGCTGACATGTTTCTTGGGACCAGGAAGCTGGATGTATGTGTGGTGGATGTACCATGTTGATGACTGAATTGTCCGTTTCTGTGGTGCAAAGGTAGTTGTGGAGGGCCACGCAGACATTCACAATGGACTCTGCTTTCTCTGGGGCAACATCAACAGCTCGTCCCAGGACCCTCCATCTTGCAGCAAGAATCCCAAAGCAGGTTTCTGAAATGCTTTTGGCTTGAGTGGCAGTAGTTGTAGATATTCTTGGCTTCATCAAGGGCAGAGGAAACTGAAGAAAATGGCTATTAGTATTGCACATGAACATGAATGCTATCAAATGTGTAGTGTAACAGCTATAGCCTATGCTTTGGACATAGGCCCCCATCCTCTTACTGGGATGGCAGATACATTTTATGTGAAGCATATAATTACAACGTCAATATTGGTATAATTTTCACATCATATGTAGTCACATGTATTTAGCCTATCTTACCTGGATATGGTCGCATCCGGTTTACCCTCAGAGGGAATGCCTCATCTCCCATTAAGACATATGGGCTTGGTGTTTGGGTCCCCAGCAAGCACACTGGCCTCAGCGGGAGTGGGCCTGCAATGAGTTGAGAGCTGATCATGCTTCTTGAGAAGATTCCCGCATCTCTCTCATGACCATATGCACCCCGTCGATCATGGTGGAGTGGTAATTTGCATCGCAGACTGCACGACACAAGGCGGACTGCCTCTCTGGGTGGAATGCAATGACAATGTGAACAAAAGTGCCCGCTGCCCCAAAAAACATGACTCTGCACACTCGTCGATCGACGGAGGGTGAACTGGAGTGGAGCATTATGTTTATGGGGGAAACACCAACAGAATGAAACAAGTAAATTATATGTCAGTCTCATTCACTCTCATTCAAACATGCTCTAACTGACGTGTAACACCTGAGAGTTTAGTATGGATCACATGAGACACTCCAATTAGATTGATATGTTACGTTTCGTATGATATGTTACAATTTGCAATTCGTACAATATGTTACAAATTGTAATTCGTACAATATGTAAACAATTAGCTAAATGTATGATATGTTGCGAATTCCCATTTGTTGTGGCTAATGTTAGCTAAGGAGCTGGGTGACTATCGCTAACGTTAGCAAGGTGGTTAAGTTGCGAAAATGCTAAAGTTGTCCGTGATGAGATTCAAAAACGCAACCTTTGGGACGCTAGACGTTCATGTTATACGCCCACCCATCCAACTCGACCAACCACCCTACTTTTGTTTTAAGTATCCTTCTTATGTAACCATACCAAACGTTACATTTCATACTCATTTGAGTGTTACGGATTTACAATGACTATGTTACGTCTAGTCTATGAGACCAGGTTGACCTGGGTGGGTAGGCCTCTTAGCTGTAAACATTGATACAAATTATATTATAAACTGTAAAAAAAATATATTGTAGTTCAAGAATGAACATGTCATTTTTGTCCAGGACTAGGCATAATCTGTGTCTGGGAAACTGGCCCATGTGATAGATAGAGGCTATGTAGCATGAAGTATGTCAGTGGAATGTGTTTCTAATTGTTATGGTCGTGATCAACAATGTAAACATGAGAGAAAACACACTGACACCACATAGACATCCTGCTGAAACTATGTAGTGAAGGAAAGGTCAACCAGGCCTTTCCAAAGCAAAGCAAAGCATCTTGATGTCACAGTAGACCAGTGTTCAGGTACTGGTGAACAGCTCACTGAGTGAATGTTGCGTGGGTGGGTTTAGCATGGTAACAGTAGGTTGTGTCTGCAGAAGCCCTCTGCATACACATTCATACAGACATACTGTATGTACAGAACACAAGAGAAGGAAGATATGTATTAATGAAAAAAGAGGGCACATTCTGTATACAGGGATTTCAGGAGAGCAGTTCAATCAATTAAGACATACAGTATAAGGAAGCATGATGATGCTCAATTGAATTAGAAGTTGCAGGCTAATACTTTTCAAATGCAATACGAGCAACTAAGCAATCTCAATTAATCATCATTTGCAATGCATAGCGATGATACAGTATCTCTGACTTTACTCCAAAACCCATTTCTAGTCTATTGACACTGTCCTTAGCTTTATCTATTTCCTGGTGAGGTAGATGATGGTCAGACAGCAACGGAGAACCCCAGTTCTTATGATGGAGAGGACCAGGATTCTCATCTGTGGATCAAACTCACAATCTGAAACAATAAAATATACTGTACCACTCCAACATAGTGCTATGGGCAGTAGTCGATACAGCGAATCAATCATTAACTGCAATGTCTGTCTTTTTAAAATAGCATATGGATTAGGAAATGTAGTCTACCTTCAACATCCAGCTTGGTCCCGTTCCCAAACAGTATCTCCCCACATGAGGCCACAGCACAGTAGTACGTCCCAGCATCAGAGAGGCTGAGGTTCCTCTTGGGGAGGTTGTAGACACAGCTCTGTGTAGGAGACCCAGCCTCAGGGCTCTTCTCACACTGATCACTCCTGTCTCCATGGGTGTAAATGATTCCTGGATGGGATCCTCCTGAGCCATGTCTGAACCAATAGACACTCTGTTCTCCTGCACAGGTCTCAGTGTGTATCGTACAGTTCAGAGTCACAGAGTCTCCTGGCTGAACTGACTCAGACATAGGCTGCTGGAGCACAGACATGTGGTTGGACCCTGAATCTAAAGAGAGTGAGTAAGATCATGGTGTGTAAATTACATTTTCCTGCTGTATTCATTTAACACCAAATCCTAATGTTTATTTTGAATTTCATGGTGCAAAATGAAAATCCATAATTAGGGAAGGAAGTTAAGTTACCTTTGACAATTAAAACAGTTCCTTCTCCAAATTTAACTTCGTCCCCTGACTGTCTTGGAGATGGTCAGGTTATAGCTGTCAACTCCTCTCTTCACACTCAGATGTTTAGTTTCCAGGGAAGTCCTTGATAAAGTTGTTGTATAATAACTATATTGATTGGTGTGAAGTGATGATGCCATGAGTAAAGGCATTTGTCCAACAGCCTGATTCAACCAATCAACAGAGGTCATCAAACTAGATGGACAATAGCAAGTGATAATCACACTACATCACAGATGATTTACTATCACCAGGCCTGGTTGTAAAATGTTAAATGGATCAGAGATATACAATACTGGTCAAAAGTTTTAGAACACCTACTCATTCAAGGGTTTTCCTTTATTTTTACTGTTTTCTACATTGTAGAATAATAGTGAAGACATCAAAACTATGAAATAACACATATGGAATAATGGAGTTACAAAACAAGTGTTTAAACAAATCAAAATATATTATATATTTAGCATTTCAGAAATAGCCACCCTTTGCCTTGATGACAGCTTTGCTGTCATTTTATTAAATGTTAGCCTATATCCTTTAATTAAGCTCAGTAGTGCCACTGCACTGTGCATGTCCCTTATAGTGTATTATGTCTCTGTAATGCTTTGTCTTTGTAATACACATATTCTTTGATACAAGTGTGAAGGAAAACGGAAACCGCACATTGCTCTTGGTAGTATCACTGATATTTAATAAGCTTATGTATCGGCCTCTGATACAAGTGTAACTTAAGTATTTGAAAGAAAACAAATGTGATTTTGTCCAGCTGGTCATTCAACAGTTACAATACTCCAGATGACCAGCAGAAGGTCTATTGTGTCTAGAACATGTCTTGTCATGTACAGTATAAAGGTGAAGGGGGGTAGCAGAGAGCATATGGGAAAACACCAACAGCATGAAACAAGTCTATTGTATGTCAGTCTCTTTCCCTGTATATCCTTCACAGAAACATGCACTGACTGATGTGTAACACCTAAGAGTGCATGTCTGATTGGACACCAGTCAACCAGTCAACTTTCCAACCAATACATGGCACATTTGATCCACTCTATTTTTCTCTCCTGTTAGTGTGGTTCTTATAGGAAGCCATCTATCAGAAGGAGGATCCTCCTCTATTGGTCTCCTTCTGACAGAGGAACCTGCAATAGTTGTGTGCTGCACAAGACATGTCTGATTGAGAATGTACTGAAAGTTCTCCCATGACATCATCATAAACAGGCCCCTTCCCCTGAGCCCAGGGTAGCCTAGTGGTTAGAGTGTTGGACTAGTAACCGGAAGGTTGCAAGTTCAAAACTCCAAGCTGACAAGGCACAAATCTGTCGTTCTGCCCCTGAACAGGCAGTTAACCCACTGTTCCTAGGCCATCATTGAAAATGAGAATTTGTTCTTAATTGACTTGCCTAGTTAAATAAAGGTAAAATAAAAAAATCTAGACTAGATGATGCTGTATCACACATGAGACAACATCTGGTGAAATTGCAGGGTGCAATTCAAATAAATATTCGTAATATTAACGAGTACTCGTTTGTTCATGAATGTTTAATATTACGAATATTTATTTGAATTGCACCCTGCAATTTCACCAGATGTTGTCTCATGTGTGATACAGCATCATCTAGTCTAGATTTTTTTATTTTACCTTTATTTAACTAGGCAAGTCAGTTAAGAACAAATTCTCATTTTCAATGATTTAAAAGCTTAACTTCTTGTTAAGCCAACGGCGTTGTCCGATTTCAAAAAGGCTTTACGGCGAAAGCATATCATGCGATTATCTGAAGGCAGCGCCCCACATCGACATATTTTCCAACCAGCACAGGCTTCACAAAATCCCAAATAGAGATTAAATAAATCCCTTACCTTTGAAGATCTTCCTCTGTTTACAATCCCAAGGGTCCCAGCTACATGAATGGTCATGTTGTTCGATAAAATCCTTCTTTATATCCCAAAAAGTCAGTTTAGTTGGCGCCATTGATTTCAGTAATCCACTCTTTCAACATGCAGACAAATGAGTCCTTTGTCTTGATCACGTTGAGGGAGGGGTCGTTGTCCTTGCACCACACGGTTATGTCTCTGACCTCCTCCCTATAGTCCGTCTCGTCGTTGTCAGTGATCAGGCCTACTACTACTCGGCAAACTTAATGATGGTGTTGGAGTCGTGCCTGGCTGTGCAGTCATGAGTGAACAGGGAGTACAGAAGGGGACTGAGCACGCACCCCTGAGGGGCCCCCGTGTTGAGGATCAGCGTGGCGGATGTGTTGTTACCTACCCTTACCACCTGGGGGTGGCCCTACAGGAAGTCCAGGGTCCAGGTGCAGAGGGAGGTGTTCAGTCCCAGGGTCCTTAGCTTAGTTATGAGCTTTGAGGGCACTATGGTGTTGAACGCTGAGCTGTAGTCAATGAACAGCATTCTCACGTAAGTGTTCCTTTTGTCCAGGTGTGAAAGGGCAGTGTGTAGTGCAATAGCGATTGCACCATCTGTGGATCTGTTGGGGCAGTATTCAAATTGGAGTGGGTCTAGGGTTTCTGGGATAATGGTGTTATTGTGAGCCATGACCAGCCTTTCAAAGCTCTTCATGGCTACAGACGTGAGTACTATGGGTCGGTAGTCATTTAGGCAGGATACCTTAGTGTTCTTGGGCACAGGGACTATGGTGGTCTGCATGAAACATGTTGGTATTATCACCTGTTACGGATACAAGTATCCTGTGTGTGTTTCTTTTCTTTCCTTCTCCCCTCACAGGTGAAAATCATCACTCCCCAATCAGACAACAATCAATCATCAATCAGAAGACAGACCTCCTCTTGTTTCCTACCCTATCACAGTTCCTTTCCCTTGGTTTAAAAACCCCATCAGTTGTTTGCTCTAGAGCTCAATCTCTCTGTAAATGCCATGTATGTAGATCTCTGTGTTTCACTCTCTCTTTGTGTCTTAAACCTCTCTTTTGTTTGAGCACCTCCAAATCACTTTGTCATCTCCTGTGAGAATTGTTTTTGGTTATGGTGTTTGTGTTTGATTGCTGGTGGGAAAAGGGGAAACCAAGACAAGTCGCCCATGGGCATACACTACCCGTAGGTAGACTTTGTTAAAAACACTAGTTAGAACTGGGCGGACCACCCACTGTATTTTTGGTTAGTTAGTTAGCTGTTGTTAAAGTAGGCTAGTCTAGCTTAGGGGTGTTTTGGATGCTTATTGTTTCTTTCCTTGGGTCCAGCTCAGCCCCTTTTCCTGCTCCCCCCATTACCGTGTGTTTACAAATAAACCCTGAGTTTGACGGTATAATTTCAGTTGTCGTGGTTATTTCGTTCACACTTTTACTTTGTCACAATTATAATTTGCATGAGTTATGTTACGTGTCTCATTACCATCCCCCCTAGACTGTCGGGCCAAAAGGGATTCGTAACATCACCTCAGACAGGGAGAGTTGAAAATGTCAGTGAAGACACTTGCCAGTTGGTCAGCACATGCTCGGAGTACACATCCTGGTGATCCGTCTGGCCCAGCGGCCTTGTGAATGTTGACCTGTTTAAAAGTCTTACACTCATCGTCTGCGGAGAGCATGATCACACAGTCGTCCGGAACAGCTGATGCTTTCATGCATGTTTCAGTGTTACTTGCCTCGAAGCAAGCATAGAGGTCATTTAGCTCATCTGGTCGGCTCATATCACTGAGCAGCTCTCGGCTGTGCTTCCCTTTGTAGTCGGTAATAGTTTGCAAGCCCTGCCACATCCAACGAGCATTGTAAATGTGTAGTACGATTAGATCTTAGTCCTGTATTGACACTTTGCCTGTTTGATGATTCGTCGGAGGGCATAACGGGATATCTTATAAGCTTCCAGGTCAGAGTCCCGCTCCTTGAAAGACGCAGCTCTACCCTTTAGCTCAGTGTGGATGTTGTCTGTAATCCATGGCTTCTGGTTGGGGTATGTACGTGCGTTTTTATGTTATCCAGAATGTTGGTGACTGCAACTGTGCTGCTAACAACAATTTAATTATTCTTTTTTTGCCAACGTTTACTGACACTAGCCATATTTATCGGGTGTTGAGCATTCGTAAATCCGTCAGTTATTCTGCGCTCTGGCACACTCAGACAAAGGTTTTTGCAGAGAGCACGTGGTGAGGACTGAAAGTCATTGCTGGGGGTTAGAGATCAGTTTAGCTGAGTGTTAAATCTATTTAGGGTATTCAGAACACCACAGATGTTTTTAGGCTACAGCTAAAACAAGAGTTTGAGACAAACTAAAACATCAGTCAATAGATGCATATTTACAGTGCGTTATGCAACCAAAAATAGCGTTCTATTGACCATAAGCCTAAAATGATTGTTGTAAACTGAATCTGTTTGTGAAATTCAAGGACAGAGAAAAACATGAATGCAAATCAAGCAATATCTCAAAATGAAAGCAGTTTCATGTTTTATTGGATCTAAAATGCACAACAGTATTTATGTTAAAGAGATTGACAGAATAAAATTTTAACACACAATGAAAAGCCATAGTTAATACATATAGTGTAGAAAACACAATGTCAATGCAAGTTATTAAAGAGCAAAAGTCTATATTTCAGTCCATGTTTTGGCGTCTCACCCCAGAGTAAACAGTGTCTCTCCCCATGGCGCTCCTCTGTCTCCCGGCCTTCACTTTCTTGCGGACGACGTTCAGAGCGGCGTAATGGATTGTGTCAACATCTTGATCCTGAGAGGAATAACAACAATACATTCCAAATATTTGGTATTAGACTAAAACATTAATGGTGAAGCAAAACAATTAAAGTGTATATTTTCATATTTTGATTCAATAAAAAAAAACATTGATTCAGCAACAGCTCAACAAAACAAGGTGTGTGTACCTGGTTATGACTGGGGACCTCCGGAGTACTTGGCTGAGGGGGCGCCCCTTTTAATCAAACATTATCGTCATCATCATCATCATCACCATCATCAACAAAAACAACATCATCATCATCCATCATCATCATCATCATCATCATCATCAATAACATCGTTATCATCAACTTCAATTACATCCGCATCAACATCATCAAACAATTAATTAGTCAAGTTTTATGAAAAACATGTCATGTTCCCTGTACCAACAGTTTCAGCATATTGCACATTGATAAAACTTACCTCTGCACTGTTCACATTCTCTACTGCTGATCTTATACAACACACAACCAAGGACAATGATGATGATGAAACACAGACCCAACGCTGCACCCAGACAGTACACCAAGAGAACACGGTCCTCCTTACAACCATCTGTAGAAATTCAGAGAGTGATAGAGGAGATTCAGGACATTTTGCTCCACCAGACATTGAGTTTCTTCACAGCACCATGAAAGAATATCAGAATTATCACTTACGGACAATATCCAGCTTGGTCCCGTTCCCAAACAGTATCTCCCCACATGAGGCCACAGCACAGTAGTAAGTCCCAGCATCAGAGAGGCTGAGGTTCTTCTTGGGGAGGTTGTAGACACAGCTCTGTGTAGGAGACCCAGCCTCAGGGCTCTTCTCACACTGATCACTCCTGTCTCCATGGGTGTAAATGACTCCTGATCGGGATTCTCGTGAGTCATGTCTGAACCAATAGACACTGTGTTCTCCTGCACAGGTCTCTGTGTGTATTGTACAGTTCAAAGTCACAGAATCTCCTGGCTGGATTGACCCAGACACAGGCTGCTGAAGCATAGTCATATTTCTGGAATCTGATCCTGACAAGAAGGCCAATAAACCAATTTAATCTCTCCAGAGTATCCCTGTGGCAAGTGTTGTAACTCCACATTTATTCAATTAAGATCTCATCTGAGAATACCTCATATTTTCACTGTATATCTGTAAATTCGGATTTACAAAAAGTAAATAATAATAATAATGACTTTCTCTTTACCTTTTATGATGAGAATGACTCCTTTTCCAAATTCCAAATTGTTTCCATAAGAACTTCCACAGTAGTATGTGCCTGAATCAGAGAGTTCCACGTCTGCGATCATTAGATTATTTTTCCCTTGGCCACCTTCCACTGAGAAGCGAGGGTTATTCTTGAACTCCTGGTAAAATGTTGCATTCCTGTCATACTTATAGATGGTCGAGATGAGCTGAGGAATATTTTCAAAAGTGTGCTTGTACCAGGAGAACATTACTCCCACCTCGCCTTTGTTGAAGCAGACCAAAACCGCTGCGTCTCCAACGTTGGCTGACATGAGACCAATCTCCTGACTGATGGATGAGGATTCAGTCCCAGCTACTCCATGAATTAGAGAACATAAAAATATATTAGCTGTTACATACCTTAAATACAACTTTGGATGGTCGTAGTGTCCGTAGAACAATAATGGGATACTTTGTGTCTCCAAATCAAGAAATGTAAAATGTATAAGATGGACTTACCCATCTCTACGAGAAGTGGAAATATCAGACACAGTGCGATCATCTTTAAAGTTGTCAGCTCTTCACAACTTGGGTCTTAAGTGGAAAGAGTCCACCCATGTAGACAACACTTCAACAATGGAGTTACAGGTGATTGGTCGAACTGGACCGCATCATTTTTGTTAACGCGGTGGTCTTTACGTGTATCTTTTACAGTTCAGAGTCCCAGAATTGTCCTAGATGTAGAGTCTCATAAATTAGATATGTACAAATTGAGCACTGATTTTTGAAGCACGGTTTCCCTCAGTCTATATCACTGCAGCTGCTGTTGTCTAAGAGACTCAAATTTGTGACCTGGTTTTGAACATGCATGCTATGACACTGTCATCCACTAGGGCTTCTATCAGTCACTTCACCTCACTAAAAACATCTAAAAAAACATGACAAACACAGCAAATACAATACATTAGTTTTATTTTTGTGATCTACCCTTCAGGATTTACACTCAAAGGACAAGATAGTTTGAATGCCCTCCTATGACATTGTTATTGAATAGGTCCATGGCTCTAGTCATCTAACATCACACTGAAAATCAGGGATTGTGTTTGATTGAGCATACTGTATTGATCTCTACGTCAAATTACCTAATGTAAGTGCTATACTGCTTTGTTAAACATTTGTTAAACGGAAGTAAATGCAACGAAACAGGGATAAACATACCTGAATTTGTCCAATAGAAACTCTAGTTTGCAACTGTTGTACTGATGATTGCACCCTAGATCAGCTAGATGCAGGCAGGAAGTGTACAAGGCGGTATTGAATGTGTCACTGTGTCCATCTGTCACTGTCTGTCAACTCAAAATGTTGTCTCGACCTGTGTGTACCTACATTGTAAACTTTCATTCATAGGCTAGGTTGTAGCATCCTCATGATGGGCAGGGGCACAACTTTCACTGGGGACGGGAGGACGGGCGGTCATAGAATGCATAAAATACTTTCTGAAATTGCATTTTTGTCCCTCCCAGTTTTGTCATTACAATGTGATACACAAATAATGACTTTGTGCTTTAGGACCATGTGGATGCCTCAGAGTGGTGGGGTAGGCTGTGTGGAGTGTTCAGTCTTTTGATTTAGGACCGGATTTAGAACCGGATTTAGGAGCATGGACACCACAGAGCGGGCTGTCAGGCTGTGTAAAGGCAAAGCATGGGAGCATTGAGCATAGTTCAGAGTGTATGTGTTGCACTCTTTCACCGAGTTGTAAAAGAAAGCAGAGCAGAAACGAGTTACTCTTTAGTTTATCTATGTAGCTGGCAAGGTAACTGCTGTTTAACTTAACAGAAAAAAACAAAAGTCGTGTTTATTCGCAGTGCTGAGCTAGTATTGTAACTGACATGTAATGTTAGCTAATGTTTCATCCCCTCTTGACTGAGGTGAATGAATAAGCTACGCTAGCGAGTAGCTACCACAGTCAGGTCAGCTCTAGCCTCTAGTTATCTGTCAGATAGCAATATGAGGTGGCTATTATTACTATCAAACAGCTGTTGTTGTATGGAATTGTTTGATAGCCTTTGATTTGCCCTTTTTCAGAAGTAAATGAACTTGGCAAGATTTTGCCAGTTAATGTGTTAGAAAGAGACCTGGCCAAAAGTTGGCTAACATTAGCTATTTTTGCCTCAATCACACTAGACCTGAATCAAATGATGAAACCATCGGCCAAACGATTGAAGATTGATATTGTTTTTACAGTGCAATGTGAGTTTTTCTTAGTCAGTATGGCAATGTAATGTTATTGATCTGTCAGTTTCCCTAGCTAATTCCCTACTTTTCACACTGACACAGTAATTAACAGCTTTAATGTTATAGGCTTCACTGTCATGGTGCATAGTAGGGGAACCTATTTCTTCATCCCGCTCCTGCCAGACCGATTTCTTGATTTTCAGACAAGCACCTGCTGGCTTTCTGTCTGACTCCGACCCGCTACCGCAAGATCTGGTCCCAAACCCAACTGCAGTCCCGCAATGTTAATGTTAGTGTATGTGATGCAGCTCACTTGTCAGCCATGGTCTCAGCAATTTGGCACCCTATAGTCAATAACACATGCACAAAAATAACTTAAGAAATAGGTTAAATTACCAGAGATTCTCACATGGCCCTTATATTAGGCTATCTGAATTTTTTATTACAATTTTATTTAACTATGCAAGTCAATTAAGAAGAAATTCTTATTTACAATGACAGCCTACCGGGAAACAATGAGTTAACTGCCTTGTTCAGGGGTAGAATGACAGATTTTTACTTGTCAGCTCAGGGATTCGATGTAGCAACCTTTTGGTTACTGGCCCCATGCTCTAACCACTAGGCTACCTGCCACCCCCAAATTGCCAATATGCTAGATTTAGTTGGAAGATACCAGAGTTGGAAATATTTTTTTATAGCCTACCTTTTAGGAGTGGGAAGATTTTCCGATGGAGAAATATGGGTGATCAATATTTAGGCCTTATAGTAAACTATAGCCTAATCATAGGCTTATTTAAGAAGTGCATTTCCTTGGAAAGATAACTGCCCCATGCTTTTCCGCCCATGCAGGCTATAGCCTGATCGCGCAGGTATGACTTGAAGCAGCAAGAATGACGACAGTGACACTTGCTCCTTTTTTCCATAGACCTATAAGATATAGCCTACCTTTTAGGAGCACAATTTGCAGGCAGAGACAAATAAAGGGGTAATGAATACTTATTAAAAATGAAAAGGCGCAACGCTCGCTCACCATAGTAGCCTAACCTATGTGCGTGTTTTGCCTTTTCCTTTTCAATGATGATTATATTTTTGGATTGCACTTCGACTCACATTGGTTATTAAGCACCCTCCACTTCTTTCCATTATCAACATTTATTTATAGACACTGTAGTAAACTACAATCTAATCATATTTAAGTTCATTTCATATAAGTGAACTGCAACGTGATTCTACACCCACATAGGCAGTCGGCTCTATTTCAATGACACCACACACTAAGCACTTGAACTCTCACGCCCAGCTAGGAGAGGAAGGCTGCAGTTGAAGCAGCAAATTCTTAGTATGTGAAGTGCCATGTGGCATCCCGCTGGAATGCAGCCCTCTAGTGCACAGTCAGTAGACAACACTATGCTCACCATGTCTTGATCAGATGGTGACTGGTGTACCAGCAGGGTCAGACAGCCAGGGAAGACCAGTCTACTGAACTCAGGTGAATTTTGCAGTATATTAGCAATGTGATGATGCAACGTCCCATCTTGAATTGATGGGTAGAACTACAGTAGTTACAAGTCAGAATTGCAAATATCGCTGAAGCTGGAGACTTACATTTCCCTCACTAACTTTAAACATCAGCTATCTGAGCTGCTAAACTGTGTAAAACACAAAAGAGGACATATTTTCATTTGTTATGCTCTTGTGAAGGCTGGATGAATTCTGGCAAAGAGTACGTTCTTTTATCATAGTATGTCTACAGCTTCTCCCTTCTCCCTGTTTTTCTTTGCTTGGAAATGTTGATACTGTATCCAAAGAAACTGTGTAACCAAGCATTTATAGTGGCTAACAAATGCATTGCCATTAATTGGAGGGTTGGTTATCATCCCAAAATGTGAAGTTATACATCCCTAGCTTTAATTTTATTACCATGTTAAGGGTATACTGAGCGACTTCCATAAGGTATGTCTTATGTGTAATACAGTACGAATAAAGGAGTCTGTATTGAAAACATGGCCAAGTCAGGGGAAATATCTATTCAGGCAATTCCTAGCTGCTGGGCTGCTCAGTCCTGGCCCTGTGGGTCTGCCGTCCTGTGGGTTGCCACTCTGGTCTTGGCCTAACACACAAAACCAATTGTTTAACTAAGATCCTAAAGTTGAGTGGGGTGTGTTGGTTTGGGGCACTTCAGGGTGGTGGACCCCTGAGGACAAGAAAAAATAAATAAAAATTATATAAAAGAAGAAAATAAAAGAATAAAAAAGTAGAAAAATAATACCATGAGGAATAAATACACAATTAGTAATGATACCTATATACATGGGGTACCAGTACCGAGTTGATGTGCAGGGGTACGAGGTCATTGAGGTAGATATGTACGTAAAGGTTGCGATTGTAACGGTTTTCTAGTGGTGATGAAGGAGAGTCGGACCAAACTGCAGCGTGTCGATTGCGATCCATATTTATTAAACAAAACGTAAACACGACTAAACACTAAACACGACTAAACACTAAACACTACAAAACAATAAACGTAATGAAAACCGAAAACAGCCTCTCTAGTGCAAACTAACAGAGAGTACAAGTAAGACACTAAGGACAATCACCCACGACAAACTCAAAGAATATGGCTGCCTAAATATGGTTCCCAATCAGAGACAACGATAAGCACCTGCCTCTGATTGAGAACCACTCCAGACAGCCATAGACCTTGCTAGACAACCCACTAAGCTACAATCCCAATACCACCACCAAAACCCCAAGACAAACACACCACAATTACAAAAACCCCATGCCACACCCTGGCCTGACCAAATACATAAAGATAAACACAAAATACTTTGACCAGGGCGTGACAGAACCCCCCCCCTAAGGTGCGGACTCCCGAACGCACCTCAAAACAATAGGGAGTGTCCGGGTGGGCGTCTGTCCATGGTGGCGGCTCCGGCGCGGGACGTGGACCCCACTCCTTTAATGTCTTAGTCCCCTCTCCCTTCGTCCCTGGATAGTCCACCCTCGCCGCCGACCATGGCCTAGTAGTCCCCACCCAGAACCCCACTGGACTGAGGAGCAGATCGGGACTGAAGGACAGCTCGGGACCGAGGCAGCTCGGGACTGAGGGGAAGCTCGGGAGTGAGAGAAAGCTCAGGAGTGAGAGGAAGCTCAGGAGTGAGAGGAAGCTCAGGAGTGAGAGGAAGCTCAGGAGTGAGAGGAAGCTCAGGAGTGAGAGGAAGCTCAGGAGTGAGAGGAAGCTCAGGAGTGAGAGGAAGCTCAGGAGTGAGAGGAAGCTCAGGAGTGAGAGGAAGCTCAGGAGTGAGAGGAAGCTCAGGCAGGTAGATAGATCTACCAGCTCCTGGCTGGCTGGTGGTTTCAGCAGATCCTGGCTGACTGGCAGATCCTGGCTGACTGGCAGATCTGGAAGAGTCTGGTTGACTGGCAGATCTGGAAGAGTCTGGTTGACTGGCAGATCTGGAAGAGTCTGGTTGACTGGCAGATCTGGCGGCGCTGGGCAGACTGGCGGCGCTGGGCAGACTGGCGGTGCTGGGCAGACTGGCGGCGCTGGGCAGACTGGCGATGCTGGGCAGACTGGCGGCGCTGGGCAGACTGGCGGCGCTGGGCAGACTGGCGGCGCTGGGCAGACTGGCGGTGCTGGGCAGACTGACGACGCTGGGCAGACTGACGACGCTGGGCAGACTGACGACGCTGGGCAGACTGACGACGCTGGGCAGACTGACGACGCTGGGCAGACTGACGACGCTGGGCAGACTGACGACGCTGGGCAGACTGACGACGCTGGGCAGACTGGCGATGCTGGGCAGACTGACGGCGCTGGGCAGACTGGCGACGCTGGGCAGACTGGCGACGCTGGGCAGACTGGGGGCACTGGCGGCGCTGGGCAGACTGGCGGCACTAGCTGCTCCATATAGGCTGACAGCTCTGGCGGCTTCTTACAGACTGACCGCTCTGGCGGCTCCGTGCTGACTGGCAGCTCCTTGCAGACTGGCAGCTCCTTACAGACTGACAGCTCCGTGCAGACTGACAGCTCCGTGCAGACTGACAGCTCCTTGCAGACTGGCAGCTCCATGCAGACTGGCAGCTCCATGCAGACTGGCTGCTCTATGCAGACTGACAGCTCTGGCTGCTTCATGCAGACTGACATCTCTGGCTGCTCCATGTAGACTGGCTGCTTCATGCAGACTGGCAGCTCGGGCTGCTTCATGTAGACTGACAGCTCTGGCTGCTCCATGCGGACTGACAGCTCTGGCTGCTCCATGTAGACTGACTGCTTCATGCAGACTGGCAGCTCGGGCTGCTTCATGTAGACTGACAGCTCTGGCTGCTCCATGCAGACTGACAGCTCTGACTGTTCCATGCAGACTGACAGCTCTGGCTGCTTCATGCAGACTGGCAGCTCTGGCTGCTCCATGTAGACTGGCTGCTTCATGCAGACTGACAGCTCGGGCTGCTTCATGTAGACTGACAGCTCTGGCTGCTCCTTGCAGACTGGCAGCTCCATGCAGACTGGCAGCTCTGGCTGCTCCATGCAGACTGACAGCTCTGGCTGCTCCTTGCAGACTGGCAGCTCTGGCTGCTCCATGCAGACTGACAGCTCTGGCTGCTCCATGCAGACTGACATCTCTGGCTGCTCCATGCAGACTGACATCTCTGGCTGCTCCATGCAGACTGACAGCTCTGGCTGCTCCATGCAGACTGACAGCTCTGGCTGCTCTATGCGGACTGACAGCTCTGGCTGCTCCATTCATTTCTCTCTCCTCCAATTTCCCCATTAACTCCTTCACAGTCTCTGGTTCTGGTCTCCTCCTTGGCTCCTCACGATAAACAGGGAGAGTTGGCTCAGGTCTGACTCCTGACTCTGCCACACTCTCCCTGAGCCCCCCCCCAAGAAATTTTTGGGGCTGATTCTCAGGCTTCCATCCGCTACGCCGTGCTGCCTCCTCATATCTGCGCCTCTCAGCTTTCGCCGCCTCCAGTTCTTCCTTGGGGCGGCGATATTCTCCAGGCTGAGCCCAGGGTCCTTTACCGTCCAGTTCTTCCTCCCATGTCCATTTCTCCAGGTGGTGCAGCCTCTCCCACTGCAGCTGCTGCTGCTCCTGCTGCTGCTGCCTCTGTTGCCTCTCCTGTGGTTCCTGCCTGTTAACACGCTGCTTGGTCCGTTGGTGGTGGGTGATTCTGTAACGGTTTTCTAGTGGTGATGAAGGAGAGTCGGACCAAACTGCAGCGTGTCGATTGCGATCCATATTTATTAAACAAAACGTAAACACGACTAAACACTAAACACGACTAAACACTAAACACTACAAAACAATAAACGTAATGAAAACCGAAAACAGCCTATCTAGTGCAAACTAACAGAGAGTACAAGTAAGACACTAAGGACAATCACCCACGACAAACTCAAAGAATATGGCTGCCTAAATATGGTTCCCAATCAGAGACAACGATAAGCACCTGCCTCTGATTGAGAACCACTCCAGACAGCCATAGACCTTGCTAGACAACCCACTAAGCTACAATCCCAATACCACCACCAAAACCCCAAGACAAACACACCACAATTACAAAAACCCCATGCCACACCCTGGCCTGACCAAATACATAAAGATAAACACAAAATACTTTGACCAGGGCGTGACAGCGATAAAGTGACTTGGCAACCGGATAGATAATAAACTGTGACGGCAGCGTATGTGATAAGTCAAAAGTCTGGGTATCTATTGATAAACTATTGATTTCGGGGTAGAAGCTGTTCAGAGTCCTGTTAGTTACAGATTTGGAGCACCGGTACCAGCTTGCCGTGGGGTAGCAGAGAGAACAGTCAATGACTTGGGTGACTGGAGTCTTTGACAATTTTTAGGGCCTTCCTCTGACACCGCCTGATTTAGAGGTCCTGGATGGCAGGGAGCTCTGCCACAGTGATGTACTGCGCCGTACTCACAACCGTCTGTAGCGCCTTGCGGTCGGATGCCAAGCAGTGATGCAGCCAGTCAAGATGCACTCAATGGTGCAGCTGTAGAACGCTTTGAGGATCGGAGGGCACATGCCAAAACTTTTCAGCCTCCTGAGGGGGAAGAGGCGTGGTCATGCCCTCTTCACGACTGTGTTGGTGTGTGTGGACCATGGTAATTCCTTATTGATGTGGACACAGAGGAACTTGAAGCTCTTGACCTGCTCCACTACAGCCCCATCAATGTGGATGGGGGCGTAATTGGCATTCCGTTTCCTGTAGTCCACAATCAGCTCCTTTGTCTTTTTGACGTTGAGGGAGAGGTTGATGTCCTGGCACCACACTTTTAAGTCTCTGATCTCCTCCCTGTATGCCAGGCCTGCCCAACCCTCTTCCTGGAGATCTACTGTCCTGTAGGTTTTCAGTCCAACCCTAATTTAGCATATCTGATTCATCTAGTTAAGGTCTTGTTGAGCAGCTAATTAGTAGAATCAGGTGTGTTAAATTAGGGTTGGACTGAAAACCCACAGGCTGGTAGATCTCCAGGAAGAGGGTTGGGCAGCCCTGCTGTAGGCTGTATCATAGTCTTTGGTGATCAGGCCTACCACGGTCATGTCGTCAGTAA
Source organism: Oncorhynchus tshawytscha (assembly GCF_018296145.1). NCBI lineage: Eukaryota > Metazoa > Chordata > Actinopteri > Salmoniformes > Salmonidae > Oncorhynchus > Oncorhynchus tshawytscha. The sequence goes on from NC_056438.1 coordinate 21,420,596, forward strand.
ACTTGGTGTTGTAGTCATGCACAGCCACACTGGCATGGGTGAACAAGGTGTACAGGAGGGGACTAAGCACATGACCCTGAGGGGCCCCTGTGTTGAGTGTCAGTGTGGCGGATTTGCTCTTGCCTACCTTCACCACATGGGGGCTGCCCATCAGGATGCCAGGGATCCAGTTGCATAGGGAGGGTCCTTAGCTTATTGATGAGTTTGGAGAACAATATGGTGTGGAAAATTGAGCTGTAGTCAATGAACAGCAGACTCATGTAGGTGTTCCTTTTGTCCATGTGGGAAAGGGCTGCAATAGAGATTGCATCATGTGTAGATCTGTGAATTGTAGTGGGTACGGGGTGTCTGGGATGATGGTGTTGATGTGATCCATAGTGACGGACCATAGTGATTTAGACAGGTTACCTTGGCGTTCTTGGGCACAGGGTCTATGGTGGCCTGCTTGAAACATGTAGCTATTATGGACTGGGTCAGGGAGAGGTTGAAAATGTCAGTGAAGACACCTGCCAGCTGGTCAGCACATTTTCTGGTAATGTATGGATTTGCGGACTTGTTAATGTTAACCTCATTGAATTAGAAGTCCATGTCCAGGTTAGTGATAGCTGTTCTGCTGTCCAGAAGCTATTTTCGTCATAGGAAACCATGGTGGAAACATCAAGTAAAAAAATATTAAGATCAGCACCAAATAATACACAAAATATCACAATTGGTAAGGAGCCCGTACAATGTCCGCTATTACCTCCAACGACATTCCACATCAACATCAGCATTATGCACTCAGCATTATGGAGATAGCTTGGGCAGAAGGCAATGTGATGGACTAGAGTCCAGGGGGTGTACTTGTACATCAAGTTGCCTCCAGCTACAGAAACAGGATATAGGCTGCTGCTCCTATGAGCCGTTTCGGCTCGCAAAAGCCAAGGCTCATACCTTATCTCATGCCTTGGCTCATGCCTAGTCTCATGCCTACTTCTTTTTGACACCTAACTGGAAAACCTCCTGACTTCAGAGTCTGGAGGCTGTTTTCATGATGTCGACACAATGGGTCAATAATGAAGGGGGCTGTGATTTTTACTGGTAGGTTCTCCTCTGTCTTTCCCAGTCAAACACCCTCATGGACAGCCACACACAACCCCCTGTGTCTGCTATGATACAAGTGTACACTACGTCTTTGAAAGAAAACCAGGACATTTATGTGTTTATTGGTCTGTGACCAACTGACATCGCTCCCAGTTAGAGGGGAATACGGCAGTCCAAGAGTTGACACACACAGGAGCTACATAGACATCCTGTTGAAAACCACACACACACAGAAACACAGAGAGCAGGTAGGAGGGTCCTGTGTGCACAAAGCCAGGAGGCCCACCTGACCAAAGTGTTGATGTGGCCTTGTCTGGGGCTTACAGAAGACTACGGAGTACCTGTGAACTTGTTCACTGTGTGGGGGTGGGTATGAATGACATGCTATCAACACAACTAAAAGAGGACAACACATTACAGAAAAGACTCTTGAATAAATAGGTTGTTTCCCATACTTATACAACTACACCCTGGAACTCAATACATATATACACACAAACACCAGTCATTGTCTTGAGATCACTCTGCTACCCATTTTATTTTGAATGATTGTGTGGCCCCTCCTGGTAACTAATCTACACTCCATAATAACTTAGTTGATATTAGTAGTAATGATCCAGTGGTGATGACTAATCTAGACCGTTTGATACAAGTGACTCTATGATTCTAAAATGGATTTATAACATGATACAGATGTGTAATATGTATGTAATAAATGTATATATTACCTTGTTATAGATTCTTAACAGCCACACAGTGTCTTTGTTGGGCCTTTGCTGACAGATAGATAGCATGATCTATCACAGGAAAGTATTTTTTCAACAATTCTTAGTGAACAATTTGAACATTTTGACAATTCTAAAAGTTTCTGCCAACTCTACTGTTCAGGCAGTTATGGGGACTTCCTTGTACACTGCCTCAACCTATTGAAAGATAAATGAAGTGCAGTATTTCAAGCTGCACAGATGCATATTCACTTGTTGTATTGTTTGTCAAAACGTCTCAGTTACAATGTGGACATTGTCATATTCAGATGATATTTTCAACAATATCAGCTCTCTTCAAAATCTACTCAGCTAAGAAGTCTATTTTTAGTTCAGGCTTTTCTCATGAAGAGATTGAGCTCTTACTGACATGGGTGTGTTGTGGTTTTAATGCACTGAGGTGTGTGAAGACAGTGTGAGGTGAGGACTGATGGTCATGCCTGGGAGTTTAGATTAGTTTAGGGACGTCAGAATACCACAGAGATCTGATACAGGATACAGCTTAAAAAGGAGAGTTTGAGACAACTGAAGTGTTATTCAATATACAGTTGAAGTCGGAAGTTTACATACGCCATAGCCAAATACATTTCTACTCAATTTTTCACAATTCCTGACATTTAACCCTAGTAAAAATTCTGTGTCTTAGGTCAGTTAGGATCACCACTTTATTTTAAGAATGTGAAATGTCAAAATAATAGTAGAGAGAAGGATTTATTTCAGATTTTGTTTAACTTTTAACTCACTGTATCACAATTCAAGTGGGTCAGAAGTTTACATACACTAAGTTGACTGGGCCTTTAAACAGCTTGGAAAATTCCCTAAAATTATGTCATGGCTTTAGAAGCTTCTGAGAGGCTAATTGACATAATTTGAGTCAATTGGAAGTGTACCTGTGGATGTATTTCAAGGCCTACCTTCAAACTCAGTGCCTCCTTGCTTGACATCATGGGAAAATCAAAAGAAATCAACCACATAAAATATATTTTAGACCTCCACAAGTCTGGTTCATCCTTGGGAGCAATTTCCAAAGGCCTGAAGGTACCACGTTCATCTGTACAAACAATGGTACGCAAGCATAAACATCATGGGACCACGCATCCGTCAAACCGCTCAGAAGGAGACGCGTTCTGTCTCCTAGAGATGAACGTACTTTGGTGTGAAAAGTGCAAATCAATCCCAGAACAACAGCAAAGGACCTTGTGAAGATGCTGGAGGAAACAGGTACAAAAGTGTCTATATCCACAGTAAAATGAGTCCTATATCAACATAACCTGAAAGTCCGCTCAGCAAGGAAGAAGCCACTGCTCCAAAACAGCCATAAAAAAGCCAGACAAAGATCGTACTTTATAGAGAAATATCCTCTGGTCTGATGAAACAAAAATAGAACTGTTGGGCCATATTGACCATCGTTATGTTTTTGGAGCAAAAAAGGGGGAGGCTTGCAAGCCGAAGAACAAAATCCCAACCGTGAAGCACAGGGGTGGCAGGATCATGTTGTGGGGGTGCTTTGCTGCAGGAGGGATTGGTGCACTTCACAAAATAGATTGCATTATGAGGTAAAAAAATTATGTGGATATATTGAAGCAACATCTCAAGATATTAGTAAGGAAGTTAATAACCTCTCTGGGATAGGCGGGACGCAATGTCCCACCTGGCCAATTGCCAGGGACAATGCAGAGCGCCAAATTAAAATAAAATACTATAAAATTCAAACTTTCATTAAATCACACATGTAAGATACCAAATTAAAGCTACACTCGTTGTGAATCCAGCCAACATATCAGATTTCAAAAAGGCTTTTCGGCGAAAGCTTAAGAAGCTATTATCTGATGATAGCACAACAGTAAACAAAGAGAGAATAGCATATTTCGACCCTGCAAGGCACCACACAAAACGCAGAAATAAAATATAAATCATGCCTTACCTTTGACGAGCTTCTTTTGTTGGCACTCCAATATGTCCCATAAACACCACAAATGGTCCTTTTGTTCGATTAATTTCGTCGATATATATCCAAAATGTCCATTTATTTGGCGTGTTTGATCCAGAAAGAAACAGCTTCCAATTTGCGCAATGTCAAATCAAATCAAATCAAATCAAATTTTATTTGTCACATACACATGGTTAGCAGATGTTAATGCGAGTGTAGCGAAATGCTTGTGCTTCTAGTTCCGACAATGAAGTAATAACCAACAAGTAGTCTAACTAACAATTCCAAAACTACTGTCTTATACACAGTGTAAGGGGATAAAGAATATGTACATAAGGATATATGAATGAGTGATGGTACAGAGCAGCATAGGCAAGATACAGTAGATGGTATCGAGTACAGTATATACATATGAGATGAGTATGTAAACAAAGTGGCATAGTTAAAGTGGCTAGTGATACATGTATTACATAAGGATGCAGTCAATGATATAGAGTACAGTATATACGTATGCATATGAGATGAATAATGTAGGGTAAGTAACATTGTATAAGGTAGCATTGTTTAAAGTGGCTAGTGATATATTTACATCATTTCCCATCGATTCCCGTTATTAAAGTGGCTGGAGTTGAGTCAGTGTCAGTGTCAGTGTCAGTGTGTTGGCAGCAGCCACTCAATGTTAGTGGTGGCTGTTTAACAGTCTGATGGCCTTGAGATAGAAGCTGTTTTTCACTACAAAATATCTCAAAAGTTACCAGTAAACTTTGCCAAAACATTTCGAAGTACTTTTGTAATACATCTTTAGGTATTTTTAAACATTAATAATCGATCAAATGGAAGACGGGTCTATCTGTTTTCAATACAGGAGGATCACAAACTAACGCTACTTTCCTAGTCTTGCGCAACTCTCAAACAGTACGCATAACGTTACCCTGATTCAAGATGGCCGTACTTCTTCATTTCACAAAGGAATAACCTCAACCTATTTCCAAAGACTGGTGACATCCAGTGGAAGCGGTAGGAACTGCAAACAGTTGCCTTAGAAATCCAGTTCCTCAATGAAAACGCATTGAATTGACAGTGACCTCAAAAAAATAATAATTCTGAATGGTTAGTCCTCGGGGTTTTGCCTGCTACATAAGTTCTGTTATACTCACATACATGATTCAAACAGTTTTAGAAACTTCAGAGTGTTTTCCATCCAAATATACTAATAATATGCATATCTTATATTCTTGGCATGAGTAGCAGGAAGTTGAAATTGGGCACGCTATTTATCCAAAAGTGAAAATGCTGCCTCCTATCCCAAAGAGGTTTTAAAGCTTGGTCGCAAATGGGTCTTCCAAATGGACAATGACCCCAAACATTCTTCCAAACTTGTGGCAAAATGGCTCAAGGACAACAAAGTCAAGGTATTGGAGTGGCCATCACAAAGCCCTGACCTCAATCCTATAGAAAACGTGTGGGCAGAACTGAAAAAGCGCGTGTGAGCAAGGAGGCCTACAAACCTGACTCAGTTACACCAGCTCTATCAGGAGGAATGAGTCAAAATTCACCCAACTTATTGTGTGAAGCTTGTGGAAGGCTACCCAAAACGTTTGACCCAAGTTGAAGAATTTTAAGGCAATGCTACCAAATACTAATTGAGTGTATGTAAACTTCTGACCCACTGGGAATGTGATGAAAGAAATAAAAGCTGAAACAAATCATTCTCTCTACTATTATTCTGACATTTCACATTCTTAAAATAAAGTGGTGATCCTAACTGACCTAAGACAGGGACTTTGTACTAGGATTAAATGTCAGGAATAGTGAAACTGAGTTTAAATGTCTTTGGCTAAGGTGTATGTAAACCTCCGACTTCAACTGTTTAGTTTGGCGGTATGGATGGAAAAAGATGTAATGCCTGATTGGTGAGAAGAGAAAGAGCAAGAGAGAGAGAGGTGTCCTGTGTGCAATAGGCCAGCAGGCCCTAACACAGCGTAGCTACAGACAACAGAGTACCTGTAAATTGATTGCTGTGTATGCGAGGGGGTGTTAGTGGTGTGAGAAGAGAAAAAAACCTGTCCACTCTCCTCAAACAATAGCATAGTATTCTTTCACTGTAATAGCTACTGTAAATTGGACAGTTCAGTTAAATTAACAAGAATGTATGCTTTCTGCCCATTTCAGCAATGTCTATGTTCTGGGAAATGTTCTTGTTACTTTTAACCTCAAGCTAATCACATTAGCCTTCGTTAGCTCAAACGTCCCACAGGAGGGACACCGATCCTGTAGAGGTTTTAACCCTTATACTATTATTAGAAAGTCATTAACATTAGTTATTGATTGATAACACATTTTTGACAACTGTCCAAAGCACTATAATGGAGTGATACAGTATATTTAATATCTTTCAGATGGTGATGTTGATCCAATCCTGGTCCTTCTCTCCATCATAAGAACTGGAGTTCTCCTCTGCTGTCTGACCATCTTCATCATCATCTACCTCATCAGGAAATAGATAAAGCTAAGGTCATTATCAATAGACTAAATGTAGTATGTTACTTGCTTTCGCTGTGTATTCTGTGTATTCACTTATCGTTTTAGCATGAATAAATAGCACAATGACAGCACATTGATAATGACTTAAGTCGTTCTGTTTGTGTGAATGGGTCAGAGGCTATCTTGAAGGAAAGTAGTTGCCCAAACTCTTTAGATGACACCCAATCTGAGTCTGCACTTTGTAATCTTGTTGAATACTTTAGGTTATGGGAAAGGCTTTTCGCTTGTTTGTATTCTTCACAAACGTTGCACATCTGAGCGGCAGGGGTCTGGTGTGAAAAGAGCGTCTGTGGTGTTGATGCACTGAGAGTTGTGGTGAGAGCTGAAGGCCAGTCTTCCTGTAGTGCAGGTTGTTGGTCTTCAGCAGAGAGAGGGTGACACATGTTATGTCTATTGTCTCCATCTCACATTGTCAACCGTCCCTCAAATCACCCACCCGTTTCTACTTACACATGTCAAGTGGTGGAAAGTGACCTGGTTCTTTTGAGCAGGCACTCTCTTAGAAAATAAGGTGCTACATAGAAACTAAAATGGTTATTCAGCTGTCCCGTAGGAGCACCCTTTGCAAAACCCTTTTTGGTTCCAGGTAGAACATTATCAACAAATAAAGTGTTGGGTGGGCAAGATAGAGAAAGAGAGAGTCTCATCCCCCAGTGTTAGGCTAGAGGCCCAGAGATGTTCATCTCAGCAGGTCTAACTCATCAGGGAGCTGCTCCTCCCTGTCACACACACCACAGGAAGTGATGCGTTCCTCTCTGGCCCGTCCTTTACCTCAGACCCCAATCATATTCTCCTTATAAGGCTGCTTTTCAGAATAGCTGCTTTTCAGAATAGGGGGCTGTGATCAGTGCAGTCAAGACAGGAAATACTAAAGGGGCGAATAACATCATGACAAACAAAATTGTGACTTTTTATTAAACTCTCTAGTTTTATTAAGTAATCAATGTAATACAATTGTCCTATGCTGGGTACTTTGTACATTACAGAGTGGAAGAGGGCTACAGTGGTCCGGAGGTACAATGTACAGACACTAGAGAGATATTTACTGATTTAGATGTCAATACATTTGATTTAACTACACATAAAATATAGGAAGATTTAAACTTGTATTCAAAGATATGGCAAACCACTTGTCCTCCTCTCCATCCTCCACTTTGTCATCTTGTAGCAGCATACACTTACATGGGGGTCCAGCTCCTTCGCTCTTCTTCTCTCCCTCTTCTTTTTCTTGGAGGTGAAATTCAGGGCAGCATAATTCAGTACATCAGTATCTTGGTTCTGTACATTTGGAAACATCATGAAATACAATTATAATTGTATCTGAATTGCTCATTTTTACAAAAATAATGTCACTGAACAAATAGCATTTACCTGATCATGTTGTCTTTGCGAGTCAGGTGCTGAATATGATATAATACAGAGATGACGATAGATAAACTGATCATTCCATTGTATTATGAACATTATAACTTTTACTGACTTTTTCAAATCTCAATATATGGTATTTCAGGGGTAGGCAACCCTGTTCCTGCAGTGCCACAGGTATTACAGGATTTTGTTCCAAATAAGCACCATACCTGCCAAACTGAGCTAATTGATCAGTTCAGCGATTGCCTAAATTGAACACACCTGGTCTACCAGGTTGGTTAAATAAAAAACATGAAGTGCCTGTGGAACTCCAGGACCAGGGTTGCCTACACCTGCAATATGTCATGGGAAACATTTTCACTATGTAAGTGCAGTTAATAGCCGGCCCCATATGAAATGGGCTCCATACCTGTGTTTAGTCTGTTCGCATCTCTTCTGCCCTTGAGAACCAGGATGAGGATGATTATCAGTAGAACAGCAGTTACAACACCCAGGATTACAACCAGCAGGAAGAGGTTCATGGTTCCATTTTCCCCAATCATATTCTCCTTATAAGGCTGCTTTTCAGAATAGCTGAACTTTTCTTTTCTTTTCAACTCCCCCTGCATTATCAAACGCCTGAATTTTCTCCATTTCCTTAGCTATCATACTCTGCTTCCACCGGGCATTCCACTGATTTCAAAGCTCGTTCCTCCAGAAAATGGAGAGTGGAGAGCATTAGCAACAATATCAAAGTTGTTTGTTATATTGTAAAACAAAACATGTTAGAAAAGATTACCTACACACACTGAGCAGCTCAAATTATAGACAGAAGCGTGCTACATGGGAGACCAATCCAAAATCTTCTCTCGACAGGTCCAGCCCATCCATTATCTCAGACAAATCATGGCTAGTGGGAAGATTCCTGTCTTTTTCCGTGGTTAAACAAAAGACTATTAATGTAACCAATTTATTTCGTATTTACAGATGACATACAAGTTTGTTATTAAGACAAAAAAAAGTTATGTTCCAGAAGGCATTTCCGCCCCTGAACAGGCAGGTAACCCACTGTTCCTAGGCTGTCATTGAAAATAAGAATTTGTTCTTAACTAACTTGCCTAGTTAAATAAAGGTTAAAAAAAATTGCAGCTAGCTTGCTGTTGTTAGCTATCTGTTTGAAAATAATGTGGTATAATGTGAGTTTGAAAAATTGTTGCATTTAACCTTTAGATCACTTGTTAGTGTGTGTGCTTAATGTGCTAACAATGTTTGCAATGGGAAGTAATAGTTGTACATTTCGATTAGGAGATGCTTAGCCTAATGGTTTTGTTTTTTTGTTCTTATGATTGAGACCTACTGGCTTATTATGTCCTAATGAATGGTCTGATTATTCTATAACATCATGCTGTGTGTGACTGCGGACTTTTTATCAGTCTATGTGTTTTAAAGAAAGTGCGCTCCTACAGGGAGTGAACTAGTAGGAATTATGGTCGCTGTCGTTTCAGCATCCCGAGCCTGTCAAACTCACACCTTTTGATGTGAGTTTGACTGGCTATCAGAGGGTTCTACCACGGGTTGTCACAGTGAGCCAGCCCACTAGCCTCCCCAGCCTTCTGCCCAGGTCAGCGATGCCCGACTGTCCCTTCCAGATAAATATGACGGTACTCCATCAAAATGATGTGGCTTCCTACTCCAGTGCTCCCTCTATTTTGGCTATCAGACAGGAGTCCCCATTACCGAGAAGTCCAAGGTTGCCACGCTCATTTCCCTGCTGACCGGACAGGCACTGGATTGGGCTACGGCCATCTGGGAGAGAAGAGAGGAGGAACTGGGTTCCTATAAGAGATTCATGGCTCTGTTCAGGTTGGTCCTCGACCATCCTCCGGTGAGCAACTTTCCCATCTCCAGCAGGGTCTCCAGACCACTGTTGAGTACACCCTCACCTTTGGCAGTGGCAGCCTCCAGCGGATGGAATGAACCGGCGCTCCGACATTCAATTCCGCAGTGGACTGCGCAAGGAGGTCCAGACACAGTTGACATGTCGAGATCAAATCAAATCAAAAAAATATATATAGCCCTTCGTACATCAGCTCAAAATGCTCAAAGTGCTGTACAGAAACCCAGCCTAAAACCCCAAACAGCAAACAATGCAGGTGTAGAAGCATGGTGGCTTGGAAAAACTCCCTAGAAATGCCAAAACCTAGGAAGAAACCTAGAGAGGAACCAGGCTATGAGGGGTGGCCAGTCCTCTTCTAGCTGTGCCGGGTGGAGATTATAACAGAACATGGCCAAGATGTTCAAATGTTCATAAATGACCAGCATGGTTAAATGATAATAATCACAGGCAGAACAGTTGAAACTGGAGCAGCAGCATGGCCAGGTGGACTGGGGGCAGCAAGGAGTCATCATGCCAGGTAGTCCTGAGGCATGGTCCTAGGGCTCAGGTCCTCTGAGAGAGAGAAAGAAAGAGAGAAAGAGAGAATTAGAGAGAACATACTTAAATTCACACAGGACACCAGATAAGACAGGAGAAGTACTCCAGATATAACAAACTGACCCTAGCCCCCGACACATAAATTACTGCAGCATAAATACTGGAGTCTGAGACAGGAGGGGTCAGGACACACTGTGGCCCCATCCGATGATACCCCCGGACAGGGCCAAACAGGAAGGATATAACCCCACCCACTTTGCCAAAGCATAGCCCCCACACCACTAAAGATATCTTCAACCACCAACTTACCATCCTGAGACAAGGCCGTGTATAGCCCACAAAGATCTCAGACCCAGACAGGAAGATCACATCAGTGACTCAACCCACTCAAGTGACGCACCCCTCCTAGGGACGGCATGAAAGAGCACCAGTAAGCCAGTGACACAGCCCCTGTAATAGGGTTAGAGGCAGAGAATCCAAGTGGAAAGAGGGGAACTGGCCAGGCAGAGACAGCAAGGGTGGTTCGTTGCTCCAGAGCCTTTCCGTTAACCTTCACACTCCTACACTCAATCATATGACCCACTGAAGAGATGAGTCTTCAGTAAAGACTTAAAGGTTGAGAATGAGTTTGCGTCTCTCACATGGGTAGGCAGACCATTCCATAAAAATGGAGCTCTATAGGAGAAAGCCCTGCCTCCAGCTGTTTGCTTAGAAATTCTAGGGACAATTAGGATGCCTGCGTCTTGTGACCATAGCGTACATGTAGGTATGTACGGCAGGACCAAATCAGAGAAATAGGTAGGAGCAAGCCCATTTAATGCTTTGTAGGTTAGCAGTAAAACCTTGAAATCAGCCCTTGCCTTAACAGGAAGCCAGTGTAGGGAGGCTAGCACTGGAGTAATTTGATCAAATTTTGGGGTTCTAGTCAGGATTCTAGCAGCCGTATTTAGCACTAACTGAAGTTTATTTACTGCTTTATCCGGGTAGCCAGAAAGTAGAGCATTGCAGTAGTCTAACCTAGAGTAACAAAAACATGGATTAATTTTTCTGCATCATTTTTTGGACAGAAAGTTTCTGATTTTTGCAATGTTATGTAGATGGAAAAAAGTTGTCCTTGAAACAGTCTTGATATGTTCATCAAAAGAGAGATCAGGGTCCAGAGAAACGCCAAGGTCATTCACAGTTTTATTTGAGATGACTGTACAACCATTATGATTAATTGTCAGATTCAACAGAAGATCTCTTTGTTTCTTGGGACCTAGAACAAGCATCTCAAGCACAAGCATGTTTTGTCCGAGTTTAAAAGTAGAACGTTTGCAGCCATCCACTTCCTTATGTCTGAAACAGAGGCTTCTAGCGAGGGTAATGTTGGGGCTTCACCATGTTTCATTGAATTGTACAGCTGTGTGTCATCCGCATAGCAGTGAAAGTTAACATTATGTTTTCGAATGACATCGCCAAGAGGTAAAATATATAGTGAAAACAATAGTGGTCCTAAAACGGAACCTTGAGGAACATTGAAATTTACAGTTGAATTGTCAGAGGACAAACCATTCACAGAGACAAACTGATATCTTTCCGACAGATAAGATCTAAACCAGGCCAGAACTTGTCCATATAGACCAATTTGGGTTTCCAATCTCTCCAAAAGAATGTGGTGATCGATGGTATCAAAAGCAGCACTAAGGTCTAGGAGCACGAGGACAGATGCAAAGCCTCGGTCTGATGCCATTAAAAGGTCATTTACCACCTTCACAAGTGCAGTCTCAGTGCTATGATGGGGTCTAAAACCAGACTGAAGCATTTCGTAAACATTGTTTGTCTTCATGGCAGCCTTTTCTAAAAAAAAATTGAGAGGAATGGAAGATTCGATATAGGCCGATAGTTTTTATATTTTCTAGGTCAAGGTTTGGCTTTTCAAGAGAGGCTTTATTACTGCCACTTTTAGTGAGTTTGGTACACATCCGGTGGATAGAGAGCCGTTTATTATGTTCAACATAGGAGGGCCAATCACAGGAAGCAGCTCTTTCAGTAGTTTAGTTGGAATAGGGTCCAGTATGCAGCTTGAAGGTTTAGAGACCATGATTATTTTCATAATTGTGTCAAGAGATATAATACTAAAACACTTGATTGTCTCTCTTGATCCTAGGTCCTGGCAGAGTTGTGCAGACTCAGGACAACTCAGCTTTGAAGGAATACGCAGATTTAAAGAGGAGTCCGTAATTTGCTTTCTAATGACTTCAAGGTCCGATAGGAATTCAGGGAACTCAATGAGGAACGCTGTATATGGCCCAGGAGGCCTGTAAACAGTAGCTCTAAAAAGTGATTGAGTAGGCTGCATAGATTTCATGACTAGAAGCTCAAAAGACAAAAATATATATATTTTTTGTAAATTGAAATTTGCTATCGTAGATGTTAGCAACACCTCTGCCTTTGCGGGATGCAAACATATCCTTGGACCGTCTCATCTAGTTGGCCATCCGTCTGGATAACCTTCTTCAGGAGTGCCGGTGTCCACCTTGCCACTCAGCACTGGATACACGACCATTGGGATCCGGCACAATTACGCACATAACCGCACTACTCACCCTCACCGTGGGACTCATGAACCAGGAAAGCCTTCCCTTCTTCTTCATCACCACCGCACCCATACACAAGGTAATCCTCGGCCTCCCGGGGCTCCAACGTCACAACCCCACCATATAATGGTCGAGCAGGAAAATCACCGCCCGGGGACCAGGATGGCGGATGACCTGCTTCCCCGTACCCTGTGGTTCTACACTGGTTGAGAGGCCTGTAAGTGCCCACCAGCCATCAATCGGTCCTCCCGTATTATGGGCCCCGTGTTTCAGGATGTAGATGTGGACATCCTCCAAGCTCTGGAGAGGGAACCCGCTCCTACTACCTGCCCTCCAGAATGCATCTATGTCCCTATGGGGGGAAAGATCGACCGTTAACCTGGGTACATACATCCCTCACCGCTGGAAACCCAGGTATCATCCGCACCATCCAATCTCTCTCAGAGAATTACTGGTGGCCACCTTGGCGCAGGATGTCGCTATGTATAAACTCCTGCTCCTTATGTAGCCAAACCAAATCTCCCCGGCATGCTTCGGCAGGGAAACTGCTTACCCTTCCTGTGCCTCAGCCGCCTTGGTCACATCTGTCCTTAGATTCTGTTACTGATCTTCCCTCGTCTGATGGTTTCACCACTGCTATGGTTGTTGTGGACAGATTCTCTAAATCCTGGCATTTTGTTCCTCTCTCCGGTCTCCCTACCATTCTCCAGGTTGTTCCAGCAGGTTTTCCGGCACTACAGTCTTCCGAAGGACATTGTCTCTGACCGTGGCCCTCAATTCATGTCACGGGTATGGAGAGCCTTCATGGAGAAGCTGGGGGTCACGGTCAGCCTCACAACTGGGTACCGGCCTCAGTCAAACGGGCAAGTGGAGAGGACCACCAGGAACTGGGGAAGCAAGGGGAGTGGGTCTGGGTCCTTCCCTGGGCGGAGTACGCCGAGAACTCACGTTGTCACTCTTCCACCGGGCTGTCTCCCTTAGTAAACCATTGCCAGTTTACTAACCACCAGTCCTGGCAACCCATCAATAGGCACACCTAGCAACCATCATTACGCACACCTGCTCATTAGGCACACCTAGACTTTATCAATACCCTATTTCTCCCCTTTATTTAGTCTTCAGTTGTCATCAGTCGTTAGGTGTTGTTTGTTTTGTCTCACGTTCAGTATGCTTCCTATGTCTGTTCTTTTGTGTCTATTCAGTATTAAACTCACCTTCTGTACCTGCTTTCTCACCCCAGGCGTATATGTTACAGATATACTATGGGTGAACTACAAGCCACTGCTCCTGCCAATCGCAAGAGTTCCTAAATTCAGTGATCTATGGTGCAGTCAAAAGAGTGCCCCCTATTGGCAAACCACCACCAATTCCAGCCAATAGTTAGCCACTCCAGGAGGTCCTTCTGCCCACTACAATAAATAAACCCAACTGTGAGGAGAATCTCACAGTGAAAACATATTTAGATTTCGAACATTTACTGTCGTCCAGACCATTTTCAAATGTTATTACTTTAAAATGGACTAAATATGTTAGACCAACTGGTCTGTTGGAATACATTTGATCAATTCTGACTATTTAAAATTCTGAGAACAACTATGATGATACACTACAGTCTATAATTAAAATGTCTTATCATTCTCTCTATCAAACCAAATGCAAGTGTGGAATATCAGTCATTTTTATCTGTGGTCATTATATTCAGCTATGGTTGTCATGTTATGTCCCGCCCATAATCACAAATCACAAATTTCTTTCATCTCTCTTATTTGAATATTCCATCCTTCCTTCATGGTCTGGCAGTGCAGATCTAAACACAGAATGGAACGCATATATGTACCAGCTCTCGTCCTCTACAGCTTCTGTAATGGACTGTATCTTCAGTTCAGTTCAGTTCAGATACTGTGATTCATCAATAGATTTGGTCTCTGCATGAAGAATACGTTTTTTTCACAACTCCTTCGTAACTTTTCTTCTCTCTCTTTCAGATCTGACCCATGTTGTGTGTGTCTCTCCACCACACTTAGTCGTGGTCCATTCAGGGGAAAATGTCACCCTGCAGTGCATCAATGTCCTTAAAAACCCGGGACACGTTGGGTGGTTCAAGCAACTCAACAGCTCAGAGCCGCTGTGCATCACGTATATGTGGAGCTCTCTACCAACTGTTGATCATCAAAATGGATTGCAGGGCAAGCGTATGAAAATGTTCAGATATATTTTGGACTAAATGTTGGAGATACAATACTATCGTACTACAGTTTGAATAACAGTAGAATATTTAACTCACCTAATCGTCCAAAAGGTCACAAAGATTATGACAAGGACCCTACAGAGCACTATGAAGAAGGTATATTCATTCTGTAATTTTAAGTGAGAATCTTTCAGAAATTCATTAATATGATGTACCATGAAAGTACCACAGAATAGAAACAAAGTATAACAGCATCGTATAGCGAACTGATAATTCTCTATTGGTAGCAAATGGGGTAGAAGTTTTTTTTTTTAAATTTAAATCTGTTTTGAAGGAGATGAAAATGGAACCATGAACCTCTTCCTGCTGGTTGTAATCCTGGGTGTTGTAACTGCTGTTCTACTGATAATCATCCTCATCCTGGTTCTCAAGGGCAGAAGAGATGCGAACAGACTAAACACAGGTATGGAGCCCATTTCATATGGGGCCGGCTATTAACTGCACTTACATAGTGAAAATGTTTCCCATGACATATTGCAGGTGTAGGCAACCCTGGTCCTGGAGTTCCACAGGCACTTCATGTTTTTTATTTAACCAACCTGGTAGACCAGGTGTGTTCAATTTAGGCAATCGCTGAACTGATCAATTAGCTCAGTTTGGCAGGTATGGTGCTTATTTGGAACAAAATCCTGTAATACCTGTGGCACTGCAGGAACAGGGTTGCCTACCCCTGAAATACCATATATTGAGATTTGAAAAAGTCAGTAAAAGTTATAATGTTCATAATACAATGGAATGATCAGTTTATCTATCGTCATCTCTGTATTATATCATATTCAGCACCTGACTCGCAAAGACAACATGATCAGGTAAATGCTATTTGTTCAGTGACATTATTTTTGTAAAAATGAGCAATTCAGATACAATTATAATTGTATTTCATGATGTTTCCAAATGTACAGAACCAAGATACTGATGTACTGAATTATGCTGCCCTGAATTTCACCTCCAAGAAAAAGAAGAGGGAGAGAAGAAGAGCGAAGGAGCTGGACCCCCATGTAAGTGTATGCTGCTACAAGATGACAAAGTGGAGGATGGAGAGGAGGACAAGTGGTTTGCCATATCTTTGAATACAAGTTTAAATCTTCCTATATTTTATGTGTAGTTAAATCAAATGTATTGACATCTAAATCAGTAAATATCTCTCTAGTGTCTGTACATTGTACCTCCGGACCACTGTAGCCCTCTTCCACTCTGTAATGTACAAAGTACCCAGCATAGGACAATTGTATTACATTGATTACTTAATAAAACTAGAGAGTTTAATAAAAAGTCACAATTTTGTTTGTCATGATGTTATTCGCCCCTTTAGTATTTCCTGTCTTGACTGCACTGATCACAGCCCCCTATTCTGAAAAGCAGCTATTCTGAAAAGCAGCCTTATAAGGAGAATATGATTGGGGTCTGAGGTAAAGGACGGGCCAGAGAGGAACGCATCACTTCCTGTGGTGTGTGTGACAGGGAGGAGCAGCTCCCTGATGAGTTAGACCTGCTGAGATGAACATCTCTGGGCCTCTCAGCCTAACACTGGGGGATGAGACTCTCTCTTTCTCTATCTTGCCCACCCAACACTTTATTTGTTGATAATGTTCTACCTGGAACCAAAAAGGGTTTTGCAAAGGGTGCTCCTACGGGACAGCTGAATAACCATTTTAGTTTCTATGTAGCACCTTATTTTCTAAGAGAGTGCCTGCTCAAAAGAACCAGGTCACTTTCCACCACTTGACATGTGTAAGTAGAAACGGGTGGGTGATTTGAGGGACGGTTGACAATGTGAGATGGAGACAATAGACATAACATGTGTCACCCTCTCTCTGCTGAAGACCAACAACCTGCACTACAGGAAGACTGGCCTTCAGCTCTCACCACAACTCTCAGTGCATCAACACCACAGACGCTCTTTTCACACCAGACCCCTGCCGCTCAGATGTGCAACGTTTGTGAAGAATACAAACAAGCGAAAAGCCTTTCCCATAACCTAAAGTATTCAACAAGATTACAAAGTGCAGACTCAGATTGGGTGTCATCTAAAGAGTTTGGGCAACTACTTTCCTTCAAGATAGCCTCTGACCCATTCACACAAACAGAACGACTTAAGTCATTATCAATGTGCTGTCATTGTGCTATTTATTCATGCTAAAACGATAAGTGAATACACAGAATACACAGCGAAAGCAAGTAACATACTACATTTAGTCTATTGATAATGACCTTAGCTTTATCTATTTCCTGATGAGGTAGATGATGATGAAGATGGTCAGACAGCAGAGGAGAACTCCAGTTCTTATGATGGAGAGAAGGACCAGGATTGGATCAACATCACCATCTGAAAGATATTAAATATACTGTATCACTCCATTATAGTGCTTTGGACAGTTGTCAAAAATGTGTTATCAATCAATAACTAATGTTAATGACTTTCTAATAATAGTATAAGGGTTAAAACCTCTACAGGATCGGTGTCCCTCCTGTGGGACGTTTGAGCTAACGAAGGCTAATGTGATTAGCTTGAGGTTAAAAGTAACAAGAACATTTCCCAGAACATAGACATTGCTGAAATGGGCAGAAAGCATACATTCTTGTTAATTTAACTGAACTGTCCAATTTACAGTAGCTATTACAGTGAAAGAATACTATGCTATTGTTTGAGGAGAGTGGACAGGTTTTTTTCTCTTCTCACACCACTAACACCCCCTCGCATACACAGCAATCAATTTACAGGTACTCTGTTGTCTGTAGCTACGCTGTGTTAGGGCCTGCTGGCCTATTGCACACAGGACACCTCTCTCTCTCTTGCTCTTTCTCTTCTCACCAATCAGGCATTACATCTTTTTCCATCCATACCGCCAAACTAAACAGTTGAAGTCGGAGGTTTACATACACCTTAGCCAAAGACATTTAAACTCAGTTTCACTATTCCTGACATTTAATCCTAGTACAAAGTCCCTGTCTTAGGTCAGTTAGGATCACCACTTTATTTTAAGAATGTGAAATGTCAGAATAATAGTAGAGAGAATGATTTGTTTCAGCTTTTATTTCTTTCATCACATTCCCAGTGGGTCAGAAGTTTACATACACTCAATTAGTATTTGGTAGCATTGCCTTAAAATTCTTCAACTTGGGTCAAACGTTTTGGGTAGCCTTCCACAAGCTTCCCACAATAAGTTGGGTGAATTTTGACTCATTCCTCCTGATAGAGCTGGTGTAACTGAGTCAGGTTTGTAGGCCTCCTTGCTCGCACACGCTTTTTCAGTTCTGCCCACACGTTTTCTATAGGATTGAGGTCAGGGCTTTGTGATGGCCACTCCAATACCTTGACTTTGTTGTCCTTGAGCCATTTTGCCACAAGTTTGGAAGAATGTTTGGGGTCATTGTCCATTTGGAAGACCCATTTGCGACCAAGCTTTAAAACCTCTTTGGGACAGGAGGCAGCATTTTCACTTTTGGATAAATAGCGTGCCCAATTTCAACTTCCTGCTACTCATGCCAAGAATATAAGATATGCATATTATTAGTATATTTGGATGGAAAACACTCTGAAGTTTCTAAAACTGTTTGAATCATGTCTGTGAGTATAACAGAACTTATGTAGCAGGCAAAACCCCGAGGACTAACCATTCAGAATTATTATTTTTTTGAGGTCACTGTCAATTCAATGAATTTTCATTGGGGAACTAGATTTCTAAGGCAACTGTTTGCAGTTCCTACCGCTTCCACTGGATGTCACCAGTCTTTGGAAATAGGTTGAGGTTATTCCTTTGTGAAATAAAGAAGTACGGCCATCTTGAATCAGGGTAACGTTATGTGTACTGTTTGAGAGTTGCGCAAGACTAGGAAAGTAGCATTAGTTTGTGATCCTCCTGTATTGAAAACAGATAGACCCGTCTTCCATTTGATCGATTATTAATGTTTACAAATACCTAAAGATGTATTACAAAAGTACTTTGAAATGTTTTGGCAAAGTTTACTGGTAACTTTTGAGATATTTTGTAGTGAAAAACAGCTTCTATCTCAAGGCCATCAGACTGTTAAACAGCCACCACTAACATTGAGTGGCTGCTGCCAACACACTGACACTGACACTGACTCAACTCCAGCCACTTTAATAATGGGAATTGATGGGAAATGATGTAAATATATCACTAGCCACTTTAAACAATGCTACCTTATACAATGTTACTTACCCTACATTATTCATCTCATATGCATACGTATATACTGTACTCTATATCATCGACAATGTTGTATAAAACACTTGTCTGCGGATTATTTCTTAAAACTACGGGAAACCATGGGGACCGTGACAGAGAGGGAGAAGCTTTCATCGATGCATACGGGTAAGAGAGTCTGATTCGCTACATTTTCAGATATTATACATTTCTAATTTTGTTAGAAAGTAGTTTTCATTCCAAGTTAAAGCATTCTGTTAGCTAGCTAATGTTAACTGGCTCGCAAGCTAACGTTATGTATATGATCTGTGTAGTAATATTATTCAGAGCCATTTGCATTGCTAGTTATAGCCTAATGCTAGCTAGCTAGATATCATTGAATCTAGTTGGTTAGCTTTAACTACCTAGATTCATGCAGGGTAGTAACATTATGAGCTAGGATTATGGTCCATTGTTTAGCTATCTAGCTGGCTGTGTGTAAACAAAAGATGCCAATATGCAAGTAACCATTTTACTGTACAGTTTACACCTTCTGTATGTGACAAATAAACCTTGATTTTAGTTGATATAGTGTAGTATGAGGGTCCGACGTCCACAGGTGGGGGTCCACAGGTGGGGATTGTGTTTACCAGAGATGGCAATGTGAAGAACATGACCTGCACCAAAGTCAAATTAGGATATAACTTTAGGCCAACGAGACAGTCACAACCTTAAGCTATTTTCTGTAATTAGCTCGCCATTAACTTGTAAATTACGATCTTGTTGTAATTTTATTTTCCTGTAATAATGAATACAAATTAGTTAAAGTTAAAATGTTGTCAGCTATATAATGTCATGACTGGATCAGAATGGGTCAGATCAGACTGGTGGAGTGTGTGTGTGTGTGTGGGGGGGGGGGACTTTCTCTCTCTACCCTTTTAGTTTCAACCAAAGGAATGCCTTTGCAGCCAACAACTGCAACTTCCAAAAACTCCCCTCTCAGACATTCACTGGTACGGCTAAGTAGCTGTTCTTACTAAACAGCTCATTGGAGACCGGACAACTAAGAAGAAGGATACTGTGACCTCTGGTGGACAATCAGAGCACGTAAACATCTTTCCGAGAGGACTTGGTTCCGACGGAAATAAATGACGAACGAACAGCATTCAACACGTAAGTACATTAATTATTTTCTTATTCCGAACGGGCGACGGTTCATATGCAAGGCATATGATTAAAAAGATAGGGCTGATTACTGCCCCCTTTGGAGGAATTGCGTGCCCATAGTAAACAGAAAAAAAATCTGTCAAAAATTGCTAATATATGCATATAAAAATTATTATTGAATAGAAAACACTCTAAAGCTTCTAAAACCGTTTAAATTATGTCTCTATGTAAAGCAGAACTCTCAGGGCCCTCATTCTCCCAAACTCTCTCTTGTCATCATAAAAGTTGGCCCAACTTTGACGTCATCGCCCCCACCCTTCCCAAGCACCTACAGTCCTGGGAACAGTTTCTATCTCTTCAGCGCGATGTCTGCTTTCAATGGGGCTTCTCATTGTGAGAATCGTGCGCTCACGAGAGTTTTGGAGGGCCGAAACCTTTCGGTCACGCGAGAAAACAGGTTACTCTCATGCGCGTTCTGCTCGGGTGATGTCTTTGTTCCAAGATTGATTAAACGACTCGTGTGTTTCTGATCGTCCTGAGAATTGCTGTGAAGCTAGATAACATGCTAACGCTGTGTTCTGAACATAGTTTGACAAGTTTAGTCGACATATAATATGTAATTTCGACGTTTTGGTGCGCACCCACTTGACTTTTTGGCTGCATTTCAACCGAAATATGTCGTGTTTGATCACCGAAAGACACAGACTTCCAAACTAAAGCTGTTTTTGGTAAGTATAAACCCTTCCAGGTCTTCTGATGGAAGAACAGCAAAGGTAAGGGAATATTTGTGTTTATTATGGGTTTCTGTGGACTCCGAAGTAGAGGAGCCAAAATGCTAATTCCTGAGCGCCGACTCATATTATAGCCTAGTGAACGAAATCTGTAACGTTAAAAATAAATGTAACACAGCGATTGCATTTAGAAGAAGTGTATCTTTCTATATATATGTAGAACATGCATATTTAGTCTAAGTTTATGTTGTGTATTCCATGTTATCTGACGTTATCTGGTGGAGCTATCGCATTTCTCCGGACATTCGAGTAGCATTTTTTTGAACATGGCGTCATTGTAAACAGAGATTTATGGATATATATAGCATATTATTGAAAAAAACATAAATGTACTGTGTAACATGTTATATTACTGTCATCTGATGAAGATTTCAAAAGGTTAGTGAAATTATTTTTCTTTTAATCCTGCGTTTGGTGATTGCATATTTTGTTGAATTTGGCTATGGAAATTAGCTTGGTCTTCGGTGTGTCTTCGGTGGTGGTTTGACATAAATATGTGCTATGTTTTCGCCGTAAAACATTTTAGAAATCTGACTTGCTGGCTAGATAAACAAGTTGTTTATCTTTCATTTGAGCTATTGGACTTGTTAATGTGTGGAGGTTAAATATTTTAAAGAATATTTTTTGCGTTCCATGCGCCACATACCAGCTGACGGTGGGAGGGCTGGTTCCCAATTGGGACTCAAGATCCTTAACACGTTAACCTTTTGAGGATCTGAGGACCCGTGCCAAATCTTTTCAGTCTCCTGAGGGGGGAATAGGTTTTGTCGTGCCCTCTTCACGACTATCTTGGTGTGCTTGGACCATGTTAGTTTGTTGGTGATGTGGTCACCAAGGAACTTGAAGCGCTCAACCTGCTCCACTACAGCCCCGTCGATGAGAATGCGGGTGTGCTCATCTCCTTTGTCTTGACCACGTTGAGGGAGAGGTTGTGGTCCTGGCACCACACGGTCAGGTCTCTGACCAACTCCCTATAGGCTGTCTCTTCGTTGTCGGTGATCAGGTCTACCACTGTTGTGTCATCGGCAAATGATGGTGTTGGAGTCGTGCCTGGCCGTGCAGTCATGAGTGAACAGGAAGTACAGGAGGGGACTGAGCACGCACCCCTGAGGGGTCCGTGTGTTGAGGATCAGCGTGGCGGATGTGTTAACTACCCTTACCACCAGGGTGCGGCCCGTCAGGAAGTCCAGGAAGCAGTTGCAGAGAGAGGTGATCAGTCCCAGGGTCCTTAGCTTAGTGATGAGCTTTGAGGGCACTATGTTGTTGAATGCTGAGCTGTAGTCAATGAATAGCATTCTCACATAGGTGTTCCTTTTGTCCAGGTGGGAAAGGGCAGTGTGGAGTGCAATAGAGATTGCATCATTTGTGGATCTGTTGGGGCGTTATGCAAATTATAGTGGGTCTAGGGTTTCTGGGATAATGGTGTTGATGTGAGCCAAGACCAGCCTTTCAAAGCACTTTGTGGCTACAGACGTGAATGCTATGGGTCGGTAGTCATTTAGGCAGGTTACCATAGTGTTCTTGGGCACAGGGACTATGTATTTGGCTTAAAACATGTTGGTATTACAGACTCAGACAGGGAGAGGTTGATAATGTCAGTGAAGACACTTGTCAGTTCATCAGCGCATGCTCGCAGGTACACGTCCTGGTAATCCGTCTGGTCCTGCGGCCTTGTGAATGTTGATCTGTTTAAAGGTCTTACTCACATCGGCTCCGGAGAGCGTGACCACACAGTCGTCCGGAACAGCTAGTGCTCTCATGTATGTGTCAGTGTTATTTGCCTCGAAGCGACCATAGAAGTAGTTTAGCTCGTCACAATAATGTTTACTTTGAGACAGTGTGATGATCATTTATTTCCATCTAAGGTGTTCCTGTAACGGTGCACATCCTCTTCACACCAAGGTAAATATGAGTGTGTTTTACACAGTGGAGGCTGCTGAGGGGAGGACGGCTCATAATAATGGCTGGAACGGAGCGAATGAAATGACATCAAACACATGGAAATCGTGTGTCTGATG
Source organism: Oncorhynchus tshawytscha (assembly GCF_018296145.1). Lineage (NCBI taxonomy): Eukaryota > Metazoa > Chordata > Actinopteri > Salmoniformes > Salmonidae > Oncorhynchus > Oncorhynchus tshawytscha. Next base: position 21,443,649 of record NC_056438.1, read on the forward strand.
TATTTGACACCATTCCACTCTATTCCGCCTCAGCTATTACCACGAGCCCTTTAAGGTGACACCAGCCTCCTGTGCTTCTACACAGTAAATATGATCCTGTCTGTGTCTGTTGTTCTCCAGGCAGGTGTTTAATGATGCCCAGGGCAGTCTGGACATGGACGGGAAGTTCTCTCCTCTCTATCGCCAGGACAGCAGCAAGATCTCCACCGATGACCTCATCAAGATGCTGGCTGACTTCAGGAAGTGAGTCATCAATAAGACCTATGATGGCTGTGACAGTACACTGTAGGTGGCTTGGCGTGCTGGCTGTGCTATATGTCAGTCGGTATCCTAGTGTCTGTTTGCACTGCAGGCTGGTTTTCTAGTGCTTTGACTGTTTCATGCACGTTCACCCTTTAGGCCAGAGAAGAGCAAGCTGCAGACTATCCCTGGACAACTAAATGTCACCATCGAATGTGTGCCTCCAGACTTCTCAAGTGGGTAGTTTTATTTAGAAATGTACACCATCCATATTCAAACATTTGCCTTAACTACTGTTGTTTTAGCCTGTCGTTTACATTAGATTGAATGATAAGTCAACGTGTTAGTGGTTAATTGAATTAGTTGATTATGGTTGATGACGAGTTATATTGATTAGTTGCACTAATGAACACTAATCTTGCCCCCCCTTATGTATGCATTTATAAAGCCTTTATAACAGCTACTTAAGACATTCTAACATCGATTGCTCTAATGTCCTCCCTTCTTCTTCCTCAGACACGGTGACCTCGTCCTACATCCCAGTCAAGCCCTTCCTCCTCAGAGGAGTGTGAGAGGGTCTCTGTGGAGATCGAGGAGTTTCTCCCTGAGGAGGCCAAGTACCCCTACACTGTCTTCAAGAACCACCTGTATGTCTATCCCCTGCAGCTGAAATACAACAACCAGAAGAGCTTTGCCAAGGTGGTGGAGAAGAGGGAGGGAGGGAGTGAGATAGAGGGAGGGAGGGAGGAAGGGGAGAGGGAAAGCGAGAGAGGGAGATGGTTTTAGTCATCAGTGTGGAAATAGCAACACCAAACTGACTTGCAAGCATTGAGGGCAGTTGGTTATTGTGTTTACAGCTCACTACTTCTTGACTGTCCTCCTTCCTGTGGGAGTTATTGTGTTGACTGAAGTGTCTTTTATCATTCCAGGCAAGAAACGTAGCGGTGTGTGTGTGTGCAGTTCAGAGACTCGGACGAAGAAGGGGCGGACCCTCTAAAGGTGAGCGTTTGTTTTGAATGAGAGGTGTGTGAGGTGGTGAAAATAACTGGGAGTCCCTAGGAAAGAAGACAAACTGCTGATAAAGTCCAACTCAGTGGAGTGGCAGTGGTTGCCAAAAAAATAGAGGAGAGAAAAAAACTCTGACCTAAGCCAGTTATTACAGCTGGCAAGGAGAACTAATGAGATCACTTACTCACTCACACATTGAGCAACATCCACACACGTAGAATATTTCTGGGTGGGAAACCTCCATCAAACGGATAAAGAATAGTTTTTTAGATGGAATGATAGCCAATGGTTTAGGAAGCTAGCATTTACAGTACCGTACTGTAGACCTAAGTTCTGTCTGTTTTAGTAGTTTGCTGCTGTGCTGGTCTTTTCTGTACTCTCCCCCCACTCTGAAGATAAGACTCCATGCTGGAGATTCCAGTCCTTCTAGCCAGGGAAAGGGTCCTCAGCATCACTGTGTAATCACCGCACTTTCACATGTTGTTGCCGCAGGAACAGGGCTTGTAAATACACAACTTTTTCCATGCTGGTACACAACCCATAATCATGTGATCTGAAACTGTCTCTTCCCTCGACTGAGCTGTTCATTTGAGCTCTGCTCTCTCTGTTCTTTCAGAGGACCTCCACCGCTCTCATAGGCTGTGTCGCAAATGGCACCCTATTCCCATGGTAGTGCCCTACTTCTGACACTACTTTTCACCAGAGCTGCTCAAACGCTGTGCCCTACTTAGGGAATAGGATGCCATTTGGGACCTAGCCCGAGGCTCTGCCTCTCGTCTCTGCAGTAATGAGGAATGACCAAAGTAATCAATGTCCTAATTACCGTTCCGAACGGATCCCCCTCTCCTCCTCACTGTGTCTGCCATATCAGGGTCAATTATCTAGACCTCTGCCTGGACTTCCAAACAGGTTGACTTCACGGCATGTATTCACAAAGCCACATCACATGCATGGGCTTAGGCAACTCAGCCTGCCCCTCCTCCTTCCCTCCCCTGGTTCTGCTTGGTCTCTCACGCCAGTTTAGCCTGGCGTGAGAGAGTTCTCCTTTCATTAACTCAAATCTCACCTCTAACTGACACTGGTGAACAGCTAGTTTTCCCCATTCTTCTTACAGATGTTGTTTGCTTGTGTTGCAAGTTCTGCCATGAGAGGCTAGCATTGTATTTTAGATGTGATTATACAGTCCTTTGAAACCATTTCTGTCTAGTTATTATCAGTGCTCACAGATTGCTGTAGACTTACTCACTGGCATACCCTAACATCGAAGGATGAGCAGTAGATGACTAATAATGTGTGTGTTTCAGTGTATCTACGGAAAGCCAGGGGAGACACTCTTCACCTCCACCTCCTGTGCGGCCGTCCTCCACCACAACCAGAACCCTGAGTTCTATGACGAGGTGAGTGAGACCCTTGCTCAATAAACCTGACCTGCCAAGCCCCCCCTCCCATGGTTCACATCTACAAAACAGTTAAACAGTTGAGTTTGAACAATGCATCATGTCTTGTCAAAGCTTCACTGTAGGGGAAGGAGTTGAAAAGTTGGTGTTTTTAAAGTCTATTTAAAACATGGTCGGTCTACAGTACAGTATTCTACTGAAGTTCAGTCCACCAGTTATTTCCGGGATTATCCTGTAACTCTGCCTCACACTGGGCTAGTCAGACACCCACCAGAGCCTCGCTGGCCAGGGAAAAGGGAGGGAGAGGTGAGGACAGGAGACTATCTCAGACCCACAGGAGCGGGGGCATCTTGTGTTTGGTATATGGATTAGACTCCACACACACTCACCATCCAAGCCCCCCCTTTTCTTTACTCTCCAGTGACCAATTCCTGGACCAATACCCCATGCCTTGCTGAATAGTTAACTAAATGATTTCCAGTGAGTTATGAGAAAGACCAGCTTCAACAAGTGAAAGGACAGCACTATTGATGTTGACACATGATCAAGTCATACTGAGAATTATGGTTTAATTGGCGTTAGTTTAATACTATGCCATGGGCTGTCTGTGTTATTTCCTGTCAAGCAGAGCGCACGTGCAGGCAGACTGAACATTATACTACTCACTGTTACTGCCCCCTTGTGGGGAGAGTAGGAAGAATTGAGCTTTTTGACCAAATTGTTAAAATGTAAAATTTTTGTCATTTAGCAGATGCTCTTATCCAGAGCGGCTTACAGTAGTGAGTGCATACATTTTCATACTTTTGATTGGGTTCCTATGAACATTATCACTAATATTAATGACTGATTGTTTCCCTACCTATACAGGTAAAGATTGAGCTGCCAGTCCATGTTCATGAGAAACACCACATCCTCTTTACCTTCTACCACATCAGCTGTGAGATCAGTACCAAGACCAGCACCAAGAAGAGGGAGTCCAGTCCCTGGGTAAGACTAGGAGCGGTCTGTGTGTGAATGTGTGTTTGTTTTTTGTTGTTGAGGGTGTGCGGGTGTCCGTTAGTGTATTTGTCTTGAGTGTGTGTATCTACCATCTACCTCCATTACCTTAGACGTCCATCTCTCTCTGTAACAGTGGGCTACTCCTGGGCCCCTCTGTTGAAAGATGGCAGGATTCAGTCTATAGAGCTACAGCTGCCTGTGTCTGCCCCCTGGATACCTGTATGACAAGACCCAGGACGCCAAGAAGGTACAACCCTATTTTTTACAGTCTGGTTTACAGTCTGGTTTTTTATAGTCAGTCTCAAGCTATTTTTTACAGTCTGGTTTATTGCCGCACATATGCGCCCGTTCTCTGTGGTTGAGAATAGGGGGTTTCAGCACCTCATGAAAGTGCTTGAGCGACGTTAAGAACCTCCTTCTTTCACCCATTTCAGCAAACAGGTAGTACCATCTCTATATAAGCAAACCAATGCAAAAGTTTTTAATTAATTGCCCAATGCACCATTGGGCGCTTACTTCAAGACCCAATGCAGTGAAAATACATATTTTCCTGTGTTTTATATATATTTCCACACTGAGGTTGGGATAATTCTGTGAAATTGTGAAAATGATGCTAATGCCCTTTTTGGTGTAAGAGCTGTTTGAAAAGACCGCCTGAAATGTCAGCCTGTTTTGGTGGGATGGAGTTTTGGCCTCTCTGGTGACATCTGAAGGAGGCAGTGTCATGGTGCATTCGTAACCAAGTGGGAATTAGGAATTTAACTCATACGACTGGGATCTTTATGACCGGTCATCACACTCGGAATTCCAACCTTTTAGAGAGCTGACTTTCCGACCTAAAGATCACAGTCATGATTTGACCTCATTTTTTTCCAGAGTTCCCAGTTGTCTTGAATGCACCATAACATCCCAAGCACCCGCTTTCCCACATGGTGACCTCTGACCTCACCTACTAAGGAAATGGCCTCTATTACAGTATTTTCGGCAGTTAAATGCAACAACAAAACATTATTTATGAAGAGCAATTTATTAATGGTTTTTTAAGAACTCTATACTTGTTTACAAGCATGATAGCTGTACTTTTGGTTCATAGTTGACACAGCTTGTTGGCCATTAGCCTGTCTGCATTTCTCAACAAATTTCAAATTTAGATGAATGCATCCAACTGGTATTTATGACTTCACAACTGCTAAATTCCCACCTCCCAAGTGGTTACAAACACAGCATCAGAATGAAATGTCAGGAACATTATGAATGGCATTTATCTTTCCCGCTGTACCGAAACCAAACCCTGACTCCAAAACCGCAATACGTACCGAACCTTGGCTTTGGTGAACCATTACACCCCTGCAAACTATAAGTTATTGAAAAATGCAGGATACTAAAATCACTTTATTGTATTTGTTTTTTTCTCCTTACAGCCAGCGCCAGATATAAGATGGGTAGAAAACAGCAAGCCACTTTTCAAAGTGAAGACCAATGTAGCTTCAACAATATACCCTGAAGTATGTCTTCTACCTTCCAACATTAAAACAGCTTGTTAAAGCTATTGTAACAAACACCATAAGACATCTGTGTTCTGTATTTCTCTGTCTAGGATCTGCACCTCCACAAGTTCTTCCAGCACTGCCAGCTGATAAGGTCCTCCTCAGAGGGCAACCCAGCAGAACTCATCAAGTATCTTAAGGTGAGAGAGACACTTCTGTTGTGAAGCCTCATTTACGCTATCACTTGGTATTGCTGTCTCTCTGACTTCAACCCTCATATATTTTAACTTAATTTCCTACTGGTCATGCTCTCTCTCTCTCGCTCTCTTTGTCTCTCTCTCACTCACAACCCTTTCTCTCTTTTTCGCCATCTCTCTCCATCCTTCCCTCCCTTCCCTAGTGCCTGCATGCCATGGAGGCTCAGGTGATCATTAAATTCCTCCCCACTGTGCTGATGCAGCTGTTTGAGGTGCTCACCGCGGCAACCAAAGAAGCTCAAGAAATCGCTGTCAACTCCACCCGGTGAGTCTTGACCCCTGACCCTATGACGTTATCATGATCTGACCCCATGAAATAGTGACCTAGACATAGTCAGAGTTGTGAATGTGAGTTATAAGTCCATTGATTTGAAAAGGCCTTTTTTCTGTTGTCAAATATAACACAACAGTCACTGTACAGGAGTTTGCTAAACGGCACAAACAGATTTGGGACGAGGTTATTTGAAATACGTTTTTGGAAGCGTTAATGGATGTAGGTTGAGGAAAGTAACCATAATATTCTAATTCTTCAGTGTGATTATACATGTCGTTTCCCGGTGCCATGAGGAAGGACTGGAAAACTACCTGCGCTCTTTTCTGAAGGTAAAACGTCAGGCATTATACACACGACAGTCAATAATCATTTTGGGGCTCCCAAATGGCGCTGCAGTCTAAGGCACTGCATCTCAGTGATAGAGGGGTCACTACAGACACCCAGGTTTGAATCCAGGCTGTATCACAACCGGCTGTGATTTGGAGTCCCATTGGGCGGCGCACAATTGACCCAGTGTTGTCCGGAGTAGGCCGTCATTGTAAATAAGAATTTGTTCTAGTTTTTTTTGCATAGTTAAATAAAGGTTACATTTAATGAGCAGAATCAATGCCTGATCCTTGCATTACTGATGAATGTAAAGATGCATAATGCATTTTCAGTTGAAAGTTACTTCAAGTTCATTCATTTCTCATTTGGGATAATGTTCAACATACCATGGAAAGTGATAATGTGAAGGTTGTGTATTAATACCTATTTCTGTGTTGTGTCCCCAGTATGTGTTTGTGTCTGGGAACTCTGGGACCACTCATGAAGTCCTGGCCACCGCAGTTACAGCCATCCTCAAACAGACAGCAGATTTCAACACCAGCAACGAGCTGCTCAAGGTGTGTGTGTGTGTTTATTTACATTCCCATTAGCTTTTGCAGGAACAGCAGCATTGTGACGGCCCTGAATTTTTCTGAACCGTCTCAGTGCAGCTCCTTCCAATAGGGGCTTTCCCTTTAATTCCCAAATAAATAGCCAGCATCAGCTGCGCAATAGTGGGGTTGTGATGGAGATGTGAATGAGGATGTGTTCAACCCTCAGTTCCGAAGCTTCTCTATTCCGTTTGTTTTGTTGCCGTTAAACGTGTGTTTTGTAGCCTAAGAGAGTTTACCCAGGATCGGATCCACTCTTTGCGTCAGTGGACTACACCTCTCAGTTCTTCGTGGCCTTTCTCCTCTGGAAATCTATTGGCGGATTGGATTGTCTGACTGACCGACTGACTACAACCTTTTTGTATACGGTATTTCATTTGTTTTGATGTGAGGTATACTGTGATGATTTATGTAGTTAGTTGTAGTTGAGGACTTAGTAAGAGTTGATACGCTTTAAGTTCTGTGGTAAAATAATTGTTATATTGATGGTATGTTTAATACTGGGTTTACGCTACACTTGAATGAACGGACAAACATTGCGTGACAAAAGTCACTTGAGTTCACTGAACTCCTTTACCGGGCTGGACTCTTTTTAGGCCCAAGGTACAGGACATTTCTGGAGGAACCAGAACTCATTGTGATATTATTATATATATATATATGTGTGTGTGTGTGTGTGTGTGTAATCATTGTTGTTGCTAATACAACCCACGCAAAATAATATAGTTGTTTTTGAAGTTCTTTCCAATGTTTTAAGGGTTTATGAAAAGTTTATTTCCATCCTGACTTTTACATAAGTCCTTTGTATTGGTGTAGACTTGACGGACCAGATGGGACTCGTTCCCTCCCAAACCAAAAGGAGAAACCAATGTTTTCTCTGGTAGGCACAACCTACCTGGCACCCCTATAAATAATAACCTCAAGTCAAAACCGTTACAGCATGCACACACTTGTTACGTTCAAGCAAAACATGTACATTCCCATACTGACCAGCAGGTATCACTGCAGCACATGCAACTGAACCAGCCACTTGTTCCTTGAAAGGGAAAGTGGATTCCTTACATTCTTGTGTCACTAATAAGCATGTTTTGACAGCCCACCATGTTTTCGAAACAATTACTTTTGCGCAGTTTTCTATTGTCAGTACACCCAGGATTCCTGCACACGAAGCCGGTATTATAAAGCCCATATTATAGATCCCATTGATGTTTTTTGTTGTCAGACTGTTGATATGATCTTTCTTAGGGAGGATGCATCCCTAATGGCATCGCATTCCCTTTATAGTGCACTACTTTTGACAAGGGCATTATGCAGGCCTCTGGCCCAAGTTAGTGCACTATGAAGTAATAGGGTGGCAATCGGGACGCTATCTAAATGTTTCACAATTGAGCAGTAGGTCCAACTTCTTCTGTCCCTCTTCTTCTTTTCTAGTATTCTTGGTTCTTCTTTGAGACAATGGCCAAGTCCATGGCCCAGTACCTCCAGGAGGGCAACAGGATCAAGGTTGGTGCATGTTCTATTCTGAATAGGGGTTTATCTTGTGTCCCACATCGAAGATAGTGCACACACCCACACAAAATAGCCATCCCTGACAAGCCCTCAGGTGGAGGGGAACAGTTAGCATTCTTTCTATGCAAATCTTTATCATGTGGCGCTGCAGTGTTACATTTCACACACTCTTTCCTCACTGCAAAAAATGTGGCAATGAACACTTCCTCATTCTACAGATATGCAAAGTTCAGTTGGTGATAAGGATATTCCTGCTTGTACTCCTATCTTGGCAACAGTTTAGAAACAGGCCCAGTAAAATCCAGACTGAAGCCTTTACTGCAGATAAACTAAGGTTGCATAATATTTACGAGTACATTTGAGGATTATAGAAGTTGTGCACATTTTAGTGAGTCATGTTTCATCTCTTAGGCATCCAGCTGTGGTGAAAGAAATCTATTTCTCAATGACCAGAAGAGCACACTTGTTCCTTCCTCCCATCCTATTGGTTAATATAAGATTTGTTTATCTGTAGTTGGGGCGAATCAGAACCACAAATCCACACACTTTATACCCATAGAACATCCATTGAGCTCAATTGGAAAATTGCCTTCCCCAAGTTAAGATTCAGCCCTTATTGAACTGAATTGTCGCTCGGCCCAGAGGTTCACATGCCCCGGGTCACCATCTTGTCGACATCTATAAATGAGTGTGTTGTGTCCTACCAGATGCCCGTGCCCAGAGGTTTCCAGACAGTTTCCACCAGGTGCTCCAGTCCTTGCTGTTGTCCATCATGCCTCACATCACCATCCGCCATGTTGAGATCCCAGAGGAGGCCCGCTGTGTCAACCTCAGCCTGGCTGGCTTCATCAAGGTCAGGCCCCCATACAGTGCCTGAACCATACACTACAGGCCCCCATACATTACCTGAATCATACACTACAGGCCCCCATACATTACCTGAACCATACACTACAGGCCCCATACATTACCTGAACCATACACTACCTGACCCCATACATTACAGTACCTGAACTATATACTACAGGCCCCCATACATTACAGTACCTGAACCATACACTACATGCCCCCATACATTACAGTACCTGAACCATTCACTACATACCCCCATACATTACAGTACCTGAACCATACACTACATACCCCCATACATTACAGTACCTGAACCATACACTACATGCCCCCATACATTACAGTACCTGAACCATTCACTACATGCCCCCATACATTACAGTACCTGAACCATACACTACATACCCCCATACATTACAGTACCTGAACCATACGCTAATGGATGGACATAATACAAAATACACTATTGCTGTTCTGAAAAAGGAATACTGTTGATATTGAGGTCTTCGTTAAAGACCAAACTCCCTTCTGAAACTAGCGATAATGTGTGGTGAATTCAGTGTACGTGTAAGTGAGGTGTTGTGTATATGAAAGATGTCCTTGGTGTGCTTAGTTGGTTAGCCCTGTCTTCTTAATGCCCTGATCTGTGTTTGTCTCCATAGCGCTGTCTGACCTTTGAACAGAGGCTATGTCTTCAGCCTAGTCACCGACTACATGTGTGCCTTCACACTCAAAGACCCCAAGGTACTCGACGCCAACAACAGTACCAACCACAGTACCTCTTAAATTGTTGATCATTTTATTATATACACGTGTATTATATAGGTCCTCTACAATAACCCTTCTGCTATTGTTGATCATGTATCATTAATGCAACTTGTGAACTAAAACAGCCTGCTGTACAGGTTTCTATAGACAGTAGATGCACATTGACTGTGGGAAATGTGCCCTACATAGAAAATAAGAGCGTGCTATAATGGATCATGAATGATAATAGTATAATTATACAGGCTATACACCTGACTACCGTAACATAACGCAGTATGACCCTGGCAGGTATAATAAAAAGCCTCTAGCAGTCCTTCAACATGCCTACACATTTGATCAACACTATATTATCAGCCTTACCATATTTGACTTACAAATAAAAATCAACATGTACATCCATTTTTTTTTATTAACCCTCTGATTGCGGTGGCTCTACAATGTTTTGTCTCTGGGATTGAAAATCATCTCTATCTCAATCATTTGTAGGATGAAAATAAACAGAAACAGAAACTTAGCTCTGGGGTTTTTAGATAAGATAGTGAGTGCATTCCTAGGTTTTCTGTTGATTAGAACTGTCAGCTCAGTGGTGATCGATAATGTTGAGGGGTCAAAAGTTACCTGGGAGTGTGTTAGTAAGTTAGAATGAACTTTTCACCTCACTTTGTCCCGGTCGAGAGGAGGGGATTCTGTTAAAGCAATGAAATGACGTCATGATCTGTATATAAACTGTTGCTCGTGGTTAAGTGTCAGCACACTCCGAGAATAAATTCTGTTACCTATTATTGAAAGACTGGCCTGCGTCTATTTTATGCAAACAAGAATATTATAAATTCTCATAAAATAGATTAAGGGTTTTCAATTGATGAAAGCACATTGGCATAATTAAATTACAGTAACAGTGTGTTGTCTTAGGAGTTGTTTTGTAACGCTAGAGCGGTTTGTTGACTGACAGGTCTTGACGGAGATGAAGTTTGACTTCTTGATGACGGTGTGTAACCACGAGCACTACATCCCGCTCAACCTGCCCATGGCCTTCGGCCGCACCAAGCTGCAGAGAGTACAGGGTAAGGAGCTCCTAATCTCACGCCATGCTTCTCTGTTCTATCAGCCACCATAGAAATAAAAATGAATAGAAAGGGAGTCACCATTCAAGTCAATGATGGCATAGTGGGTGGATTGGCAGCCATTTTGAGTGTACCCATGCCAAGAAGGCAAGTCAGGAAGTGTACCCTTTTAATCTGTGCTGTGATTTGTTGAGTCAACTCAACTGGCATTAGAAAAAATCCATTCCATTGCATGAGCCACATCAGTTAGCATCATTTGAATGAACATTCTACATTACCATGGCAATCCAGCATCCGTTGATAGAACATTCCAAAATACCATGGACATGATTGCATCCCAATACCAGACAGCCATTGTGAGTATACAGTACCAGTCAATTGCCAGGGTTAGAGCTTCCAAGTCCATTCTGTTCATTCTCATTTCTAGGCGTGCCACACACAACCATCTATTACTGAGGTGCATAACTCTGGCCTTGTTCTGCAGTTTATGCTGGTTTTCCTTTCTCCCTGGTCACTTAAAGGGAAACTTCACCACTTTTCAACTTTATATTCATCCTCAATATGAGTTTGAAAAGTGGTGAATTTTCCCTTTTAATGTATTAATTAATGTAACTTATGGAAAAAAACAACTTGCAGTACAAGGACCCTTGAGGATCAAGTCTAATACAGAGCAGACCATGTGGGGTTGTTAAATTAATTCTATGAATGATATTTACCAAAGCCACAGTATATTCTGATAATAGTACTGCATGCTATGTTCATTTATTTTACTCATTTGTTTCTCCTCCCTCTTGTTTTGCTTGTGGTTGTCAGATTTTATTTCGTACTGGAGCTTTTTGGCGCAGTAGGTAGGTGATGCCTCCATAACATCAACCGCCACGTTTGCAGTTTGAACGCCAACTGAGTCGGCATGCAACTAACCCACTTCTGCTACCTCCTTCTATCCAGGAAACTCCTAAACTCTTCATGATGGCTAAAATCCGAACCGCCTTCTTGGACCAATGTTTTGTTGTAGCCTGGAGATTGTCACACTTGCTGTCTTTGAACGAGGAAATCGAATTACTTTTCTCTGTTTGATGTTTTGACTGACGATTTGATGAGGGGAGAGTATGTATTGCTGCCGCTGCATGAGGACTGCTACCATACATTCTCTCTCTATTCCTCTCTTCCATTCTCTCTCTCTCGCTCTCTATTCAACTCTTCCATTTCCTCTCTCTCCCTTCATCTCTTCTTTCTTGTTGGCTGCTTTTCCTTCACTCTAGTCCAACTCATCCCAATCCATCTCAATTGGGTTGAGGTCGGGTGATTTGTGGAGGCCAGGTCATCTGATACAGGACTCCATCACTCTCCTTCTTGGTCAAATAGCCCTTACACAGCCTGGAGGTGTGTTGGGTCATTGTCCTGTTGAAAAACAAATGATAGTCCCACTAAGCGCAAACCAGTAGGATAATGTATTGCTGCAGAATGCTGTGGTAGCCATGCTGGTTAAGTGTGCCTTGAATTCTAAATAAATCACAGATAGTGTCACCAGCAAAGCAACCCCACACCACCTCCTCCATGCTTCACGGTGGGAACCACACAAGCGGAGATCATACGTTCACCTACTCTGCATCTCACAAAGACATGGCGATTTGAACCAAAAATCTCAAATTTGGACTCATCAGACCAAAGGACAGATTTTCAACGGTCTAATGTACGTTGCTCGTGTTTCTTGGCCCAAGCAAGTCTCTTCTTATTGGTGTCGTTTAGTAGTGGTTTCTTTGTAGCAATTCGACCATGAAGGACTGATTCACGCAGTCTCCTCTGAACAGTTGATGTTGAGATGAGTCTGTTACTTGAACTCTTTGAAGCATTTATTTGGGCTGCAATCTGAGGTGCAGTTAACTCTATTGAACTTATCCTCTGCAGCAGAGGTAACTCTGGGTCTTCCTTTCCTAATGTGAGCCAGTTTCATCATAGCGCTTGATGGTTTTTGCGACTGCGCTTGTTCTTGAAATTTTATGGATTGTCTTAAATTAATGATGGACTGTCATTTGAGTTTGAGATGATTACATTTTTACAGGGACAGTGCACATTAATCAACGTTTCAGTAGAAGTGCCGGTTTTAGCCAGCCGGCTCATTTTCAACCGCAGTCCCTGGGCAGGTTATTAAAAAACAATTACAATATAGACAATCATTGAGCAGTGAGCACACGCAGAGCAACATAGGACAAGCAAGACGTAGCATACAGACAGAGCAACATAGAACAAAAAGCAGCAAGACAAAATTCATAAGCAACAAAGTGTTTCCACACCTCACAAGCTACAGACAACATGGAAAGCGGCAACACACAGCTAGGGACCATGTTCACAAATCTGATTGACCTTTAGCCATGTCTTCAAGAATTTTGTGAAAGTGTGATATGTGGCAGAGTTGTGTGTCTGATGGCAGTGTATTCCAGACATGGGAAGCTCTCAGAGAAAACGGATTTACTAAAGGTGCTTTTCCTTAAGAGAACGATAGTCACCTCTCATGGCAGATCTTGTGGAGCCATATGTTTGGGTTTTCTGTTTAACAAAAATACTGAGTGGAGGGGGAGCCAGGCTATTTAGGATCTTGAATACAAGACATGCGTTGGTGTATTGCACAACATTTTCCCAACTCAGGAGCCTATGCTTTCTGAGGATGTAACAGTGATGATGGCTATTGGGCTTCCTATCAAGCACTTTGAGAGCCTGTTTGTAGACAGACTGAATAGGTTTTAATGTTGTACAGCAAGTTTGGGCCCAACTAGTCAAGCAGTATGTTAAGTGGGGGAGTATCATAGATTTGAAGTACAGTTTTGCTACCTCTGTAGTCAAACAATTTCGTATAAATCGGAAATTAGCTAGGTTGAATTTGGTTATTTGAATTTGTTTTTTCACATGCTTTTTAAAAGGGAGGTTGGAATCAAGTATGATGCCAAGGTACTTAAAATCAGATACCACCTGGAGCTTCTCCCCTGGCTCAGTAGCATCTGTTGCCCTCTTTGTGAAGAACATGCAAACAGTTTTTTTCACATTGAGATGCAAACACGAGTCACTGTCCCACTTTGTAACCTGGACCATTACAGTAGTGCGTTCTTGTGCAGCTTGTTGTTTGCTCTTTGCATGCATATATATCACTGTATCATCTGCATACATTTGAACTTCAGACCCAGTACAGACAGAAGGCAGATCATTAATGTACAGGCTGAACAGGAGGGGCCCCAGTATTGACCCTTGGGGCACGCCCACATCATAGCTAAGAGTGAGCGACAGCTCATTGCTCACTCTGACACACTGAGTTCTGCCTTCAAGGTATGATTTCATCCATCTCAAGGCATCGGGGGAAAAGTTGAACTTGGACAATTTTGTGATGAGAATCTCATGGTTAACAGTATCAAAATATATCTTTGCTTATTTGAGCTGTTCTTGCCATGATATGGACTTAGCCCTATTTGGTAAAAGACCATCTTCTATATACCACCCCTACCTTGTCACAACACAACTGATTGGCTCAAACGCATTCAGAAGGAATGATATTCCACAAATTAACTCTTAACAAGGCACACCTGTTAAATGCATTCCATTTGACTACCTCATGAAGCTGGTTGAAAGAATGTCAAGAGTGTGCAAAGCTGTCATCAAGGCAAAGGGTGGCTACTTTTAAGAATATCAAATATCAAATATATTTTACTACATGATACCATATGTGTTATTTCATAGTTTTGATTTATTCACTATTATTCTACAATGTAGAAAATAGTCAAAATAAAGAAAAACCCTTGAATGAGTAGGTGTGTCCAAACTTTTGACTAGTACTGTACATCAAAACATATTATACAATTACATGTAGAAAGTGTTCATGGTCTCATAGGTGTTTCTCTGATTTCCCTGGTTAGAAGGTGGTGGTGTTTCCCTGGTTAGAAGGTGGTGGTGTTTCCCTGGTTAGAAGGTGGTGGTGTTTCCCTGGTTAGAAGGTGGTGGTGTTTCAGATTTCCCTGAACATAATCCCTTTCTCTGATTTCCCTGGTTAGAAGGTGGTGGTGTTTCCTGGTTAGAAGTGTTTCAGATTTGTGAACATAATCCCTTTCTCTGTTTCCCTGGTTAGAAGGTGGTGGTGTTTCCCTGGTTAGAAGGTGGTGGTGTTTCCCTGGTTAGAAGGTGGTGGTGTTTCAGATTTGTGAACATAATCCCTTTCTCTGATTTCCCTGGTTAGAAGGTGGTGGTGTTTTGCATTGGAAGAAAAATGTTGCAGAGTCAATGTGTTCAACATGTGATGTTGTCGCATGTCTCCCTGTAATTTGTCAGGCATGTCATTCCATGAGTGAAACAGGATATCTACCATGTCACTTGAATGCTACCATTCAGTCCCATGTTAAAGAGAGTGGTTGATTGAAATCATAGATGCACCCCTGTATATTAAAGCAGGGCAGACTGCACCTGTTGCTAGTACCCGTGTGCATTTCCTATGTAGTGCATCACATTGGGTATTGGGACGGTGACATATTCTTTGATTTGGCTCTGTACTTCGGATTTGAAATGATACAATTACTATGAGGTTAAAGTGCAGAATGTCAGCTTTAATTTGAGGGCAGTTTCATCCATATCAGGTGAACTGTTTAGAAATCACAGCTCTTTATACATGCCCCCCCCCATTTTAGCGGACTAAAAGTATGGGGACAAATTCACCAATGTTTATTAAAGTAGTCAAAAGTGTAGTGCTTGGTCACATATTCATAGCACGCAGTGAATACATCAAGCTTGTGAATCTACAAATTAGTTGGATGCATTTACTGTTTGTTTTGGTTGTGTTTCGGATTATTTTGTGGTCAATAGAAATGAATGGCAAAGAATGTATTGTGTCATTTTGGGGTAATTTGTTTGTGTAAATAAGAATAGAATATGTTTCTGAACACTTCTGCATTCATGTGTATTCTACCATGATTACAGATAGTCCTGAATGAATCGTGAATAATGATGAATGAGAAAGTTACAGATGCACATAGATCATACCCCCAAGACATTCTAACCTCTCATCATTTCAATAACAGGGGAGGTTATCTTTGGGGGGTATGATATTTATGCCTCTAACTTTCTCACTCATCATTATTGACAATTTATTCAGGATTATCCGAAATCGTGGTAGCATCCACAATAATGTAGATGTGTTTAGAAACATATTATATTCTTATTTACAATAAAAATTGCTCCAAAATGACACACTACTTTATTTTCTATTGACTACAAAATAATGTGAAACACTACCAAAACAAACAAAATCCAACTAGTTTCTAGATGCACAAGCTTGATGTAATCATTGCGTGCTATGAATATTGGACCAAATACTACAAGCTTTACTACTTTAATACACATGTAAGTGAATTTGTTCCAATATTTTTGGTTCCCTAAAATGGGGGGACTGTGTACAAAATGAGCTGTAATTTCTAAACAGTTCATGGATATGGATGAAAGTCTGCGCTTTAAATATAAAGTTGAAGTGCAGACTGTCAACTTAAGTCATTGTATAAAATCCAAAGTTCTGGAGTACTGAGCCAAAACAACAAATGTGTCACTATCCCAATACTTTTGGAGCTCACTGTAGTGCACTGCTTTTGGCCAGGAAATAGGCTGTGATTAAGGACATGATCTAACCATGTTGACCATTGACCCCAGACCATAGCCTGGAGTCTGCGCTGACGGAGGAGTACTGTAAGAACCACTTCCTGGTGGGTCTGCTGCTGAGGGAGGTGGCCGAGGCCCTGCAGGGGTCACCAGAGGTCAGACAGCTAGCAGTGGCCGTGCTGAAGAACCTGCTTATCAAACACGCCATGGATGACTGTTACACCCAGAACAAGGTGAGGAGGAAGTGGAGACAGACACACAGCATGAGGTGAGGGGGTGACAGCAGACCTGCCAACCTGCACGCATTTTGCGTACCATGCATGCAATTTGACGTCAAAGCACGCCTGTACGAAAAACAACCCAATTTACGCAACAGTAGGATTCTATTTGGCACATTGTGGTTTTTGACTCATCCATCTGAAGTTGGAGCTGAGCCAATAAAACAACTTGGGCAAGGAGAAATATCTCTAGCTTTCCGCTCCAGCCTGCCCCCCCCTGTAGTCGTACTATTTTCCTCCCTCGAGCTGGATGGTAGCTCTCCACGTCGTCCATTAATACACTGATGTAGAAGGAAAAAGGGTATAGGAAAAAAAGTTGTTTTTGGAAAAACTTACATTTTCCTCAATTGTATGTGTTAAGCACATTGCCACTATTATTTTGTAGTTATGCCACTATTATTTTGTAGTTATGCCACTATTATTTTGTAGTTAGCTCCTGGAGTGAGGAGTGTTCACTGTCTCTCCTGAATCACGATAAGAAAGTAGTCTGTTATGCAAATCCATACTGTATCAGCCTTGTAGATGCAAATAGCCAAGCATTGCGTTTGCGATAAAGGCCAGCTTTCGAATAGTGTTCCTCTCATCGTACAGTAGATGCGTTTTGGTTGACATGGGCTGTGATAGTGTCAGATGGTAGTGTTGACCAGTATGTTATGTGTAGTGCTGAGCGATTCATACTTAGAGGTCAGTTCGATTTCGGTTAGATTGTTTTTTAATAATCACCGTTTTCGATTTCGGTTTAGATTATTTGGGTTGAAGGCTGTAACAGCACAGAATAAAACAATGAATAAAAGTCCCATGATGGTAGTGACTGTCCATTACTGCTTATCACTTACTAACCATCATTTATTCACTTTACTTTACTTTAATAAAATACTATAGTTGAGTATATTACATTTGTTTTATTGATGACTTTATTATTTCATTCCAAGTCATTGTCTCATCTCTATAGAGCTGCTACCTATGTTTTCTGACAAAAACACTATTTTGTAGGTCTTCAAAGTAAATAATGCATACTTTTATCACTGCTGAATACCACCTATCAATCACTTTGATCATGTATATTGGCCTGTTGGAATCTACAACGCCCTACTAAGTTGCACAGTTCATGTGTTAGTCAAGTACATTGCCACTTATTTTGTAGTTAGCTCCTTAGCTTAGGCATCATTACGACAAAGGTAGTTAGCTACAGTGTTTATCCGACGTCTGCATGGGCCGTGCAGCGTTTACGGGTATACAGCCTCTGCAGAAGCCATGGGATTTATACAATTAATGACAGCTATAACTTGAGATTGTTGGAAAACCTGTCAAATTATAATAACTTTATTATTAACTTGATGTTACTCTATTCATCCCCCCTTCTGCATGTCAGAACCAGCAGGCCCGGATCTATCTGCTGTACCTTCCACTGCTTGAGCTGCTCTACCAGAACCTCAAGCAGCTGTCTGCCCAGCAACACACCTCCAGCCCTGACTTACTCTAGCTAGTCTCATGATATATCAATCATATATTGACGTTTTGGAGTTTTAACTGAAAAATGTTCATTGGTATTTCAGTTAGTTTCCTGAATTTACTGAAATGAAATTGATCCCAACCCTATGGTTGTCCCTTGCTTTTGCAGGGTTCCAGAGATGACTTGAGATCAACCAGCTCGATGGACAGCCGCAGAACCTTCACGGCCGTCGATAAAGACCACGGGCAGTGGGACATCTGTCCTCAATGTGTTAACCCCTCATCGCTGTGTTTGCCTGTACGGTAGAGCAGGTGAGCAGACCCATTAGAACGGCATCATGTCCCATCAAAATGTTGCTCTGATGTTTTTGAACCAAAACATCAGAGCAATAATACATTATTGTCCATTTGGTTAGAACAGAAATTCTCCTTCTGCTTTTTTCCCCCAAACCCACACACCACAGGAGGCTGGTGAGGGGAGGACGTGTGGAATGGAGTAAGTAAATGGAACAGTATTAAATACATGGAAACCAGAGGATCTCTTGAAACCATCTGTTTCATACAATTCCATCCAACCCGTCCTCCCCAATTAAGGTGCCACACACATCAAGAAGCACAGGGTCAACCACAGTGCAGCGCCTATATTTTTGCTGTTAAATGGCTTGCTCGAGGGCACAATGGTAGTGTTTAGTAATGACACAAGAGGCCCATTCAATCTCCACTTCTTCTGTATCACATGGCCTGGGGCTTGAACCAGTAACCTTTCTAACCAGTCCACCTCTATAACCTCTGGGCTACCTACCGCCCACAAAATGTATTTGAGAAGCTATGTCAACATGTTTCTTTGTTCTCCCCAGGTCCAGGAAATCAGAATGGCCACCCGGTGAGGAGGGAGGACTCCAGAGGATCTCTGTTCATAGACCCTGTCACTCCAGACAGCTTTGAGGTACGAGACAGAGGGAGGGTGGTGGATTGGCCAGTACAAATCAAACAGAAACAGAGGTGGTGTCCTAAATGGCACCCTTTTCCCTATATAGTGCACTACTTTTGTCCAGGGCCCGTAGGGTAGTGCACTATAACGGGACTAGGATGCCATATGGGACACAACCAGAGAGAATGCCCTGGGCATTGTTCAGTAGGGAACATCGTAGCAACAGTCAAATATAGAATTTGATGTTTCACATCCTGCTCTTTTTAAAAATAAACATGGTTCTTATACCATGTTTTCTCACTCTGTGGTCAGACAGAGAGAGAGAAACAGAGAGACAGCAGCCTCATCTCTGTTGTTTTTCCAGTCACATATTGACGCTTGGGTCTTTCTCAAACACTTGAAGGCCATTATATACTATAACTGTTGGTTCACATAGTTAAAAAGACACTATCCAGTGTCTTGACTCTGTGCCAGCGTTCTAGAAACATTGAGATCAGATGAAGAAAACCAGTCATGTAATAAGACAAGAGCAGATGTCAATCTGCTTTCAATCATCCTTTTTCTTACTCATGGTATGACTGAGTGCCACACTCAGCTTCTAATGATTATATTTCTTATTCTGTGGTATGAATTAAAGCCACTTGTTCTCAATTGTGTTTTTTCTTCCTCTGTGGTGTTTTTCACTCAGCTTCACAGAAGGGGCACTGAGGTGAGACAAACGGACAGAGAGAGAGCCTGATCTCATGTTTTTTTCCCCGACAGATATTGTCAGATTTTGTATTCGAAATGTAACGTATGATTTTAGTTGAAAGTTTACACTTAGGATTGTATTTAAGAGAGAGGAGGGTTGATACTGCCATGTTTTCTTCCTCTGTGGTGTCCCTCCCTGCCACTGTTTCTGACACCATGTTTTCTTCCTCTTTGGTGTATTGTCCTCCAGCTTCACCGGCGGGGCTCCACTATGAGCAGCAGTACTACTCTCCCTCCCATAGGCAGACTGGGCCACTATGAAATCAAAGGACTGCTGCTGTGTTTTCTTCACATCATCAGGACCATCTCAGAAGGTCAGCCAACACAACATTACATACGCCTATACCACTGTATTATACTATAGGATTATCCAGAGATCCTATGAAATTATTTATTGTTAAAGAATTATTATTGAGTTGTATATGTAATTCTATGCTAATGTATGTATCTCTATGGACAGCAACACAGTTGCTTTTTTTAGTACTGTGTAGATCTGTACCTAAAATGGTTTTATGATACATACCTAGATACTGTATGAATACTTTATATTATATGTTTTCTTCCCCTATATTATACAGGCATAATAATAGAATATGTATCTACACATTTTCATTGACTCCCTCATTTGTAGAATTTCTGACTGTTATGTTGTTTTAGCGGACATGGGTAACATTCCAAATGGCACTGGTCTGGTCATTGTGTAATTTTCTGGGTATTGTTTCCTGTTGGCCTGCTTGGTGACTCCGTGTCTATCTCTCTCCTGTTGTGTCTCTGTCTCTAGACACACTGCTGCCCTACTGGAACAAGGTCAACCCCCTGGACATCATCAACTTCCTCAGTCTACTGGAGTGAGTACACACAACCTCTGAGTGGATGCAGGATTACAATAGATTCTATTCTACAGTGCCTTCGGAAAGTATTCAGACCCCTTGACTTTCCACATTTACCTTACACACTTATCTTGCAGCCTAAAATGGATTAAATAAAACATTTTCCTCAATCTACACAAAATAACCCATAGTGTCAAAGCAAAAACAGTTTTGTTTTCACATTTATTAAAAATTAAAAATAAATATACAAGTATTCAGACCCTTTACTATGAGACTTGAAATTGAGCTCAGGTGCATCCTGTTAACATTGATCATTGATCATCCTTGAGATGTTTCTATAACTTGGAGTCCACCTGTGGTAAATTCATTTGATTGGACATGATTTGGAAAGGCACACACTGGTCTATATAAGGTCCCACAGTTGACATTGCATGTCAGAGCAAAAACCAAGCCATGAGGTCGAAGGAATTGTCTGTAGAGCTCCGAGACAGGATTGTGTCGAGGCACAGATCTGGGGAAGGGTACCAGAACATTTCTGGAGCATTGAAGATCTCAAGGAACACAGTGGCCTCCATCATTCTTAAATGGAAGACTTTTGAAACCACCAAGACTCTACTTAGATCTGGCCCCCTGGCCAAACTGAGCAATTGGGAGAGAAGGGCCTTGGTCAGGGTGGTGACCAAGAATACAATGGTCACTCTCTGTGGAGATGGGAGAACCCTCCAGAAGAACAACCATCTCTGCAGCACTCCACCAATCAGGCCCTATGGTAGAGTGGCCAGACAGAAGCCACTTCTCAGTAAAAGGCACATGACAGCCTGCTTGGAGTTTGCCAAAAGGCACCTAAAGACTCTCAGACCATGCAAAACCAAATTCTTTGGCCTGAATGCCAAGCGTCACGTCTGGAGGAAACCTAACTCCATCCCTACGGTAACGCAAGCATGGTAGTGGCAGCATCATGCTGTGTGGATGTTTTTCAGAGGCAGGAACTGGGAGACTAGTCAGGATCGAGGGAAAGATGAACAGAACGAAGTACAGAGATCCTTGATGAAAACCTGCTCAGGTCCTCGGACTGGGGCGAAAGTTCACCTTCCAACAGGACAACGACCTTAAGCACACAGTCAAGACAACGCAGGAGTGGCTGAACTTGAACCCAATCGAACATCTCTGGAGAGACCTGAAAATAGCTGTGCGGCAACACTCCCCATCCAACCTGAATGGGAGAAACTCTCCAAATACAGGTGTGCCAAGCTTGTAGCGTCATTCCAAAGAAAAAAAACCTGTTTAAAAACCTATTGCTTTTTATTATTAACCAGAGTGTCGATTGACGAGGGGGAAAAAACTATTTATTTTTAGAGTAAGTCTGTAACTAAATGAAAAAAGTCAAGGGGTCTGATTACTTTCCGAATGCAATGGATTGAGGGTGTGCTCATAAATTCACTCTGGAGTTCGAGTGCGCTCAGAGCGTGCTCTCGTCGTTCATAAATTCATTGTTCTCAGATTGTGCATTCGTAAATTCAGTTTTAGGCAGATTGTTCATTTGTAAATTCAAAGCGTTTCGATCTTGGAGCGTTCAGAGCGCACACTGGACACTGCCAAGGAGTAGGGTTGATCCAAGCGTTCTGACCTCACAACAGCAGTCAAGCATTTCGCTACACCCGCAATAGCATCTGCTAAACACGTGTATGTGACCAATCTGATTTGATTTGCAGCACCCAAGCTAACTGGCTAAAGTTGGCTAGCTTGCTAGCTACTTCCAGACACAAATGAGAGAATACCTCACTCTGACCATTTTACTCACCCTAGCACCCTGGCTGGTTAGGCTGTTTTCATGTTAGCATTGGTGACTGTGTTATGTTAACCATTTCATTCAGTTTTTTGGCCGATGTTTACTTTCACCTGTCATAACAACCGAGTTTAAGGCGTTTTGTAAATTCCTAAAATATCCTGTACTCTGCCACTCTCAAACCAGAGTGCAATGAAATTGGAGTAGATAGGCAGAGTGAATTAGTCACCCTTAGTCTACTGGCACAGGAGGTTGGTGGCACCTTTAATTGGGGAGGATGGGCTCGTGGTAATGGCTGGAGCGGAATAAATGGAATGGTATCAAATACATCAAACACGTGGTTTGATGTCATTCCATTCACCCCGTAACAGACATTATGAGCCCTCCCCTCTGAAGCCTCCACTGGAGTACAGAAAACATCCGTGTGGATGCAAGACTAGAATAAAATAGGTTCTCCTCTCCTGTGTGAATGTAGGATTAGAGACAGTACATTTTCCTGATTACACACCCTGAGCTGTAGTGACAGTGAAGCCCTAAAACTCGTCAATTGTCACATTAAAAAGTCTGTTTGTGAACAGGCAGTCATTTGTCAACAAAGACATGTTATTAATGGCAAGTTCGATAGAATTACAGCCTTAGGACATGCAGTCAAAGTCGGAAGTTTACATACACCAGCAAATATTTAAACTCAGTTTTTCATCATTCCTGACATGTAATCCTAGTAGCCTTCTACAAGGTTCCCAAAATAAGTTGGATGAATTTTGACCCATTCCTCCTGACAGAGCTGGTGTAACTGAGTCAGGTTTGTAGGCCTCCTTGCTTGCACACGCTTTTTCAGTTCTGCCCACAGATTTTCTATAGGATTGAGGTCAGGGCTTTGTAATTGCCACTCCAATACCTTGACTTTGTTGTCCTTAAGCCAATTTGGCCACAACTTTGGACGTATGCTTGGGGTCATTGTCCATTTGGAAGACCCATTTGCGACTAAGCTTTAACTTCCTGACTGATGTCTTGAGATGTTGCTTCAATATACCCACGTAATTTTCTTGCCTCATGATGCCATCTATTTTGTGAAGTGCACCATTCCCTCCTTCAATAAAGCACCCCCACAACATGATGCTGCCACCCCTGTGCATCACGGTTGGGATGGTGTTCCCCCTTTTTCTTCCTCATTATGGCCAAACCGTTCTATTTTTGTTTCATCAGACCAGAGGACATTTGAAAAAAGTACGATCTTTGTCCCCATGTGCAGTTGCAAACGGTAGTCTGGCTTTTTTATGGTGGTTTTGGAGCAGTAGTTTCTTCTTTGCAGAGCAGCCTTCCAGGTTACATTGATATAGGACTCGTTTTTACTGTGGATATAGATACTTTCGTACCTGTTTCCTCCAGCATCTTCACAAGGTCCTTTGCTGTTACTCTGGGATTGATTTGCACTTTTCGCATCAAAGTACGTTCATCTCTAGGAGACAGAACGTGTCTCCTTCCTGAGCGGTAGGATGACTGCGTGGTCCCATGGTGTTTAAGCTTGCGTACTATTGTTTGTACAGACTAACGTGGTACCTTCAGGCGTTTGGAAATTTATCCCAATGATGAACCAGACTTGTGGAGGTCTATAAAAAAAATTCTGAGGTCTTGGCTGATTTCTTTTGATTTCCCCATGATGTCAAGCAAAGAGACACTGAGTTTGAAGGTAGGCCTTGAAGTACATCCACAGGTACACCTCCAATTGACTCAAATGATGCCAATTAGCCTATCAGAAGCTTCTAAAGCCATGACATTTTCTGGAATTTTCCAAGCTGTTTAAAGTCACAGTCGACTTAGTAGGCTAGTAAAACCAAATGCATGCTTTTCAACCGATCGCTGCCTGCACCCGCATGCCCGACTAGCATCACCACCCTGGATGGTTCCGACCTTGAATATGTGGACATCTATAAGTACCTAGGTGTCTGGCTAGACTGCAAACTCTCCTTCCAGACTCATATCAAACACCTCCAATCAAAAATCAAATCAAGAGTCGGCTTTCTATTCCGCAACAAAGCCTCCTTCACTCACGCCGCCAAGCTTACCCTAGTAAAACTGACTATCCTACCAATCCTCGACTTCGGCGATGTCATCTACAAAATGGCTTCCAACACTCTACTCAGCAAACTGGATGCAGTATATCACAGTGCCATCCGTTTTGTCACTAAAGCACCTTATACCACCCACCACTGCGACTTGTATGCTCTAGTCGGCTGGCCCTCGCTACATATTCGTCGCCAGACCCACTGGCTCCAGGTCATCTACAAGTCCATGCTAGGTAAAGCTCCGCCTTATCTCAGTTCACTGGTCACGATGGCAACACCCATCCGTAGCACGCGCTCCAGCAGGTGTATCTCACTGATCATCCCTAAAGCCAACACCTCATTTGGCCGCCTTTGCAAAAATCGCTGAAGTTGGAGACTTTTATCTCCCTCACCAACTTCAAACATCAGCTATCTGAGCAGCTAACCATCGCTGCAGCTGTACATAGTCTATTGGTAAATAGCCCACCCATTTTCACCTACCTCATCCCCATACTGTTTTTATTTATTTACTTTTCTGCTCTTTTGCACACCAATATCTCTACCTGTACATGACCATCTGATCATATATCACTCCAGTGTTAATCTGCAAAATTGTAACTATTCGTCTACCTCCTCATGCCTTTTGCACACATTGTACATTGTATATAGACTCCCCCTTTGTTTTCTACTGTGTTATTGACTTGTTAATTTGTTTATTCCATGTGTAACTCTGTGTTGTCTGCTCACACTGCTATGCTTTATCTTGGCCAGGTCGCAGTTGTAAATGAGAACTTGTTCTCAACTAGCCTACCTGGTTAAATAAAGGTGAAATAAAAATAAATAAATAAAATAGTGTATGTAAACGTCTGACCCACGGGAATTGTGATCCAGTGAATTGTAAGTGAAATAATCTGCCTGTAAACAATTGTTGGAAAATCTACTTGTGTCATGCACAAAGTAGATGTCCTAACCGCCTTGACAATCCTATAGTTTGTTAACAAGAAATTTGTGGAGTGGTTGAAAAACGAGTTTTAATGACTCCAACCTAAGTGTATGTAAACTTCCGACTTCAACTGTATTTGTCCATTTGAGGAACCCTCTGAACTTAAAATGTTATGTTGGGTTGATGATTGACACTTTTATAGCTGAGGGTTTTTGTTCTCTGTCATACAGTAGGCTAACCTATAACTGTCACTTATCAAGTGAGTTATATTGTTGTCCTATTTGCACACCACTAAGTCAACTATGTAAAAAAAAGTGTTTTATTTAACTAGGCAAGTCAGTTAAGAACAAATTCTCATTTTCAATGATGGCCTAGGAACAGTGACTTAACTGCCTGTTCAGGGGCAGAATGACAGATTTGTACCTTGTCAGCTCAGGGGTTTGAACTTGCAAGCTTCCGGTTACTAGTCCAACACTCTAACCACTAGGCTACCCTGCCGCCCAATGAACAAGACTAGTAATGAACAAGACTATTATTAATAACATTATTCCACCCCTCTTAAAATCTCTTTCAGGACATGCTTGGTGCAGTTCTGCTATGTTGGAAAGAGGAACATTGGGAGGTAGGATGATGTTTGGATTCTGTACTGCACTAATAGGTAGGGCTACTAATTCTGTCCTAAACAGGTACAAGGTACATGTGTCTCTGTGGGTTCTTTGCTAGTCAAATTATATAATGGTCATTGTCCCACACCCATCTTGAGACTTGGAGGTCAAAGCTTGTTATTCCTTTTTCATATTTGTTTCTTGTTCCTTGCTAATATATTATGTCATTGCCATTGTTTATGCGCCTACTCTTGTCTTTAGGTATGTCTCTAAGTCTGGCTTATCAAGTATTAATGTGTACAAGTACAATGAAATGCCTTTCTTGCAAGCTCCAAACCCAACAATGCAGTAATCACTATCAATGTTAGTTGAAAATAACAAAGTAGAACAAAAACACACAAACAGTAAGAACTAAGAAGAGCATGAGAAAGTAAGAAAATACAGGGCCTTCAGAAAGTATTCACACCCCTTGACTTTTTCCACATTTTGTTGTGTTACAGCCTGAATTTAAAATTGATCTAATTTAGATTTGTTTTTTTTTCACTGGCCTACACACAATACCCCTTAATGTCAAAGTGTAATTATGTTTTTCAAAATTGTAACAAAATAATGAATTCATGAAAAGCTTAAATGTCTTGATTCAATAACTATTCAATCCCTTTTGTTATGTCAAGCCTAAGTAAGTTCAGGAGTACAAATGTGCTTAACAAGTCACATAATAAGTTGCATGGACTGATTCTGTGTCCAATAGTGTTTTTAACATGATTTGACTACCTGTCACGAGAATTAGGTTCTCAATGTTTATACCCCAATTTAATGACTCTGTCTGCAACCAGGATTTGTAAGATACTGGTTGGAATGAAAACAGACAGAGGCCCAGTCCACAATAGTCAAATGTTTATTCACGGGAACGTTCTGGCGTGCACAGTACAAAGACCTTCATTTTATAGTGACACACATACTTCCACACAAAACAATAGTTATCATACGCCCACACTGTCCTGCTACACAGCCGACATAGGGAGAGACCCTGGGAAGTTGTCAGTGCCGAGACCCTGGGAAGTTCTCAGTGCCCCAGCCAAGGTTGGCCCCGACTCTTGCTCAGACAGTCCGTTATCTTATCAAGACAGTAGATATATTGTCAGCCAACATTAATTCTGACTTACGAACTACACTCTCAGATATAATTCTACTGACTAAATCACACACGGCATTAAAATAGTCTAATGATGCTAATCAATTTCATACTATCATAAGGTTTCAGAGTTATGGTCTCCGAGGGTAATATTCTAAACATTCTAACACTACCTCATTTCTGTACCCCACACATAAAATTATCTGTAAGGTCCCTCAGTCAAGCAGTGAATTTCAAACACAGATTCAACCACAAAGACCAGGGAGGTTTTCCAATTCTTCACAAAGATGGTCACCTATTGGTAGATTTTTAAAAAAAAGCAGAGATTGAACATCCCGTTGAGCATGGTGGTGATATTAATTACTCTTTGGATGTTGGGTCAATACACCCCAGTCACTACAAAGGTCCAGCTGTGCTTCCAAACTCAATCTCGTCATTCGCATGCAGAAAAGACAGAGATACAGGGGAAGCAGATCCGGGAAATCACTGGAGAATAAACTGTATGACGTCCGTTTAAGACAATCTTACCAACGGGACATTAAACTGTAATATCTTACGTTTCACCGAGTCGTGGCTGATCGACGACACAGATAATATACAGTTGGCTGGGTTTTCCATGATTCGGCAGGACAGAACAATTACATCCGGTAAGTTGAAGGTGGTGGTGTGTGTGTCTATTTGTCAATAACAGCTGGTACGCAATGTCTACATTATCTACCTAACTAAGTGCATGTTCTTCAACTGATTGCTGCCCGCACCCTCCCGCACGACTAGCATCACTACTCTGGACGGTTCTGACCTAGAATATGTGGACAACTACAAATACCTAGATGTCTGTTTAGACTGTAAACTTTCCTTCCAGACTCACATTAAGCATCTCCAATACAAATTAAATCTATAATCGGCTTTATATTTCGCAACAAAGCCTCCTTCACTCATGCTGCCAAAAATATTATCGTAAAACTGACTATCCTACGATCCTTCGGCGATGTCATTTACAAAATAGCCTCAAACTCTACTCAGCAAATTGGATTTAGTCTATCACAGTGCCATCCGTTTTGTCACCAAAGCCCCATATACTACGCACCACTGCGACCTGTATGATCTCGTTGGCTGGCCCTCACTACATATTTGTCGCCAAACCCACTGGCACCAGGCCATCTAAGTCTATGCTAGGTAAAGCACCGCCTTATCTCAGATCACTGGTCACCATAGCAACACCCACACGTAGCACGCGCTCCAGCAGGTATATTTCACTGGTCATCCCCAAAGCCAACACTTCCTTTCACCGCCTTTCCTTCCAGTTCTCTGGTGCCAATGACTGGAGCGAATTGCAAATATCGCTGGAGTCTTATATCTCCCTCTCTATCTTTAAGCATTAGCTGTCCGAGCAGTTCACCGATCACCTGTACTGAGCCAATCTGTAAATAGCACACCTAACTATCTCATCCCCATATTGTTACTTGTCCTCTTACTCTTTTGCACCCTAGTATCTCTACTTGCACATCATCATCTGCACATCTATCACTCCAGTGTTAATGCTAAACTGGAATTATTTCGCATCCATGGCCTATTTATTGCCTTACCTCCCTACTCTTCTACATTTGCACACACTGTACATATATTTCTGTCTTGTGCTATTGACTGTACATTTGTTTCTAACTCTGTTTTGTCAAACAGCTTTTCTTTATCTTGGCCAGGTCGCAGTTGTAAATGAGAACTTGTTCTCAACTGGCCTACCTGGTTAAATAAAGGTGAATTAAGCAAACAAGAAAATGATCATCCAGAAGTGGCGTTCCTAGTAACCAGGGACTTTAATACAGGCAAACTTAAATTTGTTTTACCAAATTTCTACCAGCAGGTCATGTGCATTCAGAGGGTAAAAAATGATAGACCACCTTTACTCCACACACGGAGATGTGTACAAAGCTCTCCCTCACCCTCCATTTGGCAAATCTGACCATAATTCAATCATCCTGATTCCTGCGTATAAGAGAGAACTAAAGAAATACCAGTGATTCAATCAATACGGAAGTAGCCAGATGACGCTGATGCTATGCTACAGGACTGTTTTTCTAGCACAGTGGAATATGTTCCAGGTATCATCCAATAGCATTGAGGAGTATACCACCTCAGTCACCTGCTTCATCAATAAATGCATCGACGACATCGTCCCCACAGCGACCGTAGGTACATTTACCAAACAGAATCCATGGATTATAGGCAACATCCGAGCTAAAGGCTAGAGCTGCCGCTTTCAAGGAGCGGGACACTAATCCAGATGCTTATAAGAAATCCCGCTATGCCCTCAGACGAACCATCAAACAGGCAACACATCAATACAGGACAACCATGGAATGCTACTACACTGGCTGGGAGGCTCGTCGGATGTGGCAGGGCTTGCAATTTATTACAGACTACAAAGGTAAACCCACCCGCGAGCTGCACAGTGATGCGAGCCTACCAGACGGGTTAAATACATTTTTTTGCTTGCTTCGAGGCAAGCAGCACACTGATCCTCAACACGGGGGCCCCTCAGGGGGTGCATGCTTAGTCCCATCCTGTACTCCCTGTTTACCCACGACTGCGTGGCCAAGCACGACTCAAACGCCATCATTAAGTTTGCTGATGACACACCAGTGGTAGGCCTAATCACCGACAGGGAGGTCAGAGACCTGGCAGTGTGGTGCCAGGACAACAACCTCAATGTGAGCAAGACAAAGGAGCTAACCGTGGACTACAAGAAAAGGAGGGCCTAACGTGCCTCCATTCACATCAACAGGACTGTAGTGGAGCGGTAGTGAGTTTAAGTTCCTTGGTGTCCACATCCCCAACAAGCTATCATGGTCCAAACACACCAAGACAGTCTTGAAGAGGGCACTACAACAGCTTTTCCCCCTCAGGAGACTGAAAAGATATGGCATGGGTCTCCAGATCCTCAAGAAGTTCTACAGCTGCACCATTGAGAGCATCCTGACCGGTTGCATCACCGCCTGGTATGGCAACTGGTCGGCATC
Source organism: Oncorhynchus tshawytscha (assembly GCF_018296145.1). NCBI lineage: Eukaryota > Metazoa > Chordata > Actinopteri > Salmoniformes > Salmonidae > Oncorhynchus > Oncorhynchus tshawytscha. The sequence goes on from NC_056438.1 coordinate 21,473,818, forward strand.
TGACGGTAAAGCAACACAGATGTTAGTGCATATGGCCCATTACATCACTGGGGCAATGCTTTCTGCCATCCAGGACCTATATACTAGGCGGTGTCAGAGGAAGGCCCAGAAAATTGTCAAAGACTCCAGTCACCCATGTCATAGACTGTGCTGTCTGCTACCACACGGAAAGCGGTAACGGAGCACCAATTCTAGTTCCAAAAGCCTTCTTAATAGCTTCTACCCCAACCTATAAGACTGCTGAACAATTAATCAAATGGCCATCTGGACTATTTGCATTGATACACCCTTCCCCCCCCCCTTTGTTTTTACACTGCTGCTGCTCACTGTTTATTATCTATGCATAGTATCTTTACTCTTACCTATATGTACAAATTACCTTGACCCACCTGTACCCCCGCACATTGACTCTGTACTGGTACCCCCTGTATATAGCCTCGTTATTGTTATTTGTGTTCCTTGATTTTTTTAAACTTGTTTTTAGTAAATATTTTCTTAACTGCATTGTTGGTTAAGGGCTTGTAAGTAAGCATCTCACCATAATAATTCACCACCTGTTGTATTCGGGGCATGTGACATATAAAATGTGATTTAATTATATGACTGCTTCACCAGTGGAGTCGCAGCAACATTTAGAAGCTGTGAAAATGTTCAAATTGCGCAATAATTTGATTTGACAGAGAGGAAGGAAACCGCACAGGCATTTCACCATGAGGCCAATGGTGGCATTTAAACAGAGTTTAATGGCTGTGATATGAGAAAGCTGAGGATGGATCAACATTGTAGTTACTCCACAAAACTAACCTAACTGACAGAGTGAAAAGACAGAAGCCTGTACAGACTAAAAAATATTACAAAACATGCTTCCTTCCTGCATGTTATGGGTATGCTTGTAATTGTTAAGGACTGGGGAGTTTCTCAGGATAGAAAAATAAATGGAATGGAGCTAAGCACAGACATAACGCTAGAGCAAAACCTGGTTGAGTCTGCTTTCCACCAGACACTGGAAGATTAATTTACCTTTCAGCAGGACAATAACCTACAGGGCCAAACACAAGGCCAAATCTACATTGGTCGCTTACCCAGAAGACATTGAAAGTTCCAGAAGTGGCCGAGTTACATTTTGTTCAACTTAAATCTGTTTGAAAATCTATGGCACGACTTAAATGGCTGTCTAGAAATGATCAACAACCAATTTGACAGAGCTTGAAGAATTTTGAAAATAATAATGAGCAAATGTTGCACAATCCAGGGGTGGGAAGCTCTTAAACTCTTTCTCAGCTGTAATAACTGCCAAAGGTGATTCTAACATGTATTGACTCATGGGGTTGAATACTTATCTAATCACTATATTGGTGTTTTAAAAATGTATTTGTTTGTACAAATGGTTATCATTTAAAAGTAGAAGACAAATTCAGAGTATTTTGTGTAGATCATTGTCAAAAAATGACATTTAAATCCATTTGAATCCCACTTTGTACCACATCACAATTTGGAGAAAGCCAAGGGGAATACTTTCTGATGGCACTGTATATACAGTAGAGGGTCAGTTCCAATACCATATTTACAATGTGCAGGGATACTGGAGTTAGAGGTAGAAACTGTACCACCTGGTGTCAGTTGCAGAGGGAGGTGTTCAGTCACAGTGTCTTAAGCTTGGAAGGGGCAATGGTGTTGAACGCTGAGCTCTAGTGAATGAACAGCATTCTCACATCGAGTTTTGATTTCCTGCTACTCCATTAAGGGCCGTGTGACTCTGTGTGCGGCTCTGTGCAATGAGGTTCTGAAGTGCTGTGTGTCTAAGATGGGTCTGCTGCGGGCCGAGGCCTCCACTCTACTCTACCTGCTGATGAGGAACAACTATGATTACACCAAGAGGAAGACCTTCCTACGCACTCACCTGCAGGTCAGCTATTGTAACATGGATGGGCGGGTGGGTTGGATAGATGAATACATAAATGAACACACCAAGAGGATAACCTTCCTATGCACTCACCTACAGGTCATATACAACATCCCCGTGAACGGCAAGGAACTGCCAGCTGTCACTGATTTGTTTATTTAACTGCACAATGCAATACTGATTCTGTTATTGCATCATCAGCAGTCCATCACTGGTGTGCCTATGAACATCTAACTAAGTTTCAAAGCACTTCATGATATGTCAAAGTAACACTATACCCAACCCATGAGTCCTCTCTGTGCGGTCTCAACCATTTAGCATGCACAAACTCCCCTCACACAAATATACTTAACGTGCATAAACAATGAACAGTCACTAAGAATGGCTATGAACCAGTTGGAAACTCATTTTGAAGTCCAAGCAGATTTAACGTCACAGCACTGACATTGCTTTGATCATCTGACCAAAGAATGTGAGAAGTTCAAATACAGACCAGCTGTTTAGTTTCCCAAACTCCTCTAACAATCGGCTATGTGTCAGAAACCATTCTCAATGCTTCCATAAGCCGTCAAGGGACATATTCATTCATTTCATTATCCGTGGTGAAAATGGGCTCCAATTTCCATCTCATAACTCATCCAGTTGGACAGCCAGAGCGCTGTGTGTGTGTGTGTGTGTGTGTTTGTGGTTATTTAGGGTTGGAACAGTCCCACTCCTTTTTGTTTTTTTTATTGGACATGACAGTGGGAAAGGAAGGAGCAAATAGAGTGCAAGTGCAGTCGGTCGGATTTGATTTCATAGTTTCATGTGATTCAGAAGCAGCAGCATAGACCGCTGGACCACCCCAGGCCAGGGGTGTGGGTGTTAACATCGGTTCCCCCTTCATCTCGCTTTCTGCCTTCTCCCACATTTAAAAAAATACTAGTGTACTAGGGCTGTGACCATACCAGTATCGCAATATTGTTTCCATGGCAAAAATGAAAACTTAAAGCAGACCAAACTCTTTGATCCTTTAAAAACCTGATGTAGGTCAAATAATGTGTGCTATAGCATGGACAATAAATACATTTGACTCTAGATGACGACATAATGATGTTTGTTTCCAATACTAGGGCTGTTTCCCTAAAGAAGTTATATCCACTTTGTGTGTTGTTTCCTTGCCATGAGACTAACGAGATACTGTTATCGTTCCAAAACTTTAGTATACTATGGTATAAATACTATAGTATTCACTGTAGTGTTTCTGCAGACTACTGTAGTATACTGTAGCGTTTACACTTAACTATAGTATAAATACTGTGGTTAAAAAAAACTATTATATACTAAATTAAATATTGTTGTGTTTTTGCGGATTGTAGTATACTACAGTATTTACTGTTGTTTTTTTGCAGACATTACTATAGTATTTACTATAGTTTTTTGTTATATTATCATTGACATTGAAGAGGAGGCTTTCTCCTTGAGGAAACCTACTGGAGAAAAGAACATTTTCCATAACCTGTAGGTAGGACTGGGTTCTGAATGGATAGTTCAGAGCTTCTGCTCTTTTCTATAACCTGTAGGGAAAAACAATATTTGGCACAATGTGTGGCACAAATTGGGATATGTGAGAGGGGAATGGGCAGGGTATATGCAACTTTACACTTTTATAACTAAAGTAAATACTAAAGTTTTTGTGGACTGTGATGTTTTTGCAGACATTACTGTCATGTTTACTACAGTTTTTTTTGTGAATAATACTGTAGTATTTACTATAATATCCTACAGTATACTACACATGATCGAAGGATACTACCGTGTGTATTATAGTATACTTCAGTTTACTACAGAATTCAATAGAAAGTACTGTAGTATTCTATAGTAAACTGTAATCTCTTTTCATGTGGGCTGGTGTAGATCATCATCGCAGTGAGCCAGCTGATCTCAGATGTGGCGCTGACCGGTAGCTCCCGCTTCCAGGAGTCCCCCTCCATCATCAACAACTTTGCCAACAGCGACAAAGCCATGAAGGTAACAGTTAGGAAAAGCTTGTAATGCATATTTGCTGTAGGTGGTTATGAATTAGCTCCCAGGGTTACGTAATTGCTATGCTTTATCTTGTAAGGCTATCACTGTCTTGAGTCTCCATCGTCAACAACTTTGACAACTTTGACAAAACCAAGGTAACCCTCCACTCTTAGAAAAAAAAATTACTAAAGGGTTCTTCGGCTGTCCCCATAGAAGAACCCTTTTTAATTCCAGGTAGAATCCTTTTTAGTTTCAGCTAGAACCCTTTTGGGTCCGTGTAGAACCCTCTGTAAGCAGAGGTTTGCTTTATGCCCTTTCTATGCCCTTCAAATGCCTAAGTTAACTGGTTATTCCATCCCCTCTGATCTGTTGATCACCCGGTAGACATCATCATCGTCATAAAACAACAACTAGTTCTCCAACAGTGACAAAGCAGCTGTGTAGCTAGCCTAGGGTAGAGTACAGAAACCACCACAATCTCTCCATATCCCAGTCTGTTGAAAACTTATGTAAATAAGGTATTTCTGTTTTTATTTTTAATACATTTGTAGAACATTGACAACTTGTTCTCGCTTTGTCATTATGGGGTAATCCATTTTAGTATAAGGCTGTAAATTAACAAAATGTGGAAAAAGTCAAAGGGTCTGAGTAGCTTCTGAATGCACTGTATATACTGCCTTGGCTGTGCTCTTTTAGTGAGTGATACAGTCGTTTGTTCCGCGGTCAGATATTCACCATACTGTTGTCTTGGAGTAGGATACGCGGCTTGGAAAGGGAGATTTTTTCATAAGACGTGTAAAGTATCAAGGTATCAAAAGTATCATGGAGCACCATTCTGTAATCGCTTGAAATGTAAATATGTCTGAGGTGGTTAAGACGCGTGTTAGCGCCCAGAGCTAGCCTAATGCCGAGGCTTTAGCTCATTGGGCTAACACAGTCTTGAGTCGAGCAGATGACCAGGATGCTTTCTGACTTTGCCTGTGAATACACTTAAGTCTTACTAGATATGAGTACCTGCTATATTACTCAGATGCAGATCCACTGTGAAGGATGGGAAATGTGTTCTGCTAATGTTTTGTAAATTACCAACTGTCGGTGCTGTTCCAGTTATGTTTATCTGAGGATGAATAAATTAGCACACTCCCTAGTACAGAATGGCTACCAGTAAACCCTCAGGCTGTGCTGTGCTTCGTGTGTGTGTGTGTGGAGTCGACAGCGTTCCTTGGGGAGGTGAAGGGACTGACCAAGCGTATCCGGACGGTGCTGATGGCCACGGCCCAACTGAGGGAGCATGAAAAGGACCCAGAGATGCTGCTGGACCTGCAGTACAGCCTGGCTCGCTCCTACCCCTCCACCCCCGAGCTGCGACGCACCTGGCTGGATAGCATGGCCCGGGCACACATCAAGAACGGAGACCTCTCTGAGGTACAGTCAATTATGTACAGAAACATGTACAGTACCAGTCAAAAGTTTTGACACACCTACTCATTCAATGTTTTTTCTTGTTTTTTTACTATTCTCTACATAGTAGAATAATAGTGAACACATCAAAACTTTGAAATAACACATGGAATCCTGTAGTAAATAGAAAAGTGTTCAATAAATAAAAATATATTTGAGATTCTTCAAAGCAACCACCCTTTCCCTTGATGACAGCTTTGCACACTCTTGGCATTCTCTCAACCAGCTTCATGAGATAGTCAAATGGAATGCATTTCAGTTAAACTGTGTGCCTTGTTAATTTGTAGAATTTATTTCCTTAATGCATTTCAGCCAATCAGTTGTGTTGCGACAAGGTAGGGGTGGTATACAGAAGTTAGCCTTATTTGGTAAAAGACCAAGTCAATATTATGGCAAGAACAGCTCAAATAAGCGGGCTGTCGTGCCTTTTACTGAGGAGTGGCTTCAACCTGGCCTCTCTACCATAAAGGCCTGGTTGGTTGAGTGCTGCAGAGAAGGTTATCCTTCTGGAAGATTCTCCCATCCAAAGAGGAACACTGGAGCTCTGTCAGAGTGACCATCAGCTTCTTGCTCACCTCCCTGACCAAGGCCCTTCTCACCTGATTGCTCAGTTTTGCCGGACGGCCAGTTCTAGGAAGAGACTTGGTGGTAAAACATTTCTTCCATTTAAGAATGATGGAGGCCACTGTGTTCTTGGGGACCTTCAACTGCTGCAGAAATGTTTTCTACCCTTCCCCAGATCTGTGCCTCGACCCAATCCTGTCTCTGAGCTCTACGGACAATTCCTTCATCCTCATGGCTTGGTTTTTGCTCTGATGTGCACTGTCAACTGTGGGACCTTATATAGACAGGTATGTGCCTTTCAAAATCATGTCCAATCAATTGAATTTACCACAGGTGGACTCCAATCGAGTTGTAGAAACATCTCAAGGATGACTAATGGAAACAGGATGCACCTGAGATCATTTTCGAGTCTCATAGCAAAGGGTCTGAATACGTACATTTATGTAAAAAATATATAAATTGGCAAAAATTCTAAAAACCTGTTTTTGCTTTGTCATTATCGGATATTGTGTGTAGATTGTTATTTCATCCATTTCATAATAAGGCTGTAAGTACCAAAATGTGGAAAAAGGGAAATGGTCTGAATACTTTCCGAATGCACTGTGGGGATGACGTCGTCGATGCACTTATTAATGAAGCCCGTGACTGATGTGGTTAACTACTCAATGCCATTGGATGAATCCCAGTGCATATTCCAGTCTGCTAGTGAAACAGTCCTGTAGAGTAGCATCTGCTTCATCGCTCCACTTCCGTTTTGAGCGCGTCACTGGTACTTTCTGTTTGAGTTTTTCCTTGCAAGCAGGAATCAAGTGTATAGAGTTATGGTCAAATCTGCGAAATGGAGGACGAGAGAGAGCTTTGTATGGTTTTTCTGTGTTTGGTTGTAAGATTTTTTTCCACCTTTTTAGTTGACATGCTAGTAGAAATGAGGTAATATGAATTTCAGTTTTCCTGCATTAAAATCACCGGCCACTAAGAGCTCCGTGTTTGGATGAGCATTTTCTTGTTTGCTTATGATCCTATGCAGCTCGTTGAGTGCAGTCTTACTGCCAGCATCGGTTTGTGATGGCGACTTATCATGAGGTATTCTAACTCACGCGAGAAGAACCTAGAGACTTCCTGAATATTAGAGATTGCGCACCAGCTGTTGTTAACAAAGAGACACACACACCTCCCCCTTGAGCTTATCCGACACTGCTGTTCTGTCAATGCATAGAAAAACCTTGTACTTGTTCAGCCACGACTCTGAGAAACATTGAATATTACAGTTCTTCAGGGTCCCTTTATAGGATAGTCTCGAGCGGAGCTCGTCCAGTTTGTTCTCCAATGATTGTACGTTTACCAATAGAACAGATGGTAGAGGCGGTTTACAGTCACCGACGTAGTGTCATCAGAGTGCCCGCACATCGCCCTCCCTAATGGCGCCTTTTTCTTTTCTGAGTCTCAGGGAGATGGGCCCGGTCTGGTGTGAGCAGTACAGTATGTGCTACGCCTCTGACTTGTTGAAGTAAAGATCTTCATCCAAATCGAAGTTAGTTATTTTTGGTCATAGGATACGATGGTGGAAACATTATGTACCAAAAAAATTAAGATCAGCATGAAAAAAAATAGGTCAGGAGCCTGTAAAACAGCAGCATACATTGCTGAGGCATTCTTTCATGTCTGTCTCTGTCTGTCTGTCTGGGGTCATGTAATTGGTCTGGGCTTCTTAATACACTGCTTAAACACACAGGCTGTGTATCAAGTGGTTACCTTATTCCCTATAGAGTGTACAACTTTTGACCGGAGCCCATAGGGAGTAGGGTGCCATTTCAGAAACAGCCATAGTTGGTCTGGGCTTCCTCATACACAGTCAACTAAACAGTAACTGTAAACACAGACTTATAGTTCTTAGTCCTAGAACTTCATTGTGACCTCACGCCAACCTTTTTTTTTTTTTTTTTTTTTTTGTATCTTTTCTTTAATGCCTGCGTCCCAGATGTCAGGCCAGGGTCAAAGTTAGTGCACTATATAGGGAATAGGGTGCCTTTTTGGACACAAACCAATATGTTTTCCCAGTGACCTAGATGTGAAAGTTGCGCTATAAAGGAATCTTCTATATCTGGAAATGTGTACAGTTCTGAACTTGCGCTGTAGAGGAATCTGATATGTATGTAAATATGTTCAGTTCTGAGCATGCACTGAAGAGGAATCTTGATATTTATGGAAATGTGTACAGTTCTGAACACACTCTCTAGTTCAGGGCTCTCCAACCCTGTTCCTGGAGACCTACCGTCCTGTAGGTTTTCACTCCAACCCTAATCTAACTCACCTGATTCTAATAATTAGTTGGTTGATAAGCAGAATCATTTAAGTTACAACTGGGGATGGAGTGAAAACCTACAGGAGGGTAGTTCTTTAGGAAAGCCCTGTGTTGGAGAGCCCTGCTATAGAGGAATATAATACCATACCGTATATGTGTAACCGAGACTTCCAGCTACTGACATTTTTAGAGATATGTATTCAAATGGCCTGGGAAGGTAGCCAGGTCCAGATCTGTGTGTGCTCTAGCCAACTCCTCTTACATGTTGTCATGTTCGGGCCAGGCAACCCTGGGAAACTGATTAGTCAGGGAGGAATGTCGGGAACACTGGGTAGCCATTTGATTAGCTGTTCAGGAGTCTTATGGCTTGGGGGTAGAAGCTGTTTAGAAGCCTCTTGGACCTAGACTTGGCGCTCCGGTACCGCTTGCCGTGCGGTAGCAGAGAGAACCATCTATGACTAGGGTGGCTGGAGTCTGACAATGTTTAGGGCCTTCCTCTGACACCGCCTGGTATAGAGGTCCTGGATGGCAGGAAGCTTGGCCCCGGTGATGTACTGGGCCATACGCATTACCCTCTGTAGTGCCTTGCGGTCGGAGGCCGAGCAGTTGCCGTACCAGGCAGTGATGCAACCCGTCAGGATGCTCTCGATGGTGCAGCTATAAAACCTTTTTGAGGATTTGAGGACCCATGCCAAATATTTTCAGTCTCCTGAGAGGGAATAGGTTTTGTCGTGCCCCCTTCATGACTGTCTTGGTGTGCTTGGACCATGTTGGTTTATTAGTGATGTGGACGCCAAGGAACTTGAAGCTCTCAATCTGCTCCACTACAGCCCCATCGATGAGAATGGGGGCGTGCTCAGTCCTCCTTTTGCTGTAGTTCACAATCATCGTTGTCTTGATCACATTGAGGGAGAGGTTGTTGTCCTTGCACCAACAGGTCTCTGAAGAACCTCCATATGTCTCATCGCATTTCATGGCTACAGACGTGAGTTCTACGGGTCGGTAGTCATTTTGGCAGGTTACCTTAGTGTTCTTGGGCACAGGGACTATGGTGGTCTGCTTGAAACATGTTGGTATTACAGACTCGGACAGGGACAGTTGAAAATGTCAGTGAAGACACTTGTCAGTTGGTCAGCGCATGCTCGGGGTACACGTCCTGGTAATCCATCTGGCCCTTCGGCCTTGTGACTGTTGACCTGTTTAAAGGCTGCGGAAAGCGTGATCACACAGTCGTCTGGAACAGCTGATGCTCCCATGCATGTTTCAGTGTTACTTGCCTCGAAGCAAGTGTAGAAGTTATTTAGCTCGTCTGGTAGGCTCGTGTCACTGGGCTGCTCTCAGCTGTGCTTCCCTTTTGTAGTCAGTAATAGTTTGCAAGCCCTGCCACATCCAACGAGCCACGGAGCAGGTGTACAATTCGATCTTAGTCCTGTATTGACGCTTTGCCTTTTTGATGGTTTGTCGGAGGACTTTGCAGGATTTCTTATAAGCTTTTGGGTTAGAGTCCCGCTCCTTGAAAGCGGCAGCTCTAACCTTTAGGTTAGAGCGAATGTTACCTGGAATCATGGCTTCTGGTTTGGATATGTACGTACTGTCACTGTGGGGACGACGTCCTCAATGCACTTATTGATAAAGCCAGTGACTGATGTGGTGTACTCCTCAATGCCATCGGAAGAATCCCAGAACATATCCCAGTTTGTGTTGGAAAAACAGTTCTGTAGTTTAGCATCTGCTTCATCTGACCACTTTTTTTATAGACCGAGTCACTGGTGCTTCCTACTTAAATTTTTGCTTGTAAGCAGGAGTCAGGAGGATAGAATTATTGGTCAGATTTGCCAAATGGAGGGCGAGGGAGAGCTTCTATGTGTGTGTGTGTGTGTAGTAAAGGTGGTCTAGAATTGTTTTTCCTCTGGTTGCACGTTTAACATACTGATAGAAATTAGGCTTATCATAAGATACTCTACCTCAGAGCAAAACCTTGGGACTTCCTAAGATATTATGCACCAGCTGTTGTTTACAAATATGCATAGGACCCCGCCCCGTGTCTTACCAGAGGCTGCTGTTCTGTCCTGCCGATAGTCTATAACCCGCCAGTTTTATGTTCATAATGTCGTCTTTCAGCCACGACTCTGAAACATAAGATATTACAGTTTTTAATGTCCTGTTGGTAGGATATACATGCATTCAGTTTGTCCCATTTCTTTTTCCAGCGATTGAACATTAGCTAGCAGGGTGGAAGGCAATGGCAGATTAGCCACTCGTCGCCTGATCCTCACAAGGCATCCTGATTTCTTTCCTCAAACCCTGTTTCCTTTTCCAGCGAATCACTTAAGTCCCCACGAAGATAGAAAAACGAAACGTGTGTGTGTGTGTGTGGCATGCACACATGCACAATGCACATACTGTATGGATTTTGACTGTGGCGGTTGAGTGTTTGCTAACCCTCCCAGCATTGACCAATACTGCGTTGTCCACAGGCTGCTATGTGTTACGTCCACAGTGCTACACTGGTGGCAGAATATCTCCACAGGAAAAGTAAGACCGTCTTTCCCCATTTATTCATTCACCGTCACTTACAGTACTTTGAAGTATTGTTACACTATTTTTAACTTTACATTGTCACCCCGCATTATCGTTTTACATTATTGTTAGAAGAAGTATTACTTTTATTGTTAGAACTTTATCATATATATATTTTTTATAGAACAGCACACTGGCATTCTGTCTACCCCACATTGGACTAAAGCCGTGGCACCAGACTGTATTATCTTACTGTAAGGTCTTTATTTTGTCCAGCCAGGATGCTTTATACTTAACAACTCTGTCCCCAGGCAAATCCTATTGTCTGTCTGTGTTCCACAAAACAAATAGGTTAAGCCCACGTACCCATTAAGCACACACAAAAACTACAGTTATGCATATTAAGCATTTAGCCATAGTGCCTTTACCAAGATTAGAAACAATTAGGAACAATTGAAACCCCTGTACTCTCCAAAACTTTTGGAGTGGACAGGTAGTTGTTGATGCAGAGAGAGAGAAGAAGAAGACCAGAGTTTAGGGATAGAAGACCTACAACTGGTGGACAAAAATGCACGAGTAGTCATCTTGTCCCTCATTTCTTTGCATTTTTGGCTGGGGACATTGTCATATTGTTGTCCTTTATTCATCCATGTGATTTTATTTATTATGGCCATTGAATTGTTCGCTTTAAAAGTCTAATCTAATGATAACATTAAGGGGCACATACATTTCTTCAGTTTCTCTGGATTAAAACCAAACTATGATAAGTGTACTATATTATATGGATTAGGTCTCTGAAAGATCAACTTTAAATTGCCATGTGGTCTACCGATTGAATAGCCAGATGGAGAACATTGGTGTACATATCCCGGAAAAGTTTAGCGATCTAGCAACTATTAACTTTGATTGAAACTTTGCAAAAATATATAGAATCTTGAGAACCATGGAGAGGGAAACGCCTATCCTTGTATGGGAAGATTACCTTGATTACCTTGCTCATACATACAATATTTGGAAACCAATGGTCTGGGGTATAAATATACACTATTTCTCAGTTTACATATTTATTCATAGCTCTACCGGCCCCGGGATACATGATATTTCACTTTACTTGGAATTGAAAATCAGAAAGTTAATTGTTATATTAATATAATGAAAAGGAGTTTGAAGGGTTAAAACTATTAAATATTAAGGCATTAAACCTGAACGCATCCATTTTACCGAAATTGTATCTAAATCCAAAACTATTTTTCTAGCAAGGTACTAAGAGATGCCCATCCTTTGTTTAAGAAGGAGCTCTGCTTTTTTGCAGATTAAAATCTTACATCTTTGGTGGATGTCACGCCCTGGTCAAAGTATTTTGTGTTTATCTTTATGTATTTGGTCAGGCCAGGGTGTGGCATGGTGTTTTTGTAATTGTGGTGTGTTTGTCTTGGGGTTTTGGTGGTGGTATTGGGATTGTAGCTTAGTGGGTTGTCTAGCAAAGTCTATGGCTGTCTGGAGTGGTTCTCAATCAGAGGCAGGTGCTTATCGTTGTCTCTGATTGGGAACCATATTTAGGCAGCCATATTCTTTGAGTTTGTCGTGGGTGATTGTCCTTAGTGTCTTACTTGTACTCTCTGTTAGTTTGCACTAGATAGGCTGTTTTCGGTTTTCATTACGTTTATTGTTTTGTAGTGTTTAGTGTTTACGTTTTGTTTAATAAATATGGATCGCAATCGACACGCTGCATTTTGGTCCGACTCTCCTTCATCACCACTAGAAAACCGTTACAGAATCACCCACCACCAACGGACCAAGCGGCGTGTCAACAGGCAGGAGCAGCCGAAAAAGGAGATGCTCAACAAGGATTTCTGGTCATGGGAGGAGATCTTCGACGGGAGAGGACCCTGGGCTAAACCAGGGGAGTGTAGCCGCCCAAAGGAGCAGCAGGAACAGAGGCAACAGAGGCAACAGAGGCAACAGAGGCAGCAACAGCAGGAGCAGCAGCTGCAGTGGGAGAGGCTGCACTACCTGGAGAAATGGACATGGGAGGACGTACTGGACGGTAAAGGACCCTGGAATCAGCCTGGAGATTATTGTCGCCCCAAAGCCGAGCTGGAGGCAGCAAAAGCAGAGAGGCGGCATTATGAGGAGCTAGCACGGCAGAGCGGATGGAAGCCCGAGAGTCAGCCCCAAAAATTTCTTGGGGGGGGGCTTACAGGGAGTATGGCTATGCCAGGTAGGAGACCTGCGCAAACTCCCTGTGCTTACCGGGGGGCTGGAGAGACCGGGCAGGCACCGTATTATGCTGTGGAGCGCACGGTGTCTCCAGTGCGGGTGCACAGCCCGGTTCGGTATATTCCAGCTCCGCGTATCGGCCGGGCTAGATTGAGCGTCGAGCCAAATGCCATGAAGCCGGCTCTACGCATCTGGTCCCCAGTGCGTCTCCTTGGGCCGGCTTACATGGCACCAGCCTTGCGCTCGGTGTCTCCGGTTCGCCTGCATAGCCCAGTGCGGGCTATTCCACCTCGCCACACTGGCAGGGCAACCGAGAGCATTCAACCAGGTAAGGTTGGGCAGGCTCGGTGCTCAAGAGCTCCAGTGCGCCTGCACGGTCCGGTCTATCCAGTACCACCTCCACAACCCAGCCCTCCGGTAGCAGCTCCCCGCACCAGGCTTCCTGTGCGTGTCCTCGATCCAGTACCACCAGTTCCAGCACCACGCATCAGGCCTTCAGTGTGCCTCGCCTGTTCAGCGCAGCCAGAGCCTTCCTCCTCTACAGCGCTGCCGGAGCCTCCCGCCTGTTTAGCGCAGCCAGAGCCTTTCTCCTCTCCTGCGCTGCCGGAGTCTCCCGCCTATCTAGCGCTGTTAGAGCTTTCCTCATTTCCAGCGCTGCCGGAGTCTCCCGCCTGTTCAGCGCAGCCAGAGCTGCCAGTCTGCATGAAGCAGCCAGAGCTGTCAGTCTGCATGGAACAGTCAGAGCTGTCAGTCTACATGAAGCAGCCGAGCTGCCAGTCTGCATGAAGCAGTCAGTCTACATGGAGCAGCCAGAGCTGTCAGTCCGCATGGAGCAGCCAGAGCTGTCAGTCTACATGAAGCAGCCCGAGCTGCCAGTCTGCATGAAGCAGCCAGTCTACATGGAGCAGCCAGAGATGTCAGTCTGCATGAAGCAGCCAGAGCTGTCAGTCTGCATAGAGCAGCCAGTCTGCATGGAGCTGCCAGTCTGCATGGAGCTGCCAGTCTGCATGGAGCTGCCAGTCTGCACGGAGCTGTCAGTCTGCACGGAGCTGTCAGTCTGTAAGGAGCTGCCAGTCTACAAGGAGCTGCCAGTCAGCACGGAGCCGCCAGAGCGGTCAGTCTGTAAGAAGCCGCCAGAGCTGTCAGCCTATATGGAGCAGCTAGTGCCGCCAGTCTGCCCAGCGCCGCCAGTGCCCCCAGTCTGCCCAGCGCCGTCAGTCTGCCCAGCATCGCCAGTCTGCCCAGCATCGCCAGTCTGCCCAGCATCGCCAATCTGCCCAGCGTCGTCAGTCTGCCCAGCGCCGCCAGTCTGCCCAGCGCCGCCAGTCTGCCCAGCGCCGCCAGTCTGCCCAGCGCCGCCAGTCTGCCCAGCGCCGCCAGATCTGCCAGTCAGCCAGACTCTTCCAGATCTGCCAGTCAGCCAGACTCTTCCAGATCTGCCAGTCAGCCAGACTCTTCCAGATCTGCCAGTCAGCCAGACTCTTCCAGATCTGCCAGTCAACCAGACTCTTCCAGATCTGCCAGTCAACCAGACTCTTCCAGATCTGCCAGTCAACCAGACTCTTCCAGATCTGCCAGTCAACCAGACTCTTCCAGATCTGCCAGTCAGCCAGGATCTGCCAGTCAGCCAGGATCTGCTGAAACCACCAGCCAGCCAGGAGCTGGTAGATCTATCTACCTGCCTGAGCTTCCTCTCACTCCTGAGCTTCCTCTCACTCCTGAGCTTCCTCTCACTCCTGAGCTTCCTCTCACTCCCGAGCTTCCTCTCACTCCCGAGCTTCCTCTCACTCCCGAGCTTCCTCTCACTCCCGAGCTTCCTCTCACTCCCGAGCTTCCTCTCACTCCCGAGCTTCCTCTCACTCCCGAGCTTCCTCTCACTCCCGAGCTTCCTCTCACCAGGAGCTTTCCTCTCACTCCCGAGTTTCCTCTCACTCCCGAGTTTCCTCTCACTCCCGAGTTTCCTCTCACTCCCGAGTTTCCTCTCACTCCCGAGTTTCCTCTCACTCCCGAGTTTCCTCTCACTCCCGAGCTTCCCCTCAGTCCCGAGCTGCCTTGGTCCCGAGCTGTCCTTCAGTCCCGATCTGCTCCTCAGTCCAGTGGGGTTCTGGGTGAGGACTACTAGGCCATGGTCGGCGGCGAGGGTGGACTATCCAGGGACGAAGGGAGAGTGGACTAAGATATTAAAGGAGTGGGGTCCACGTCCCGCGCCGGAGCCGCCACCATGGACAGACGCCCACCCGGACCCTCCCTATTGTTTTGAGGTGCGTTCGGGAGTCCGCACCTTAGGGGGGGGGTTCTGTCACGCCCTGGTCAAAGTATTTTGTGTTTATCTTTATGTATTTGGTCAGGCCAGGGTGTGGCATGGTGTTTTTGTAATTGTGGTGTGTTTGTCTTGGGGTTTTGGTGGTGGTATTGGGATTGTAGCTTAGTGGGTTGTCTAGCAAAGTCTATGGCTGTCTGGAGTGGTTCTCAATCAGAGGCAGGTGCTTATCGTTGTCTCTGATTGGGAACCATATTTAGGCAGCCATATTCTTTTGAGTTTGTCGTGGGTGATTGTCCTTAGTGTCTTACTTGTACTCTCTGTTAGTTTGCACTAGATAGGCTGTTTTCGGTTTTCATTACGTTTATTGTTTTTTAGTGTTTAGTGTTTAGTAGTGTTTACGTTTTGTTTAATAAATATGGATCGCAATCGACACGCTGCAGTTTGGTCCGACTCTCCTTCATCACCACTAGAAAACCGTTACAGTGGATTAAAAATGTATCTTTGTTTTTTGTGTGTTTTCTTTACTCTGTTTATTAAGTTTTACACACACACACACACACAGACAGACAAGACAACACAAAGCAATATAAATAATATACTCAACTACAAAAAATACAAATAATACATTTTTTTTAAATAGCTTTAAAGATACCATACTTAAAGATACCAGACAAGTTAAACACACCAGGCAGAAGGCGACAAAGGTTAGAGGGCAATCTATAGTACACCTCACCATTGTTGCTGTAAACAGTCAAGGGATAGGGGTGGAGAAATGCAACCACTCACAGACAGTCACGGCCACAGACCGACCATCCACTGGACCAAAAATAAAAAGTTTACAATGCTTTAAAAGAAAAAAATGAATAATGATCATTTTATGTAGGTGTGAACAAAATGTAAAAATAACTGGGAGAAACAAGCTCACACTTGTCTTTGCCCGAGCAAGATGAAAAAGGCATCCGCAGGTCACAATCAATAAGCACATCAACCTTAATGCCCCCCCAGACAAAACACAAAGAAAAGCTCATCCAACCCTTAAGTCACAGGGGGGTCAAATACAGACTTATTTTGGTTTTAATGGGAGTGCCATCAGAGAATGGACTGTTTGAAGTAAGACCGGAATGGAGCCCAAGCCTCATTAAACAGTTTGGGGTTCCCCCGTGAATTTAATTTGTTCTAGTTTCAGAGAGCACAACACATCTCTCACCCAATATTTATAAGATGGGGGAGCTGCCATCTTCCAGTTCTGTAGTATTAGCCGTCTAGCTAAAAGAGTTGTATAAGCAACAGTGTCTGACTGGATTCTTGATAGGGGGGTACCTATGGGCAGTACTCCAAAAAGGGCTGTAAGGGGAGACGGATCTATAACAGTGTCATATATATCAGAGAAACACTTAAATATTAATTCCCAGAAACCTGACAGTTTATGACAGCCCCAAAACATATGCAACAGTGTGGCTGGTTCCATTTTACATCTGACACAGGTAGGATCAAAATCAGAGAATATTCTTGAACCCCCTTGAATTGAATGAGGCTGTGTCTAGTGCTAAGAGAGGACGAGTGCACCCTGTGCAGCACAGCTTCCCAGGTGTCTTCCACAAGTTCCTCCCCCAAATCCCTTTCCCATCGAGTCTTTAAAGGCACCAAAGAAGGGTTCTGTAAGTCATGAATGATTGCATATACATCTGAAATTGTGCCCCTAGGAAGCTTGTTCAGCTCCAAGATGCTCTCTATAGCTGTATTCTCAGGCCTATGGGGAAATGTTAGCTCTGACAAAGTTCCTAGTCTGGAGATTGAGCTTTGTTTAAGTATTTTTTTATTTTCAATAATAATATTTCACTTTTAACTAGGAAAGTCACTTAAGGACAAATTCTTATTTACAATGATGACCTACCAGGGAATAGTGGGTTAACTGCCTTGTTCAGGGGCAGAACGACATATTTTTTACCTTGTCAGCTCAGGGATTTGATCCAGCAACCTTTCGGTTACTGGCCCAACACACTACCTTCCGCCCTTCCTTTTTAAAACCTCTTTGGGATGCTGCGAATTTTCATGGGAAGTCATGGGTACAATGTCAATTTCAACCTCCAAAAAAGGCAGATCTAATATTACAGCAAATAATATGGCTAAACTCCGATGTATTGATAGAGAAAATACATCTTCTTGGAAAAAGATATACAAGAAGGGTATAGTATTTATGAAGGACATTGTAAACAAGGATTGTCAAATGATGTCCCACAAGCAACTAACAACAGTGTATGGAGGTCTAATGCTCAATACAAAATGATAACCAACTCATCGCGGCTCTGCCACAAAATTGGAAGAGACAATTACTTCTAGAAGAAATTAAATAATGATTATGTCTGCCACCCATTCAAAATCATAAATGGCTTAAAAGTATTAGTATACATCGAAAAATGAATCTGTTTCACTTAACGACACAAGGCAATGCCGTATAAAATTCAAGTTAGTTGGGAACAGGTCTTTGATGTCCCAATACCTTGGCATTGGGTCTATGAACTCGTGTGTGTGTGTGTGTGTGTGTGTGTGTGTGTGTGTGTGTGTGTATATATATTGTAAAACAACAATTGACACATCAATACTTGCTATAAAAATGCTCAATATATGGGGCATTGAACAGTCAGGCTTTTGCAGACTCTGCCACTAGGAATCAGAATCAATAGAGCATATTTTATGATCATGTCCATCGGTGCTCCCTTTGAGTCAGGTCCAGGAATGGTTGATATGTCATGATATCGGGATTTAGGTGGACCTGCAAACTGTACTGTTAAGGGATCTGAAAAACCACGATCAGTCAAGGGGAAATATCAATATACTGGGAAAGATGGGTTAATCTGTGGACATCGGAGGGTTGGAGTTAAAATCACAATGAATGGCCCAGCACTTGCAGGAAGAGGAAATTAGGAAAATACAGTTCCTGCAGAAAGTATTCACACCCCTGGACTTTTTCCACGTGTTGTTGTTACATCTAAGGCTGGGCAATATAACAAAGTCATTGTATTAATTTGAATTTATGTTTTTGCGAAACATTCCAAAAGCCTGTATTGCAAGAATCTGTCATTTTTTTTGTATTTATGAGCATTTAGTCCGCTTGTTCTCGTGTTATATTTCTGGTCTCATCTCCTTCACTCCTCTGTGCTGTGTGCACCTTCCCATTTACACCAGAGATCTGTATATAATGAGGAGATGCACGTCTCCACCCTGACAATGGGATGCATTGTCCCAAAGGCAGGAGGCAAACTTTGGTGCAAAATAAACCCATTGAAACGCATTGGGCACATTTTGGACATATTTTGGTGAGAGCGAAATCTCTGGCTTTGCCTCTTCCTTTATGGTTTACACACACCAAGCCCCTCCCTGTTGCGGTTTTCTAGGTGTGAAGGATAGTCGGACCAAAATGCAGCGTGTAGATTGCGATCCATGTTTAATGAACAACGTGAAACACGAATAAACACAAAACACTACAAAACAAAGAACGTAACGAAAACCAAAACAGCCTATACTTGTGTAAATAAACAAAGAGATAGGAACAACGACACTAAGGACAATCACCCACGACAAACTCAAAGAATATGGCTGCCTAAATATGGTTCCCAATCAGAGACAAAGATAAACACCTGCCTCTGATTGAGAACCACTCCAGACAGCCATAGACTTTGCTAGATAACCCCACTAGCTACAATCCCAATACATACACACCAAAACCCCAAGACAAAACACACCACAATACAAAAACCCCATGCCACACCCTGGCCTGACCCAATACATGAAGAAAAACACAAAATACTTAGACCAGGGCGTGACACTCCCCCTGCCTCTCATTCCAATAAAGTTGAGAGTTCACATCCTGATAACCAGGACGAAACCGCCTGCTAGCTAGTCATCGTGTCCGATGACCTAATTTAGCTTGGCTAGTGGGCTGACAAAAAGCATTCTCAACTTTTTGAATTAAAAATTCATATGAAAGTAATTGGTTAAACATTTTAACATAATTTGGTGAATAAATAAACATAATCCTTAAACTTTACAAAATTATTCCTTATTCCTCTGAAAATTCTCTCCCAACCGCGGACTTAAGTCCGCCATTAATTCAGCAGTTTTGGGAATGTTCACTACTTCGCAAGGTGTTATAAGATAGCCTCCCCACGAAGGGAACAAAAAAGTATGCTCCCATGCATGCTTTGTTTTCCAGACCTCCCAAGTTCGCTTATAGAACTTCCGGAAAACTTAGTACATATTTGCCATTTCGCGTTCTTATGTTTGGAATCACACTTGAAAATGACAGGTGACTTCTGTACTCGCTATACGCTCTAGATAGAATACAAGTATGCATATTGGAACACAGCCCGTGACTGACATAACAACAGAAAAACAACCACATTTTGAAATTTCACCTTCTGTATCCTACTATTCTACGTTAAATTGGTGGTCCTTTGTGGCTCAGTTGGTAGAGCATGGCGCTTGTTTGATTCCTAGGACCACCCTTACATAAAATGTATGTACGCATGACTATAGGTCTCTTTGGATAAAAGCATCTGCTAAATGGCATATATTATAGTCTAACTCTCAACATTAAGTTAATACTGAGTTCCAAAAAACATGCCCTAACCCACAAATTACAACTAACCCAAACAGGTTTATAATACACAAAAATTCCAAATATGTTACAACATCCCCCAGTCTCCCCTTACTAAACTGAGGTTTTTACTCCGCTGGTCTCGGGATGAAATTACGAGACCTCATTGTCCAAAACCGAGTCAAGACAGAGTAAAAATGTATCCGACACCTAGACAAGACCCTGACATGCAATATGTGGTCTCGAGACCGGACTCGAGTACTACAACACTGACAACATCCACTGACTGGTTTAACAATAACAAAGAGCGCCACTTGGAACAGCAATAGCTTTACAAAGACTGAGAATGCATCATCCAAGATGTGCTGGACCTCGTTTTATGTTGTCTGAAGCGCTGGTCTACTCTCCTCCACCCAATAGTGGTGAAAGAATGAAGTAGCATAGAGACTGCCTCTGTCTCTTGCTGTTATTGTTGTGGTTATTTCAGAGATGTTCCCCAGTGGCCTGGCTGCATTCAAGAGGATCACTCTGAACATTGAAGAGGAGGCCGCCATGAAGGATGACACAGGCATGCCGGATGTCTACTACACTGAGGTTTGTGTGTGTGTATGCGTGTGTGCATTTATGCAGGCTTGTGTACAGTTGTGATCATATAATGACAATGATTTCATCATGTCATATTTGCTTTTAATAATAGACACCACTATTTTTCTTCTTCTATAAATCATATCGCAGTTAATTAACTGCCAATAGAAGGCACTGGTGGTTAATATTGCACGTGGATTCATCTCTCAATGTTGATAAGTCTTTGATGTGATTGATAACAGCTTGACCTTTTTTTCCTGAACTGGTGCCATCTTGCCAAGTCCTATGGCCAAGGTGTTAGAATAATAGCAGAGAGAGAGACTGTCCTTTCTTCAAACAATCATCTTTATTCAATATCGATTAATTATTGCAATAAGGAGGCTGATCAACCCCACACCCTTGAGTGTTGGACCGAGTAACCTAACCTTTACACAAATGCAGAGTACTATACAGTTGAAGTCGGAAGTTTACATACACTAAGGTTGGAGTCATTAAAACTTGTTTTTCAACCACTCCACAAATTTCTTGTTAACAAACTATAGTTCTGGCAAGTCGGTTAGGACATCTACTTTGTGCATGACACAAGGAATTTTTCCAACAATTGTTTACAGACACAGTGATTTATAAGTGAAATAATCTATAACAATTCCAGTGGGTCAGAAGTTTACTTACACTAAGTTGACTGTGCCTTTAAACAGCTTGGAAAATTCCAGAAAATTATGTCATGGCTTTGAAAGCTTCTTTTTGATATCATTTGAGTCAGTTGAAATACATCCACAGGTACACTTCCAAGGCCTACTTTCAGACTCAGGGCCTCTTTGCCTGACATCATGGGAAAATCAAAAGAAATCAGCCAAGAATTCAGAAAACAAATTGTAGACCTCCACAAGTCTGGTTCATCCTTGGGAGCAATTTCCAAACGCCTGAAGATGCCACGTTTATCTGTACAAACAATAGTACGCAAGTATAAACACCATGGGACCACGCAGCCGTCATACCTCTCAGGAAGGAGACGCGTTCTGTCTCCTAGAGATGAACGTACTTTGGTGTGAAAAGTGAAAATCAATCCCAGAACAACTGCAAAGGACCTTGTGAAGATGCTGGAGGAAACGGGTACAAAAGTGTCTATATCCACAGTAAAACGAGTCCTATATCGACATAACCTGAAAGGCCACTCAGCAAAGAAGGAGCCATAGCTCCAAAACCGCCATGAAAAAGCCAGACTACTGTTTGCAACTGCACATGGGGACAAAGACTGTTCTTTTTGTAGAAATGTCCTCTGGTCTGATGAAACAAAAATATAACTGTTTGGCCATAAAGACCATCATTATGTTTGGAGGAAAAAGGGGGAGGGCATGCAAGCCGAAGAGCACCATCCCAACCGTGTAGCACGGGGGTGGCAGCATCATGTTGTGGGGGTGCTTTGCTGCAGGAGGGATTGGTGCACTTCACAAAATAGATGGCATCCTGAGGAAGAAAATTGTGGATATATTGAAGCAACATCTCAAGACGTCAGTCTGGAAGTAAAAGCTTAGTCGCAAATGGGTCTTCCAAATGGACAATGACCCCAAGCATACTTCCAAAGTTGTGGCAAAATGGCTTAAGGACAACAAAGTCAAGGTATTGGAATGGCAATCACAAAGCCCTGACCTCGATTCTATAGAAGATTTGTGGGCAGGACTGAAGAAGCTTGTATGAGCAAGGAGGCCTACAAACCTGACTCAGATACACCAGCTCTGTCAGGAGGAATGGGCCAAAATTCACCCCTTATTGTGGGAAGCATGTGGAAGGCTACCCCAAAATGTTTTACCCAAGTTAAACAATTTAAAGGCAATGCTACCAAATACTAATTGAATGTATGTAAACTTCTGACCCACTGGGAATGTGATGAAATAAATAAATCTCTCTACTATAATTCTGACAGTTCACATTCTTATAATAAAGTGGTGATCCTAACTGACCTAAAACAGGGCATTTTTACTAGGATTAAATGTCAGGAATTGTGAAACTGAGTTTGTGTATGTAAACTTCTGACTTCAACTGTATATTTTTGGCTGACACTAACAATGCTCAGTCATGGTTGGTTCAACCCCTCCCATGCAGACCAGGAAGCGTCATAAGCCACTCTGGGTTTATCCTGTTATCTGCACGGGTTGTTGTCTTAATCCCCCCCTGGCTTAGTTTCCCGTTGCAAGGATGATTTTGAGACAATGAGGGATTGTTCTAAACTCCTAAGCGATCCCTAGTAAAACACATTCTTGTTTATGTAATGTAGTCTTTAAATCATTTGGCGACTCAAGACATCTCTGACGACCATACACTCAGATTAGCTGCAGGGAACTACAGTGGAGACCATAAAAACACAGACACTAGCAGGACAGAAATGTCTTACTATTTGTTAAATACCAATGGTTAACCATTAATATCAAATAAATCAGGTAAATATGTAATTTCTCTCACACTGTGCTGACTGTTGTTACTGGCCCGCACGTGCGTGTCCTGGCTTTTCCAGGAGGTCCTCGTGGAACACCTGGAGCTGTGTGTGAGGGGGCTGTGGAAAGCAGAGCGATACGAACTGATCACACACATCGCCAAGCTCGTCATCCCTGTCTACGAGAAACGCCATGACTTTGAGGTACGAGCCAAACACATGAATGCACACACACACACACATGCACACACACACAAACAAGACTGAAATGTAAATTGAATCCTTGTGAGCAATATTTACACAGCATCTTGTTTACAAAGAACCACCCAT
Organism: Oncorhynchus tshawytscha; assembly: GCF_018296145.1. Lineage (NCBI taxonomy): Eukaryota > Metazoa > Chordata > Actinopteri > Salmoniformes > Salmonidae > Oncorhynchus > Oncorhynchus tshawytscha. The sequence continues at coordinate 21,497,001 of NC_056438.1, forward strand.
GTACAGATGTGGCTGTATTCGTTTTTAAAATACCCAAAACCATTCTAGGATTGACTGTAGGAAAATAACTTCTGTGTGAATCCCACAATGAGTATTTGATTGTAAGGTTGAGACAATGCCATTCAACATTCCAGACTATATTAACTATGTCCTGCTTATGTGTGTATTGCGCTATCCATTACGCTGTCCCCTGTGTTTATAAAGCAGAAATAAGCAAGGCTAATTCAGTCCTTCCTCAGCTTATGAAATAAGGTCTCACACGTAAATACTGTCCATGAGTAGTTTACCCTAAGAATGTCCCACTCTCCATCTTCTCATGCTGAGACTCTCTTCTCTTCTTAGCTTGAATAGAAGCTTTGGCTCTGGTTTTAAAAAGCTCTTTGGCCGAGTCTCAAATGGCACCTTATTCCCTAGATAGTGCCCTACTAAGGACCCTGGTCAAAAGTAGTGCATTAAATAGGGAATAGGGTGCCATTTGGAACACAGTCTCTGTCTTTTGGCAGTGGCATGTTCTTATAGCCTCTCTCAGTTCTCTCTCTGACAATATCTCACAAGATTGGCCACCATTAATTGCATATTTGAGTATGTAAAATCAAAGTTAACTATACATGAGAAGTATGAGTGGTTTAGGTTCATTTCCCATCCGGGCTCTGCCTGTCAAGCAGCAGAAGGGCACATTTGCCGATGTACTGTTAGCTGATCATGTTTGCTTTTTAAAGCTACCGGTAGAAACTTTGTACAGTTGGCTTAACATAGTCGTAAGTAGACCTAATGTACTTTTTTCTCCATCCAACGTAGGCCTACCTAGTGACGTTGGATAGCATTATCCCCTTTTCAACATTGTTTTTAAGTGTCACAATTGCTGCTGACAGACATGATAGCTAGGCTACATTGATTGATGGACCATGTCAAATTGGCTAGCTAGCTAATAACAGATCACGTCAATAATGGCCAATGAACAAGCTAACTTTCAGGGGATAAACTAGATGGCTATATCCAAATATTGTTTGAGTTGCTTGCCATCTATAGTGGTGATGACAGAAGTACGAGTGACAACTTTCCCAGGACGAGGACTTGCCAATGTCAGGATCTTTCCAAAAGCCTAATCTCTGATGAAGCAAGTTAAATGACATGTTTGCTCAGATAGCTAGCAAGTTACATGCCAAACAGATAGGCTACTCTCACTTCTGAAATTACATGATCAATTGATGTTTACTGAACATGAAAGCATGCAGTCACATGCTGTATAACTGATGATAGAGCTAAATGTGGAATAATCAGAAATGTGTCATTCTGACTATACTCTTCAAGAGGTGATGATATTAAAAACAAATAGTTATGAAATTTATTTAACAATCCCTTGAAGACAGCACATATTTGTCAGCATGTATGGTTTTAGCGGAGCTGGGGTCTCCTTGCCCCCCAGAAGCCAAACCGAACTCTCTGTACCATATTGTGACATTTTTATTGATAACAACCTACATGCAGTGCAGTGTCGTTGTTCTCAAAAATATCACACACACACACACACACACACACACAGTTAGACACACAATAGCGTGCACAATCATAAGCGAATACACAGAAACACACATACACACCAAATACCCAGTGGTGTGGAGTTTTTCTTTCTTCAGAAACTGGGCCGTCTGTATGACACGCTGCACAGAGCTTACAATAAGATCCTGGAGGTGATGCAGACAGGCCGGAGACTGCTGGGGACCTACTTCAGAGTGGCCTTCTATGGACAGGTGGGTGGATATGGAATAAAACATACAAGATCACCTTCTATTTGCCTCCCAGTCTTTTTTATTTGATTTTATGCCCTTTGAGACAGCATACCTGTGAAGCGCTGCACCCACAGACTCAGACACAGAGGAGGAACTGTAGTCAATGGCTCCTTTCCAATATCCCCACTAGCATACCACTTACAAGGTAACAATGGATGGGGCATGTATTCGAAGCGCTATGCTAGTATGTTTAGCTAATCATTGTTTAGTATGCTGGCACAACCAATTGTACTTCTCTGTCAAGGATGGAGAGCCCATTACTTACGCCATCCTTGTTTTTAGATGTTACCCTGCTAGTTCCGGGGGGCCGGAACTGATTGAATCAGCCCGGAATCAAAATGAATGAATGCCCAGTGTCGGCCCAAGTACATCAGGCCGTTTCCATCTACCGCAATTCAGGCGACTTTGCCGGCATCTTACCAGAATCCCCTCAGAAGCGGCCCAAATGCAAATTTAAATAAATGTCTACAACATTACCAGATTTAGTCATTTTACTATTTTATACATACATACACCATTTTATACATAAAAATTATACCCATCCACAAAAAAAAAAACATTTGTCCGAGGAAACACCATAAATAATGAAATGTTAACTATTTAAAGCAGCCCGTGTAATCATCTGCCAAAGAGTAGCCCCAATTGGCCCGATCCCCAAGTAATAAATTTGGGCCAGATAACTCACACCGGAATCGGCCCGAGCTCAATCCCCACATCCTAGCCACACTAATACTGCCGAAGGGTATCTTCCTATCCGTCTTGCATTTGTTTGGGGTGAAAATTAACTTGTCTCTCTCTGTTAATTACTATAGAAAAATAACAACAGTGCTCATCTGTCATAGTCTAGCTAATGTAGCGTCATTGAGGTACTTGTGGTTGGATCTTGTAAGCTTACTTTAACCACATCTGATATCAGTATCTATCAACCATCGGGGATATGGTGTTCTTTCTTGGTTACTTCCCTAACTGAGAGAGAGAGATATTAGATTAAAGTGAAATTACACCTATCCCGTAGACTAGTGGCCTCTGAGGAGGATAGTTGTGAGAGGGCTAAAAATGCTACAAAAGTAAGGCTTAGCTTAAGTTTCACTTCTCTCTTCAGATAGATAAGGGATGATTTGTATCTCTGTCTGTGTGATACAGTGCCTTCAGAATGTATTCACAACCCTTGACTTTTAACACATTTTGTTGTGTTAAAGCCTGAATTTCAAATAGATTACATTTTAGACTTTTTTTGTCACTGGCCACCTACACACACAATACCCCAATTATGTTGAAGTGGAATTGTTTTCTTTTCAATTTATTTTACAAATTCATTAAAATGTCAAATCTGAAATATATTGAGTTAATAAGTATTCAACCCTTTTGTTAAGGCAAGCCAAAATAGGTTCAGGAGTAAATATTTGCTTAACAAGTCAGATAATAAGTTGCACACTCTGTGTGTGTAATAATAGTTTTAACATGATTTTTGAATGACTACCTCATTACTGTAACCCACACAGACAATTATCTGTAAGGTCCTTCAGTCAAGCAGTGAATTTCAAACACAGATTCCACGACAAAGACCAGGGAGGTTTTCCAATGCCTCGCAAAGATGGGCTGCTGTTGGTAGATGGGTAAAAACAAAAAACATTGAATATCCCTTTGAGCATGGTTAAGTTATTAATTGCACTTTGGATGGTGTATCAATACACCCTGTCACTAAAAAGATACAGGCGTCCTTCTTAACTCAGTTGCCGGAGAGGAAGGAAACCGCTCAGGGATTTCACCATGGGGCCAATGTTTACTTGTTACAGATTTTAATGGCTGTGATAGGAAAAAACTGAGGATGGATCAACAAACAACATTGTAGTTAATCCACAATACTAACCTAATTGACAGAGTGAAAAGAAGGAAGCCTATACAGAATACAAATATTACAAAACATGCATCCTGTTTGCAAAAAGGCACTAAAGTAACACTGCAAAAAATGTGGCATAGCAATTAACATTGTCCTGAATACAAAGTGTTATATTTGGGTCAAATCCAATTTAACACATCACCGAGTACCACTCTCCATATTTTCAAGCATACTGGTGGCTGCATGTTATGGGTATGCTTGTAATGATTGAGTATTAGGGAGTTTTTCAGGATAAAAAAAGAAACGTAATGAAGCTAATCAAAGGCAAAATCCTAGAGGGAAACCTGTTTCAATCTGCCTCCCACCAGACACTGGGAAATTAATTCACCATTCAGCAGGCCAATAACCTAAAACACAAGGCCAAATCTACACTGGAGTTGTTTACCAAGAAGACAGTGAATGTTACAGTTTTGACTTAAATCTGCATGAAAATCTATGGCAAGACCTGAAAATGGTTGACTAGTAATGATCAACAACCAATTTGGCAGAGCTTGAAGAATTTTGAAAAGAATAGTGGGCAAATGTTACACAATCCAGGTGGGGAAAGCTCTTAGGGACTTACCCAGAAAGACTCACAGCTGTAAATTGCTGCCAAAGGTGATTCTAACATGTATTGACTCACGTAAATACCTATCCAGTGGCGATTTTATCATGTAAATCTTGGTGGGACAAAAAAATAAATGTGTTAGATGCATGCCAGCAAAGCCACAATACTAAACAATACATTAATTCCACTTTAACGGTGAAAAGCAGTGCGCTGTTAGGGCCTACATAAAGCTGAACCAACATCAGACTTTCTTTTCTGCACCATGCCTGTTTTACATATTTTGTCATCAAACTTGTCATTCTCTGAGCTAGGCTGAAACACCTGCATTTTGGAGCTGCCTTACTCAAGAAAGGCAAAAAGAGGCCATGTTTGTATGCGGCTTAATTAATGCAATGTTTCTTTTTTACATTCTTTGCAAACTGATATGTGACACGTATTAATGCCAAAATAACATGCAAAACAAGTAGGGCTCAAAACAAGTGGGGGTCTTTCCAACCTGCCCTGAATGACGGGTCGGCACTGTACTTATCTAGTCAAGATACACTGAACAAATATATAAAACGCAACATGCAATCATTTCTAAGATTTTACTGGGAATACAGATATGCATCTGTCGGGGACAGATACCTTAAAAAAAGGTAGGGGCATGGATCAGAAAACCAGTCAGTATCTGGTGTGACCACCACTTATCGCATGCAGCTCGACACATCTCCTTCGCATAGAGTTGATCAAGCTGTTGATTGTGGCCTGTTGAATGTTGTCCCACTCCTTTTCAATGGCTGTGCGAAGTTGCTGGATATTGTCGGGAACTGGAACACGCTGTCATACACGTCGATCCAGAGCATCCCAACCTTGCTCATGGGTGACATGTCTGGTTAGAAAGCTGGCCATGGAATGCAGGCCATTTTCTGCTTCCAGGAGTTGTCTACAGATCCTTGTGACATATGGCTGCTGTGCATTATCATGCTGAAACATGAGGTGATGGCGTGGGATGAATGGCACAACAGTGGGCCTCAGGATCTCGTCATGGTATCTCTCTGCATTCAAATTGCCATCGATAAAATGCAATTGTGTTCGTTGTCCGTAGTTTATTCCTGTCCATACCATAACCCCACCGCAACCATGGGGCACTCTGTTCACAATGTTGACATCAGCAAACCGCTCGCCCACACGATGCCATACACGCTGTCTGCCATCTGCCCGGTACAGTTGAAACCAGGATTAATCCGTGAAGAGGACACTTCTCCAGCGTGCCAGTGGCCATCGAAGGTGAGCATTTGCACACAAGTTGGTTACGACGCAGAACTGCAGTCAGGTCAAGACCCTGGGGGGAGGACAAGCACGCCGATGAGTCGGTTTCTGACCGTTTTTGCAGAAATTCTTTGGTTGTGTAAACCCAGAGTTTCATCAACAATCCTGGTGGCTGGTCTCCGATGATCCCACAGGTGAAGAAGCCGGATGTGGCGGTCCTGCGGTGGCGTGGTTATACGTGGACTACGGTTTTGAGGCCGGTTAGACGTACTCTCAAAATTTTCCAACGTTGTTTTAGAGAATAACATTAAATTCTCTGGCAACAGCTCTGGTGGACATTCCTGCAGTCAGTGTGCCAATTGCATGCTCCCTCAATACTTGACATCTGTGGCATTCTGTTGTGTGACACAACTGCACATTTAGAGTGCCTTTTTATTGTCCCCCAGCACAAGGTGCACCTGTGTGATGATCATGCTGTTTAAGCAGCTTCTTGATAAGCCATACCTGTCAGGTGGATGGATTATCTTAGCAAAGCAGAAATGCTCACTAACAGGGATTTCTTTTCAATTGTGCAAAACATTTGAGAGAAAGAAGGTTTTTGTGCGTATGGAACATTTCTGGGATCTTTTATTTCAGCTCATGAAACATGGGAGCAACACTTTACATGTTGCATTTATATTTTTGTTCAGTGTGTTTTAGAAATGTTTACATTTGTCTTCCACTTTGACATTAGAGAATTTTGTGTAGATCGTTGACAAAAAAATGACAATTAAATCAATTTTAATCCGACTTTGTAACACAACAAAATATGAAAAAGTTCAAGGGGTGTGAATACTTTCTGGGGGCAGTGTATTTTATATTTTGAGATGTTTAGAGTTTCCTAAGGCGGCTAACTCAGGTACTTTACAGTATCACAAAAATGACAACCTTGTTTTATATAGATGGATTGTTAGAATATTATTAATTCATATTTAATTATGTCATTTTTTTTATGCTTGCATACATTCAAAAATCATAATAAATATATTGAAATATCCGACAAAGAACTTTATTTCACATTTGAGAGTTAGTCTAATTGATTTATGACTGAATATTTTCCTCCTGAGTCTGCACCTGTTTTGCAGCATGAACATCCGCACCACCATTGGCCAGTTGGAATTTGGAACACACTCAGTTTTCTAAGATTGCTAATATGTCTTGTTGACAGGGCTACTTTGAGGAGGAGGATGGGAAGGAGTATGTTTACAAGGAGCCCAAACTCACAGTTCTGTCGGAGATCTCTCAGCGCCTTCTATGGCTCTACGGGTACAAATTTGGAGCTGAAAATGACAAAATCATCCAGGACTCCAGCAAGGTAATAACTATAGTTGCGGCCCAAATGGCATCATATTCCCTATGCAGTGCACTACTTTTGAGTCTACGAGATCCTATAATAAGGAAATAGGCTGCTTCCTTTATTGGAGTTGGAAACTCTCTGCAGTAGTTTCAAATGAATTTAATTTTCAGCCAGAAATAAAAACATGTATTTTCTTGTTTCCTGAGAAGAGGGGATGGTCCAAATATGAACCATCTAGAAATTCCTGTAGTACTATACATACTGAAGGACTCCAGGACAAGGTTTGGTCACCCACTGATATAAAGGATGCTATACCAAAAGCCAGGAGCTCTTCCTGACCATGTGACCTGATCAGGAGAAACTATTGGCCTTAGTTCCGTTCATGTGGATTTTGCCTAGAAGGGCTACAGTTTTTGTCAAAATGTATTTTTTGTAACAGGTATAGGAGAACTTATGCAGCAAGTTAGGATAATTAGGTTAAGGTTAGGAAAAGGGTTAGGGTTATCTACAAATTTGACTAAATCTGTATCCCATCTAGACGTGGCCTTTTTACAGGAATGTGTCTTGCATTCAAGAGCACTGATTCAAAGATGACATAAATAATTTACCTTTTCTAGGTAATACATCATCTAGGTTCTACCTAACACCCCTCCTGTCTCCAACAGGTCAACCCCAAAGACCTGGACATCAAGTTTGCTTACATCCAGGTCACCTTCGTCAAGGCTTACTTTGACGAGAAGGACTGTCCGGAGAAGAAGACAGACTTCGAGAAGTGCCACAACATCAACCGCTTCATGTTCGAGGCGCCGTACACACCGATGGGGAAGAAACATGGTGGTGTGGAGGAGCAGTGCGACCCCACCTGCAGGAGCACCCCGTCGTGATCCGAAAAGAAAACAGGCAACAGCCGCCCAGACAATTTACCCAAAGACCTGGGTACAAAAATATAGTCGAGCCTCCGCGCAACCCCCCTGGAGTTGCGCCATGTAGGACCGGCCATTTTCGGAGTAGTGTGCAGGCCACCATCAACCAGATCATGGCAAGCCATTAACCCAGTGATGGCGCCTGCACTGCTATTCCCCCCTATTCCTAAATCTGTATTAAAATCCCCCCCTATCACTAATTTCCTATTTGTGACACACAGGGGCGTCAGACAGTCCACCATCTCCCTCCTGTCTGCCACCACCTGTGGCCCATACGCCACCACTAATCTAAATTTACAATCCCTTATCGTGACATCCACCCCCATAACCCTCCCCTGCATCACCACAAAAGGACACTCCACTTTTACCTCCCTGTGCCCACACAAAATGCCTACCCCCGATGAGTGCACCCCCCCAATACCCCAAACCGACTCCTCCTTGTCCCACTCCTTAAACCTACTATCCCCTCCATCCCTCAGGTGAACCTCCTGTAAAAAACAAAAATCAAACCCCACACCCTCCAAATAACTAAATACCGCCCTCCTCTTAACAAAATCCCTTAATCCCCTTACATTTAAACTAACAAAAGTAAAATTCGACCCCATGAAAGAATAAAATAAAAACGTGTAATACACTCAAATACTAAACCCAGACAGAAAAAAACAAAAACAGGAGACTCACCTGATGTTCCCCTGCTCCATATCTACCGGTGAAAACACCATCCGTACTCCTGACGTCCCCCCCTCTTCCTCCATCTCACCAACCCAGGATGCAGGAATAGTGTTTGGCTCCGGGGTGCCCTGCACCCTGGGTCTACCCCCACACTCCTCCCCCTCCCCAGTGCTGCAGCTGGTTTGGAAAAAAATAGGGGAGACTGAGTCCCCAAACAAAAAACTTCCCACCTCCTTCTGTACCCAGTCCTGAGTCTTGTTAGGTGTGACCCCACCCAACAGAAGTTGAGGGCCTGGGGAAACCAGCAGCAACCCAGAGGTTTCTCCCACCCCCATCACTCTCTTGGCCATCCCCTCCCTCTCACTGTCGGCCAATCGCACCCTCCTCTTCATTCTCTTCTTTGGTGATGGCGGCAGTGGAGAGAGACCACCCTCCCCCCCGCCAGCTCCTCCACCATACCCCTCATCTCTTCCACCAGGGCACTTTCCCCCCACTCCACTTGCTCTTCCACCATCTCCTTCTCCACCACTCCTCCCTCGCTTTCTTCTCTCTCATGCTCCTCCACTCGCTTGCCTTCTTCGGCCGGTTTTCCTGGTTCTCCTACTCCCGTGCCTTCCGTTTCCTTCTCTCTTCCATCCGCTGCTTCTTGCTCCTCCTTCCTTGCGACCCTCCCCTCTGGACCTGTACTCTGGTCATGAGGCATGCTTCCTTCCCCTCCTCTTCTTCCCCCATCCCCCGCTCCTGCTCCCCCCCCAGCCACAGACGCGTATGACCTCTGACGAGCCGGGCACCCCGCCACAGGTGTGCTAACGAGCCACACCCGTGGCACGCCTTAGGCTCGTCACAATCCTTCGCCTCGTGCTCCCCAGATCCACAAAATCTGCATTTTCTGCGCTGCACGAGGCCCAGATCCACAAAAATCTGCATAAAACAACGTTTCAGCCCCAGGGAGAACATAGCAGGAGGATGGAGGTAGCCACCATGTCCCTTTTGGGTCCTCCCTGAGGAGGGCCTGGAAGCCTCTCCTCCCATTCCAAAACCCAAGGGAGTCTTTGAGGTGCCTTGCTGAGGAGACGTTATCCATGTATCTCCCCAGAAAGGCCCTCACCTCTTGATTTCATCAACCTTGTTGTCAAGAGACTGGTGATTGGCGAGAAGAATCCTGGGGGGTGGTGCACGATGTGCCCGTCTCCGGAGTCTGACCAGAAGACCGCTTCGTTTCCCCCTTTTACGAAGTCGTTTTTTTGGGTCGCGGGCTGGGATCCATTCCGTTGTCTTGGGTGAAAGGCAGAACACAGGATCCGCTTCGCGAAAGTCATGTTCTTGGTCGTACTGATGGTGAGTTGACGCTGCTCTTGTATTCAGTAGTTCTTCTCGACTGTATGTAATGAAACCTAAGACACAATCCCAATACCTACAATACAAAACACACCACATAATAAACCCATGTCACACCCTGGCCTAACCAAAATAATAAAGAAAACACAAAATACTAAGACCAGGGCGTGACACTCTCGGAATTCACTCAACCAGCTTCACCTGGAATGCTTTTCCAACTGTCTTGGAGGTCCCACATATGCTGAGCACTTGTTGGCTGCTTTTCCTTCACTCTGCGGTCCAACTCAACCCAAACCATCTCAATTGATTTGAGGTCGGGTGATTTGTGGAGGCCAGGTCACCTGATGCAGCACTCCATCACTCTCCTTCATTGTCAAATAGCCCTTACACAGTCTGGAGGTGTGTTTTGGGTCATTGTCCTGTTGAAAAACAAATGATAGTCCCACTAAGCACAAACCAGATGGGATGGCATATCACTGCAGACTGCTGTGGTAGCCATGCTGGTTAAGTGTGCCTTGAATTCAAAGCACCATCACACCTTGTCCTCCATGCTTCACAGTGGGAAACACACATGCGGAGATCAAAGACACAGCGGTTGGAACCAAAAATCTCAACTTTGGACTCATCAGACCAGAGGACAGATTTCCACCGGTCTAAAGTCCATTGCCTGTGTTTCTTGGCCCAAGCAAATCTCTTATTGGTGCCCTTTAGTAGTGGTTTCATTGCATCAATTCGACCACAAAGGCCTGATTCACGCAGTCTCCTCTGAACAGTTGATGTTGAGATATGTCTGTTACTTGAACTCTGAAGCATTTATTTGGGCTGCAATCTGAGGTGCAGTTAACTCTAATGAACTTGTCCTCTGCAGCAGAGGTAACTCTGGGTCTTCTTTTCCTGTGGTGGTCCCCATGAGAGCCAGTTCCATCATAGCAGCCACAGGTACACCTCCAATTTGACTCAAAATGAAATCAATTAGTCTCAGAAGCTTCTAAAGCCATGACATTTTCTTTGCACAAGCTGTTTAAAGGCACAGTCAACTTAGTTAATGTAAACTTCTGACCCACTGGAATTGTGATAAGGTGAAATAATCTGTCTGTAAACAATTGTTGGAAAACTTACTAGTGTCATGCACAAAGTAGATGTCCTAACCGACTTGCAAAAACTATAGTTTTTAAACAAGACATTTGTGGAGTGGTTGAAAAACAAGTTTTAATGACTCCAACCTAAGTGTATGTAAACTTCTGACTTTAACTGTATATATAAGTTGCCCATCCCTGCTATAAACCAATACAAGAGTTTTGTTATGTGGCTTGTTTGTTCAGGGATGTTTACTTTTTGTTGTTGCAAAAAAATTGTTGCACGACATGACCTGTTCATATATTTGACCAAGGACTACCAGTTAGATCAGTGTTACATTAGCTTCAGCATTTCAATTGTCTGCTTCTCAGAAAGGCTGTTTCAGAATGATAATGTAAGAACAATGGAAGGAGACACAAGGTTCCGTGAGAAATTGCTCCAAGACCAATACCAGACAATGCTGTTATAATTTGTTACAATGTTATAAAATGTTGTTAGGGTGTAGTGATTTGGGCTATGGAGTGTATAATTGTCTGAGACCTGACTGTGTGCTGTATCTCTCCTGTCCTGCAGCCAACACATTTCCGTATGTGAAGAAGCGTGTGGAGGTGTTGGGGGAGAAGCAGGTAGAGCTGAAGCCTGTGGGCGTGGCCATCGACGAGATGCAGGCGCGCACTGCCGAGCTGACCAAACTCTGCTCCTCCCAGGAGGTGGACATGATCCAGCTGCAGCTCAAATTGCAGAGCTGTGTCGCTGTACAGGTAGACTAGACCTTACTGTAGCTACATCACTTTGTGCATGCAGCTAGTGCATGCAGCTAACACCACAGACTAACATTAGACCTTAACACAGTGGTATTCAACATTTGCCAGCGGGGACCTCATTTTTCCCACCAAAGTTTCATGACTCCACCCTAAATCTAATGACATAACCTTCAAGGAGCAGTGTGTTTTTTAAAACCAAATGTCTGTTTTTGACATGCTATAGAAGGGTCCAGACACCTTTTTGTGTGTTTTTCCTATTTTAATTTTTTACTTGCCCCAAACAGCAAATCACTTCCTCATCCTCGTTGTGTAATATGGGGACCACAAAAAAACATGAATAAAGGCTCCAAAAACACCCAAATAGGTCATTTTAGAAACAGCAAAGCTCTCAGTATAGTGATGCAGGTCTATAGATGTTGTACACGTGAAATTGGTTCATTACGAACTTGATCATCCATTTTGTTGCGACTCGAGCGATAACTTTCCATCCATTCTATAGGTAACTTCCAAAATAAACAATTGAGGGATACAAAGTATATTGAAAGCACACAGGAAGTTCCAGACATTTGTAGAATCTACGCCAAGGCGCATTGAAGCTGTTCTGGCAGCTCGTGGTGGCCCAACACCCTCTTAAGAAAGGGAAAGGGGGATACCTAGTCAGTTGTCCAACTGAAATGTGTCTTCCGCATTTAACCCCATCCCCTCTGAATCAGAGAGATGCGGGGGAATTCAATGACGGCCTAGGAACAGGGGCAGAACGACAGATTTGTACCTTGTCAGCTCAGGTCAGATGCATACTTTGCATCAACAGCTCAAGCCAAAATAGCCCCCCTTTGAACTGAAAGAGAGGCCTCTTTGGTAGGGGAAGCCCCTCCCATCAGAACATACCAAACACAAATTAATTAAGCAATTACCATCATCAAAGCCTACATTTTCCACTCAGCTAAACATCATGAATTATATACATTTCACCTTTGCAATCCGTTTCTCATGATACGATATAACACATTTACAAAATCTCATCCCTACTGACATGGTGTCTTCCAATATGCCCGTTCACGTCAACGAGCCATTCCGGACAGAAGCAACAAAGCCAGACCGAATGCCATAGCTCTGGTCCTTATCCCACCCGAAAGCTACCGATCTGAGAGAGGAACAGAACCAAACAGCGCGCTCATCCATAACATTGATAAATACAATAAACGTTGCTTAAATTAAACATGAACGCTTGTCTGTATATTATTTTTACCATAACAAACTGTTACTGGTGGGAGGTAAGAATAAAGTGTGTAATGTATGTACTAAAATAGCGAAGTTAACTTGTGCGTCGACCCACATTGCTAACGTGTAGTTGATAACTGCGTAGGGAGGGGGCGATGAGTGTGTCACGGTCGTCTACACTGACGAAGTTAGCCAGTGACGAACTTCTCCGACACCCACAAACACACTACCCTGCCCTATTTCAAGCAACAGTATGCATCACCACTCCTTGTGAAAGACCTGTCAAACATTCCTAACATGTGCCGCATCTACTGTATTTCCTGCTCTGCTTTTACTCTGCAGTCCGTAATGTGAACAACAACAACCGCCACTTATTTAGCTATACAGCTGAGGGATGGGGCTAGGGAAGTATCGGCTAATCCCCCTCAAATAGACAAGGCCTGAAAGGCCATGGCATTCACATGGAAGTTAGAACCGTATTGTGAAGTTCTACATTGTTAAAACAACCTTTTATATTTTGGCTTATGATGTGGTACTAAGCTCATGAGGCATCTGTAGGTTATATTCTTGAAGGATCATTGGCTGCCATATATATATATATATATATATATATATATATATATATATATATATATATATATATATATATATATAATTAATTCAAAAGTCCAACAATGGATGTACAAATCAGACTGTAACTTTAAGCGGAGTATATAATGGTGCTCTTTGACCAAGGTCGATTGGTATGCACTGAATGTATTGTTCTCTCACAATAGCTTTCACTTTCTACTGACTGTTGCCAGCACATTGTGTTATTCTGTCTTTTACTTTCCTTTTGTGTCTATAACGATAACTGTACCCTTCTGTCTATGTTTTCTCTTGCTGCGCCTTAGATTTAAGGAGTGCCAGGTAATTTGATCTCCCGTTTATCACGGTCAGTGAGAGAAGCAGTCAGTGGGTTGATATACTGTTTGTGGCAACGAATCAAATGAAATGCTTATTTACAAGCCCTTAACCAACAATGCCGTTTTAAGAAAAATAATTCAACAAGTATAAAATAAACTGAAGTGAAATAGAAAAATAACAAATAATTAAAGGGCCACAAAATAACAATAGCGAGACAATATACAGGGGGTATCGGTGGCAAAATTCCCTTGGATCCATGTTACTTAAGCAACTGTATTGCTCACAATACTTGATTTATTGTAGAGGGAAACAATGGCCTCTATTTTAATAAACTCCATTATATGTGGGTGTGTGTGTAGATAGTTGAGGAAATTGTTTTATTTATTTTAGAATAAGACTAATGTAACAATATGTGAGAAAAGTCTAGGGGTCATCCGAAGGAACTGTACGTGTCTGTGGCGGTTTGACCAATGATGGTAACGATGTATGTTGTTGTCTACTCTATCACCATAGATCTTCCAGGAGGATATGATGCAGTCACTGCTCCAGAACTCCTTGCATGTATTCCGTGCTATCAGTGGGACGACTACAGACCTGGGCTAAAGTCGACAGACCACACATTTTTTAACACCGAGTATAGCTAATTCACTCACACACACACACATTCTCCGCCAGCTGAACCCAAACAGTCTCTGTCAGCTTCCTGGTAATGGCTGTTTTTGGTATGATCAATGCAAAGCTGTTGTTGCCTTGCACACTACATCAAATGGCTTTGTTGCTTGAGAGAAGTGGAAACACAATATTACACTTAAGTGCTGAAGTCTATTCTGCTATGCTCAAAGGTAGCTAATGTTACTTATGTTATATGAAGAAGAAGAAACAGTAACCAACCCATCTGTTGTCTGTACACTCTTAGGAAAAAAACAGTAACCAACCCATCTGTCTGTACACTCTTAGGAAAAAAACAGTAACCAACCCATCTGTCTGTACACTCTTAGGGAAAAAAAACAGTAACCAACCCATCTGTTGTCTGTACACTCTTAGGAAAAAAAAACAGTAACCAACCCATCTGTTGTCTGTACACTCTTAGGAAAAAAACAGTAACCAACCCATCTGTTGTCTGTACACTCTTAGGGAAAAAAAAATCTGTTGTCTGTACACTCTTAGGAAAAAAACAGTAACCAACCCATCTGTTGTCTGTACACTCTTAGGAAAAAAACAGTAACCAACCCATCTGTTGTCTGTACACTCTTAGGAAAAAAACAGTAACCAACCCATCTGTTGTCTGTACACTCTTAGGAAAAAAACAGTAACCAACCCATCTGTTGTCTGTACACTCTTAGGAAAAAAACAGTAACCAACCCATCTGTTGTCTGTACACTCTTAGGGAAAAAAACAGTAACCAACCCATCTGTTGTCTGTACACTCTTAGGAAAAAAACAGTAACCAACCCATCTGTTGTCTGTACACTCTTAGGAAAAAAACTGTAACCAACCCATCTGTTGTCTGTACACTCTTAGGAAAAAAACAGTAACCAACCCATCTGTTGTCTGTACACTCTTAGGGAAAAAACAGTAACCAACCCATCTGTTGTCTGTACACTCTTAGGAAAAAAAGGGTTCCAATAGAGTTCCATGTGGAAACAGTTCTACCTGGAAAAGGGTTCTACCTGGAACCAAATATAGTGTTATTCAAAGGGTTCTCCAATGGGGACTGCCGACGAACCCTTTTATGTTCTAGATATAAATGGGTTGGCTGACAACATCACGCCATCGATGTGACCGGAAGGCATGCGTTGATATGATTCTGAACAGTCAGATAGCTAGCAACAATGACAAGAAGCTGCTGTGCGGGGAATCGTAGGTAGCTCGTTTCAGCTCGTATCTTGTTATTGATACCATGTATTTGAGAGACAAGTGCTCATTGTGCAAATGTATTTATGTTTTCAAAAAACATTTAGAGACTAAATACAGTTTACATGTTATCAACAGACTAAGCCCACCCTGTCTGTTTAGTCCCATAGTTGCGCACGAGTCGGTTTTGTCGCTAAACAACCAGCCCATCTATTAGATGTAAGGAAAATATACAGTAAGGAAAGGAGATTTAATGAAGTATACTCTGTCAAATTGTCAGTCACTCTGTAATAATCCAATGCTCAGACAGTTACTTTAGTTGTTGAGCTGTGTTGTATTTCTGATATGGGGCCCCTGCTCTTTGACCAGAAGACTGATTAGCCTGGTCCCAGATCTCTTAGTGTTGTCTTGAGAACTCATAGGCTACGTTGACACAGACAGCCCAATTTTGAACTTTTGACCAATTATGGGCAAAAGATCTGATCTGATAGGTCAAAAGACCAATCATTGTGGGACCAGGCTAATGGTTGTGATTTTATGCCTCTATCACAGGGGTATTCAAATCCTACCTTACAAGGTCCGGAATACTGCTGTTTTTCTCTTCTACCTGATAATTAGTTGCATCCATCTGGTGTCCCAGATCTAAATCAGTCCCTGATTTTTAAAGGGCAAGATTTCCAAAAGTCTTAGAGCCCTCAAATTCAAACCTGGACCTCAATCAACTAGCTGGTTCTAGTGACCTAGTAATGCCTACATCTCTCCTCAGAATAGTCTCCTGTCCTATTTCAAGTAATAATAAAACTCCCAACACATACTGATTGTACAGTATTTCACAAGTGGCACACTGAAATTAGTAGACTGCTGATAATAATTTATGGATGTATATAATATATTGTTATGCCATAAAGAAAAATGTGTATGTATTTGTGTACTCTTTTTGGAAAAAATGCATGGTTGCATCAGGTCTGGGAGAGAGAAGTTATTTCTCTGATTGTGTCTGACTTATTTGCCATTTTTAATTACACTATATATGTAAGTGCAGGTACTTGTTCAACATCGTATGTTTGTAAAGCCATTTTTCAATAAAAGCATTTGGGTTGTATTGACCTCATTGTTTTTGTATTTATTTGAATGTTTATGTATTAACGTGGATGGATTTAACTTATTATGGTGCTTAAATTATACACGGGGCTCATAGCCTAAGCAGGGGTGGTGTATTATAGGGGTTAGGGTGACTTTTTTTCTTGTCAGCGCTTTTTACAAACCGCTTTTATCCAATGAAGAAAACGAATGACTGACACACTGTCAAATTGACGACATATCCTACTGTCCTGTAGTCTAGTAGGCATAACATTGAGCTACAGTATTGACTCTTTCCCTCAAGCTCAACTCTGTAACTGGAAGCCAGCTCACACTGCTTATGTTTGTTTCCTTTAATTAGGGATTGATTATTGACCCGGCACACCAGGTTTGTGCAATTAATTATCAGGTATAATAGAAAACCAGCAGGCTCCGGACCTCGTTAGGGTAAGAGTTTAATACTCCATGCATGCAAACTCCGCCCAATTTGCCAGTCCTATGGAAAATAGAAGCACACTGTCACACGACATGGAATAATAACTCGTTCGCTGGAGTAAATCCTGTGTTTGTTTTAGGTTTATCTGAACGTAAGGCACATGTATTCTTTTCTCAGTTAGGGAGACAACTGCTCGACAATTCTAGTAAACGTACCTTTGGAATTCAGTGCGAGTTTTGGGGAGGCGCGCTCCATCAGAATTACGCAAGGGACAACATGATTTTGAAACATGTGGAATTTCTCTTCGTTTTACAATACTTTATTCCTCTGATCACTCCAGAGGTTGCAGTTGAGAAGGGTATGTATGCGTTTACTTTTCCCGATCTTTAGTCATGTGTGTAACCAGTTTGGTCATTTTCGGTAGGCAAGCCTAACCTTGTTTGGAAAGCTAGAATTCCATGTTCATTTCCTGAAACCGATGACAGCGACTGTGAAGTTCGTTTTTTAATTCTGTTTTAAAGAGTGTATGTTGGATCCCATGTACATTCTGCATCCATTAAAATATATTTTGTTCATTTGACATGGACAAAGCCAGTGGTGTAAAAATACTTGAAAGTACTCCTTAAGTAGTTTTTTGGGGGGTATCTGTACTTAATTTTATTTTTTACAACTTTTACTTCACTACATTCCTAAAGAAAATAATGTACTTTTTACTCTACATTTCCCTGTCACCCAAAGGTACTCATTACATTTTGAATGCTAAGCAGGACAGGAAAATGGTCCACTTCAAGCGCTTATCACTGAACAGGAATTGCATCATTTCAAATCAAATATTTGATTAGTCACAGGTGTAGACCTTACAGTGCTATGCTTACTTACGAGCCCCTAACCCACAATGCAGTTAAAATAAAATAAAGCTGTATGTATACATTTGAAGTTTACATACACTTTAGGTTGGAGTCATTAAAACTCGTTCTTCAACCACTCCACACATTTGTTCATTTGTTGTGTCATGCACAAAGTAGATGACCTAGGTAATTCTTCCAACAACTGTTTACAGACAGATTATTTCACTTATAATTCACTGTATCACAGTTCCAGTGGTCAGAAGTTTACAAACACTAAGTTGACTGTGCCTTTTAAACGGTTTGGAAAATTCCAGAAAATGAAATCATGGCTTTAGAAGCTTCTGATAGGCTAGTTGACATAATTTGAGTCAGTTGGAGGTGTACCTGTGGATGTATTTCAAGGCCTACCTTCAAACTCAGTGCCTCTTTGCTTGACATCATGGGAAAATCAAAAGAAACCAGCCAACACCTCAGAAAAAAATTCTAGACCTCAAAGTCTGGTTCATCATTGGGAGCAATTTCTAAACACCTGAAGGTACCACGTTCATCTGTACAAACAATAGTACGCAAGTATAAACACCATGGGACCACGCAGCTGTCATACCGCTCAGGAAGGAGACACGTTCTGTCTCCTAGAGATGAACGTACTTTGATGCGAAAAGTGAAAACCAATCCCAGAGTAACAGCAAAGGACCTTGTGAAGATGCTGGAGGAAACGGGTACGAAAGTATCTATATCCACAGTAAAACGAGTCTTATATCGACATAACCTGAAAGGCTGCTAAGCAAGGAAGAAGCCATGGCTCCAAAACCGCCCTAAAATAGCCAGACTACGCTTTGCAACTGCACATGAGGAGAAAGATAGCACTTTTTGGAGAAATGTTCTCTGGTCTGATGAAACAAAAATCGAACTGTTTGGCCATAATGACCATTGTTATGTTTGGAGGAAAAAGGGTGAGGCTTGCAAGCCGAGGAACACCATCCCAACTGTGAAGCATGGGGGTTATAGCATCATATTGTGGGGGTGCTTTGCTGCAGGGTGGACTGGTGCACTTGTGCACTGTGGATATATTGAAGCAACATCTCAAGATATCAGTCAGGAAGTTAAAGCTTGGTTGCAAATGGGTCTTCCAAATGGACAATGACCCCAAGTATACTTCCAAAATTGTGGCAATTAAGGACAACAAAGTCGATGTATTAGAGTGGCCATCACAAAGCCCTGACCTCAATCCTAAAAAGTGTGTGTAAGAAAGGAGAACTACGAACCTGACTCAGTTACACCAGCTCTGTCGGTATTAATGGGCCAACATTCACCCAACTTATTGTGGGAAGCTTGTGGAAGGCTACCCCAAGATATTTGACCAAAGTTAAACAATTTAAAGGCAATGCTACCAAATACTAATTGAGTGTATGTAAACTTCTGACCCACTGGGAATGTGATGAAAGAAATAAAAGCTGAAATACATAATTCGCTCTACTATTATTCTGACATTTCACATTCTTATGTGGTGATCCTAACTGATCTATGACAAGGGAAATTTTATTAGGATTAAATGTCAGGAATTGTGAAACTGAGTTTAAATGTATTTGGCTAAAGTGTATACAAACCTTCGACTTCAACTGTATTTTTAGCTGACACTAACAATGCTTAGACATGGTTGGTTCAACCCCTCCCATGCAGACCAAGGAGCATCATAAGCCACTCTGGGTTCATCCTGTTATTTGCAGGGGTTGTTGTCTTAACCCCACCCTCGCTGAGTTTCCCAGTTGCAAGGATAACTTTTAGACAATGAGGGATTACAGTAGGGGACTGAGCACTCACCCAAGGGGCGCTTGTGTTGAGTATCACCGTGGCGGATATGTTGTTACCTACCTTTACCATCTGGGGGCTGCCCATCAGGAAGTACAGGATCCAGTTGCAGTGGGATGTGTTTGATCCCATGGTCCTTAGCTTATTTATGAGCTTTGAGGGCACTATGGTGTTGAACGCTGAGCTGTAGTCAATGAATAGCATTCTCACGTACGTGTTCCTTTTGTCCAGGTGGGACAGGGCAGTGTGGAGTGCAATAGAGACTGCATCATCTGTTGGGGCGGTATGCAAATTGGAGTGGGTCTAGGTTTTCTGGGGTAATGTTGATGTGAGCCATGACCAGCCTTTCAAAGCACTTCATGGCTACAGACGTGAGTGCTACGGGTTGGTAGTCATTTAGGCAGGTTATCTTAGTGTTCTTGGGCGCAGGCAGTATGGCGGTCTGCTTAGAACATGTTGGTATTACTGACTCAGACAGGGGGAGGTTGAAAATGTCAGTGAAGACACTTGCCAGTTGGTCAGTGCATGCTCGCAGTACACGTCCTGGTAATCTGTCTGGCCTTGTGAATGTTGACCTGTTTAAAAGTCTTACTCACATCAACTGTGAAAAAAGTGATCACACCGTCTCCCTGAATAGTTGGTGCTCTCAAGCATGTTTCGTAGTTATTTGCCTCAAAACAAGCATAGAAGTAGTTTAGCTCGTCACTGGGCAGCTCTCGGCTGTGCTTCCCTTTTGTATTGACGCTTTTCCTGTTTGATGGTTAGTCGGAGGGCATAGCGGGATTTCTTATAAGCTTCCAGGTTAGAGTCCCGCCTGTTTGAAAGCAGCAGCTCTAGCCTTTAGCTCACTGCGGATGTTGCCTGTATTTGTAAATGATCTCTGAGTATTGGAGTCTACCCTTGGCTATCCATCCTTTTTTTAAAACTTCTTATGGGCAGGTGGGCGTGAAATTCAAACTACAGTATTATAAATATTTAACTTTCATAAAATCACAAGTGTAATACATCAAAATAAAGCTTAACGTCTTGTTAATCCGGCCACTGTGTCAGATTTCAAAAAGGCTTTACGGTGAAAGCACACCATGCGATTATCTGAGGACAGCGCCCTGCATACAAACACATGAAAAACATATTTCAACCAGGCAGGTGCGACACAAAAATCAGAAATGGTGATATAATAAATGTCTTACCTTTTGATCTTCTGTTGGAACTCCAAGGTCCCAGTTACATCACAAATTGTCCTTTTGTTCGATAATGTCCTTTATATCCATGAAAACTCAGTTTAGCTGGCTCGCTTCAGTCAGTAATCCACCCAGTTTCCCTCCATCAAAATGCATACAAAATGGATCCCAAACGTTACTAATAAACTTTTCCAAACAAGTCAAACAACATTTATAATAAAACCTCAAGTACCCTAATACGTAAATAAATTATACAATTTAAGACGGAGAATCGTTGTCTTTACCAGAGAAAAATACTGAAGAACGCGCGCTCTTCTACACGCTTGGAAACACTACAGCCAAACTGGGAGCCACCTAGAAAAACTACCATTTCTGGCTCATTTGTCCTCTGGGTTTCGCCTGCCATATCAGATCTGCTATACTCAGACATAATTGTAACAATTTTAGAAACTTTTTAGAGTTTTCTATACAAATCTACAAATTAAATGCATATTCTGAGTAGCTTCTGGCCTGAGTAACAGGTAGTTTACTTTGGGCACGCTTTTCATCCGGACGTCAAAATACTGCCCCCTACCCAAGAGAGGTCAAACAAGAAAATCATGCCATCTGCTTTGCTTAATATAAGGAATTTGAAATTATTTATGCTTTTGATACTTAAATTACATTTAATTTTGACACTGAAATATATTTAGAACCAAAAACTTTTAGACTTTTACTCAAGTACTATTTTACTGGGTGACTTTTACTTGAGTAAATATCAATTACTTGTTGCTCAAGTATCACAGTTCGATACTTTTTCCCACCACTGGACATAGACATGATTAGGTATGTTAATTTTAGGGCTGTCGGAGAGAATCAGTTCTTTACAGTTCACTTTTTGCCCAAAACATTTTTATCGTAACTTGCGGTGTCTGAAAGCGTTCAAAATGCACAGAAAACCTCCCAAATACATAATCTATAGCTACAGCTAAAAACTATTTAAACTAAAAACAAGTTGACATTGAGGTTAATGTACTTTTTCAATTTACCAAATTTTGCTTACTTTAGACAAGACTTAAATGCTTAGTGTATATATATTTTTTAAATGACATCGTAATTTAACCTTTATTTAACAAGGCAATTCGGTTAAGTACAAATTCTTATTTACAATGACGGCCTACCCCAGCCAAACCTGGACGACGCTGGGCCAATTGTGTGCTGCCCTTTGGGCCTCCCAATCACTACCGGATGTTATACAGCCTGAATTTGGGCAAATTCAGAAGCAAATCCTGCGATTAACGATATTAATCATTTGACAGACCTAATTATTTTTTTATGTAGTCTATTTTATAAAGCATAATAATTGTGCATAGCCACGGGAAGTGGGGCCCCTGATAAATCACAATTAAAGGTGCGCTATGCAGAAATCGCTCCACTTTTTCCTGGATGCTAAATTTCTAATATAAACTGAAATGAGGTGAATTTAGGTGAACTATGTCAAAACAAGCAAAGTAGTCTAGAAAATCATTGTACCATCAAACCGCTGTGAAATATATTTTCCATAACAAAAAATATTATTGTGGTGCAAACAAACCCCATAAACTGCAGAGAGAACCATAAGCAAACCTGTCCACATCTATCGTTAAACCCACAGGTAGGTAACAATCACTGTGGGGTGAATTCTAACTTAGTTTTCACTTCTCCCATGGAAATTAGGATTTGACCCTTGATGAAATGGGATTAGTGAACTCCTCTGAACTTCATCCAGCAGTCGATAAGGACACAGTCTACAATACAAACAATGTGCTGCTATTAATCATGTTTTACGAGTTTCAAATGGACATTTGAGTATAGAAATGATTAATGTTTGAAAGAATAATCAGGACAACATTCAGATCCTCGTCAGTCTTTGTCAGATTCTATTTTTGTAGTCTTGACTCATGGCAATGTATTGTTTCGCTCTCTCAGAGTTGAAGAACTTCCAGTGTTCCCTCTACTCCTCTAAGGCCATGAACTGCAGCTGGCTTCCAGCCAATCAGACTGCAGATGATCTCCAGCTCTACTACTGGTGAGAACTATTTTACTTCAAATTCCTAATCACTCCCTACCCAAAGCAACGGACTGACAGTAAAGGTGTGTGGGTTAAATCACTGGGGAAGCCAGAAAAAAATATTTTCAACTTGTGTTGTGATAATTGTGTTCTCTATAACCTGTTAGTTCATATGCCTTGTGACCATTTACAGTGGGGCAAAACAAGTATTTAGTCAGCCACCAATTGTGCAAGTTCTCCCACTTAAAATGATGAGAGGCCTGTAATTTTCATCATAGGTACACTTCAACTATGACAGAGAAAATAAATCCAGAAAATCACATTGTAGGATTTTTAATGAATTTATTTGCAAATGATGGTGGAAAATAAGTATTGACTCATGGTCGTTCCAGTGAAGGGAAATCTTAACTCTACAGCATTCAATTACATTCTAGATTATTCTGTGCTTCCAACTTTGTGGGAACAGTTTGGAGAAGGCCCTTTCCTGTTTCAGCATGACAATGCCCCCGTGCACAAGGAAAATGGTTTGTTGAGATAGGTGAAGATCTTGACTGGCCTGCACAAAGCCCTGACCTTAACCCCATCCAACAACTTTTGGATTACTAATTGCCAAGCAAGGTCTAATTGCCAAACATCAGTGCCCTACCTCACTAATGTTCTTGTGGCTGAATAGGAGCAAGTCCCCGCAGCAATGTTCCAACATCTAGTGGAAAGCCTTCCCAGAACTCCATATTAATGCACATGATTTTGAAATTCGATGTTTGACGAGAAGGCGTACACATACTTTTGGTCTTGTAGTGTACATTCAACCTCTTGTGAATTGAAGGACAATTATGAACCCAAAGAGATGGAAAAAAAAATGTATTGGTACATTTGGCATCCATTAGTACATGCCACTGCAGACTGAACTGGTAAAATAACTCCTGGCACACTGAATATTTACAAGTGAAACATGAATTGCCAATGGTCACATAGGCCTAGAGACCTTTGCCAAGGCTTGTTCTACCAATTCACTTCATATTTTGTTTCTCCTACATATCCTACCCATCTTAGATGTCATTAAGCTTCAGGAGTGCAACGGTTCACCTATCAATTCAACTGACAAGCAATGGCACTGATCCCAACCTAGATGTGTCAGCTGAGCAGTGACACATTCTCATCCCTAAATGTTTCAGGTACCCTGGTGAATCCCACAAAACAGCATGCAGTGACTACAAGCCCAGACCTGGTGAGAAGATAGGATGTCGCCTGAGAGGGGACTTCCTTGAACATGACGTCTACTTCCACTTCAATGGGACTCTCAATGGTTTGTCTGTACAGAAAACCTTCCGGGTGCGTCCTGTACATTATGGTAAGAATAACTACTTTTTTTAACAGTTAGAAATGCATGTTTACCAACTAATCAGTAATTACATGATACTACCCAACTCTCAAGTAATATTCAATATTGTTGATATTGCCAATACTCTCATTTATCTAATAGTCTACTGTATGTCCGATTCTCTTCAGTCAAGCCCCCGGCCCCTAGGGTTAAGATCACAGAGGAAGGGGAGGATCTCCTTCTGAGCTGGGACCCTCCGGACTTAGCCGCTCACCACTGCTGGGTTTACATCTTAAACTACAGCATGTGTCGAGAGTCTCTGGTAAGCCATGGATGTGTGGATATATTTTTATTCATATAACCTTTTTATTTATCCAAGCTAGTTCTGAACAAATTTTAATTTACAATGACAACCTGGTAAGTGCTGACGTTTTCGCCTGTTACACTTCCCAGGAGAGTTTTCAATAGTTTCATATTGAATTTAACCTTTGGTTAATTATGGTTGACTTGGCCATTGTTGGACAGATTAGTCTCACTGAGATAAAATCTATTTTGCAACAGAGACCTGATGTTCAAAACCTGTGGATGTAATAATGCTGAATGACTCATTAACCGATAACGAGACCTAAGTTTATTTGTTCATCTGGCTACAGACAGTATATAGGTCAGATGAAGGATTGGGCGTGCTGGTGTTGTCACCATAAGATGGGCTACTAATCTGAATTACACCAATACAAATACAGCTTTAGTCACAAACATGTTTACACTGCTTTTACTGACATAAAGGCCTGTGTGTGTGTGTGTGTGTGTCCTTGCATGTTTTAACGAAATGGTACCATTATCGGAGTTCCAGTCAATGTTTGTGTGTGTGTTTCCTCCAGAGTAAGGAAATACAATACAAATATGATCATGTAGCCGTGTACGTGCCGTACGACCTGAGATGCCAATACAGAGTCCAGGTTAAAGCAGTCTATAAGAAGTCATGTGGGGCAGGAGGGAGCGACTGGAGCGATGTTGAACTTTATGGTACTTACTCCACTTTCTTTCTCCACACTCTCTCTGTCAGGACACAGTCAGTGATATAATTATATTAACATTGAAATAGTTTCAACTTTCCCTGTATCAAATGAAATGGAGGATGAATAAAAAGTGTATATTATACCATTAGTCTATGAAAATATTATAAACTGGGTGGTTCGAGCCCTGAATGCTGATCAGACCGTATACCACATGTATTTTTATTCCTCTAATTACGTTGGTAGCCAGTTTATAATAACAATAATGCACCTTGGGGGGGTTGTGGTATATGGCCAATATGCTAAAGGCTGTATCCAGGCAAATCAAAGTTTATTTGTCATGTGCGCCGAATACAACAGGTGTAGACCTTGCATTGAAATGCTTACTTACAGGCTCTAACCAACAAGGCAAAAAAGGTATTAGGTGAACAATGGGTAAGTAAAGAGATAAAAACAACAGTAAAAATGAACTGTGGCGAGGCTATATACAGTAGCGAGGCTATAACAGCAGTGAGGCTACATACAGGCACCAGTTAGTCGGGCTGATTGAGGTAGTATGTACATGTAGATATGGTTAAAGTGACTGCATATACGATAAACAGAGTAGCAGTCGCGTAAAAGAGAGGTTGGCACATTGTGTCGTGCGTAAGAGCCCTTAGCTATGGTATATTGGCCATATACCACACCCACTCATGCCTTATTGCTTAAGTATGACATTATAATAGAATTGTGTACTGTTGGCTAAATGTAATAGACTTCTAATCTTATAGACATGGTTAGAAATAGACCCAGTCACTGACGTTTTGCTTGTGTTCCTTTTCAGGTGTGGAGGATCTTCATTTTGATTGGTTGATTGTATTTGCCATCCTCATTCCAGCTGCATTTGGCCTATTCATCATCCTGTGTCTTTGTTGTTTCATGAAGTCAGTCAACCTACATCATGGGTCTACATTCTGTCTTTGGGGGTTGTCTAAAGAGAATGCTATCTTGTGTTTTCACTTAAGCTATTTACATTTTGGTGATTAGGGTTGTAATTGTGGCCTCTTTGGTTCTTTTCCAGGCACAGAGAGAAGCTTTTCCCCAAAATTCCACAGCCCTCCTTGATTTTAAAGGACATGCTGAACAGCAATAAGGAACAGAAGGTGAGAACAGCAACAGCCTCTTGTGTTATTAGCAGTAGTCTAACAGTAAGGGGCTAGCTGATGTTATAGGACTTCACTTATTAGAAATGCTAACATTACAATTCTTTCATGACCCTCACACACACTAACACCCCCCCCCATTCCCTGCCTTCCAGAGCTTCATAGGGAATCTCTATGTCCCTGTAGTGGAGGAGATGGAATGTAATATCAGCCTAGAGAAAGACCCTACTCTTCTCTTGATGCAGCCTGACCCCTGAGAGGCTACACACTGACCCAGTTGTGATTACCACAGTACAGACAGATACATCTGGTATGACTTCAGTGTTATTGACCAACACTCAGAGCAAGCCATGTTAAGGTGGACCCCAGCTGCATTGCTGAAGAATTCCAGGACTTGGAGCTCCGCAGTCGATGGACCACTTTAGAAATTTTGACACAGACGGAGAGCGTGTGGAGTATGGACTGTCGAGGATAGACTCCTTTTCCTGTGTTTTTCCTGTTTTGAGGCGTTGACGCAATGACTCAATGACTCCTGTATTGTTCTGAGTAACGTATGTGTGTTGGGGGGGGGTCTGTGTCTGTTTGTTTGTTTGTTTAGGAAGATGCTAACAACTGTTCTCATGAACCTCTTGCATCCCACGGCTTGGGGTCATAGGTCAGACGTTATCAGAAAGCCAGTGCAGGAAACGAGGAGCTGGGCTCATAACCCTCACTCCTCGACCAAATGGAACATTAGTAGGCAGTGCCCAAAGATATGCCCAGGCAGCATTGCAGGCTTTATCTGACTAATCAACCCTGTTCATAATGTAGTGATTTAGGGGACACCTACAAAGGACTGGAACCAGGGATCCTCTGTGGAACGAGTTTACTATATGTGCCATAAGTCCAGACATCTTGGCAGGCGCTTTAAAGGAATACTACACTAAAAAACGATTTTGTATTATTTTTTCCATTAGTTCACCATAATAAAATCTCCCCCCAAAATGTGCCTGTATCAGCATTTTTCAAGAAAGCACATTCAGTAGAGCAAAAACTTTCCTTGATGCAAAAACCAACAACACTAGATATTTTTTGGGAGTATTCCTTTAATGAATTTGATTACAGGGAGACTACAATAACATGATCTCGTAGTGAGAGGTGCTAGACAATACATATCGAAGGCAAGAGGCTATATGCCAAAGTGAGCTAGCTTGTCAACCTACTGCAGTTTATCTACCACATCTCTTGCTATTAAAGAGATAGCTTCTGTGTACATAAAGCTATGTGTAGAATAGGTGGTACAGATTGTGTGTGTATATTGTAAAATGTGCAGTATAATGTAGTGGGGGCTGCTGTGGGGAGGACGGCTCATAATAATGGCATGAAACACATGGAAACCATTTTTATGTATGTTATACTATTCCGCTCCAGCCATTACCACGAGCCCGTCCTCCCCAATTAAGGTGCAAACAACGTCCTGTGGTATAATGTATATTTTGTGTTTTGCATGTCAAGGAAATATTTTGTGCAAAGCTTCTTTTTTTAAAATAAATTGTACATGTTCTATGTTTCCAGGTGGAACCTTGTTGGTCCTCTACATGCCTGATTGAAGTTATTCTCCACACACTCTGTATCATTCACATCAAATCTAAATACATGCAGAGACTCTTCCTTGGCAGAAATGTTACGCCATGTCATTAAAACAACTTTTAGGAGGCCCTGAACAGGTTCAGACTTATCTGTTCTGAAGTACACTTGGCAATTATAAAACATTCTGACAGAGCAAGCAATGGGCAAGTCAGTAAAGGCCTAGTGCACTCTAGCTGTTTTATGAAAACCAATCCAGTGTGTTCAAATAATATCCCAATTAACAAAGAACTGAATAAACTAATTTCCTCCCTCCCCCCCTTTTACATTTGACAGAGGGATTGCTCCCTGGAACATGTAGTTCCATCCATATAATATAATTAAGCACTAAGGCCTGAGGGGGTGTGGTATATGGCTAAGAGCTGTTCTTAAGCACGACGCAACCCAGAGTGCCTGGATACAGTCATTAACCGTGGTATATTGGCCATATACCTCAAACCCCCAATGTGCCTTGTTGCTATTGTAAACTGGTTAATAACATAATTATACCAGTAAAAAGTCATTTTACCTGTGGTATAAGGTCTGAGATACCTCAGGGCTCAAGCCACACAGTTTATAATGATACCACTGATAAAATGTGGATCCTGGATGCTGATTTGATGAGCAGCATTCCAAGTCGTGCTGCATTGGCCGTTACAGACTAAATCTATGCCTACTATCAGTTCCATCTGAAAATGATCACTGGGCCTCAAGTCTATCATGTTCATGTTGCTTTGCAAATCAGCTCTTTTATCTCAACTCACACATTTATTTCTCCTTGCTTCCAGCCTAGCATTTAGTTTGGTGCAGCGGGGGTTAATATCAGTCTAGCTTTCTGTCTGTCCGACCTCGGAAACAATGTTTCACATTTGAATTTCAATCTCTGGAGTACCATGGAGTGAACGGTGCTGAGACGACACAACTTTTTCTGAGCAAAGTCATTATCATGGACATATCCAAGTAGCTTAGTGGTTAGAGCATTGGGCCAGTAACCGAAAGGCTGCCAGATCGAATCCCCGAGTTGACAAGGTAAAAAAATATGTTCTGCACCTGAACAATGCAGTTAACCCACTCTTCCAAGGCTGTCATTGTAAATAAGAATTTGTTCTGAACTAGTTAAAGTTTTTTGTATCCAAGAAGGTGCAAAAAAAACATCTACTTAACAAAACTTCAGCTAGTGTACTGTCATTCCAGGTTACCTGTGACTGTATTCATGATACAGCACTGTCTCAAATCAAATGTGTTTATGAAGCCCTTCTTACATCAGCTGACATCCGAAAGTGCTGTACAGAAACCCACCCTAAAACCCCAAACGGCAAGCTGTGTAGGTGTAGAAGCACGGTGGCTAGGAAAAACTCCCTAGAAAGGCCAGAACCTAGTAAGAAACCTAGAGGAACCAGGCTCTGAGGGGTGGCCAGTCCTCTTCTGGCTGTGCCGGGTGGAGATTATAACAGAACATGGCCAAGATGTTAAAATATTCATAGAGGGTCAAATTCACCAGCAGGGTCAAATAATAATAATCACAGTGGTTGTCGAGGGTGCAACAGGTCAGCATCTCAGGAGTAAAGGTCAGTTGGCTTTTCATAGCCGATCATTCAGAGCATCTCTACCGCTCCTGCTGTCTCTAGAGACTTGAAAACAGCAGGTCTGGGACAGGTAGCACATCCGGTGAACAGGTCAGGGTTCCATAGCCGCAGGCATAACAGTTGAAACTGGAGCAACAGCACGGCCAGGTGGACTGGGGACAGCAAGGAGTCATCAGGCCAGGTAGTCCTGAGGCAAGGTCCTACGAGAGAGAGAGAAAAAAAGAAAGACAGAGAGCATACTTAAATTCACACAGGACACCGAATAAGACAGGAGAAATACTCCAGATATAACAGACTGACCCTAGCCCCCCGACACAAACTACTGCAGCATAACTACTGGAGGCTGAGACAGGAGGGGTCAGGAGACACTGTGGCCCCATCCGATGATATCCCCAAACAGGGCCAAACAGGCAGGATATAACCCCACCCCCCACACCACCAGAGGGATATCTTCAACCACCAACTTACCATCCTGAGACAAGGCCGAGTATAGCCCACAAAGATCTCTGCCACAGCACAACCCAAGGGGGAGCGCCAACCCCGACAGGAAGATCACGTCAGTGACTCAACCCACTCAAGTGACGCACCCCTCCTAGGGACGGCATGGAAGAGCCCCAGTAAGCCAGTGACTCAGCCCCTGTAATAGGGGTTAGAGGCAGAGAATCCCAGTTGAGAGAGGGGAACCGGCCAGGCAGAGACAGCAAGGGCGGTTCGTTGCTCCCATGCCTTTTCGTTGACCTTCACACTCCTGGGCCAGGCTACACTCAATCATAGGACCTACTGAAGAGATGAGTCTTCAATAAAGACTTAAAGGTCGAGACCGCCGATAGTCCAGGATTATGAGGAAAAACATTAAGATCCACAACATTTATTCCACGGGACAAAACTAGGTCCAGAGTATGACTGTGGCAGTGAGTAGATCCGGAGACATGTTGGACAAAACCCACTGAGTCGATGATGGCTCCGAAAGCCTTTTGGAGTGGGTCTGTGGACTTTCCATGTGAATGTTAAAGTCACCAAAAATGTGAATATTATCTGCCATGACTACAAGGTCCGATAGGAATTCAGGGAACTCAGTGAGGAACGCTGTATATGGCCCAGGAGGCCTGTAAACAATAGCTATAAAAAGTGATTGAGTAGGCTGCATAGATTTCATGACTAGAAGCTCAAAAGACAAAAATGTCGGGCATTTTTTGTAAATTGAAATTTGCAATCATAAATGTTAGCAACACCTCCGCCTTTGCGGGATGCGCGGGGATATGGTCACTAGTGTAACCAGGAGGTGAGGCCTCATTTAACACAGTAAATTCATCAGGCTTAAGCCATGTTTCAGTCAGGCCAATGATATCAAGATTGTGATCAGTGATTAGTTAATTGACTATAACTGCCTTGGAAGTGAGGGATCTAACATTAAGTAGCCCTATTTTGATATGTGAGGTATCACAATCTATTTCAATAACGACAGGAATGGAGGTCTTTATCCTAGTGAGATTGCTAAGGCGAACACTGCCATGTTTAGTTTTGACCAACCTAGGTCGAGGCACAGACACGGTCTCAATGGGGGTAGCTGAGCTGACTATACTGACCGTGCTAGTGGCAGACTCCACTAAGCTGGCAGGCTGGCTAACAGCCTGCTGCCTGGCCTGCACCCTATCTCATTGTGGAGCTAGGGGAGTTAGAGCCCTGTCTATATTCGTAGATAAGATGAGAACACCCCTCCAGCTAGGATGGAGTCTGTCACTCCTCAACAGGCCAGGCGTGGTCCTGTTTGTGGGTGAGTCCCAGAAAGAGGGACAATTATCCACAAATTCTATCTTTTGGGGGAGGGGCAGAAAACAGTTTCCAACCAGAGATTGAGTTGTGAGACTCTGCTGTAGAGCTCATCACTCCCCCTAACTGGGAGGGGGCCAGAGACAATTACTCGATGCCGACACATCTTTCTAGCTGATTTACACGCTGAAGCTATGTTACACTTGGTGACCTCTGACTGTTTCTTCCTAACATCGTGGATAACAATATCCCTATACTCTCTACACTCGGAAGTTTTAGCTTTAGCCAGCACCATCTTCAGATTAGCCTTAACGTCGGTAGCCCTGCCCCCTGGTAAACAGTGTATGATCACTGGATGATTAGTTTTAAGTCTAATACTGCGGGTAATGGAGTCGCCAAGGACTAGGGTTTTCAATTTGTCAGAGCTAATGGTGGGAGGCTTTGGCATCTCAGACCCCGAAACGGGAGGAGTAGAGACCAGAGAAGGCTTGGCCTCTGACTCCGTCTCGCTGCTTAATGGGGAGAACTGGTTGAACATTTCTGTCGGCTGAATGAGCGACACCGGTTGAGCATTCCTACAGCATTTCCCTCCAGAAGCTATGAGAAAGTTGTCCGGCTGCGGCGACCGTACGAGGGGATTTATACTACTATCTGTACTTACTGGTGGCACAGACACTGTTTCATCCTTTCCTACACTGATATTACCCTTGCCTAACGATTGCATCTGAAGCTGGGCTTGCAGCACAGCTATCCTCGCCGTAAGGCGATCGTTCTCCTGTATATTATGAGTACAGGGACTGCAATTAGAAGGCATCATGTTAATGTTAATACTTAGCTTCGGCTGGTGGACGTCCAGATAAAGTGTCCAGAGTGAAAAAGTTGAATGAAAAAAAGTAGAGCGAGGGAAAAACCAAAAATATAAACGGTAATTAAAAAGTAAAAAACGTAAAGTTGTCAGGTAGCAAAGTAAGGTTAGCAACAAAATGCACAGCAGCACGTAAACAAGTCTCTTGTGCCTTACTGCTTAATTATACAGTATAATATGTGATGTACAGTGCTGTGAAAATGTATTTTGCCCCCTTTCTGATTTTCTCTATTTTTGCATATTATTTTATACAGAATGTTATCAGATCTTCAACCAAAACTTAATATTAGATAAAGGGAACCTGAGTTAAAAAATAACCCCAAAAAATGATTATATTTATTTACTTTAGAAATTTTGACACAGACGGAGAGCGTGTGGAGTATGGACTGTCGAGGATAGACTCCTTTTCCTGTGTTTTTCCTGTTTTGAGGCGTTGACGCAATGACTCAATGACTCCTGTATTGTTCTGAGTAAAGTATGTGTGTTGGGGGGGGGTGTCTGTCTGTGTCTGTCTGTGTCTGTCTGTGTCTGTGTCTGTGTCTGTTTGTTTGTTTAGGAAGATACTAACAACTGTTCTCATGAACCTCTTGCATCCCACGGCTTGGGGTCATAGGTCAGACGTTATCAGAAAGCCAGTGCAGGAAACGAGGAGCTGGGCTCATAACCCTCACTCCTCGACCAAATGGAACATTAGTAGGCAGTGCCCAAAGATATGCCCAGGCAGCATTGCAGGCTTTATCTGACTAATCAACCCTGTTCATAATGTAGTGATTTAGGGGACACCTACAAAGGACTGGAACCAGGGATCCTCTGTGGAACGAGTTTACTATATGTGCCATAAGTCCAGACATCTTGGCAGGCGCTTTAAAGGAATACTACACTAAAAACGATTTTGTATTATTTTTTCCATTAGTTCACCATAATAAAATCTCCCCCAAAATGTGCCTGTATCAGCATTTTTCAAGAAAGCACATTCAGTAGAGCAAAAACTTTCCTTGATGCAAAAACCAACAACACTAGATATTTTTTGGGAGTATTCCTTTAATGAATTTGATTACAGGGAGACTACAATAACATGATCTCGTAGTGAGAGGTGCTAGACAATACATATCGAAGGCAAGAGGCTATATGCCAAAGTGAGCTAGCTTGTCAACCTACTGCAGTTTATCTACCACATCTCTTGCTATTAAAGAGATAGCTATTATGTACACAGAAGCTATGTGTAGAATAGGTGATACAGATTGTGTGTGTATATTGTAAAATGTGCAGTATAATGTAGTGGGGGCTGCTGTGGGGAGGACGGCTCATAATAATGGCATGAAACACATGGAAACCATTTTTTATGTATGTTATACTATTCCGCTCCAGCCATTACCACGAGCCCGTCCTCCCCAATTAAGGTGCAAACGACGTCCTGTGGTATAATGTATATTTTGTGTTTTGCATGTCAAGGAAATATTTTGTGCAAAGCTTCTTTTTTAAAATAAATTGTACATGTTCTATGTTTCCAGGTGGAACCTTGTTGGTCCTCTACATGCCTGATTGAAGTTATTCTCCACACACTCTGTATCATTCACATCAAATCTAAATACATGCAGAGACTCTTCCTTGGCAGAAATGTTACGCCATGTCATTAAAACAACTTTTAGGAGGCCCTGAACAGGTTCAGACTTATCTGTTCTGAAGTACACTTGGCAATTATAAAACATTCTGACAGATCAAGCAATGGGCAAGTCAGTAAAGGCCTAGTGCACTCTAGCTGTTTTATGAAAACCAATCCAGTGTGTTCAAATAATATCCCAATTAACAAAGAACTGAATAAACTAAGTTCTGCCCCCCCCTTTTACATTTGACAGAGGGATTGCTCCCTGGAACATGTAGTTCCATCCATATAATATAATTAAGCACTAAGGCCTGAGGGGGTGTGGTATATGGCTAAGAGCTGTTCTTAAGCACGACGCAACCCAGAGTGCCTGGATACAGTCATTAACCGTGGTATATTGGCCATATACCTCAAACCCCCAATGTGCCTTGTTGCTATTGTAAACTGGTTAATAACATAATTATACCAGTAAAAAGTCATTTTACCTGTGGTATAAGGTCTGAGATACCTCAGGGCTCAAGCCACACAGTTTATAATGATACCACTGATAAAATGTGGATCCTGGATGCTGATTTGACGAGCAGCATTCCAAGTCGTGCTGCATTGGCCGTTACAGACTAAATCTATGCCTACTATCAGTTCCATCTGAAAATGATCACTGGGCCTCAAGTCTATCATGTTCATGTTGCTTTGCAAATCAGCTCTTTTATCTCAACTCACACATTTATTTCTCCTTGCTTCCAGCCTAGCATTTAGTTTGGTGCAGCGGGGGTTAATATCAGTCTAGCTTTCTGTCTGTCCGACCTCGGAAACAATGTTTCACATTTGAATTTCAATCTCTGGAGTACCATGGAGTGAACGGTGCTGAGACGACACAACTTTTTCTGAGCAAAGTCATTATCATGGACATATCCAAGTAGCTTAGTGGTTAGAGCGTTGGGCCAGTAACCGAAAGGCTGCCAGATCAAATCCCTGAGTTGACAAGGTAAAAAAATATGTTCTGCACCTGAACAATGCAGTTAACCCACTCTTCCAAGGCTGTCATTGTAAATAAGAATTTGTTCTGAACTAGTTAAATAAAGTTTTTTGTATCCAAGAAGGTGCAAAAAAAACATCTACTTAACAAAACTTCAGCTAGTGTACTGTCATTCCAGGTTACCTGTGACTGTATTCATGATACAGCACTGTCTCAAATCAAATGTGTTTATGAAGCCCTTCTTACATCAGCTGATATCCGAAAGTGCTGTACAGAAACCCACCATAAAACCCCAAACGGCAAGCTGTGTAGGTGTAGAAGCACGGTGGCTAGGAAAAACTCCCTAGAAAGGCCAGAACCTAGTAAGAAACCTAGAGGAACCAGGCTCTGAGGGGTGGCCAGTCCTCTTCTGGCTGTGCCGGGTGGAGATTATAACAGAACATGGCCAAGATGTTAAAATATTCATCGAGGGTCAAATTCACCAGCAGGGTCAAATAATAATAATCACAGTGGTTGTCGAGGGTGCAACAGGTCAGCACCTCAGGAGTAAAGGTCAGTTGGCTTTTCATAGCTGATCATTCAGAGCATCTCTACCGCTCCTGCTGTCTCTAGAGACTTGAAAACAGCAGGTCTGGGACAGGTAGCACATCCGGTGAACAGGTCAGGGTTCCATAGCCGCAGGCATAACAGTTGAAACTGGAGCAACAGCACGGCCAGGTGGACTGGGGACAGCAAGGAGTCATCAGGCCAGGTAGTCCTGAGGCAAGGTCCTACGAGAGAGAGAGAAAAAAAGAAAGACAGAGAGCATACTTAAATTCACACAGGACACCGAATAAGACAGGAGAAATACTCCAGATATAACAGACTGACCCTAGCCCCCCGACACAAACTACTGCAGCATAACTACTGGAGGCTGAGACAGGAGGGGTCAGGAGACACTGTGGCCCCATCCGATGATATCCCCGAACAGGGCCAAACAGGCAGGATATAACCCCACCCCCCACACCACCAGAGGGATATCTTCAACCACCAACTTACCATCCTGAGACAAGGCCGAGTATAGCCCACAAAGATCTCTGCCACAGCACAACCCAAGGGGGAGCGCCAACCCAGACAGGAAGATCACGTCAGTGACTCAACCCACTCAAGTGACGCACCCCTCCTAGGGACGGCATGGAAGAGCACCAGTAAGCCAGTGACTCAGCCCCTGTAATAGGGGTTAGAGGCAGAGAATCCCAGTTGAGAGAGGGGAACCGGCCAGGCAGAGACAGCAAGGGCGGTTCGTTGCTCCCATGCCTTTTCGTTGACCTTCACACTCCTGGGCCAGGCTACACTCAATCATAGGACCTACTGAAGAGATGAGTCTTCAATAAAGACTTAAAGGTCGAGACCGCCGATAGTCCAGGATTATGAGGAAAAACATTAAGATCCACAACATTTATTCCACGGGACAAAACTAGGTCCAGAGTATGACTGTGGCAGTGAGTAGATCCGGAGACATGTTGGACAAAACCCACTGAGTCGATGATGGCTCCGAAAGCCTTTTGGAGTGGGTCTGTGGACTTTTCCATGTGAATGTTAAAGTCACCAAAAATGTGAATATTATCTGCCATGACTACAAGGTCCGATAGGAATTCAGGGAACTCAGTGAGGAACGCTGTATATGGCCCAGGAGGCCTGTAAACAATAGCTATAAAAAGTGATTGAGTAGGCTGCATAGATTTCATGACTAGAAGCTCAAAAGACAAAAATGTCGGGCATTTTTTGTAAATTGAAATTTGCAATCATAAATGTTAGCAACACCTCCGCCTTTGCGGGATGCGCGGGGGATATGGTCACTAGTGTAACCAGGAGGTGAGGCCTCATTTAACACAGTAAATTCATCAGGCTTAAGCCATGTTTCAGTCAGGCCAATGATATCAAGATTGTGATCAGTGATTAGTTAATTGACTATAACTGCCTTGGAAGTGAGGGATCTAACATTAAGTAGCCCTATTTTGATATGTGAGGTATCACAATCTATTTCAATAACGACAGGAATGGAGGTCTTTATCCTAGTGAGATTGCTAAGGCGAACACTGCCATGTTTAGTTTTGACCAACCTAGGTCGAGGCACAGACACGGTCTCAATGGGGGTAGCTGAGCTGACTATACTGACCGTGCTAGTGGCAGACTCCACTAAGCTGGCAGGCTGGCTAACAGCCTGCTGCCTGGCCTGCACCCTATCTCATTGTGGAGCTAGGGGAGTTAGAGCCCTGTCTATATTCGTAGATAAGATGAGAACACCCCTCCAGCTAGGATGGAGTCTGTCACTCCTCAACAGGCCAGGCGTGGTCCTGTTTGTGGGTGAGTCCCAGAAAGAGGGACAATTATCCACAAATTCTATCTTTTGGGGGAGGGGCAGAAAACAGTTTCCAACCAGAGATTGAGTTGTGAGACTCTGCTGTAGAGCTCATCACTCCCCTAACTGGGAGGGGGCCAGAGACAATTACTCGATGCCGACACATCTTTCTAGCTGATTTACACGCTGAAGCTATGTTACACTTGGTGACCTCTGACTGTTTCTTCCTAACATCGTGGATAACAATATCCCTATACTCTCTACACTCGGAAATTTTAGCTTTAGCCAGCACCATCTTCAGATTAGCCTTAACGTCGGTAGCCCTGCCCCTGGTAAACAGTGTATGATCACTGGATGATTAGTTTTAAGTCTAATACTGCGGGTAATGGAGTCGCCAAGGACTAGGGTTTTCAATTTGTCAGAGCTAATGGTGGGAGGCTTTGGCATCTCAGACCCCGAAACGGGAGGAGTAGAGACCAGAGAAGGCTTGGCCTCTGACTCCGTCTCGCTGCTTAATGGGGAGAACTGGTTGAACATTTCTGTCGGCTGAATGAGCGACACCGGTTGAGCATTCCTACAGCATTTCCCTCCAGAAGCTATGAGAAAGTTGTCCGGCTGCGGCGACCGTACGAGGGGATTTATACTACTATCTCTACTTACTGGTGGCACAGACACTGTTTCATCCTTTCCTACACTGATATTACCCTTGCCTAACGATTGCATCTGAAGCTGGGCTTGCAGAACAGCTATCCTCGCCGTAAGGCGATCGTTCTCCTGTATATTATGAGTACAGGGACTGCAATTAGAAGGCATCATGTTAATGTTAATACTTAGCTTCGGCTGGTGGACGTCCAGATAAAGTGTCCAGAGTGAAAAAGTTGAATGAAAAAAAGTAGAGCGAGGGAAAACCAAAAATATAAACGGTAATTAAAAAGTAAAAAACGTAAAGTTGTCAGGTAGCAAAGTAAGGTTAGCAACAAAATGCACAGCAGCACGTAAACAAGTCTCTTGTGCCTTACTGCTTAATTATACAGTATAATATGTGATGTACAGTGCTGTGAAAATGTATTTTGCCCCCTTTCTGATTTTCTCTATTTTTGCATATTATTTTATACAGAATGTTATCAGATCTTCAACCAAAACTTAATATTAGATAAAGGGAACATGAGTTAAAAAATAACCCCAAAAAATGATTATATTTATTTAGTTAACAAAGTTATGTAACACCCAATTACACTACCACCACTTTGCTTGACCGTTGGTATAAGGTAGTTGTGGAATGCAGTGTTTGGTTTTTGCCAGGCATAATGCGTCCAAAAAGTTATACTTTTTTATTTTTATTTTACCCCTTTTTCTCCCCAATTTCATGGTATCCAATTGTTTTAGTAGCTACTATCTTGTCTCATCGCTACAACCCCTGTACGGGCTCATGAGAGACGAAGGTTGAAAGTCATGCGTCCTCCAATACACAACCCAACCAAGCCGCACTGCTTCTTAACACAGCGCGCATCCAACCCGGAAGCCAGCCGCATCAATGTGTCAGAGGACACACCGTGCACCTGGCAACCTTGGTTAGCGCGCACTGCGCCCGGCCCGCCACAGGAGTCGCTGGTGCGCGATGAGACAAGGCCATCCCTACCGGCCAAGCCCTCCCTAACCAGGACGACGCTAGGCCAATTGTGCGTCGCCCCACGGACCTCCCGGTCGCGGCCGGTTACGACAGAGCCTTGGCGCGAACCCAGAGTCTCTGATGGCACAGCTGGCACTGCAGTACAGCGCCCTTAACCACTGCGTCACCCGGGAGGCCCAAAAAGTTATACTTTTGACTCATCTGTCCATAGAACAGGTGCTTTTTGGCAAACTTGAGTCAACTTTTTGGACGAGATGGGTCACATTATGTCTGTTGAAAACCAAACACTGCATTTCACAGTAAGAACCTCATACCAACAGTCAAGCATGTTGGTGATAGTGTGATGGTTTGGGGATACTTTGCTGCCTCAGGACCTGGATGACTTGCCTTAATAGAAGGAACCATGAATTCTGCTCTGTATCAGAGAATTCTACAGGAGAATGGCAGGCCATCCGCCTGTGAGCTGATGCTGAAGCACAGCTGGGTCATGCAGCAAGACAATGACCCAAAAAAACACAATCAAGTCATCATGAAAATGGTTAAAAAGCAACACATTTTAAGTTTTGTAATGGCCTATTCAAATTCCAGACATAATCCCAATTGAGATGTTGTGGCAGGACTTGAAACGAGCAGTTCATGCTTGAAAACCCACAAATGTCACCTAGTTAAACCAGTTACGCATGAAAAAGTGGGCCTCCACAACAACATGAGACTGATCAACAACTACAGGAAGGATATGGTTCCAGTCATTGCAGCTGAAGGTGGCACAACCAGTTATTGCGTGTAAGGTCGCAATTACTTTTTCACACAAGGGTATTGGACGTTACATAACTTTGTTTATGAAATAAATACAATAAGTGTGTAATTGGTGTGTTTTTTGTTCACTCATGTTCCCTTTATCGAATTGTAGGTTTTGGTTGAAGATCTGACAACATTCAGTATAAAATAATATGCATAAGTAGAGAAAATTTGAAAGGGGGCAAAGACTTTTTACAGCACTGTATACCATTTAGACATCGAGTTTGATCAATCTATTCCATCAATCAATCAAATGTATTTTATAAAGCCCTTTTTACATAAGCAGTTATCACAACTACTTATAAATATCCAGCCTAAAACCCCAAAGAGCAAGCAATGCAGAGCCAGAAGCACCGTGGTTGATATGGTGGCAGATGGGGGGGTAAGGAGAAAGGGAATGTGTTATGAAGTCCTTATGTGGGTACTCTTCAAATACTGTTACCGATCTAATAAATTGGGCTATTTAATATCCACGTCTTCACTCGGGCACAATGAGTCATGCATCATTCATTTATCCATCTATCCTTTATTTATACAGATGATGCCATTGTAAGGTCAAATCTATCTTCTTAAAGGGCAATTCTGCCACTTTTAACCTCACATTCATGATTTCCAGCACCATACCAGTGTCTACATATGTGGAAACGGTGGGGTTCTATGATCTGTGGTTAAAACAATAAGAAGAAAGAAATGTTCTCTGAGACATCACATGGTAAGATTTAAAGTTAGAAAAAACAGTGATTTTCAAAACATGGGCATTTTCATGATTCCCATGTCACAGCGAATCTCATAGTGTTTGAAGATCATTGTTTATCAAATGTTTTAACTTGATGATGTCATCAAGTAGAACTTTATATTTTTTTGTAGAAATGCAACATTTTCCCATATCCCATTCACGTTCTTGTACTATATTTAGTACAATAACAAAATACGACCACTGAACAAATTCTGTTTTCTGTAATTGCATGACATTTGTTGTCAACATAGTACAAGTGTTAAGACAGGCCACATTGACGTTTTAAAAGTGTCATTATCTATCCTACTTCCAGTGTGAACCAAAGTTGGGATTTTGAGAAATTTGAAAAAATCATTCAAATGACTTCAGCATTTGTTTTTTGAAATACATTTAAGAATTCAATTGTTTAAAAGCATAACATATTGTTATTTGACCTGTTCTAAGACCAAATATGCTAAATGTATGATTCAATTTATTGACATTTGTGAACTACAGCTGTTTCTGTATCGTAATCTATTTACTCTTTGGATACATGGGGTTACTGTTTTTTTTTTTACACATTTCACAAATCAAGTCATGTGAATACTGTACATGTTCAAAGGATCAGATCTTAATAATTGTTGGTAATATACAGTACCAGTCAAAGTTTTGGACACACCTACTCATTCAAGTGTTTTCTTTATTTGTTTTACTATTGTCTACATTGTCGAAAAGTAGTGAAGACATCAAACATATGAACTGTGCAACTGGGTCCTGGTCCTGGACTTCCACATATGGAATCATGTAGTAACCAAAAAAAGAGTTAAACAAATCCAAATATATTTAGGATTTTAGATTCTTCAAAGTAACCATCATTTGCCTTAATGACAGCTTTGCTTTGTGTTGGGTCATTATCCTGTTGAAAAACAAATGATAGACCCACTAAGCGCAAACCAGATGGGATGGCGTATCACTGCAGAAAGCTGTGGTAGCCATGCTGGTTTAGTGTGCCATGAATTCTAAATAAATTACAGACAGTGTCACCAGCAAAGCACCCACCCACACCATCACACATCCTCCTCCATGCTTCACTGTGGTAACCACACATGCAGAGATCATCCGTTCATCTACTCTGCGTCTTACAAAGACACGGCGGTTGGAACCAAAAATCTCATTAGACCAAAGGACAGATTTCCACCAGTCTGATGTCCATTGCTCGTGTTTCTTGGCCCAAAGCAACTCACTTATTTTTATTAGTGTCCTTTAGTAGTGGATTCTTTGCAGAGATTCAACAATGAAGGCCTAATTCACACAGTCTCTTCTGAACAGTTGATTTTGAAATGTGTCTGTTACTTGAACACTGTGAAGCATTTATTTGGGCTGCAATTTCTGAGGCTGGTAACTCTAATGAACTTATCCTCTACATCAGAGGTAACTCTTGTTTTTCAACACTCACTCATGCCCCATAGAACTCACCTCTGTCATCATGAAGTGCTTTGAGAGACTAGTCAAGGATCATATCACCTCTACCTTACCTGTCACCCTAGACTCACTTGAATTTGCATACCACCCCAATAGATCCATGTGTGATGCAATCGCCTTCACACTGCACACTGCCCTATCCCATGTGGATAAGAGGGATACCTATGTAAGAATGCTGTTCAGTGACTATAGCTCAGCATTCAACACAATAGTACCCTCCAAGCTCATCATTAAGCTTGAGGCACTAGGTCTGAACCCCACCCTGTCCAACTGGGTCCTGGACTTCCTGAAGGGCCGCCCCCAGGTGGTGAAGGTAGGAAACAACACCTCCACTTCACTGATCCTCAAAACCTGAACACTGGGGCCCCACAAGGGTGCGTGCTCAGACCCCTCCTGTACTCCCTCTTCACCCATGACTGCCTGGCCAAGCACGCCTCCAACTCAATCATCAAGTTCGCAGATGACACAACAGCAGTAGGCTTGATTACCAACAAAGATGAGACAGCCTACAGGGAGGAGGTGAAGGCTCTGGGAGTGTGGTGCCAGGAAAATAACCTCTCACTCAATGTCAACTAAACAAAGGAGATGACTTCAGGAAACAGCAGAGGGAGCACCACCCTATCCACATTGATGGGCCTACAGTGGGAAGCTTCCACTGGCGAGTTCCTAGGCGAACACATCACTGACAAACTGAAATGGTCCACCCACACAGAGTGTGGTGAAGAACGCGCAACAGCGTCTCTTCAACCTCAGGAGGCTAAAGAAATTTGCCTTGGCACCTAAACCCCTCACAAACTTTTACAGATAAACAAATGAGAGCATCCTATCGGGCTCTATAACCGCTTGGTACAGCAACTGCACTGCCTGCAACCTCCGGTCTCTACAGTAAGTGGTGTGATCTGCCCAACGCATCACCGGGGGCAAACTACTGCGATCATCAAGGACAACAACCACCCAAGCCACTGTAGATCCTTCAAAGACCCACAAACAGGGAAATCAACCCAATCAAAGGTGTTAATACGTGCTCCACTTAGGCAGTTAATTATCTTATAACTTGTCCTTGTGGTAAAAAAATTACATGGGTAAAACAAAGAGCGAATTAAAAGTACATATCTCAGAGCATCGTAGCACCATTAGGTGTAAAAACTTTACTTACCCAGTTGCGGCCCACTTCTTAGAGGCAGGCCACTCGACTTCGTCTCTGCGTTATATTGTCA
Organism: Oncorhynchus tshawytscha; assembly: GCF_018296145.1. NCBI lineage: Eukaryota > Metazoa > Chordata > Actinopteri > Salmoniformes > Salmonidae > Oncorhynchus > Oncorhynchus tshawytscha. Next base: position 21,540,029 of record NC_056438.1, read on the forward strand.
CTTCTCTTGCGTTCATTGCACGCAGAGTCAGTGTATATGCAACAGTTTGGGCCGCCTAATTTGCCAGAATTTTACTTAATTATGACATAACATTGAAGGTTGTGCACTGTAACAGGAATATTTAGACTTATGGATGCCACCCGTTAGATAAAATATGGAACGGTTCCGTATTCCACTGAAAGAATAAATGTCTTAAAAGGCTTGTATTTCTGTGTGTTATTATGTTATAACTAAGCCTATGATTTGATAGAGCAGTCTGACTGAGCGGTGGTAGGCAGCAGCAGGCTCGTAAGCATTCATTCCCACTGCACTTTCGTGCGTTTTGCCAGCAGCTCTTTGTTGTGCTTCAAGCATTGCGCTGTTTATGACTTCAAGCCTATCAACTCCCGAGATTAGGCTGGTGTAACCGATGTGAAATGGCTAGCTAGTTAGCGGGGTGCTCGCTAATAGCGTTTCAAACGTCACTCTGAGACTTGGAGTAGTTGTTCCCCTTGCTCTGCATGGGTAACGCTGCTTCGAGGGTGGCTGTTTTCTATGTGTTCCTGGTTCGAGCCCAGGTAGGAGCGAGGAGAGGGATGGAAGCTATACTGTTACACTGGCAATACTAAAGTGCCTATAAGAACATCCAATAGTCAAAGGTTAATGAAATACAAATGGTATAGAGAGAAATAGTCCTATAATTCCTATAATAACTACAACCTAAAATTTCTAACCTGGGAATATTGAAGACTCATGTTAAAAGGAACCACCAGCTTTCATATGTTCTCATATTCTGAGCAAGGAACTTAAACGTTAGCTACCTTACCTGGTACATATTGCACTTTTACTTCCTTCTCCAAACCTTGGTTTTTGCATTATTTCAACCAAATTGAACATGTTTCAATATTTATTTGAGGCTAAATTAATTTTATTGATCTATTATATTAAGTTAAAATATTTGTTCATTCAGTATTGTTGTAATTGTCATTATTACAAATAAATAAATAAAATAGGCCGATTAATCGGTATTGGCTTTTTTTGGTCCCCCAATTATCGGTATCGGTGTTGAAAAATCAAAATCGGTCGACCTCTAGTCTCTATAAGCTTGGCACATCTGGCCACTAGAATTTTTGCCCATTCTTCAAGACAAAACTTCTCCAGCTCCTTCAATTTGGATAGGTCCGCTGGTGTACAGCAATCTTTAAGTCATACCACAGATTCTCAATTGGATTGACGTCTGGGCTTTGACTAGGCCATTCCAAGACATTTAAATGTTTCCCCTTAAACCACTTGAGTGTTGCTTTAGCAGTATACTTAGAGTCATTGTCCTGCTGGAAGGTGAACCTCCGTCCCAGTCTCAAATCTCTGGAAGACAGAAACAGGTTTCCCTCAAGAATTTCTCTGTATTTAGCGCCATCCATCATTCCTTCAATTCTGACCAGTTTCCCAGTCCCTGTCTATTATAAACATCCCCATAGCACGATGCTGCCACCACCATGCTTCACTGTGTGGATGGTGTTCTCGGGGTGATGAGAGGTGCTGGGTTTGTGCCAGACATAGCGTTTTTTTATGACCAAAAAGCTCAATTTTAGTCTCATCTGACCAGAGTACCTTCTTCCATATGTTTGGGGAATCTCCCACATGCCTTTTGGCAAACACCAAACATGTTTGCTTATTTTTTTCTTTGATCAATGTTTTTTTTCTGTCCACTCTTCCGCAAAGCCCAGCTCTGTGGAGTGTACGGCTTAAAGTGGTCCTATGGACAGATACACCAATCTCCGCTGTGGAGCTTTACAGCTCCTTCAGGATTATCTTTGGTCTCTTGGTTGCCTCTCTGATTAATGCCCTCCTTGCCTGGTCCGTGAGTTTTGGTGGGCGGCCCTCTCTTGGGGTGGCTCTCTCAGGTTTGTTGTGGTGCCATATTCTTTACATTTTTTAATAATTGATTTAATGGTGCTCTGTGGGATGTTCAAAGTTTCTGATATTTTTTTTATAACCCAACCCTGATCGGTACTTCTCCACAACTTTTCCCATGACCTTTTCATGGTGCCGCTTGCCTTCATGGTGCCGCTTGCTTGTTGGTGCCTCTTGCTTAGTGGTGCCCCTTGCCTAGGGGTGTTGCAGACTCTGAGGCCTTTCAGAACAGGTGTATATATACTGAGATCATGTGACAGATCATGTGACACTTAGATAGCACACAGGTGGACTTTATTTAACTAATAATGTGACTTCTGAAGGTAATTGGTTGCACCAGATCTAATTTAGGGGCTTCATAGCAAAGTGGGTGAATACATATGCACGCACCACTTTTCAGGGTTTTTTTTCTCACCAATTTGGACTATTTTGTGTATGTCCATTACATGAAATACAAACAAAAATCCATTTAAATTACAGGTTGTAATGCAACAAAATAGGAAAAACGCCAAGGGGGATGAATACTTTTGCAAGACACTGTATATTTATATATTCTTAATATATGTATATGTTGTGAAATTGTTAGATATTACTTGTTAGATATTACTGCACTGACGGAGCTAGAAACACAAGCATTCCGCTACACCCGCAATAACAGTTCTTTTGTTATGTCTTTGTTTTAGTATGGTCAGGGCGTGAGTTGGGTGGGTTGTCTATGTTCCTTTTTCTATGTTGTGTTTTGCGTTTGGCCTGGTATGGTTCTCAATCAGAGGCAGGTGTCGTTAGTTGTCTCTGATTGAGAATCATACTTAGGTAGCCTTTTCCCACTTGTGCTTCGTGGGTGATTATTTTCTGTTATGTGTATGTCACCTTTCAGAACTGTTTAGTTTAGTTTCTCCTTTGATATTTTGTTTATTGTTCTCGGTTTAATAAATATATGATGAAAACTTACCACGCTGCGCTTTGGTCCTCACCTCATTCCAACGATGTTCGTGACAAACATCTGCTAAACACGTGTATGTGACCAATAAAAATGTATCTATTTAATTTTATTTGGGTCTTCCTTTCCTGTGGCGGTCCTCATAAGAGTCAGTTTTCATCATAACGCTTGGATGGTTTTTGCGACTGCACTTGAAGAAACTTTCAAAGCTCTTCAAATTTTCCAGATTGACTGACCTTCATGTCTTAAAGTAATGATGGACCGTTGTTTCTCTTTGTTTCTCTTTCCACAAATTAACTTTTAGCAAGGCACACCTGTTAATTGAAATGCAATCCAGGTGACTACCTCATGAAGCTGGTTGAGAGAATGCCAATAATGTGCAAAGCTGTCATCAAGGCAAAGGGTGGCTATTTTAAAAATCTCAAATATAAAATATATCTGGATTTGTTTAATACTTTTTTGGTTACTACATGATTCCATATGTGTTATTTTATAGTTTTAATGTCTTCACTATTACTCTACAATGTAAAAATAAAGAAAAACCCTGGAATGAGTAGGTGTGTCCAAATTTTTTTTTTCTCTCACTGTAAACAAACGCTTTGGCCGATTTAAAACATGTTTTCAGATTTGTCCATCAGTAAGCTCAGAGAACAAATGTACTAAAGTCAATTATACATTTCCGTTATGGACATGAACGGGATATGTAGATTGGTATTGGGCCAGATATAACAAAAATGAGGTTGAAAAGTGGTGGAATTGCCCTTTAACTGCTATCTGTGTGTCATCATTGGTTTTAATTTCCCGAAGAACTTCATCACATCCTCCATCCTCTACTGTGTAATAAATTAGGCAGATACACGTATTGTGTATTTAATTAAAATGGGAACGCTACACTGTTGACCACATTTAAAATTCCCAAATTCTCGTCATAAAACAAAAACCTTGTATTGTCTTCACACCCCATTTGTTTGCCATTGGCACGAATTCAGGCCTGTTAACGCAAGAACAGAACGATGGGGGTTCCCGAGTGGCGCAGTGGTCTAAGGCACTGCATTGCAGTGGTCTAAGGCACTGCATTGCAGTGCGAGTCCAGGTTCTGTCGCAGCCGGCCGTGACCCGGGAGACCCATGGTGCGGCGCACAATTGGCCCAGCGTCGTCCGGTTTAGGAGAGGGTTTGGCAGGCAGGGGTATCCTTGTCCCATCGCGCACTGGCGACTCCACTACCGGCTGGCTTCTGGGGTAAGTGGGCATTGTGTCAAGAAGAAGTGCAGCTTGGTTGGGGTGTGTTTCAGAGGACACATGGCTCTCAACCTTCGCCTCTCCCGAGTCTATTGGAGTTGCAGCGATGAGACAAGACTGTAACTACCAAATGGATATCATGAAATTGGGGAGAAAAAGGGGTCAAATAAAAAGAAAAAAAATGTAAAAGAAAAAAAAAGAAAGATGGGGCAGCAGGTGGCCTAGCAGTCAAGTGCATTGGGCCAGTAACCAAAAGGTGAAAAATCTGCTGATGTGCACTTAATAACCTGAACAGGCTCTGGATAAGAGTTTCTGGTAAATGATTTAAATGTAGATACAGAAGATCTCACATCACTCACCTATTGAAAGCAAACTCCTAAGATCAGCCACAACAACAGTTTCTATATTGCATGTATGCATGTTTGTTTGTTTTCTATTCCTATCTTTTTTATTTATTTATCATGCAATTCAGAGTTCAATTGAAGGAATTAAAGTTGAACTTGAAACATCTGGAAGTGGAAGAAAATAGGGATCCATTCTTGAATTAAAGAGATCATTAGTTAAAGTTGTATCTCCTATTTTTCATCCTACTTTAACGTTCAATCTTAGAAATAGAGTAGGCCTATATACAGAAATTATGAAAAAGTATTTAATATTTCTAATGGTAAAATAATGTACTTCCAGTCCATGTGAAAATATTGAACAATGGATGTCAATGCATCCATAACAACTGACTTATTTAGAGGTGAAAACTCAATTAGGCTTTGTTTCGGCTACAGCTACACAGTAACTATAAACTGAGTTGATACAGCCACTGCTCAAACTCCGCCCACTTTCATTTCAGAGCAGGATCGGGAGAATTGTAAAGATCCTTCTTTCTTAGCACAACAAACAGCTGTTTTCCACGTTTCGTTTCGGGTTTTGTTGGATCCCTGGTTTTCTCCATCCGTTTTAACTGAACAGCGCAACATCTGTTGAGAACTTTATTTTGGATAGAATTCGGTCGAAACGGGACTGACAGGTCTTGACAGAGATCACTCGCATAGGTTGATACAATGTACAAATGCTGGGGAATTTTCGTCTTGTACTATTTCGTTTCATTCGTAGCTACACAGCCTGAAACAGGTAAAATCATATTTTTTACACTGTTTTTTTTAATACCATGGTCGTAGGCTATCTGGTCGTATCGTTTGATATGTTCAGTTTATGTCTTTATTAAACTTGGTTTGGCACTCAGGACGTTTCCCGTTAATTACGTCAGAGTGACAAGTTGCGCAAATATTTTCACCACAAAATTTGTCCATACTTGCAAGTGCATACCGAGGTGATCTAGAGTGAACAGATTACTGTGTAATAAATTAGGCAGATACACGTATTGTGTATTTAATTAAAATGGGAACGCTACACTGTTGACCACATTTAAAATTCCCAAATGCAGGACAAATTGATGATTTCGCGGAACATTGGCTGGACAGTGTAGCCTACATTATATATTTGTTTTGGAGGCATTTAGATCTTCTGGCAATTCAATTACTGTTTCGTGAGAAAATTAGAGCAGATGGTGTTAACTATATAGCCTTACTGTTTATAGCCTTACTGTTTACTTACTTTGTTTCAATCAAAGCACATTCTGCCTTGTAGTCTACATTCGCGCGCTGTTGAGATTTGGCAACATGAGAGTTACTGTTGTTGGACTATTCAGCCAACCTTCCTAAAATCCCATAAGAACTGGTGTGGTGTTTTTGTTATAATAGTAACGTTATACTATGCTATTATAGGCATATTTGTTTATGTTATGTATGATGCTAATTAATCATTATGGGATCTTCCAAGACATTGATTCAGCTTTGATCTAATTTTATCAAATAAACACCACTGTGAGAAGTGACGCTCTGGCGCTACACTGAACGAGTTAATTTAAGCGCACCAGCCACACCTAGCCTATTCATTTTTCTCGCGAATTTCTTTTTAGGACAGCCTGGGAATATTTGGCCAAATAAACATTTCTGGTTGGTCTCAGGGAATGTAAATCAGTTAGGAAGGGAGACTTTTAAAACGGGACTGTGAAGTAGCCTCAAATATGTTGAATGAGCAACTAATGAGCATGGAGACTGGAGAGCCTCACACATTTGACGAAATGACCATATATCTTTCAGTCTAATAGGGCTATTTGCTTACTTTTGTAGCTCTTCGTCAGAAGCACGCGTTTTGTAAGTAGTGAGGCCTAACTGTCATCTCCGAGTTTAGCTGGAATTTTGCGCGAAACGATTTCAGAAACGTGATTGGTTGAAGATAGTCTTATGACATTGGACTGCGCTGCACAGAATATCAGATCTCAACAACGAACCTCTTAAGGATCGGCCCCTTTTTTAAATTTTCGTCTAAAATGACATACCCAAATCTAACTGCCTGTAGCTCAATTTGAAGTTTGTGGACATGTGAAATGAATATAGGAGAATATAACACAATAGATCTGGTACAAGATAATTCAAAGAAAAAAACCAACCATTATTTTTTATTTTTTTATACCATCATATTTGAAATGCAAGAGAAAGGCCATGATGTATTATTCCAGCCCAGGTGCAATTTATATTTTGGCCACTAGATGGCAGCCGTGGATGTACAAAGTTTTAGACTGATCCAATGAACCATTGTATTTCTGTTAAAAATGTATCAAAACTGCCCAAATGTGCAAAAACTGCATTGTTTGTTTAGGGCTTGTAAGTAAGCATTTCACAGTAAGGTCTACACATGTTGTAGTCAGCACATGTGACAATTAACATTTGATTTGATTTACAACCCCTTTATACCCCTGTATGTGTCCCACTTAACCCTTGAGCATGACCATAATAAGAGTTGTTATTGTTTTTCCTTTAGAGCTCCCATCACCAAGAAATGTGACTTTCTCTTGGACGAACGAGTTCTGCTGGGAGCTTTCATGGAGTCTACTGGAGAATGTTGATAGTCAGAGATGTAAATACCATATCAATATGTCATGGATAGGCAAGGTGAGGAAAACGTTACAGGCCGTCCTAGCTATCATCGGTCAACCGAATAGAGTTGTCTGTTGAACATGATTGACTGTCTGCCCACTGTTTTCCAATGGGTTGTAGTCCTACAGATGTGCAGTAATATAAACACTTCCTCGTACTGCTGGCAGTACTTGTATTCTGGCACTAGATCAAGTTAAAAAGCTCATGTTAGACTTTACTTTGGATGATTTTTTTATTTTTAGATTACATTACATTTATTGTCCTCTGAAGCCAAAATATTTTTTCACAGACTCATACTGAACATTTCCATAAAACACTAAACCAACAACCCATCATCACCCAGACTAAGGCTTCATCCCAAATGGCACGCTGTGCTCTATATACTGCACTACTTTTGACCAGAGCTCTATGGGCACATTAAACATTGGAAGATAGCCCCTTATTCCAGTTAAGTTCCTAAATTCATTCCCTCTGTAATATCTTTAATTCTTCTCCTCGCAGAAGAACATAAGCATGATGAAGAAGGAAACACGGTTAGAGGAGTGTTTCCCTCTGATGGGAGGTGTGCGTTTCTTCATACAAACTCAGTGTAACAGGACACAGATGAGTCAAACTGTAGTTCACACCATCCCTGCCCCCACAGGTTGGTTATCAACAACAGAATGTTCTCCTAAACAACTCTGTCACTCTCTATTGGCTGTTTTTCCAAATCAGATTAAACCTAGTATTGGAAACAATGCAATTTTTAAGGAGGATCTCCATAAACATACTTTTTAGGCCAGTACTAGACAATCTCTGTCCAGGGAACTGGCCATATACAGTATATTACAGAGTTAATGTCATTGACTTGGGTGTAAATCTCTCTCTCTCACTCTCTACCCTCTCACTCTTTCTCTCTCTCCTATAACAGAGTTGGTGACGAACTTCAAATGTTTTCTCTACACTTCTAAGGCCATGAACTGCAGCTGGCTCCTAGCCAATCAGGTCCCAGAAGACCTCCAGCTTTACTACGGGTGAGAACAATTCTACTGGGGGCCTCCCAGGTGGCGCAGTGGTTAAGGACGCTGTACTGCAGCGCCAGCTGTGCCATCAGAGACTCTGGGTTCGCGCCCAGGCTCTGTCATAACCGTCAGTGACCGGGAGGTCCATGGGGCGACGCACAATTGGCCTAGCGTCGTCTGGGTTAGGGAGGGCTTGGTTGGTAGGGATGTCCTTGTCTCATCGCGCACCAGCGACTCCTGTGGCGGGCCGGGTGCAGTGCATGCTAGCCAAGGTTGGTTGGTTTCCGGGTTGGATGCGCGTTGTGTTAAGAAGCAGTGCGGCTTGGTTGGGTTGTGTATCGGAGGACGCATGACTTTCACCCTTCGTCTCTCCCGAGCCCGTACGGGAGTTGTAGCGATGAGACAAGATAGTAGCTACTACAACAATTGGACACCATGAAATTGGGGAGAAAAAGGGGTAAAAATTCAACAACAACAAAAACAAACAAAGAAAAGAGAACAATTCTACTTCCTGCTTCTCCACCACTCACAGTCCAATACAAGTCTAACTGTGGAAGAGTGTTTATATTCAACAAAATATAGATGAAGAGTTACAAAGATAGTCTTTGTTTGGCTGGTTTTTCAGTTGTACAATATCTATGACCCAATGTTTTTCCTGATGTGGTTAGGAAATATTTAGGACCGTAACTATGACAACACCTATACAATCTCAGTCCCGTCATTTCTGATTTTTCAGGTTAAAAAATACGAGTAAGGAATGCAATGAGTACCTGTACAACGGCAATCAGAGGACAGGATGTCATCTGAGAGGAGACTTCCACATGCGGTTCTTCTTCCAGGTCAATGGGACTCTCAACGGTTCATCGGTACGGAATACCTTCGAGGTGAATCCTCATGACCATGGTAAGACTAAAACTACTCTATTTTCACTCTTCAGGCTAAATCTGAGGCTAAAATTTAAAAATAAATAGTCTGAGTCATCATAGTTTCCTTATTATTTAATTAACATCATCGTAATCACGTTGCATCAACATCCCGTGGCGATTTGGCTTAATTTGCATCTAATTTTCATCAATGTACACAGTTTTTCTCTCAAAGGTTGCTTTATTATCTCTTTCCCTGTCCATGCTTCCTGCAGTGCAGCCTATACCTCTTGAATTGAAGATCACAGAGGAAGGGAGCAACCTCAATATTAGCTGGATTTCACCAGACATAAGACATCCACGCTGTTGGAAGTACATCATCAACTATACCAGATGTAAAATGCCTGAGGTAAGGAAAGCGAAGTGTGGGTAGTGATTCTGTATGGGCAGTGAATCTGCCATTGTTTCGTTTTAGTACTTGTCTGCAAAAATGTTATTGTCTTTTACAACCAGCCACTGTATAAAGTACACTTTTATTTTTTAACTTTGTTGTCTTGAATTACAGTATGTAGGTTTAGTAGACTAAAAGCACTCAAATGTCTGTTGCTGTAATGTCGTTCCAGAGTAAGTCCTTAGGAGACAAGACTTGGATCATGGTGAACTATGACCCTCACTGTCAGTATCGTGTTCGCATTAAACCCATCTTTTTACAATTGTGTGGTATGGGAGAGGGTGACTGGACTGAGGAGGAAATATATGGTATGGTTTCCCCGTTCTTTCTTTCTTCTTGGGCCATCCTCTCATAATTATAAGCTAAATAAAATGGAGCTGGTATAAACAAATTGTATTTGTCACATGCACCGAATACAACAGGTGTAGGGAGACCTTACAATGAAATGCTTACTTACAAACCCTTAACCAATAATGCAGTTTTAAGAAAAAATGTGTTAAGTAAAAAATGTAAGAGTAAAAATTATTATTATTATTTTTAAGTTAATTAAAGAGTAGCAGTAAAATAACAATAGCGAGGCTATATACAGGGGGTACCGGTGCAGAGTTAATGTGCGGGGGCACCGGTTAGTCAAGGTAATTGAGGTAATATGTACATGTAGGTTAGAGTTAAAGTGACTATGCATAGATAATAAACAGAGAGTAGCAGCAGCGTAAAAGAGAGGGGGGGCGGGGGCAATGCAAATAGTCTGGGTAGCCATTTTATTAGCTGTTAAGAAGTCTTTTGGACCTAGATTTAGCGCCCCAGTAGCTCTTGCCGTGCGGTAGCAGAGAGAACAGTCTATGACTAAGGTGGCTGGAGTCTTTGACCATTTTTAGGGCCTTCCTCTGATACCACCTGGTATAGAGGTCCTGGATAGCAGGAAGCTTGGCCCCCGTTATGTACTGGGCCATATGCACTACCCTCTGTAGTGCCTTGCGATCGGAGGCCAAGCAGTTGCCATAACAGGCAGTGATGCAACCAGTCAGGATGCTCTCGATGGTGCAGCTGTAGAACTTTTTTGAGGATCTGAGGACCCTTGCAAAATATTTTCAGTCTCCTGAGGGTGAATAGGCTTTGTCATGCCCGCTTCACGACTGTCTTGGTGTGTTTAGACCATGATAGTTTGTTGTTACTGTGGACACCAAGGAACTTGAATCTCTCAATCTGCTCCACTACAGCCCTGTCGATGAGAATGGGGGAGTGCTCGATCCTCCTTTTCCTGTAGTCCACAATCCTCGCCTTTGTCTTGATCACGTTGAGGGAGATGTTGTTGTCTAGGCACCACATGGCCAGGTCTCTGACCTCCTCCCTATAGGTTGTCTCATCGTTGTCGGTGGTCAGACCTACGACTGTTGTGGCATCGGCAAACTTAATGATGGTGTTATAGTCATGCCTGGCCATGCAGTCATAAGTGAACAGGGAGTACAGGAGGGGACTGAGCACACACCCCTGAGGGGCCCCCATAGTCACTTTAACCATACCTACATGTACATACTACCTCAATAAGCCTGACTAAACAGTGTCTGTATATAGCCTTGCTAGTCTTATTTTCAAATGTCTTTTTACTGTTGTTTTATTTCTTTACTTACCTACACACACACATACCTTTTTTTCGCACTCTTGGTTAGAGTACTCTTGGTGAGTATTTCACTGTAAGGTCTACACGTGTTGTATTCGGCGCACGTGACAAATAAACTTTGATTTGATTTGACATACACAATCCATGTCTCAATTGTCTCAAGGCTTAAACATCTTTATTTAAGCTGTCTCCTCCCATTCATGTACACTGATTGAAGTGGATTTAACATCTTATTCGCCGGTTATATGTAAACCTCTATCCTGACATTGTTGTTTGTTGGTTTAGGTAAAGATGGGAATAGGGATTGGCACCTGCATGTTTCAGCCGTCTTCATTTCAGTCATGGCGGTTATAGTTTCCATCCTGGTTTGTTTTTGTATAAGGAAGTGAGTACACATCAATCTATACACATCTGAATTCACTCCACAAAATATGGGATACTGTGATCTCTGAATGGTGATGAATATATTGTAGGTCCATTTTTAGATATTATACCAAATGACTGTGTCTTCTGCCTATAGACACAAGGACAAGATTCTCCCCAAAGTTCCCAAGCCAACCAACCTCATCAGTGATATGTTCAACAACAACAATGAGATGAGCATTAATGAGAACCTCTACATCCCAGAACAAGAGGAAGTAGACTGTAAGATCACCCTAGTACAATCCCCTCTTCCTCAGCAGCCAGAGTCGTGAGAAACAACATGAATATACAGTGAACCTGTGGACAAGCTGGTAGTGGCCCAGCAGACTGGGAGGACCTCAGTGTTTTAACCTTGTGTGGTGGTGGCTTTTTGACTCAACATGGGATACTTTGAGAATTAACAACAGTAACTGGGATCCCCGGACTGTCCCAGGACCACTCTTCACATTTCCTGAATTTTTTTTAATGACAAGACCCGGGAAACTACAACATTTCCCGCCACTGTTGCACTAATGCAATTCCACAAAATACACATGCGCAGCAGCAAATTAGCTAAAAGTAAAATGGCACATTATCCAAACAGGTAAGCTTTTACCTTAGCTTATTTACTTCACACAAAGTCTCCATAAATTCAAAGCACACACATACTTGACACTGCCTGACTGCACACGAGAAACAAATGCGATTTACAGTTATCATCAGAACTCAAAATTCGATCCCAGTCCGACCCGAGCCTGGTGAGATGAAGTCGGAGCCCAGGCCTAGTCCGACATCACAGAAATAAAATAGCCCGAATGCGAAAAAAAAAAAAGCAAGATTTCTGGAAAACAGTAGGCTATGTTGATTTAAACTGGTGTTGAGAACAAAATGGCGAAGGTAGCGGAGTGAGGAGACGAGGAAACGGACATTGGGCCAGACAAAGCACAGAGAGAGGAAAACTCACCTTATTATGATCATCTCAATGATGAAAATATTGTAAAAAGGTATTCTAATGCAATTGAAGGCATGTATCAAATTCATGCTTATACTGAAACTCCCAAAGTCATATCCAACCGTTATACTAATTTAAAGCAATAGTTATGTGTGGTCACGTAGATTATAATTTCAGCACCGTTTTGACCGGGCCAGCGCCATCACGCTGCTTTGAGACAAGCTTAGGGGACTCGTCTAGATAAATCAATGTCACATTTTTGTTTTCACTGAATCTCCATTTGGATATTTGGTAACCATTAGGCTACGTTGTAGTGTGCTAATGATCATCTTTTTTTCTCTCTATTTTGCTCTATTTTGCTCTTCACTTGCGTAGTAGTTTGTCCTACTCCCAACCAAAAACCTGTGACATATCTGATAATCAATCAATGTGATTTTGTTTCACTGAATCTCTGTCTGTATATTTGGTTAATTGCTCTCTGGCTGTACAAGTGGAAATGGTAGCTCATTTATTCATTTGCTCTTCTATCACTGACCAGAAACATTTAGCATGCAATAATTTAGCCCAAATCAAATGTATTATTTATCTATTGACTCACTAGCCTTTATATAAAGGCTGTTGTCCTATCGTCCCAATCCCACTGAAACCCAAAATCCTTCATTGTAATCCATAGGTTGCTTTATCAGAGCACGTCTCGCCTATGCATGTCAAAATACGGCTAGAACATTTCCTCCGCCTCTCTGCACTGTCTCGTATTGCTGCCCTAATGAGAGCTTCAATAGAGCTTCAATATCAATGAGAGCTTCAATATCAATAAAGATGTGTTCATTAAACTTTGACTTGGGAGTCCTTAGTGGTAATTTCCACGACAATACCTTGATATTTAAACCCTTTCCTCTCTTCATCTCCTTGTTTTTCATTAGCTGATCTGCTGTCTGTAAAATCATCAACTCGATTTTTCCCAATTATCACTCAATCAAATGTATTTATAAAGCCCCTTTAACATCACCAGATGTCACAAAGAGCTTATACAGAAACCCAGCCTAAAATCCCAAACAGCAAGCAATGCAGATGTACAGTGGATAGGAAAAATCCCTAGAAAGGCAGGAACCTAGGAAGAAACCTAGAGAGGAACCAGGCCAGCACCTCAGGAGCAAATGTCAGTTGGCTTTTCATAGACAGATCCAAAATATTTATTATGCAGGACAAAACTATATCCAGGGTATGACTGTCGCAATACTTAGGTCCAGAAACATGTTGGACAAAACCCACTAACTTTATGATGGCTCCGAATGCCTTTTGGAATGGGTCTGTGGACATTTCCATGTGAATATTATCTCAAATCAAATCAAATTTTATTTTTCACATACACATGGTTAGCAGATGTTAATGCGAGTGTAGCGAAATGCTTGTGCTTCTAGTTCCGACAATGCAGTAATAACCAACAAGTAATCTAACTAACAATTCCAAAACTACTGTCTTATACACACAAGTGTAGGGGGATAAAGAATATGTACATAAAGATATATGAATGAGTGATGGTACAGAGCGGCATAGGCAAGATACAGTAGATGGTATCGAGTACAGTATATACATATGAGATGAGTATGTAAACAAAGTGGCATAGTTAAAGTGGCTAGTGATACATGTATTACATAAAGATGCAGTAGATGATATAGAGTACAGTATATACGTATACATATGAGATGAATAATGTAGGGTATGTAAACATTATATTAGGTAGCATTGTTTAAAGTGGCTAGTGATATATTTTACATAATTTCCCATCAATTCCCATTATTAAAGTGGCTGGAGTGTTGGCAGCAGCCACTCAATGTTAGTGGTGGCTGTTTAACAGTCTGATGGCCTTGAGATTGAAAAACAGCTTCTGTCTCTCGGTCCCAGCTTTGATGCACCTGTACTGACCTCGCCTTCTGGATGATAGCGGGGTGAACAGGCAGTGGCTCGGGTGGTTGTTGTCCTTGATGATCTTTATGGCCTTCCTGTAACATCGGGTGGTGTAGGTGTCCTGGAGGGCAGGTAGTTTGCAATGACTACAACGTCCGATAGGAATTCAGGGAACTCAGTGAGGAACTCTGTATACAGCCCAGGAGGCCTAACATTTACTGTAATCCAGATTGTCTACAGTATTAACACATACTATGTGAATGACATTACTCTTCAGTACATACAATGTATGTGAATCAGAAGCCTAATTGTACTCTACAGTATAGCACTGTCTCTGTACGACTTACAAAATCCTACATACAGTATATTGTATTTCTACACAGACAATATTTGACTTGGAATCCTTGGACAGACCCCATGAGTTCATCTTTGTCGATGAAGCAGGCTTCAATCTAACAAAGAGGAGAAGGAGAGGCCGCTACATCACCATGTTACACTCGGGCCATATAACACCCAGCACCTTCTAAGATGTATTGCCAATCTAAGAGATATTTTATTTGAGCAGCAGGTTCAAGAGCAGCAGGGTCAAGAGCTAAATGAGAATCCCATTCCCACCTATGTGATAGTGTGGGACAATGTCAGTTTCCACCGAGCTGCTCAGGTAAGGGAATGGTTTAACATCAATGGGCAGTTTATGAACTTGTACCTCCCTCCATACTCGCCTTTCCTGAATCCGATTGAGGAGTTTTTCTCCTCTTGGAGATGGAAAGTGTATGGTAGACAACCCTACACCAGAGTAAATCTGCTGCAAGCCATGGATTTAGCCTGTGGTGATATAGGTGAGGAATCTTGTCAGGGCTGGATACGGCACACAAGAGGCTTCTTCCCCCGTTGCCTCAGGAGGGACAATATTGCTTGTGATGTCGACGATGTGCTCTGGCCTGACCCAGCCCAAAGACAAGAAGAAGCACATTGATCACATGTTTACTCCTTTGCTTTTTTGTCCCTTTTAGTATTGTGTACTGTAGTACAGTGCATTGTAGGCTGTACACTGTACAATGGACAAATTGTATGGCCCTGAACATTGTGCTTTCCATTTATTAACAGTACTGACTGCTCAATAGATTTTGACTGGTTGCAGGTTCATATCAACAAAGAACAAGAATTACAGTATCACAGAGACAAAGGACAAGTTTGTGAGATGCAGGGTACAGTACTGTAGAAATAGGGATACAAGGAGGAGGAGGAGCAAAAAACAAAATTGCAAAAAAACAATTTCATTTTGCAAGAGGAGTCAGAGGTTATGTAAATAGTGCTTGAAGATGAAGTTTTGTGTGTAATGTTTTCAGGAAATGGAGCAAGGTTTCAGAAATTGTGGTTTAGCAATTGAGAAAAACTGTAATAGATCCACCCGGTGGCAAGCCGTCATTCAGGGCTAATTATTGTTTTGAGCCCCACATTTTGGGGGGCTGCCTGTTTGCATGTTATTTTGGCAATAATTTGTATCACATATCAGGTTGCAAACAATGTAAAAATATATATATATATCATTGAGTTAATAAAGCCCCATACAAACATGGTCTCTTTTTTGTTTTCTTTAGTAAGGAAGCTCCAAAATGCAGGTGTTTCAGCCTAGCTCAGTGCTTTCTGTGGTGGTGGACCAGTCAAGCCAGCAGAAAATACGGAGCGTTGTGCCGTGATTGGCTCAGTGTTCTGTCACTCATGGGGACACAACGTCACGGCCAAGTCGAAGGGTAGACTTTTCCCTAAGGGTAAATTCTAGCCCCTTGGGTGCTGCCCTAGTGTTACATTAGAAGTGCCCAACCAAGAAGGCTCAAGGTCATTGGCCACAGATAAAATGACGTCAAATCATGTTATATGTACAGTAGCTTTGATTGGACTGATCATGTCAACATCATACTTTCAAAATCTTAGCTAGCAGTCATCATTATGAATCAAATCGACAATCTACTGGCAAATCATTTTTAATCTTTGTCAAATGAAGATAAATGATGAAGAGAAATTATAGATAACGAGTATCGGGGCTCATCGGCCATTGGACATAAAACAACTCAGAACATCGAAAACTTGACTTTGAAAGTAAAGGTTTTGAAAGTACCATAAATCCAGAGAATGCCAAACTTTTAGGACAAAATTTGCCCACGAAGGACCGCCGTGTAACATTCCTGTTCAAGTGGGCACAGCACAACAAGGTGAGTCCAAAAATGTATTGTATGCTGCTACATAAATTATGTAATATGCCAGGTAGATGTGTGCGTACTGGTAGCGAAGTCAGGTGCAGGAGAGCAGAGATTTGTGAACAGGAGCACACGTTATTGAGGCAAAAGTCGTGACAATGTGCCTCACCCTAATCATTTGTTCTATTTACAACTCTTAATTTTTCCTTCTGTTCTGACTTGGTGGTGTACATGTAGCCTATAACCTGTTTTAGAGAAATGTAAATCATTGAATATTGTAAGAGCTTTCATTGTTTGCTTATATGCCCCCTTTATTTATCCTATGGTTCTGACTTGGTGTACAGGGAGAACAATGTAAGAACAACACATGTTCTGAATTCTGTCGCTGTACATTTCAAAAGTGCTGAACAAATAGTTATATCGACTACATCCGTCCTAGCTTGCTCATTAATATCTAAATCGACATTTCGGATTGCCTCTTATCTGCTTGTCGTCCCCTTATGCCATAGCTTGTACATCTCAATTGTCATTAGAAACCACATTTGTTTAAGCAAGTCAGCCATATCAGCTATATTTTTTTAAAGGCAGTAAATGAGGCTGAATGAACTGTTTCACTGCCAGTCAAGGCTCTGCTGATAGCCAGGTGTAGCAGTGGTAAGATGTTGGGACTGCTTTTGGGACTCTGCTGTTGGAACAGCTTTATGTAGGCTCATTAGTTTGTGGGCACTGTTTGTCACTGTTATAGTGCAATTCATGTATTGTTTAATGTTGTGTTGTGTAGTGGCATTGCTGGCAAGCGTACCACGTGTTTTCTTTTTTGCCCCACATTTTCATGCTAAAATCACCACTGGATTCAACAAATATCTATTATTATTTATATTATCTATTATCTATTATATTATCTATTATTATATTATTATTTATGTTTCATTATTCCTGGTATATAATACTTTTTATGATTGCAGACAGAGCTCAGAGAATGGGATGGTGCAATACTGAATTATTCATATTGTTACGGTTTTCTTCCGTCGAAAGAGAGTCGGACCAAAATGCAGCGTGGTTAGTTCGATACATCTTTAATAAACGAAAAAAACACGAAAATACAAAACAAGAAACGGAACGTGAAAACCTATACAGCCTATCTGGTGACAACTAACACAGAGACAGGAACAATCACCCACGAAACACTCAAAGAATATGGCTGCCTAAATATGGTTCCCAATCAGAGACAACGAGAATCACCTGCCTCTGATTGAGAACCGCCTCAGGCAACCATAGACTTTGCTAGAACACCCCACTAAGCCACAATCCCAAAACCTACGAAAAACCCCCATACATAAACACAACACAAAATAAACCCATGTCACACCCTGGCCTGACCAAATAAATAAAGAAAACACAAAATACTAAGACCAGGGCGTGACAGAACCCGGGACTGAGGGGAAGCTCGGGACTGAGGGGTAGCTCGGGATTGAAGGGTAGCTCGGGACTGAGGGGTAGCTCAGCACTAAGGGGAAGCTCAGCACTGAGGGGAAGCCCAGTACTGAGAGGAAGCCCAGTACTGAGAGGAAGCCCAGTACTGAGAGGAAGCTCAGACAGGTAGTAGGCTCTGGCAGATCCTGGCTAGCTGGTGGTTCTGGCAGATCCTGGCTGACTGGCGGATCCTGGCTGACTGGCGGATCTGGAAGATCCTAGCTGACTGGCAGATCCTGGCTGACTGGCGGATCTGGAAGATCCTGGCTGACTGGTGGATCCTGGCTGACTGGCGGATCTGGAAGATCATGGCTGACTGGTGGATCTGGCTGCTCTGGCTGCTCCATGCAGACTGGCAGCTCCATGCAGACTGGCAGCTCTGGCTGCTCCATGCAAACTGGCAGCTCTGGCTGCTCCATGCAGACTGGCAGCTCTGGCAGCTCTGGCTGCCCCATGCAGACTGGCAGCTCTGGCTGCTACATGCAGACTGGCAGCTCTGGCTGCTCCATGCAGACTGGCAGCTCTGGCTGCTCCATGCAGACTGGCAGCTCTGGCTGCTCCCTGCAGATTGGCAGCTCTGGCTGCGGAACAGGCAGGAGACTCCGGCAGCGCTGGAGAGGAGGAAGGCTCTGGCAGCGCTAAACAGGCGGGAGACTCCGGCAGCGCTGGAGAGGAGGAAGGCTATGATAGCGCTAGACAGGCGGGAGACTCCGGCAGCGCTGGAGAGGAGGAAGGCTCTGGCAGCGCTAAACAGGTAGGAGACTCCGGCAGCGCTGGAGAGGAGGAAGGCTCTGATAGCGTTAGACAGGCGGGAGACTCCGGCAGCGCTGGAGAGGAGGAAGGCTCTGGCAGCGCTGAACAGGCGAGGCGCACTGAAGGCCTGGTGCGTGGTGCTGGCACTGGTGGTACTGGGCTGAGGACACGCACAGGAAGCCTGGTGCGGGGAGCTGCCACCGGAGGACTGGTGTGTGAAGGTGGCACAGGATGGACCGGACCGTGAAGGCGTACTGGAGAGCCTGAGAGCAGGACTGGCACAGGACGTGCAAGGCTAGGGAGGTGCACAGGAGGCCTGGTGCGTGAGGCTAGCACAATCTTCACCAGCCAACTAACACGCACCTCAGGACGAGTATGGAGCGCTGACCCAGGTGCCATCAAATCCCTGACACGCTCCGTCGGGCGAATATCTTGCATACTACGCCAAATCAACTGCTCTCTCTCTTCACTCTCCTCCAATTCTATTAACACCTCCTCGAGTGTCTCCTCATCTCCCATCCGTGCACTCTCCTCCATTCTGTCCAATAATTCCTCAACCCTCTCAGACTCAGCCCTCAGCTTCGCCGATAGCTCCGATAACATCCAAGGCTCCTTACGGTAAACAGGGGAGTTGGCTCAGGTCTGAACCCTGACTCTGCCACACTCTCCCTGAACCCCCCCCAAGAAATTTTTTGGGGCTGACTCTCGGGCTTCCTTCTGCGCCGCCGTGCTTGTCTCTTCAACTCCATTCTCCTATAGCCCTCTTCGCACTGCTCCAGCGAATCCCAGGCGGGCTCCGGTACTCTCTCTGGGTCGACCGCCCACCTGTCTATTTCCTCCCAAGTCGTATATTCCAACCTTGGTTGCTCCTGCTGCCGCTGCCTGTCACCACGCCGCTTGGTCCTGGTGTGGTGGGTGATTCTGTTACGGTTTTCTTCCGTCGAAAGAGAATCGGACCAAAATGCAGCGTGGTTAGTTCGATACATCTTTAATAAACGAAAAAAACACGAAAATACAAAACAAGAAACGGAACGTGAAAACTTATACAGCCTATCTTCTTTTTTAATTTATAAAAAATAATTTATTTCCTTCAATACCATTCATTCTTTACAACTCATAATTTTCATACATACTCCAACAATGGTATTTTAATTTAACTAAACAAAACAAAAACCCCAAACAAAAACTCAGGGGAGCATCGTCCCTCCCCGTCACCCTACAAACTACCTTTCCCTATCTCCCCGTCCCTAATCTATCCCCTTACAAATCTAAATGACACCCAGCCCTAAACCCCCCTTCCACCTCTCCCGAGCAGCATGCTGCCCCCACTTCCTCTCCTCTTCATCCTCTTCATCCTCCCCTCAAATCTCCTTCCACCCTCCTCACTATCCCTTCCACCCCCCATCTCTCCCTGTCTTCACCATGTTCTGCCTGGCTTCCCACAGCCCCCGTTTAAAGAGACTCATGAGAAGCCAGAGCAGAAACCTGTCCCTATCCGTCCCTCTCGCTCTCCCTACACCTCTCTCTAACCTGGCCCACGTCAATACAAAATCCCCCCTTACCAAACCTAACAACACCCGTGCCCTAGCCCATACTACTCCGGCAAAGGCACAGTCCCAAAAGACATGGCACACAGTCTCCTCCCTGCCACAAGAGGATCTTGGACAGGTGGGGGATTGCACCAAATTATACCGGTACATGATGGAACGTACCGGCAAGCACTTATGGAGGCTCAACCAATTCAGGTCCTTGAGCCTGTTGTCCAGACCCCGCGCCTGCACTCCCTCCCAGACCACTTCCGAGATGCCCACTACAGGCGCCGGACTCCCTGCCTTTCTGACCTCCTCGTACAGGTGCCTGTGATCTAAACCTACTCGGGCAACTTCAACCTCAGGGTGTACACGCAGCCACTTGGCCGCATGACCAAAGTGCCACGGCAGCTTGTTCCGCCCGAGGACCCGTGTTAGACCACACCATTACGCTTCTCGCCTGATACGAGAAGAACACCCACAGGAGGTAACCGGACGGGTGTATCACTGGATGAGCAAGCTCCGTTAACAAGAAAGAAACAAAAATTGCATCCAGCTTGAGGGGGAAATGTGGTACCCCCCTACCTCCCTCCCCGATGGGACAGAGCATGCGTGCCCTGGCGACCCACTCTTACCTGCCACTCCACATGAACTGAAACACAAGCCTCACTAGAGGCCTCCTCAGACAAGCCGGCAATGGGTAGATGTACGCCAAATACAAAAGAGACGGCAACACATCCACCTTTAGGACCAGGACTTTGCCCATAAAAGACAAATACCTAGCCTTCCACATTGCTAGCTTCCTCTGTACCACTGCGATGCCATGTTCCAGTTTAGCGTCGCTGAGCCGGAGGTCTCAAAATGGACCCCGAGAATCCTCAGGGCCCCCTCACAGAGAGATAACCCCCCCGGGCACATCCGTTCTACCGCGCCATCTTCCGAAAAACTTGACGGAAGACTTTGCATGGTTCAGAACCGCTCCCGACGCTCGGGTGAAATCCCCAAAGATGGCAAGGGACCTTGTCAGGCACGAGTCCTTGCACAGCAGCAAGGAAGTGTCGTCGGCATACTGCGTCATCTTAACACGCAGCCCACCACTTCCAGGGATCAACAAGCCTTCCACCCCTGTGTCTGCCCTAATGGCAGCCCCCAGAGGCTCCATGTACAGAACGAAGAGGAGAGCCGAGAGTGGGCACCCCTGCCTGACCCCAGACGAGAGGTCAAAAACGTCACCCAAGTGACTATTTACACTAACTCGGCACCCCGCTCCGACATATAATGTACGAATCCATCCTATGAACTTCTCCCCAAATCCTAATCGACCTAACACTCTGAATAAAAAGGATCTATTCACGCGATCAAAGGCTTTCGCCTGATCTAGCGCTGCTACCATTAAAGGCAGTCCTCTATCTTCAACCCAAGCGATGGAGTCCCTGATTAACTGTAGGTTCCATCTAATAGAGCGGCCCTCTACCCCGCACGTCTGATCCTCATGGACGACGTAGGGAAGGGCTGTGCGCAACCGGTCTGCTAAAACCTTTGCAAGTAGCTTGTAATCTACACACAGCATGGTCAACGGCCGCCAGTTGCCAAGGTCTGTTACTTCCCCCTTCTTATATAAAAGTGACAGCACACCAACAGCCATTGATCCCCTGGGACCCCCGTCTCAAGGATGGCCTTCAAGACTTCGAGGACCACTGGTCCAAGTATACCCCAAAACTTGAGCTAAAACTCAGCCGGCAGCCCATCCATCCCAGGCACCTTCCCTTTTCCCATCTTCCTAAGAGCGCTCTCAACCTCTTCTAGTGAAATCTGGGCCTCCATCCCTTCTCTAATGTCCTCCGGCAACCGCCTGGACAAGTGTTCTAAAAACACATTTCCCTGCTCTACATCTATTTCCCTTTCCTTAAATAAACCTTGGAAATGATCAGTTGTCACCCCGACCATATCCTCTGGTTCTCTAACTATACTACCATTTTCTTCCCTAACGCCATGCATTACCTTCCTACTCTGTCTGGCCCTAAACAACTTAAAGAACATAGCAGAACAAGTCTCATTGTGTTCTAGAAAGCCACTATGCGCACGCTCCAGGAAAGCTCGAGCCTTCCGCTCCTGCAACTCCCTGAGCTGCGCCTTTAGGGTTGCGGATCTCTCCCAGTCAAACGACCCGCCGAGGTTGCCTGCCTCGTACTCAAATCAAATCAAATCAAATTTATTTATATAGCCCTTCGTACATCAGCTGATATCTCAAAGTGCTGTACAGAAACCCAGCCTAAAACCCCAAACAGCAAGCAATGCAGGTGTAGAATAGAAACCACGGTGGCTAGCAGGAAAAACTCTCCTAGAAAGGCCAAAACCTAGGAAGAAACCTAGAAAGAGGAACCAGGCTATGTGGGGTGGCCAGTCCTCTTCTGGCTGTGCCGGGTGGAGATTATAACAGAACATGGCCAAGATGTTCAAATGTTCATAAATGACCAGCATGGTCAAAATAATAAGGCAGAACAGTTGAACCCCCTGGAGCAGCAGCACAGTCAGGTGGACCAGTTGAAACCGGAGCAGCAGCATGGCCAGGTGGACTGGGGAGACCATGGCAAAGTCCATGTCAGGTAGCCCGGCATGATGGCAGGTCACATGGCCATGGGGACAGCAAGGAGTCATCCAGGTAGTCCTGGGGCATGGTCCTAGGGCTCAGGTCCTCCGAGAGAGAGAAAGAAAGAGAGTTTGGAGAGAATTAGAGGCGCAGACTTAGATCCACACAGGACACCGAATAGGACAGGAGAAGTACTCCAGATATAACAAACTGACCCCAGCCCCCCGACACATAAACTACTGCAGCATAAATACTGGAGGCTGAGACAGGAGGGGTCAGGAGACACTGTGCCCCCATCCGAGGACACCCCCGGACAGGGCCAAACAGGAAGGATATAAGGATATACTCGAGTTCAATTAACCTTTGGATACGATCCACCTCCCTCCTCTCCTCCCTTTTTTTCCTCTTGCAATACCCTATTATAAAAGCCCTAATCCTCACCTTAACTAATTCCCACCACTCTAACACCCCCTCGCACATGGACCGGAGGCCTTCAAGCCTCCAAAAGAAACCATAAAACCCGTCAACAAAAGCCTGCTCCTCCAGCACATCCCGATCTAACTTCCAGTACCCCCTACCAAAGAGGCAGACATAGTGGCTCATCGGCCCTACCAAAGAGGCAGACTGGCGACCCCACCTGCAGGAGCACCCCGTCGTGATCCGAAAAGAAAACAGGCAACAGCCGCCCAGACAACTTACCCAAAGACCTGGGTACAAAAATATAGTCGAGCCTCCGCTCAACCCCCCTGGAGTTGCGCCATGTAGGACCGGCCATTTTCGGAGTAGTGTGCAGACCACCATCTACCAGACCATGTCAAGCCATTAGCCCGGTAATGGCGCCTGCACTGCTATTCCCCCCTATTCCTAAATCTGTATTAAAATCCCCCCCTATCACTAATTTCCTATTTGTGACACACAGGGGCGTCAGACAGTCCACCATCTCCCTCCTGTCTGCCACCACCTGTGGCCCATACACCACCACTAATCTAAATTTACAATCCCTTATCGTGACATCCACCCCTATAACCCTCCCCTGCATTACCACAAAAGAATCCTCCACTTTTACCTCCCTGTGCCCACACAAAATCCCTATCCCCGATGAGTGCACCCCCCCAATACCCCAAACCGACTCCCCCTTGTCCCACTCCCTCTTAAACCTACTAACATCCCCTCCATCCCTCAGGTGAACCTCCTGTAAAAAAAACAAAAATCAAACCACACACCTTCCAAATAACTAAAAACCGCCCTCCTCTTAACAAAATCCCTTAAACCCCTTACATTTAAAGTAACAAAAGTAAAATTACACCCCATGAAAGAATAAAATAAAAACATGTAATACACTCAAATTCTAAACCCAGACAGAAAAAAACAAAAACAGGAGACTCACCCGATGCTCCCCTGCTCCATATCTACCGGTGAAAACACCATCCGTACTCCCGACATCCCCCCCTCTTCCTCCATCTCACCAACCCAGGATGCAGGAATAGTGTTTGGCTCCGGGGTGCCCTGCACCCTGGGTCTACCCCCACACTCCTCCCCCTCCCCAGTGCTGCAGCTGGTTTGGAAAAAAATCGGGGAGGCTGAGTCCCCAAACAAAAAACTCCCCACCTCCTCCTGTACCCAGTCCTGAGTCTTGTTAGGTGTGTCCCCACCCAACAGAAGTTGAGGGCCTGGGGAAACCAGCAGCAACCCAGAGGTTTCTCCCACCCCCATCACTCTCTTGACCATCCCCTCCCTCTCACTGTCGGCCAATCGCACCCTCCTCTTCATTCTCTTCTTTGGTGATGGCGGCAGTGGAGAGATACCACCCTTCCCCCCCGCCAGCTCCTCCACCATACCCCTCATCTCTTCCACCAGGGCACTTTCCCCCCAGTCCACTTGCTCTTCCACCGTCTCCTTCTCCAACACTCCTCCCTCGCTTTCTTCTCTCTCATGCTCCTCCACTCGGTTGCCTTCTTCCGCCTCTTTTCCTGGTTCTCCTACTCCCGTGCCTTCCGTTTCCTTCTCTCTTCCATCCGCCGCTTCTTGCTCCTCCTCCTTCCTTGCGGCCTTCCCCTCTGGACCCGTACTCTGGTCATGAGGCGTGCTTCCTTCCCTCCTCTTCTTTCCCCATCCCCCCCCGCTCCTGCTCCCCCCCAGCCGCAGACGCATATGACCTCTGACGAGCCGGGCACCCCCGCCACAGGTGTGCTGACGAGCCACACCCGTGGCACGCCTTAGGCTTGTCACAATCCCCGCCTCGTGTTCCTCAGATCCACAAAATCTGCATTTTCTTGTGCTGCACGAGGCGAATATGTGGCCGTAGGCCATACAGCGCCTGCAAAATGGGGGCTGACGTGCATAAAACAACGTCCCCCTGTCAGCCCCTAGGGAGAACATAGCAGGAGGATGGAGGTAGCCACCATGTCCCTTTGGGTCCTCCCTGAGGAGGGCCTGGAAGCCTCTCCTCCCATTCCAAAACCCAAGGGAGTCTTTGAGGTGCCTTGCTGAGGAGACGTTATCCATGTATCTCCCCAGAAAGGCCCTCACCTCTTCGTCCACTAACGTATGGGTTGTAAATGTTGACAGTTACAACCCTAAAGTTGTTCTTCGCCAGGCTTGTTATTTCATAGTGGCTCATCGGCCTCTCACCTCCCACTGCTCTTGCCCTTCTCAGGATATCATCGTGTTTCTCCTCTGTATATAGTGCCACGTCGTATGCTCCCTCCAACGAGTTGCCTTGGAAACAAAACACGTCCTTCACCGTCAGCTTTAGAATCCCCATCAATATTATCCTTCCAAAAGTTTCCCGTCCTAAAGGCTCCAACTCCTTTTCCTTCCAAGCAAACCGAATCGTGTTGGCCAGCCCAATCCCAGGGACCGACCGTGTTGATGGATTTAGCACCATCTCCGCAAGGAGAATGGCGCCATTTCTTCTCTTACAAAACAAGGAAAAAGAAAAACCAAAGTGACTGAGCCTATTTTTTTTTTTTTATAAAAAATAATTTATTACCTTCAATACCATTCATTCTTTACAACTCATAATTTTCATACATACTCCAACAATGGTATTATAATTTAACTAAACAAAACAAAAACCCCAAACAAAACCTCAGGGGAGCATCGTCCCTCCCCGTCACCCTACAAACTACCTTTCCCTATCTCCCCGTCCCTAATCTATCCCCTTACAAATCTAAATGACACCCAGCCCTAAACCCCCCTTCCACCTCTCCCGAGCAGCATGCTGCCCCCACTTCCTCTCCTCCCTCTTCATCCTCCCCCTCAAATCTCCTTCCACCCTCCTCACTATCCCTTCCACCCCCAATCTCTCCCTGTCTTCACCATGTTCTGCCTGGCTTCCCACAGCCCCCGTTTAAAGAGACTCATGAGAAGCCAGAGCAGAAACCTGTCCCTATCCGTCCCTCTCGCTCTCCCTACACCTCTCTCTAACCTGGCCCACGTCAATACAAAATCCCCCTTACCAAACCTAACAACACCCGTGCCCTAGCCCATACTACTCCGGCAAAGGCACAGTCCCAAAAGACATGGCGCACAGTCTCCTCCCTGCCACAAGAGGATCTTGGACAGGTGGGGATTGCACCAAACTATACCGGTACAAGATGGAACGTACCGGCAAGCACTTATGGAGGCTCAACCAATTCAGGTCCTTGAGCCTGTTGTCCAGACCCCGCGCCTGCACTCCCTCCCAGACCACTTCCGAGATGCCCACTACAGGCGCCGGACTCCCTGCCTTTCTGACCTCCTCGTACAGGTGCCTGTGATCTAAACCTACTCGGGCAACTTCAACCTCAGGGTGTGCACGCAGCCACTTGGCCGCATGACCAAAGTGCCACGGCAGCTGTTCCGCCCGAGGACCCGTGTTAGACCACACCATTACGCTTCTCGCCTGATACGAGAAGAACACCCGCAGGAGGTAACCGGACGGGTGTATCACTGGATGAGCAAGCTCCGTTAACAAGAAAGAAACAAAAATTGCGTCCAGCTTGAGGGGGAAATGTGGTACCCCCCTACCTCCCTCCCCGATGGGACAGAGCATGCGTGCCCTGGCGACCCACTCGCACCTGCCACTCCACATGAACTGAAACACAAGCCTCACTAGAGGCCTCCTCAGACAAGCCGGCAATGGGTAGATGTACGCCAAATACAAAAGAGACGGCAACACATCCACCTTTAGGACCAGGACTTTGCCCATAAAAGACAAATACCTAGCCTTCCACATTGCTAGCTTCCTCTGTACCACTGCGATACGCATGTTCCAGTTTAGCGTCGCTGAGCCGGAGGTCTCAAAATGGACCCCGAGAATCCTCAGGGCCCCCTCACAGAGAGATAACCCCCCAGGCACATCCGTTCTACCGCGCCATCTACCGAAAAACTTGACGGAAGACTTTGCATGGTTCAGAACCGCTCCCGACGCTCGGGTGAAATCCCCAAAGATGGCAAGGGACCTTGTCAGGCACGAGTCCTTGCACAGCAGCAAGGAAGTGTCGTCGGCGTACTGCGTCATCTTAACACGCAGCCCACCACTTCCAGGGATCAACAAGCCTTCCACCCCTGTGTCTGCCCTAATGGCAGCCCCCAGAGGCTCCATGTACAGAACGAAGAGGAGAGCCGAGAGTGGGCACCCTGCCTGACCCCAGACGAGAGGTCAAAAACGTCACCCAAGTGACTATTTACACTAACTCGGCACCCCGCTCCGACATATAATGTACGAATCCATCCTATGAACTTCTCCCCAAATCCTAATCGACCTAACACTCTGAATAAAAAGGATCTATTCACGCGGTCAAAGGCTTTCGCCTGATCTAGCGCTGCTACCATTAAAGGCAGTCCTCTATCTTCAACCCAAGCGATGGAGTCCCTGATTAACTGTAGGTTCCATCTAATAGAGCGGCCCTCTACCCCGCACGTCTGATCCTCATGGACGACGTAGGGAAGGGCTGTGCGCAACCGGTCTGCTAAAACCTTTGCAAGTAGCTTGTAATCTACACACAGCATGGTCAACGGCCGCCAGTTGCCAAGGTCTGTTACTTCCCCCTTCTTATATAAAAGTGACAGCACACCAACAGCCATTGATCCCCCCGGGACCCCCGTCTCAAGGATGGCCTTCAAGACTTCGAGGACCACTGGTCCAAGTATACCCCAAAACTTGAGATAAAACTCAGCCGGCAGCCCATCCATCCCAGGCACCTTCCCTTTTCCCATCCTCCTAAGAGCGCTCTCAACCTCTTCTAGTGAAATCTGGGCCTCCATCACTTCTCTAATGTCCTCCGGCAACCGCCTGGACAAGTGTTCTAAAAACACATTTCCCTGCTCTACATCTATTTCCCTTTCCTTAAATAAACCTTGGAAATGATCAGTTGTCACCCTGACCATATCCTCTGGTTCTCTAACTATACTACCATTTTCTTCCCTAACGCCATGCATTACCTTCCTACTCTGTCTGGCCCTAACCGACTTAAAGAACATAGCAGAACAAGTCTCATTGTGTTCTAGAAAGCCACTATGCGCACGCTCCAGGAAAGCTCGAGCCTTCCGCTCCTGCAACTCCCTGAGCTGCGCCTTTAGGGTTGCGGATCTCTCCCAGTCAAACGACCCGCCGAGGTTGCCTGCCTCGTACTCGAGTTCAATTAACTTTTGGATACGATCCACCTCCCTCCTCTCCTCCCTTTTTTTCCTCTTGCAATACCCTATTATAAAAGCCCTAATCCTCACCTTAACTAATTCCCACCACTCTAACACCCCCTCGCACATGGACCGGAGGCCTTCAAGCCTCCAAAAGAAACCATAAAACCCGTCAACAAAAGCCTGCTCCTCCAGCACATCCCGATCTAACTTCCAGTACCCCCTACCAAAGAGGCAGACTGGCGACCCCACCTGCAGGAGCACCCCGTCGTGATCCGAAAAGAAAACAGGCAACAGCCGCCCAGACAACTTACCCAAAGACCTGGGTACAAAAATATAGTCGAGCCTCCGCTCAACCCCCCTGGAGTTGCGCCATGTAGGACCGGCCATTTTCGGAGTAGTGTGCAGACCACCATCAACCAGACCATGGCAAGCCATTAGCCTGGTAATGGCGCCTGCACTGCTATCCCCCTATTCCTAAATCTGTATTAAAATCCCCCTATCACTAATTTCCTATTTGTGACACACAGGGGCGTCAGACAGTCCACCATCTCCCTCCTGTCTGCCACCACCTGTGGCCCATACACCACCACTAATCTAAATTTACAATCCCTTATTGTGACATCCACCCCTATAACCCTCCCTGCATTACCACAAAAGAATCCTCCACTTTTACCTCCCTGTGCCCACACAAAATCCCTACCCCGATGAGTGCACCCCCAATACCCCAAACCGACTCCCCTTGTCCCACTCCCTCTTAAACTTACTAACATCCCCTCCATCCCTCAGGTGAACCTCCTGTAAAAAACAAAAATCAAACCCCACAACCTCCAAATAACTAAAAACCGCCCTCCTCTTAACAAAATCCCTTAAACCCCTTACATTTAAACTAACAAAAGTAAAATTAGATGCCATGAAATAATAAAATAAAACATGTAATACACTCAAATTCTAAACCCAGACAGAAAAAAAACAAAAACAGGAGACTCACCCGATGCTCCCCTGCTCCATATCTACCGGTGAGAACACCATCTGTACTCCCGACATCCCCCCCTCTTCCTCCATCTCATCAACCCAGGATGCAGGAATAGTGTTTGGCTCCGGGGTGCCCTGCACCCTGGGTCTACCCCCACACTCCTCCCCCTCCCCAGTGCTGCAGCTGGTTTGGAAAAAAATCGGGAGGCTGAGTCCCCAAACAAAAAACTCCCCACCTCCTCCTGTACCCAGTCTTGAGTCTTGTTAGGTGTGTCCCCACCCAACAGAAGTTGAGGGCCTGGGGAAACCAGCAGCAACCCAGAGGTTTCTCCCACCCCCATCACTCTCTTGGCCATCCCCTCCCTCTCACTGTCGGCCAATCGCACCCTCCTCTTCATTCTCTTCTTTGGTGATGGCGGCAGTGGAGAGATACCACCCTCCCCCCCGCCAGCTCCTCCACCATACCCCTCATCTCTTCCACCAGGGCACTTTCCCCCCAGTCCACTTGCTCTTCCACCGTCTCCTTCTCCAACACTCCTCCCTCGCTTTCTTCTCTCTCATGCTCCTCCACTCGTTTGCCTTCTTCCGCCGCTTTTCCTGGTTCTCCTACTCCCGTGCCTTCTGTTTCCTTCTCTCTTCCATCCGCCTCTTCTTGCTCCTCCTCCTTCCTTGCGGCCTTCCCCTCTGGACCTGTACTCTGGTCATGAGGCGTGCTTCCTTCACCTCCTCTTCTTCCCCCATCCCCGGCTCCTGCTCCCCCCCCAGCCGCAGACGCATATGACCTCTGACGAGCCGGGCACCCCCGCCACAGGTGTGCAGACGAGCCACACCCGTGGCATGCCTTAGGCTTGTCACAATCCCTCGCCTCGTGTTCCTCAGATCCACAAAATCTGCATTTTCTTGTGCTGCACGAGGCGAATATGTGGCCGTAGGCCATACAGCGCCTGCAAAATGGGGGCTGACGTGCATAAAACAACGTCCCCCTGTCAGCCCCTAGGGAGAACATAGCAGGAGGATGGAGGTAGCCACCATGTCCCTTTGGGTCCTCCCTGAGGAGGGCCTGGAAGCCTCTCCTCCCATTCCAAAACCCAAGGGAGTCTTTGAGGTGCCTTGCTGAGGAGACGTTATCCATGTATCTCCCCAGAAAGGCCCTCACCTCTTCATCCTTAACGTATGGGTTGTAAATGTTGACAGTTACAACCCTAAAGTTGTTCTTCGCCAGGCTTGTTATTTCATAGTGGCTCATCGGCCTCTCACCTCCCACTGCTCTTGCCCTTCTCAGGATATCATCGTGTTTCTCCTCTGTATATAGTGCCACGTCGTATGCTCCCTCCAACGAGTTGCCTTGGAAACAAAACACGTCCTTCACCGTCAGCTTTAGAATCCCCATCAATATTATCCTTCCAAAAGTTTCCCGTCCTAAAGGCTCCAACTCCTTTTCCTTCCAAGCAAACCGAATCGTGTTGGCCAGCCCAATCCCAGGGACCGACCGTGTTGATGGATTTAGCACCATCTCCGCAAGGAGAATGGCGCTCGTTCTTTTCTCTTCCAAAACAATGAAAAAAGAAAAACCAAAGTGACTGAGCCTATTCTGGTGCAAACAAACACAGAGACAGGAACAATCACCCACGAAACACTCAAAGAATATGGCTGCCTAAATATGGTTCCCAATCAGAGACAACGAGAATCACCTGCCTCTGATTGAGAACCGCCTCAGGCAACCATAGACTTTGCTAGAACACCCCACTAAGCCACAATCCCAAAACCTACGAAAAACCCCCATACATAAACACAACACAAAATAAACCCATGTCACACTCTGGCCTGACCAAATAAATATAGAAAACACAAAATACTAACTTGAAAACATGCAGGATACCTCTTTCCAGTTTGCCTGACTTCCGTTTTTTTTATACTGTGTTATGCTTGTTTGGGTAGCATTTCTCACAGGCCGTTTGTTGTACGTTTTTTTGTTTGTTGATGAGATGAAACTGCCAAAACTCTGTAAGGTATCATTTTAAGTCAGAATTGCAACACAATATTTGTTCAAGGCTAAAATATAAGTCCGTAATTGTTTACATTTATGTTCCATGTTTCACGCATGGCTTTTCTTACTAGCCTAACGATACATATGTTCAACCTTTTGGCAGGTATCTGGCTCCATAAACTATCGCCTTATGGAGAGGACAGACGAGTTGCAAGCCCAGCTTCAGATGCAATCGTTAGGCAAGGGAAATTTAAAAGTAGGAAAGGATGACAAAGCGTCTGTGCCACCAGTAAGTACAGATAGTAATATAAATCCTCCCGTACAATCCACGCAGCCAGGTTATTTTCTCAATGCTCATTCAGCCAACAAAAACTTTGAACCAGTTCTCCCCATTAATAAGCAACGAGTAAGAGGCCGAGCATTCTCAGACCCCTCCACCCGTTACAGGGTCTGAGTAGCTGAAGCCTTCCACCATTAGCTCTGACAAATTGAAAACCCAAGTCATTGGCGTATCTATTACCCTCAAAATTAGATTTAAAATAATCATCCAGCGATCATACATTGTTTACAAGGGGGCAGGACTCCTGACGTAAAGGCTAATCTAAAAGATTTACAGTAAATCATTTTTTTATGTATCTGTACTTTACTTTACTATTTATATTTTTTGACAACTTTTACTTTTACTTCAATACATTCCAAAAGAAAATTATGTACTTTTTACCCGATACATTTTCCCTGACACCCCAAAAGTACTTTTATATTTTGAATGCTTAGCAGGACAGGAAAATGGTCCAATTCACACACTTATCAAGAGAACATTCCTGGTCATCTCTACTGCCCCTGATCTGACAGACTCACTAAACACAAATGCTTATTTGTAAATGGTGTCTGAGTGTTGGGAGTGTGGCCCTGGCTATCCATAAATTTAAAAAACAAGAAAATTGTGCCTTCTGGTTTGCTTAATATGAAGAATTTGAAAGTATTTGATACTAATTATATTTAAGCAATCACATTTACTTTTGATACTAAAGTATATTTAAAACCAAATACTTTTAGACTTTTACTCATCTTGGTGGGGCAAACTATGTATTTTTTTTATTTTTAAGCATGCCAGCTAAGCCACTACACAACACAAAACAATACATTCATTGCACTATAACGGTGACAAATGGTGCCCACAAACTGTTAGGGCCTACATAAAGCTATCCCAACAGCAGAGCTTTCTTTTCAGCACCATGGAGTGAATCCTTACCATCGCTACACCTGGCTATCAGCGGAGCCTTGTCTGGCTGCGAAACAATTAATTCAGCCTCATTTACTGCCTTTAAAAAAAAAACATGGCTGTTTTTTGTCTGACTTGCTTAAACAAATCTGGTTTCTACTGACAAACTATGGCATAAGGGGATTGTCTCTCATCTCTCGAGTGGATGAGAGGCAATCCGTAATTTTGATTTATTAAGACAATGAGTGCCCTGGTGCCCTGAATTACGCGTCACCACTATATAGGGATATTGTTATCCTTGTCGGCACCAACGATGTTAGGACAAAACATTCAGAGGTCACCAAGCGCAACATAACTTCAGCGTGTAACTTAACTAGAAACGTGTTGGTATCGAGTAATTGTCTCTGGCCCCCTCCCAGTTAGGGGGAATGATTAGCTCTACATCAGATTCAAACGCAGGTTGAACACTGTTTTCTGCCCCTCCCAAAATATAGAATTTGTAGATAACTGTCCGTCTTTCTGGGACAAACAGGACCAAGCCTGGCCTGCTGAGGAGTGACGGACTCCATCCAAGCTGGAGGGGTGCTCTCATCTTATCTATTAACATAGACAGGGCTCTAACTCATCTAGCTCTACAATGAGATAGGTTGAAAGGCCAGGCATCAGTGGTGTAAAGTACTTAAGTAAAAAATACTGTCAAGTACTACTTAAATATTTTTGGGGGGTATCTGTACTTTACTATTTATATTTTTGCCAACTTTTACTTTTACGAAACTACATTCCTAAAGAAAATGTACTTTTTACTCCATTCATTTTCGCTGACACCCAAACATTTTGACAGGAAAATGGTCAGACTGCATAATTAGCTAAATGAGTCCAGGCAACTGAGAACTTTGTTCAGCCAATGGGTTTTAGTGTTTTAGCAATTGAGAAAAACTGTAATTGAATCCACTCTTTGTCTTTGCAAATCAAAATATTTTTTATATCAGTCAAAACCTTGCCAAAGCATATTCTTGTAGGAGGGGTTCATATGAATTTTAAATAATTTGACATGATTTATATGAAACGGGTCATGAACATATGGACTTTGAAATGAACAAGGGGAGAGGTTAAACATAGGCTAAATCTGGCATTAGCTTTCCCACACGTTAGAATAACTATGTTGCAGTGGTCTTAGGTAGTCTCCGTATAGGCTATTCCCTCCATCGCGACACTGCTGCCCAGTTGAAGAGCTTGTGATGTCCATGCAACACCATAGCACCATGAGCCTTCAGAAGAGCACCCCTCAGCCTCAGAAGATACCCTTCTGGAGTCATGTAGTCAGTCATTGTACCCTAATGTAGGCCTATTTGGCTAATAGCCAAGTAAAGTGCAGAGCATGCAGGATGCATGCAACTTGTCATTCCCACATATTTGAACATTTAATCCATCCTTCATTCAGTTCAGTCTGAGTTGCAATAGGAAATAAATCAAAGAGGATAGAACAGTCTTATGCGTTGGTTTATTGAAATGTATCTAAATTCTCCAAAGTTCTTTTGCCTATCACTTTAATAATTCAATGTTTAATTTAGGCCTGTCCAAATAAAAAATATGCCTTCAACTTATGGGCATTGCAATTTAGGAATTTAGGCTATCATTTTGGGTACTGGTGTCTTGCGGAATAATTTTAGAACTCTATTTGTGTTTTATAACTGTGTTTATTATAGGGCTCCCCATAAAAAGAGACCCTAGCTCACAGGCCTCTAAATATAGCCTCTAAATACATTTTAAACAAAATAGTTGAAAAAGCATGTGCAGTGGCTGATAGGGAAAACAGATTTGGCAATAAGAATAGGCTATAGGTAGTCTTGACCATTTGGGACCCCTTGGCTATTTTGCTCAGGACAGGGTATAGCCAAGACGTAATCAATATTTTGTTTTGTCACATTTATTCATATGGATATAGCCTCTGCACGATGACGTTGTGCAACGCAAATTGCTATAACAAGTCTACAGTAGTGGAAATACCCTAAAACAACAGTCAAAATGACTAATATTAGGCCTACAGTCCAAGCTCCCAAAAACTGGAAAAAGTGTGATTCATTAGGTTACATGATCACCACACTAGCCCCACGCATCTATAAAAATGAATCATGCAATTATCTGGCCCTTAAATAACACACAGCAGCATGACATATTTTGATAGAGGAATAGGCCTAGCATAAATAATATTTACTTCCTATTTTGCAGCTCAGGCGGTTATTCTAGACAGGGCTCTTCTATGTCTTTATCATTCTCAGTCCCAAGCCTACACTACATAATCTACTGGTATGACGTCGTTATTGAATGCAGTTCTAAAACAAGCTCAATACTTTTATTTTGGAAATGAAACCGGTAACGTTAGCTGCAAAGAAACTCTAACGTCGGGGCTATAGTTGCTTCATTGACGAGCTAAGTTCGACAAGCTAAATTCAGTTCATGTCCTTTGCAGATGCCACATTACTAACAAAAGTTTGTACTCATAAAAAAATGTCTGTAACCAAGTAAAGGGAGAAAAGTAAAGTAAAAACCGAACGTGTAAATGTGAATTCATAGTCGTATCA
This sequence comes from Oncorhynchus tshawytscha, assembly GCF_018296145.1. Lineage (NCBI taxonomy): Eukaryota > Metazoa > Chordata > Actinopteri > Salmoniformes > Salmonidae > Oncorhynchus > Oncorhynchus tshawytscha. The sequence goes on from NC_056438.1 coordinate 21,575,224, forward strand.
AAGGGTTTGTACGTTTAGTGATCTTTTTTTTTTTAGTTTAATGTTTCACGCATGGCTTTTCTTACGATCCTAACAATTTACGGATGGATTTTCTTACGATCCTAACAATACATACATACATAACCCTAACCCTAAACCTCATTTATCACTCCAGTGTTAATCTGCAAATTGTAATTATTACCTCCTCATGCCTTTTGCACACAATGTATATAGACCCCTTTTTTTTCAACTGTGTTATTGACTTGTTAATTGTTTACTCCATGTGTAACTCTGTGTTGTCTGTTCACACTGCTATGCTTTATCTTGGCCAGGTCGCAGTTGCAAATGAGAACTTGTTCTCAACTAGCCTACCTGGTTAAATAAAGGTGAAATAAAATAAAATAAAACATATATGATAAGGGATTGGCCTTAGAAATGTTGAGCTGTAGCCTACTGCCTATCCAGATAATATGGAGGTATATAACTAAAAATGCATTTGTAGGTAGCTAGCTAACAGCCACGGAGGAGGGTGAAAGGATAACGTTAGCAGCCCCAACTGTCAAAGAGAGAGAGTAAGCTATTCTGTATAGGGCAGGTACTTTCGTGTAGTTCCAGTCCCTAGAAGTGAAGACAGCGATAAGAGTAACATAATATTCAGTGCTGTCTAATTTGAGTATAATGAAGTCTGTTTCTTGTGATGTTTTTTGTCCACAGATACAGAGAGCTGTGAAAGCCTGTCTGCAGATGAAGAGGTCCCAATGAAAAGCAGTGGTTCTCAGTCCTGTTCTTGGGGACTCAAAGGAGTGCATTTTTGTTTTTGCCATAGCACTACACAGCTGATTCAAATGATCAACTCATCAAGCTTCAAATGGTATTTATGTATTGATTTTTGATGCAATCCTTGATATTGTCGTGACTTGACTGTAACATAAATCTGAAGACAGTTATTTATCTACTCAACTAACTATATTTATTTGTTACTCGGTTAAATTAATCATGTAAAAATGAACTCATTAGGATCTGGGGCACCAGGAGAGCGGATCTTTAAAGAGTTACCATCCCCGAATTCAACTAAAGGTCTTTACCTATCACATCTGTAAACAGTCAATTCATTAATCATAACCTTGTAGCATATCATCCTTCTGAACAGTCATAACCTCCTTGCATCTGCAAAAACCAGAACCTTATTTATGATTCTACTACACAAATTGGTTTAATTATTTATTTACTAGCTAATTAAATGGTAATACAGAATAAACATACACACTTAATACATTAAAAACAGGTTCCTAGCAGACTGACAACAATATGGCTGCTCTTTACAAAATACATGTACCACAGCTAAGGGCTGTATCTAGGTACTCTGTGTTGCTTCATGCATAAGATCAGCCCTTAGCCATGGTTTATTGACCATATAACTCACATCCTCGGGCCTCATTGCTTAATTTATATACATCGCTATCTGCTGTCTGGGAGAACAGTCATAGCAGATAAAAAGTTGCCAATCATCACAATATATCTAGTAGGCTATGGAACCTTATAAAAAAAATAGGCAGTTTAGTTTATTGAGGGTGTTTTATTCTGATGCAGATTCAGCACAATAAAAAAAAATCCCTTAGTTAGTAGGCTATTCTGAGGAAAATATAATGATGCAAACTGTATCTAATATTCCACACAGTATATTGGCTATTGCTTTTCAATCTCCTTATTGCACTGCGCATTTGATTAAAGCCTAAATAGAATGCATTTTCTGCATGTCACTAATGAACATCATCGCCATTTATGAAGTCCATTGAAGAGAGAGCTTACAGCGCCCTCTAACGGTCTCTCATATCGAACTCAAATGTCGACGGAGGGTGGTGCTGATGCGAGAAGGATACAGAAAGCGTCGACCTAGAGGGATGTGAATATCTAAACCTGACCATGATCACGTTTATTGCCGCAGTCTCTGTGGCGCAATGGAATAGCGCGCTGGACTTCTAATCCAGAGGCTCCGGGTTCGAGTCCCGGCAGAGATGTGCCACTCTTGATGCTTCACGGCAGACCTGCGAAATTTTTATTGCAGAAAATGAATGCTGTTCCATAATAAATTGCAGCCACCATTTCATTCAATGCATTCTTCTAATAAGTATTCTAAATATAGGGCTGCACTTCACTACATCTCTATACACCATAACTTTAAAAAAAAAAATATATATATATATATATATATATATACTAATAATGATATACATGTGTAATCTGGCGTTTAATTAATATAAAAGAAACACTTATGTACATATTTTTATGCTTCATTTTATTTGTTCTTTACGTGATAGAACGGTATGTTCGACCACTTATTTAGCATTACAATATCAAAGGAAATTCTTGCTAGGCCTATATTATAATATATATATATATTTTAAATCTCATGATACTATTGACAGATTTATTTAACCGCACAAACAATCCATCCCTAGCCTATATATTTTTTTCCTGAAGTAGATCATCTCTGAGTAATCGTAGAAAATGAACCACTTATTTAGGAAAAATATATCAATGCCAGTCTACTGAATGAGCTATACTTCAATAACGGATCAAACAAGTAATCTACACTGTAATGATGGCAATGCCTGGAATCCTAATTATAGCGGTAAATGTTTCAGTGAACAAATTAGTGTAGCTGAATTTGTTGTTTTTATGAGGTGCATCCGTGTGAAGGTATTTTAATAGTTGCTTCAGTTGTTTGGGGAGTTAGTTCAGGAGTCAGTGCACTTGAGGGCGCTCCAACACTGGTCTATACTTTAAAGCAACGCGAGGGGTGGAAACACATGAGAGCAATAGCCTAATAGACCACTACACAGACTCAGCGGTGACAGTGAACTCCACATCTGTATAGCCTTCATCATTAAATTGAGGGAAAGGAAGCAACATATGCTGTCACTTTTGGGGCAGAACTTGGTTGTGTCACACAGAATGAATGCAGAATGATTTGCTTTACAGTGTGATTCAACTAGTCACGTCCATAACCATGACACGTCATTAGATCTATAACCTATTGCTCCATCTCTCTTACAAAAAAAAAATACAGAGATAATGATGATTCAAAATTCAACAAACATGGACAATGTATTTTTGTTGTTTTCTGGTGACAAAGAAATGCGCATCTAATAGCGGTAACATCTAACGCGAGATTCAGACTAGAAAGAGGAGGGGAGTGTGCTGTGCTGTGGCTGCTGACGAGAGAGAGAGAGAGAGAGAGAGAGAGAGAGAGAGAGAGAGAGAGAGAGAGAGAGAGAGAGAGAGAGAGAGAGAGAGAGAGAGAGAGAGAGAGAGAGAGAGAGAGAGAGAGAGAGAGAGAGAGAGAGAGAGAGAGGAATGCGTCGCTAATGAGTAAACGGACCATCGCCCGAGCACGAAAGAGCGGACAACGGAAAGGGGGAAAGGAGGAAAAACGGAGAAATGTTGTAAACCGCAAAAAAAAGAGCAGTAAGGGGAGGTGGAGAACGAAGAAAACCGTCATATATATTAATTGGAAGGATTACAATTACCCTACACTGCTGAATAGAATCCAACTAGGATTTTTAATGCTGCCCTCACGGAGAATTGAGCTAACGGATTTACTGGTCTTCTGAACCATGCAGCGGCTTTTGCTCCTGAGTTTGGCGTTGAGTTTTCACCGTGGTAAGATTAGGGTTTTCCCTGTTACCTTCCCTAATCAATGACACACTGTTTCTGGTTGTCGAACAATACCAAGGCTTTCAAACTTGATGAGGGGAAAAGTTATTCTAGTTTCGCTTCAGATGTGTGTGTGTGAATGTGTGCGTGCGTGTGCGCGCGTGCGTGTGTGTGTGTGTGTGTGTGAGAGAGAGCGAGAGAGAGAGGTAGATGCTCAATTGTTCAGAGTGTATGGCGATGAGTTTGTCATTACATGCGCCGCAGTGTGTGGTAGGCTATTTCATAGGGTGCGTGTGTCTAACATGATCATGGCCTGATTGGTGCAAGAACCTAGTATCCACAATATGACCTTAGTCCTGTGCATTCGGTAGCCTATAGCCTTTTATTCAAATAGGATGTTAGACAGAAAGGATGTGATTTGAATGACAGTGCACGTCTAAAGTGATTGACCAAATGTGCTCGATATTGGAATGTGGGAATGGCTTGCTTCAATCATTCAAACGTTGCTTGCCATATTTTATTGGTGCCTGTGATATGTATAGCCTAATAACACGCACGCACACACACACACACACACACACACACACACACACACACACACACACACACACACACACACACACACACACACACATACCACGGACACTGGAGACGAGGTATGGCCAACATAGCTGCAACTATAATACCCCTAATGGCGTTTAGATATCATATCTGAGTAATGACAGGTAGGCTATTGTTATAACGTAGTTGCTAGGAGACAATTGCTCAAGGGTAAAGTGATTTCTCAGGCTACCTGTTAGATGACATCTTCCTCGTGCTCACGCGCACGGCACAAGGCAACCCTCCCTTTTCATTGTCTACCTTGTGCGTGTGACAGCAAGAGAGTGTGTGTGCTGTGGATGTGCAGGCGCGCGCAGGTACTGACCATCCGACCACTTTATCATATTGTAGGTAGGGGGCGTGTTTGAAAAGTCTATAGGATGATGTCATCCATGTATCTCTTTTTAGATTGCTATAGTCCAGAGCTACTCCTTTGTCCTTCTCTCAACATCCATACACAATATTAGGCTACTAGTTATTAACTACAAACTCGATGTTAGTATTGTATTACTTTTTCACTGCCTAATCCTGTATAACAACTCACAAATTACCTATGTTGTGGATGCTGTAAACAGTATTTCTTATGAATAGTCATTATACACATACATCACATTCACACATGGATTGAAGCTGATACACACACCCACGCACACTAACGCGTGCACACGGACTAACACACACGCGCATTAAACACGCACGCACATGTAACAGTATAGCTTCCGTAACTCTCCTCGCCTCTCGCCCCTACCTGGGCTCGAACCATGAACCCTCTGCACACATCGACAACAGCCACCCTCGAAGCATCGTTACTCATCGCTTCACAAAAGCCACGGCCCTTGTGGAGCAAGGGGAACAACTACATCAAGGTCTCAGAGCGAGTGACGTCACCGATTGAAACGCTATTAGCACGCACCCCGTACACTAGCTAGCCATTTCACATCGGTTACACACACACTAACACATGCACATACACACGCATGCACGCACACACACACAATCATACCAATTCCATTTGTTTTTTTGCAGTGATGTTTCTCCTGGACACATTGCCACATGCTGAATGCATGATGTGTCCAGTTTTCTCTCTCATAAATCCATCAGTGCACATACACTACATTACCAAAAGTATGTGGATACCTGCCTGTCGAACATTCCCATTCCAAAATCATTGGCATTAATATGGAGTTGGTCCCCCCTTTGCTGCTATAACATCCTCCACTCTTCTAGGAAGGCTTTCCACTAGATGTTGCAACATTGCTGTGGGGACTTGCTTCCATTCAGCCACAAGAGCATTAGTGGGGTCGGGCACTGATGTTGGGCGTTTAGGCTTGGCTCGCAGTTGCCGTTCCAATTCATCCCAAAGGTGTTCGATGGGGTTGAGGTCAGGACTCTGTTCAGGCCAGTCAAATTTTTCCACACCAATCTCAACAAAGCATTTCTGTATGGACCTCACTTTGTGTACGGGGGCATTGTCATCAAGTGTTAAGATTTCCCATCACTGGAACTAAGGGGCCTAGTCCAAAACATGAAAAACAGCCCCAGACCATTATTCCACCTCCACCAAACTTTACAGTTGGCACTATGCATTGGGGAAGGTAGTGTTCTCCTGTCATCCACCAAACCTAGATTCGTCCATCGAACTGCCAGATAGTAAAGTGTGATTGTCACTCCAAAAAATGCATTTCCTCTGCTCCAGAGTCCCATGGTGGCGGGCTTTACACCACTCCAGCCAACACTTAGTATTGCACATCAAATCAAATCAAATTTATTTATATAGCCTTTCTTACATCAGCTGATATCTCAAAGTGTTGTACAGAAACCCAGCCTAAAACCCCAAACAGCAAGCAATGCAGGTGTAGAAGCACAGTGGCTAGGAAAAACTCCTTAGAAAGGCCAAAACCTAGGAAGAAACCTAGAGAGGAACCAGGCTATGAGGGGTGGCCAGTCCTCTTTTGGCTGTGCCGGGTGGAGAATATAACAGAACATGGCCAAGATGTTTAAATGTTCATAAATGACCAGCATGGTCAAATAATAATAATCACAGTAGTTGTCGAGGGTGCAGCAAGTCAGCACCTCAGGAGTAAATGTCAGTCGGCTTTTCATGGCCGATCATTAAGAGTATCTCTACCGCTCCTGCTGTTTCTAGAGAGTTGAAAACAGCAGGTCTGGGACAGGTAGCACTTCCGGTGAACAGGTCAGGGTTCCATCGCCAGTGATCTTAGGCTTGTGTGTGGCTGCTCGGCCATGGAAACCCATTTCATGAAGCTCCCGACGAACAGTTATTGTGCTGATGTTGCTTCCAGCGGCAGTTTGGGATCCGGTAGTGAGTGTTGCAACAGACGATTCTGTTCCCGTTCTGTGAGCTTGTGTGACCTACCACTTCGCAGCTGAGCCGTTGTTGCTCCTAGACGTTTCCACTTCACAATAACAGCACTTACAGTTGATCGGGGCAGCTCTAACAGGGGCAGAAATTTGACAAACTGTCTTATTGGAAGGTGGCATCCTATGACGGTGCCACGTTGAAAGTCACTGAGCTGTTCAGCACTGAGCTGTTCAGTTAGGCCTTTCTACTGCCAATGTTTGTCTATGGAGATTGCATGGCTGTGTGCCTGATTTTATACACCTGTCAGCTACGGGTGTGGCTGAAATAGCCGAATAGACTCATTTGAAGGGGTGTCCATATACTTTTGTACATATAGTGTAAGTGGCTCTGCTTACAAGCCACGCACGCACGCACGCACACACACACACACACACACACACACACACACACACACACACACACACACACCTATGTAACATAGCATACATGTCTCTATGTTATGTTTGTGGCATGGCTGTAAACTGTCTCACACACTGTGCTCATTATGCCAAAGTGCAATGTCACCATTTCATCATGCATTTGTAGGCCATACTCTTTGAACTGCCAGTCCAATACACTGTTCTCAAAACACTTGAAGATACAAGCTATTCTGTTGTTTTTATTTTATGTTTCCAGTTTTCTTAACAGACATTTCACATGGTTTGAAGGTAAATGAATGTGCTGTTAACCATTCAACTACAAAGACTCTTTATAATTCATGAAAATGCTATTGTTGTTAGTAGACCTACACCTCCTAATCTTGCGACACTGCAACTTGCTGTTGCTACTGTTCCTACCTAGACTGCTTGAAGTGCTGGCTATAACAAAGGCCTCAGTGCAGGTGCAACGTTTGTCCATTTGTCAGGCTCTGTCCTTGTGAACAATGCCACAACTACTGACACATACTGACACACACACACACTACTGACCAAAGAAACCAACCCTTCCTTATCAGTTATATATCCCATTTGAATGTTTTTGCAAATTTTGTTGAAAAAAGTTTAAAATGGAACACGTAGCTCATGCAACTGTGTAGTTCGAATCACATGTAGATCTATTCATAATGTGGATCTATTCATAATGTGGATCTATTCATAATGTGGATCTATTCATAATGTGGATCTATTCATAATGTGGATCTATTCATAATGTGGATCTATTCATAGTGTGGATCTATTCATAGTGTGGATCTATTCATAATATGGATCCATTCATAATGTGGACCTGTTCATAATGTGGATCTATTCATAGTGTGGATCTATTCATAATGTGGTTCTATTCATAATGTGGACCTGTTCATAATATGGATCTATTCATAATGTGGATCTATTCATAATGTGGATCTATTCATAGTGTGGATCTATTCATAGTGTGGATCTATTCATAATGTGGATCTATTCATAGTGTGGATCTATTCATAATGTGGATCTATTCATAGTGTGGATCTATTCATAATGTGGATCTATTCATAATGTGGATCTATTCATAGTGTGGATCTATTCATAGTGTGGATCTATTCATAATGTGGATCCAGCTGTAAGGTTTTGAACCATACTCCCAATTCCAGAATGTAATCAAGGAATGCTTAGCATTTTTGGCACATTAGTTATGGCTGTGCTACAATGTTACTTTCACTGTCAACACAATGTGACTTGATGCTTTAGTGCATGTTTGTTTGGTAAAACTATTTGTCATAATAGTATGACTGTATTAGTATGTTTGTTCTAGAAAAAAACAAAAGCTACAAATTAGATGAGGCTCATTGTCCACTTCATACTAATATATAAATGGATCTAAACCACTGTAACAAATTATGTTACGCATTATGTAGCTCAACATTACAGCCAGCCATTCGGTTATGACAATTCAAAGTCATATAGCAGTAGGAGTTAAAGCCTCTACTACATTTATCATCTGTTTAAACTTGGCGAACAAATGGGGTTCCGAAAACATTCTCCTAAATAGGTTCTCTGTCTCCACAAAGCGAGACAGAGCAAGAGAGAAAGAAAGTGATAGAAACAGAAAGAGAACGAGAGAGAAAGAGCCAAGTTTATCACTTATGACTCAGCCTCTTTGCCATGTTTTCAAACTGTGTCTACATTATGCCCGAGCATATTTTGGGGTGGGGGAAGGGTGACAAAAGTTGTGGTTGGGGCGTAGGGGGGGGGGGGGGGGGGTCACTGGTAGTGGGGGTGGTCTGGTGGGCAGGTGGGTAAAGTCGAGGGGCCAGAACAAGACCGATTATAGTTTTTTGGTGGGTGGCTATAGTGGGGGATGGGGGGATGAAAAGAAAGAAAGCGCGAGAGAGAGAGGAGGGGTGGACCAGGGGGAGAGAAAGGGACGATTACTCAAGCCTGACTGGCTCCTCTGTGGGGACAGCTAGCCACATACACTCCACCCCCCCCCCTCCCCCCCCCACACACACACACACCTCATTCACAGAGAATATGGAAGAGCGAGTTCAAAGGGCTATGCTCAGATCAGAATTCTTTAACCCACATCTGAGGCCTTTCCCTCCTTCCCTGAGCTCTGGGTCCTTGGAAGATGCCTCTGCACATGCCTTGGCTTAGACTAGAATTAATTGGCATTAATCGCTTTTGAAACTTCTCACCTTCTCTAAATTCATTTTTCTCCCTCCCTCCATTTTTCTGTCTCCCTGCTCTCCGTCCTTCCATTTCTCCCTTTCCTTCTTTCTGCTAGCTAAGTTCAATTCCCTTCTCTGTCTTTCTATCTGTCCCTTCATACTTTTAAAAATATTTTCCCCTCTCCCTCTATTTCCATTTACCCCTCAGCCTTTTTCTCTCATTCTTTCTTTCCTTCTTTCTTTCTTTCCTCCTTTCTTTCCTTTTCTCTCTCTCTCTCTCTCTCTCTCTCTCTCTCTCTCTCTCTCTCTCTCTCTCTCTCTCTCTCTCTCTCTCTCTCTCTCTCTCTCTAATAAGTTCCAGATGTGGTTCTCACATTCCTTTAGTCAGTGGAGAGGAGAGGAAAGGAGAGGGGGAGGGGTCAGAAGAAGCACATGAATTAAAAGAGGGAGCACATGATGAAGGAAGAGTACAGAAACCCTGTACTGAAGACACACACACAGAGAGAGACACACACACACACACACACACACACGAGAGGGATTCAATGCTGTTGTGGGTCATGTTTATCTCCTAAAAAGTTTTAGACATTTCCCCTTCCCCCTCTTCGCCCACTGTCCCCCAATCCCCCTCCCTCCTTCCCTCCATCCCTCCCTCCTCCCCCTGTAGGAATGTGGCCGACGGGTGATGATGTCATTTCATTTCTCCCTCGCTGAGTTTCTCCTCGAGAAGGGGAGGGAGATTTGTGTCGCTCCATCCATCTCTCTCTCCCACTCTACAATAACAACATTACAGCTAGCCAACTAACTAATAAGCTTATTGGCTGGTCTACACTGCTATCCGTACAGCCATTTAGCCTGCAGGGAAATAGTCAGGATAACCAGATCATGTTTTAGGGGGGAGAAGGATATGCTTACATACATCTTATCCACATAAATTCCATACAGGCACTCGTTGACATGTAAACATTTCACTAGTAACTGTTAAACTATTGAGTTTACAGTAGACTTTCAATTGAGAATTCCTTCAATTTTGCAATGATACACACCTGTAGGTTGGCACTTTGCTATTAAGCCCCTTACATAGTGTGTTGCTATAGCCGTACACCTCCTCCTCGACAGCCTGCAGATGTTAGTGATCCAGGGGTGTGTGGCCTGGCCCATGAATATGTAACCTAACATCACTCCAGGGGTCAAGGCCCCAGCTTTTATTAGATTGTTTGTGACGGATGACATTGTAAGAAGCGACATACTAATACAATTAGATTGAACTGGATTGAATTAAAGTAGACCTTGAAGAGCATGAGTTATGGAAAGCACTGAACATAGAACCTCGGCTATTTGAATAGTTAAATCAGTGTTTCCCTTAAGTTGGGTAGGTCAAGGTATGGGCGGTTCGCGGTGATAGACTGAGGTCTGGCTGGATACAGCATATTGTTTGTTTATGTGGTGGGTCATAGGGTAGGCCACAACTAAACATAGTTTGGAAACCACTGTGGTGAAATATTGATTCATAACAGTATCGATTTTGCTACCTAATTCAGATTTTGAATGACAATATTCTAGAACAAGGATCTAGCTTAGTATAAAACAACCACTTGGATATTTGTGGATCGCGTAGCCCTTGATCAGGGTTGGAAGCTGTCATTGGTAGTCCGTGCTAGTCACCCTTGGTTACCCTCAAGTATTCTTTTGTCACTCATTCACATGCTCGTTTCACAATGGAGGGCCGAGGCTGGCTTATTTTAAGGAGAAGGGTTGTGAAAAACCCAGGCATATTCCTCTGGTCCCGTAACGTGTCAGACACTTTGAACATGAATTACCATATTACCCTACACTGATCGAAAGGTGTTGCCATGGCCACTGGGTCTATCATTGTGTCAGTGGTCCTCACTGGCTGTAGCCATGGTAACAATGTCTGTAATGGTGGTTCAATACAAATAAAGCACTTGAGATGTGAAATATGGGTGATTAGCCCCAGAGAAGAGGACAGAGAGAAAAAACACACATACACACAGAGCGACAAATGGAGAGAGAGAGGAAATAATTATCTTCCCTCCATTTCCAAATAAATCTGTTTCTATGGCAACCATTTTACCAGGGTCTGCATGGATAGAGGGAGCGGGGAATAAAGAGAGGGAACAAGGGAAATAAATAAGATAGGAGGAGTGGTGGAGAAGTAGAGAGGGTAAATGTAAAGAGATGGAGAGATAGACTGAGGGAGGAAAGGCATGATTATTTCTGAGTATGTGCCACTGGACAGACAAAGGAAAGAAAGCAAGAGAACGGAAAGGAACCGGGGGTAGATGGTGACAAAGGGACAGGGAACGAGAGGGGTCTACGAGTGATAAAGGGGAGGATAAAGAGGTAAGATGAGACAGAAGGGAAAAATGAACACAATGCCTCTTTCTCTTTCTCCTTTTCTTCCCCCTGTTCTTTCTCCACCTCAGGCCAGTCACCTTTGTGTATTGACTAACATGATGGCAGCATGGTCCCTCTTTCACTCCCTCTATCCTTTCTTTCTCTCTCTATCCCTTTTCTCCCTCTATCCTTTCTCTCCCTCTATCCTTTCTCTCTATATATCCTTTCACTCCCTCTATCCTTTCTCTCTCTCTATCCTTTCACTCCCTCTATCCTTTCTCTCTCTCTCTCTATCCTTTTTCTCCCTCTATCCTTTCTCTCTCTATCCTTTCTCTCCCCCTATCCTTTCTCTCTCTCTCTATCCTTTTTCTCCCTCTATCCTTTCTCCCTCTATCCTTTCTCTCTATCCTTTTTCTCCCTCTATCCTTTCTCTCTCTATCTTTTCTCTCCCTCTATGCTTTCTCTCCCTCTATCCTTTCTCCCTCTATCCTTTCTCTCTCTATCCTTTCTCTCCCTCTATCATTTTTCTCCCTCTATCCTTTCTCTCTCTCTATCCTTTCTCTCTATCCTTTCTCTCCCTCTATCCTTTATCTCTTTCTCTCCCTCTATCCTTTATCTCTATCATTTCTCTCCCTCTAGTCTTTATCTCTATCCTTTCTCTCCCTCTATACTTTATCTCTATCCTTTCTCTCCCTCTATTCTTTCTCTCTATATCCTTTCTCTCCCTCTATCCTTTATCTCTATCCTTTCTCTCCCTCTATCCTTTCATTCCTCTATCCTTTCTCTCACTCTATCCTTTCATTCCTCTATCCTCTCTCCCTCTATCCTTTCTCTCCCTCTAAACATGCATTCCTCTATCCTTTCTCTCTCTATCCTTTCTCTCCCTCTAAACTTTCTCTCCCTCTAAACCTTCTCTCCCTCTATCCTTTATCTCTATCCTTTCTCTCTTTATCCTTTCTCTCTCTCTATCCTTTCTCTCCCTCTATCCTTTATCTCTATCCTTTCTCTCCCTCTATCCTTTATCTCCCTCTATCCCTTCATTCCTCTATCCTTTCTCTCCCTCTATCCTTTCTCTCCCTCTATCCTTCCCTCCCTATATCCTTTCTCTCCCTCTATCCTTTCTCTCCCTCTAAACGTTCTCTCCCTATATCCTTTATCTCTATCCTTTCTCTCTCTATATCCTTTATGTCTCTCTCCTTTCTCTCCCTCTATACTTTCTCTCTCTATCCTTTCTCTTCCTCTATCCTTTCTGTCTCTATCCTTCCTCTCTCTATCCTTTCTCTCCCTCTATCCTTTCTCTCCTTCTAAACATTCATTCCTCTATCCCTTCTCTCCTTCTATAATTTCTCTCTCTCTATCCTTTCTCTCCCTCTAAACTTTATTTCCCTCTAAACTTTCTCTCCCTCTATCCTTTATCTCTATCCTTTCTCTCTCTCTATCCTTTCTCTCCCTCTATACTTTCTCTCCCTCTATCCTTTCATTCCTCTTTCCTTTCTCTCCCTCTATCCTTTATCTCTATCCTTTCTCTCCCTCTATACTTTCTCTCCCTCTATTCTTTCTCTCTTTCCTTTCTCTCCCTCTATCCTTTCATTCCTCTATCCTTTCTCTCCCTCTAAACTTTCTCTCCCTCTATTCTTTATCTCTATCCTTTCTCTCCCTTATCCTTTCATTTCTCTACCCTTTCTCTCCCTCTATCCTTTCTCTCCCTCTATCCTTTCTTTCCCTCTAAACTTTCTCTCCTTATATCCTTTATCTCTATCCTTTCTCTCCCTCTATCCTTTATCTCTATCCTTTCTCTCCCTCTATCCTTTCTCTCCCTCTATCTTTATAGCCATATAGCAGTATTACCATTGCTATAGGTTATGCCAGTTAGACTCAGGTGGTGTCAGGCAGCGACAGTTGCACTCCTAACTTTTTCATTGTGCCCTTATCCTCAAAACTACAATCATCCTCACCCTCATCCTCATCTTCATCACAGTTTTGTCACGCTTCCACCTCTTTGCTTGTTCTGCATTTTAAATATCACCAACTGCTGTCCACATATAGGAGAGACGTATTCCATATCAAATGGTTAACATAGTGAACTTGGATAATATGAGCTGAAAGGGAATAGAGAGAGAGAAAGAGGAACAAAGAGAGAATGAAAGCGAGAAAGAGACAAAAGCGGGCTGGACAATTAATTGGATAGGTGGAGGGATGAGGTCATGATTAATGGTTTGCAGAAAATGGGTGTATCAGACACAAGGGAGGGTTTCTTCAGACACACACACACACACATACACACAGACATACACACATGCATGCACACACACTTACACACAAAAACTTTTTGGGGGGCAGTTACTTTAGACGTCAGCTGTTGCTATGGTGATGTCTGTGATCCAACGACAGAGCAGGATTGGCTAGAGTGGAAAGAGGGAGAGAAAGGTAGAAGGACTGAGAGAGGGAGAGAGAGAGGGATAGATAGGGAGCAATAAAGAGATAGATAGACAGATAGAGCTAATTAGATTGATTAACAAATCCATACAAATTTCATTTTATCAAACGTTCTTGCTTTAAAAGGATGAATAAAATGCACTCAATTCATTCAGGCACATCAGACAAAGCCCTGACGTCATGACATCATACTGTAGCCTTTTGTGGCTCAGGAGACAGTAAAACGTCATGACATATATGTGGTGAGATATCCGAGGGCATCCTCTCTAGCAATTAAAGACGAATGTTATCTGTCCTGATGGCATTCCTCTTAGCAGGGTGGCTGGAATAGTTTTCACACAATATTTCACACACAGCTAATAGGGCAAGTCTGTAACATGTGTTGTTGTTCAGATTAAGGGATTGTCAGGCACAAGAGGTGTTAATTGCAGCTCTTCGTACCATTTCACTGTGTGCTCAGGCTGTGGTGTGTCAATGTGGCTTTGTTGACAGCAGGGCTTGGCTTGTCGTTGCGTCTGTGTGGATAGGGTTTGGTGACCATGATGTGTCTATTCGACCGCATGTTATAGATAGACAGTCAATGTGGTCGATGTTTGGTTTGACGTGTGTGTTTATGTGTGTGTGTTGACAGGGTGTGCTATTTTTATGTGGTCACTGGTCAGAGGTGTGGCAGAGGTTTGGTTGTGTGTGCGTTCGTGTGCGCATGTGTCTGTTTCATAAGGGCTCCGTGTGTGTGTGTGTGTGTGTGTGTGTGTGTGTGTGTGCGTGCGTGCGTGCGTGTGTGTGTGTGAAACTGTGTGTGTGTGTGTGCGTTCAGGGTTCTTTGTGACCATGTCTTTGTTTCATAAGGGCTCCGTGTGTGTGTGTGTGTGTGTGTGTGTGTGTGTGTGTGTGTGTGTGTGTGTGTGTGTGTGTGTGTGTGTGTGTGTGTGCGTGCGTGCGTGTGTGTGAAACTGTGTGTGTGTGTGTGCGTTCAGGGTTCTTTGTGACCATGTCTTTGTTTCATAAGGGCTCCGTGTGTGTGTGTGTGTGTGTGTGTGTGTGTGTGTGTGTGTGTGTGTGTGTGTGTGTGTGTGTGTGTGTGTGTGTGTGTGTGTGTGTGTGTGTGTGTGTGTGTGTGTGTGTGTGTGTGTGTGTGTGTGCGTGCGTGTGTGTGTGTGAAACTGTGTGTGTGTGTGCGTTCAGGGTTCTTTGTGACCATGTCTTTGTGCGGTCAGGGTACTCGGAGTCTCTCGATGGTATCTGGGGATCACTGACTCAAGGAAATCAGGACACTCTAAATTTGTCACTGCAGCATAACCCACATAATGGAAGAATTCAAGAGCTCTCTCTCTCTCTTCTGTCTTTTCTTTCTTCCTATCTACCTCTCTCTCTGCTCTCTTTCTATAGCTTTTTTTTCTCATTGTCTCCTACTCAGACACACACACATTGAATAATTATATGAGTAAGTAGTATGGCCATACACAGAGCATATAACATATTGATATGGTTTATGGTATGATATGGACCGTATTTTCAGTTTGCCCCTAATGTAGGCCTAGCATTACCTGGGAAGGTATTGTGTGCTCTCATTGTCAAGCTATTGAAATAGCCTCCCCATAGTCCCAGTGTGGATCTTGTTTGTGGTTTATTGGATGACAGTGAAGGGAATACCTTGTCCAGTGGTGTTTAAGGTAGAGGGAGTGATGCCTTGTCTGCCCTGGGGCTGTTTGGTCCTTAGTTCTAGCCTTATACTCAGTGGACAGAGGAGGTTAACAGATCAGATAGTATTTCTAGCGAGCTACGTTGATTTGATCTGACTGGATAAGAGCCTAATTTAGAGGTTTTCGTAGCCATTCCACTAATGGTGGATCACATTGATATTGTCACTTTCAAAGCAGCCTTTTCTTTAATGTGGTGTGCCACAGGGCTCAAGTCTAGGACCATTGCTCTTTTCTATTTTCGTCTGTGATTTACATGTAGTAAGCCTATGCTAGACATACAAATGCACGTTGTTTGTATGAACATGATATTTGTTCTTTCTCTTTGGAATCGTTTATGTTCTGCTTCTGTCAGAAGCCATTGCTATTAGTGTCCGGGACATTTTTTACACATGACTGTGTTTTTCATGATATCAGGCATACTGTAGGCTATCTCCTCGAATCGCACACATTCAATCAGGTTTGGAGGGGGTACAGTATGCCCACACATGAGAAAGGGAGAGATAGAAAGAAAGAGACTTGGAGGGAGTTAGAGAGACAGACTTGGGGTCATGGAGGGATGAGCAGGCATATGCCAGTTGTTAAGAAAGTGAGAGAGATGAGGACCTACAGAGGAACGCTGGAGGGTTCAGAGAGCAAGAGAGAGAGGGAACTGGGGAGAGAGAGTGAAAGTGCTAGAGGACTGATATTTAATGTGATAAATTGGTTGTGACAGTGTGGCTCTAAACCCCCTCCAACCAGAAGAGGAGGAGGAGGAGGAGGACCACCGAAATAGAAAGCAGTATGGGTAAAGAACATATAGTATATACATATATTATGTATGTATAGTATACAGTACATTCAGAAAGACATAGTGAGAGAGAAACAATGTGTGATTTTTTTCATTGTTTATCAAGAAAGCCGTATGAAAACATGGCTAATACAACAGTATATATGTATGTACAGTTGAAGTCAGAAGTTTACATACACTTAGGTTGGAGTCATTAAAACTCGTTTTCAACCACTCCACAAATTTCTTGTTAACAAACTATAGTTTTGGCAAGTTGTTTAGGACATCAACTTACTGCATGACACAAGTAATTTTCCCAACAATTGTTTACAGACAGATTATTTCACTTATAATTCACTGTGTCACAATTCCAGTGGGTCAGAAGTTTACATACATTAAGTTGACTGTGCCTTTAAACAGCTTGGAAAATTCCAGAAAATGATGCCATGGCTTTAGAAGCTTCTCATAGGCTAATTGACATAATTTGAGTTAATTGGAGGTATTCCTGTGGGTGTATTTCAAGGCCTACCTTCAAACTCAGTGCCTCAGAAAAAGACCTCGGGAAAAAATGTAGACCTCCAAACATCTGGTTCATCCTTGGGAGCAATTTCCAAACGCCTGAAGGTACTACGTTCATATGTACAAACGATAGTACGCAAGTATAAACACCATGGGACCACGCAGCCGTCATACCGCTCAGGAAGGAGACGGGTTCTGTCTCCTAGAGATTAACATACTTTGGTGTGAAAAGTGCAAATCAATCCCAGAACAACAGCAAAGGACCTTGTGAAGATGCTGGAGGAAACAGTATCTATATCCACAGTAAAACGAGTCCTATATAGACATAACCTGAAAGACTGCTCAGCAAGGAAGAAGCCACTGATACAAAACCGCCATAAAAAAGCCAGACTACGGTTTGCAACTGCACATGGGGACAAAGGTCGTACTTTTTGGAGAAATGTCCTCTGGTCTGATGAAAGAAAATAAAACTGTTTGGCCATAATGACCATCGTTATGTTTGGATGAAAAAGGGGGAGGCTTGCAAGCCGAAAAACACCATCCCAACCGTGAAGCACGTGGGTTGGCAGCATCATGTTGTGGGGGTGCTTTGCTGCAGGAGGGACTGGTGCACTTCACAAAATAGATGGCATCATGAGGAAAGAAACTTATGTGGCTATATTGAAGCAATGTCTCAAGACATCAGTTAAAGCTTGGTCGCAAATGGGTCTTCCAAATGGACAATGACCGCAAGCATACGTCCAAAGTTGTGGCAAAATGGCTTAAGGACAACAAAGTCAGTGTATTGGAGTTACCATCACAAAGCCCTGACTTCAATCCTATAGAAAATTTGTGGGCAGAACTGAAAAAGCGTGTGTGAGCAAGGAGGCCTACAAACCTGACTCAGTTACACCAGCTCTGTCAGGAGGAATGGGCCAAAATTCACCCAACTTATTGTGGGAAGCTTGTGGAAGGCAACCCGTAACGTTTGACCCAAGTTGAATAATTTAAAGGCAATTCTGCCAAATACTAATTGAGTGTATTTAAGCTTCAGACGCACTGGGAATGTGATGAAAGAAATAAAAGCTGAAATAAATCATTCTCTTGTCACGCCCTGGCCATAGAGAGGCTTTTTATTCTCTATTTTGGTTAGGCCAGGGTGTGACTAGGGTGGGCGTTCTATGTTCTTTTTTCTATGTTTTTATATTTCTTTGTTTTTGGCCGGGTATGCTTCTCAATCAGGGACAGCTGTCTGTCGTTGTCTCTGATTGAGAACCATACTTAGGTAGCTCTTGCCCACATGGGTTTTGTGGGTAGGTATTTTCTTTTTAGGGTGTTTTGCACCTGACGGAGCAGTTTTGGTTGTTTCTTTTGTTCCTTGTTGTATTTAGTGTTCAGTTTATTAAATTAATGATGAACACTTACCACGCTGCATCTTGGTCCTCACCTTCTTCCACCAATGGTCGTTACATCTCTCTGCTATTATTCTGACATTTCACATTCTTAAAATAAAGTGGTGATCCTAAGTGACCTAAGACAGGGAATTTTTACTAGGATTAAATGTCAGGAATTGAGAAAAACTGAGTTTAAATGTATTTGGCTAAGGTGTATATACATTTCCGACTTTAACTGTATATATGGACACTACTGTTCAAAAGTTTGGGGTCACTTAGAAATGTCCTTGTTTTTGAATGAAAAACACATTTTTGTCCATTAAAATAACATCGAATTGTTCAGAAATACAGTGTAGACATTGTTAATGTTGTAAATGACTATTGAAGCTGGAAACTGCCTACATAGGCGTACAGAGGACCATCATTCTGAGTAATGAAGGCTATTCCATGCGAGAAATTGCCATAAACTGAAGATCTCGTACAAAGCTGTGTACTACTACCTTCACAGAACAGTGTAAACTGGCTCTAACCAGAATAGAAAGAGGAGTGGGAGGCCCCGGTGCACAACTGAGCAAGAGGACAAGTACATTAGAGTGTCTAATTTGAGAAACAGACGCCTCACAAGTCCTCAACGGGCCTCCCACTCCTCTTTCTATAAAAATCTGCCATTTCCAGCTACAATAGTCATTTTCAACATTAACAATGTCTACACTGTATTTCTGATCAATTTGAGATGTTATTTTACTGGACAAAAAAAATTACCTTTTCTTTCTAAAACAAGGACATTTCTAAGAGACCCCAAACTTTTGAACGGTAGTGTATTTACAGTACCAGTCAAAAGTTTGGACACACCTACTCATTCCATATTCTTTATTTTTACTATTTTCTATTGAAGTGAAGACATCAAAACTATGAAAGAACACATATGGAATCATGTAGTAACCAAAAAAGTGTTAAACAAATCCAAATATTTTATATTTGAGATTCTTCAAAGTAGCCATCCTTTGCCTTGATTACAGCTTTGCACACTCTTGGCATTCTCTCAACCAGCTTCATGCAGGAATGCAAACTCGTCAACTTTCGGTGAAATTCGCCGTTTTGAATCCAAAGTAGGTGACCCACGTGATTTGTGTTGATCCGATGAGAAAGGTTGGAATCACTACTGGCTGTAAGCAAACGAGTGATGCGCGTTTGGAGCAATACTGGCTGTATCCAAGGCTCAGCCAATCATTCACGTAACAACAGAATGCAGCGCAGCATGCGACTGAAGAGAGAAGAGACAACCAACTTACTAGTTACAGCATCAGCGAGTGCTCTGGAAAGGCAGCTTGTCAGTTACAGTGGCGCGTCCACTGAACGATAACGAAGAGGTAACATTAGGTGAGAAGCCTGAACACGGAGACAAGGGGTGAGAAGGTGATGAAACGTACTTCATGAGCTGTAACCAAAAAACTACTAGCATTTGGAAAGTTTGAGGTGAGGCAGAAAGTGTGGTGGAACAAGTATTGTTAGCATTGTTAAGTATCTTGCTCGCTGGATCGAATTCGCCGTAGCTAGTCAGAGAAATGTCGAGGAACATTAGCCAACTTATCTGATCAAATAATTGAGTTTATGGTGTGAAAATTAGCTTGCTAACTAAGTCAGACAGCTAACATTAGTAACGTAACCAATTCACTATAGTATTAACTGGTATATAACTCCTTACCGTTCCTCAAGTTATAATGCGTTTAGTTGATTACTGTACCCTGGCAATCTGTGTGAAATGTGGACTAACTAACAAACTAACCTGTTAACTAATGTTTTCCCTCTACAGTATGTGGTTAATTTTAAGTATGAGAGAAGTAGGTGTAAATGAGGTGTTGTTTGTTAAACAAGTGTAGCTGGAGCTGGGCCTGGCTTAAACTGGATGCCTCTATAGAGGTGAAAGGATCGCAACACACTTTCCCTCTTTCTCACTTTTGCTGGCACATCGTAGAACAGATGTCCACAGGCAGACAGTGTTCAATGTAATAATGTGCAGTGTAGCCCAAATATATTGTTTTTGTTGTGTTGAACTTGACAGTAACACATGTGGGTGAGTGAGTGAGGGGAGATTATATATTTTTAACTCAGTGAACGTTATTTCTGCACACATGTAGCCTTGTGCACTTGATCGATGTCTGCTGTAGTGGCCACTATAATAGAGCAAAAATAGAATGTCTGTTTGTTTCATTCTATTTCTACTTTAAGATGTGTTTTTCCCAAGTGCAATATTTAGATGTGTGTGGTCACAAGCATTCTATTATAAAGGCTGTCATGGCTAACTGAAATATTAGTGGATTGTTTTTTCTCAAGACTTGAGTGTCATTTGCAGTAAAGTTTAGGCAACAAATAACATTGGGTTGCTTTCTTTACATTTTGTAGCTGTGAGTTAGGTTCACATTAACCACTTTTTATTTTACACACAGAGACGGATCATGTAGATCATATTCTTTGTTGTTTAATGAGTTAACCTGCATTTCCCCCTAGCATGGATGTTTTGCATGTTTCAGTGCAACAACTAAAAAAGTGTCACCTTTTTGGGCCCTCACCAGTTTGCATCCTTGTTCATGAGGTAGTCACCTGGAATGCATTTCAATTAACAGGTGTGCCTTGTTAAAAGTTCATTTGTGGAATTTATTTCCATCTTAATGCGTTTGAGCCAATCAGTGTTGTGACAAGTTCAGGGTGGCATACAGAAGATAGCCTTATTTGGTAAAAGACCAAGTCCATATTATGGCAAGAACAGCTCAAATAAGCAAAGAGAAACGACAGTCCATCACTACTTTAAGACATGAAGGTCAGTCAATGTGGAACATTTCAAGAACTGAAGTGCAGTCGCAAAAACCATCAAGCGCTATGATGAAACTGGCTCTCATGAGGACCGCCACAGGAAAGGAAGACCCAGAGTTACCTCTGCTGCAGAGGATAAGTTCATTAGAGTTACCAGCCTCCGAAATTGCAGCCCAAATAAATGCTTCACAGAGTTCAAGTAACAGACACATCTCAACATCAACTGTTCAGAGGAGACTGTGTGAATCAGGCCTTCATGGTTGAATTGCTGCCAAAAAAACACTACTAAAGGACACCAATAAGAAGAAGAGACTTGCTTGGGCCTAGAAACACGCGCAATGGCCATTAAATCGGTGGAAATTTGTCCTTCGGTCTGATGAGTCCAAATTTGAGATTTGTGGTTCCAACTGCCATGTCTTTGTGAGACGCAGAGTAGGTGAACGGATGATCTCTTCATGTGTCATTCCCACTGTGAAGCATGGAGGAGGAGGTGTGATGATGTGGGGGTGCTTTGCTGGTGATACTGTCAGTGATTTATTTAGAATTCAAGGCACATTTAACCAGCATGGCTACCACAGCATTCTGCCTGCGATACACCATTCCATCTGGTTTGCACTTGGTGGGACTATCATTTGTTTTTCAACATAACAATGACCCAACACACCTCCAGGCTGTGTATGGGCTATTTGACCAAGAACGAGATTGATGGAGTGCTGTTGGAAAAGCATTCCAGGTGAAGCTGGTTGAGAGAATGCCAAGAGTGTGCAAATCTGTCATCAAGGCAAAGGGTGGCTACTTTGAAGAATCTAACATCTCAAATACATTTTGATTTGTTTAACACTTTTTTGGTAACTTCATGATTTCATATGTGTTATTTCATGTATACGTTATAATAAAAACGATACACATTCAGAGAGAGCGAGACAGAGGGAGGGGAGAAACATCACAGATAAGTGAGACAGAAATGCAATTCGATTGCCATTCTTTCATTGTTTACCAGTCCAGTCAAGAAAACAGTACATTGCACTGCATGTGTACGGTACATTCAGAGGGAGAAGGAGAGAGAGAGACGGACAACAGAAACACAACAACACAACCAAAAGACTGCTCGACATAAATCTGACTTGGATTGTCAGTCTCTCATTGTTTAGCGGTCTTGATGAGCAGTTTAATTACAGCGCATGTCATTATGTACCATGGAACACAACTTTTTTCAGATTGGACAAGCAGTCACAACACTTCATCAGATGAATACAGTACAGGTTTACATTGCAGAAAGAACTATGGTGGCTCTCAGTAGAGCTGGAACAGCCCTGTGGAGTAGAGACAATGACATGTACTGTAGTTAGACGTTAGAGAGAGGGAGAGAGGAAGCCTGTGAGATGACTCATACTGTAGGGAGGAATGGAGAGAGAGAAAGAGAAAGAAAGAGAGAGCAAGACAAAGATAGAAAGAAAGGTTTAAGACAGGGAAGCCATGAGGGACTGGGAGATGGGGTGAGACTCTATGGGTTAAATCGTAATGGGTTAAATCGTAAGGGTTTGATCTCTTCTCCTCCTGAATCAGCTCATGTCTCATGTCTCCCTCGTTCCCCCTCTATCTCTCTCTCTCCATTGTTGAAATCTTTTTCTCACTATTTTCCTAATCTTTCTATGTCTCGATGTCTTAATGCTCCCTCGATCTCCAACTAGTTATCCTTGTCTTCAGTTGAAGGAGAACGAGAAACCATATCAAACACACCATCAGAAATTGTAGATCGTAGTAGCTGGAGAACAATTGAACTTTTAGGCCTAGCTACTAATTTTACCACAAAAACTCCAATGAGTGAAATGCACCTTTCTGTCTCTACATGGCCCCTTTAAACAGTTTATTCTCAGTTTGTGTATGATGACGCTGTATGTATCTACTGTAACAACAATCTAACAACAACACAGCTGTGGGCTTGTAACAAAATGTGATGTTATAGGTTTGTATTGATGCTTATGCACCCTTCTCTCTCTCCCCCCCATCTCTCTCCCCCTCGCTCCCCCTTTCCCTTCCTCCCTCCCTCCTTCTGCTACCCCAGTGTGGACAGCGCGTTTCTCCCAGGAGCCAGCGGACCAGTCGGTGGTGCTGGGCCAGAGGGTGATTCTGTCCTGTGTTGTGTTTAACTACTCGGGCATTGTGCAGTGGACCAAGGATGGACTGGCCCTGGGCATCGGAGAGGACCTCAGGGGTGAGACTACAACAACTCTAAGACCCCTCCTCCCCCCTGACAACACCCAACAACACCCAACACCCATCATTTCTAGTCGCCCTGCTTACAAGGCCTCTCTGTATATCGCCCTGTCTGTCATTCTATGCTGTTGTGGTGTTTACCTTTTCTCTACCACCTCTCCCCCTCTTTCTATCTCTACCCTCCCCCTCTTTCTCTCTCTTTCTCTTTGTCTCTCTCCCTCTTTGTCTCTCTCTTTCTTTCTCTTTGCCAGGCTCTCTCTCTATCTGTCCATCAATTTCTCTATACCTATACCTATCTCTATCACAAACACACATGTTCTGTCTCCCCTATCTGTAAGAAATAAGGCTTGTTGAAAATACAAAAAAATGTAAACTCGTTGCTTTTCTCACATTCTTTCTTTTCCTACTTCATTCCCTCTTTCTCCCTCTATCTCCCCCTTTCTCTCTCTCTCTCTCTCTCTCTCTCTCTCTCTCTCTCTCTCTCTCTCTCTTTGCCTCTGTTCAACCCCTCACTGATTCTTCATTCTCTCTCCCTCCCTCTCTCCCCCTGTCCCCCTCTGCCGCTCTTTTCCTCTCCTTCACACTCGCTCTTCTTCCCTCTCTTTGTCTCTGCTTTTCCTCAAACACTCTCTCATTTCTCTCTCCCTCCCTTCCTCTGCTGCTCCTCTTCATCTGTCCTCTCACCATTCCTTTCCCTCTCTCTCTCTCTCTCTCTCTCTCTCCCTCTTTCTCTCTCTCTCTCTCTTTGTCTCCCTCTCTTTCAATCATATTGATACTGTAATGGTTCAGTGCTTCAAGCCAAAGCTTTTAAATAGAAACATGTGAATGAACACTGGTTCCATCATACACATGCTCCCTCTCTCCCTCGCTCTCTCTCACCCTGCCTCTCTCCCTCGCTCCTTCGCTCTCTCTCACCCTGCCTCTCTCCCTCTCTCCCTCTCTCTCACCCTGCCTCTCTCCCTCGCTCCTTCGCTCTCTCTCTCCCTGCCTCTCTCCCTCGCTGCCTTGATCTCTTTCCCTCCCATAAGCTTTCTCTCTCTCGACATTTCACATGCAAATACATGCATAGACAACATACAGACACACATGATATGTCAGGTACAAGGACACACAAGGTTATGGGAGGGTAAGCTCATTTGAAGCATATGGATATATATACAGTACATTCTACTGTGACGGAATGATTCCGATGGAATTTATTTGTGAAGAGAAAGGACATGAAATCTTCACCAGCATTTCTGTCCGTTTGGAGTCCTCTAAAACGTTGTTGTCATAATGCATGCATTCTTTTCTCTTGCTGGTGAAAGAGAGCACGGCTGCCACCTGCTGGTAAGAATGTATAGCACCACTTGAGCTGTGTGAGCGCTAGAAGAGAGAGCGAGAGAAGGGGGGGAAGGGAGGGGGAGGGAGAGAGAGAGAGAGAGAGAGAGAGAGAGAGAGCATACATACGAATATGTGCATGGTTGTGTTCTTTGTTTATCATTACCTTCTATACATTCCAAATGAGCCTGCCCTGCTCATTTATCGTTTAACCAGCCTCCACTGACTGTCCCTATGTCTGACTCTCTCTCCATTCCCCCCAGCCTGGCCGAGGTACCGTGTGTTGCGGGTGCAGGAGCTGGGCCAGTATAACCTGGAGATCATCTCAGCTGAGCTGTCTGATGACTCCCTGTACGAGTGTCAGGCCCCAGACGCTGCGCTACGTTCTAGAAGAGCCAAACTCACCGTCCTCAGTAAGATACAGCAACTGCATGTGTGTGTGTGTGTGTGTGTGTGTGTGTGTGCGTGTGCGTGCGTGTGCGTGTGGTTGTGTGGTTGTGTGTGCGTGTGTTTGTGTGGTTGTGTGTGTGTTTGTGTGGTTGTGTGTGTGGTTGTGTGTGTGTATGCGTGTGTATTTCAGTACATGCATGTGTTTAACCCCCCTGTCCTCTCCAGTCCCCCCAGATGACCCAGTGATAGACGGGGCCCCTGAGGTGCTGCTGAATGCAGGGGACCACTATAACCTGAGCTGTGTGTCCCGCGGGGCCAAGCCCCCTGCCATGATAGAGTGGCAGAAAGATGGGATCCCTGTAGATGGAGCAGTCAGCACCACCGTGAGTCAATGAAACAAGCGTGTACACATGCAAACACATAGTATTATAACACCCACATGCACCCACACACATACACATACACGTACATATCACATGCACGCACGCACACACACACACACACACACACACTCAAATCCATACACACAGTGACTGACTTTGTTACTCCTACCTTTTCTCATCGTTGTATTGGCTGTCGTCTCTTGAGTCCATCGCTACCCCTCTCTTGACCATTTCTGTCCCTCCCATCCTTGTTCCTTCATTCCCTCCCTCCATCTCTCTCCATCAGGAGGTGCTCCCGGACAGGAAGAGGGTGACGACCCACAGCTTCCTGCCCATCCACCCAGTGGACACAGACACAGGGAGGAACTACAGCTGTGTGGCCAGTAACCTGGCTATCCCCGCCGGGAAACACACCACCGTCACCCTCAACGTACACCGTAAGTCACCCTCAACGTACACCGTAAGTCACCCTCAACGTACACGTAAGTCACCCTCAACGTACACCGTAAGTCACCCTCAACGTACACCGTAAGTCTCCCTCAACATACACCGTAAGTCACCCTCAACGTACATCGTAAGTCACCCTCAACATACACCGTAAGTCACCCTCAACGTACACCGTAAGTCACCCTCAACGTACACCGTAAGTCACCCTCAATGTACACCGTAAGTCACCCTCAACGTACACCGTAAGTCACCCTCAACGTACACCGTAAGTCACCCTCAACGAACACCGTAAGTCACCCTCAAAGGAATTCGTTGAAGACTTGTTCATAACCTTCCCCTTAGCTTGACATAGTTTTTATGACAGACTGTGATGACTGAATATCTGATGTTATTCACAGACAACAGCTCCTAATGAAAACCAGTACATCACTTAGATCACTGCCCAGGACCCTTGAGGGGGTTCTTGAGGGGGTCCTCTCTTTTTCCTCTCTGCCCCCCTCCTCTCTCCTTCTCTCTGTTATTTGCTTATGTTGTCAGTGTGCCTCATTAACCCCGTGTGTCCTCTCTTTCCAGACCCCCCCACGGTGACACTGTCCATCGAGCCTCGCTCCGTCTTAGAGGGGGACAGAGTTACCTTCACCTGCGCCGCCTCCGCCAACCCTCCTATCATGGGATACATGTATGTCCTCTATCTACCTACAGTATCTGTTCACCTTTCTGTCTGTCTCCAGTATATGCCCACCTGCCTCTCTCTCTAGCTGTGCATTCGTCTGGCTGGATAGTTGTGTTCATCTACAGTACCAGTCCAAAGCTTTAACACACCTACTCATTCAAGATTTTTTATTTATTTTTACTGTAAGCATTCCTCATGAAGCTGGTTGAGAGAATGCCAAGAGTGTGCAAAGTTGTCATCAAGGCAAAGGGTGGCTACTTTGAAGAATCTCAAATATAACATATATTTTGATTTCTTTAAACACTTTTTTGGTTACTACATGATTCCATATGTGTTATTTCATAGTGTTGATGTCTTCACTATTATTCTACAATGTAGAAAATAGTAAAAAATAAAGAAAAACCCTTGAATGAGTAGGTTTGTCCAAACTTTTGACTGGAACTGTGTTTGGGTAGTTACATGTGTTAGTCGTGGTGACCAAGTGTTTGACCAATGTGGGAACCAAACCTGGCAGTACATGTTTATTCATACAATATGTGTGTTCTTTCTCAGGTGGGCTAAAGGTGGAGTGATCCTGCAGGGAGCCAGAGAGAGTGTGTTCACCACCAAAGCTGACCATTCCTTCTTCACTGAGCCAGTGTCCTGCTCAGTGTTCAACGCCGTGGGCAAAACCAACGTCAGCATCCTGGTCGATGTACACTGTGAGTCTAACTAGACCTCCATGGCTGGCAAATAGCATCTGTCTGTCTCTCTGTCAGTCTCTTTCTGTCTCTCTCTCTGTCTGTGTGTCTGTCTATCTCTCTCTCTCTTTTTCTCTGTCTCTCTCTCTGTTTCTGTCTGTCTGTCTGTCTGTCTGTCTGTCTGTCTGTCTGTCTGTCTGTCTGTCTGTCTGTCTTTCATTTCTCTTTACGTGGTCATTTTTATATTGTATTTGACTTTGTTATCAGTAGCTGACCTGGTTAAATTAAAGTCCCCCCCCTCTCTCTCTCTCTCTCTCTCTCTCTCTCTCTCTCTCTCTCTCTCTCCCTCCCCCTCTCTCCCCAGTTGGTCCTATTCTGGTAGTGGAGCCCAGGCCAGTGACAGTGGACATAGACTCTGATGTCACTCTGAACTGCAAATGGGCCGGCAACCCTCCTCTAACACTTACCTGGACCAAGAAGGGCTCCAATATGGTGAGGACCAGTTCTCTCTTCCTTCTGTCGCTCTCTTTATCTTTATAGACTCCATTTCTTTTATATCCTTCTGTCTCTCTCAGTCTCTCTATTCTCTTTCGCCCCCCTGCTCTGTCCGTCTCTTTCTCCTGGCTTTTTCCTGATGCTCCCTCGCTCCTCTCCTCCATTTGTCTTTCCCACTCCTTCACCTCTAGTTTATTCTCTTTTGCATTCCTATGTATGACTCTATGTTTGTTCCTCTCTCTCTGTTTGTTCCTCTCTCTCTGTTTGTTCCTCTCTCTCTGTTTGTTCCTCTCTCTCTGTTTGTTCCTCTCTCTCTGTTTCTTCCTCTCTCTCTGTTTGTTCCTCTCTCTCTGTTTGTTCCTGACTCTCTGTTTGTTCCTCTCTCTGTTTGTTCTTGACTCTGTTTCTTCCTCTCTCTCTGTTTGTTCCTCTCTCTCTGTTTGTTCTTGACTCTGTTTGTTCCTCTCTCTCTGTTTGTTCTTGACTCTGTTTCTTCCTCTCTCTCTGTTTGTTCCTCTCTCTCTGTTTGTTCCTCTCTCTGTTTCTTCCTCTCTCTCTGTTTGTTCCTCTCTCTCTGTTTGTTCCTGACTCTCTGTTTGTTCCTCTCTCTCTGTTTGTTCTTTTGTTTCTTCCTCTCTCTCTGTTTGTTTCTCTCTCTGTTTGTTCTTGACTCTGTTTGTTCCTCTCTCTCTGTTTGTTCCTCTCTCTCTGTTTGTTCCTGACTCTATGTTTGTTCCTCTCTCTGTTTGTTCTCTCTCTGTTTGTTCCTCTCTCTGTTTCTTCCTCTCTCTCTGTTTGTTCCTCTCTCTCTGTTTGTTCCTGACTCTATGTTTGTTCCTCTCTCTCTGTTTGTTCCCTCTCTCTCTTTGTTCCTCTCTCTCTGTTTGTTCCTGACTCTGTTTGTTCTTGACTCTATGTTTGTTCCTCTCTCTCTGTTTGTTCCTCTCTCTCTGTTTGTTCCTCTCTCTCTGTTTGTTCCTCTCTCTCTGTTTGTTCCTCTCTCTATGTTTGTTCCTCTCTCTATGTTTGTTCCTCTCTCTATGTTTGTTCCTCTCTCTATGTTTGTTCCTCTCTCTATGTTTGTTCCTCTCTCTATGTTTGTTCCTCTCTCTATGTTTGTTCCTCTCTCTCTGTTTGTTCCTCTCTCTGTTTGTTCCTGACTCTCTGTTTGTTCCTCTCTCTCTGTTTGTTCCTCTCTCTCTGTTTGTTCCTCTCTCTCTGTTTGTTCCTCTCTCTCTGTTTGTTCCTCTCTCTCTGTTTGTTCCTCTCTCTCTGTTTGTTCCTCTCTCTGTTTGTTCCTCTCTCTCTGTTTGTTCCTCTCTCTCTGTTTGTTCCTCTCTCTCTGTTTGTTCCTCTCTCTCTGTTTGTTCCTCTCTCTCTGTTTCTTCCTCTCTCTCTGTTTGTTCCTCTCTCTCTGTTTGTTCCTGACTCTGTTTGTTCTTGACTCTGTTTGTTCCTCTCTCTCTGTTTGTTCCTCTCTCTCTGTTTGTTCCTCTCTCTCTGTTTGTTCCTCTCTCTCTGTTTGTTCCTCTCTCTCTGTTTGTTCTCTCTCTGTTTGTTTCTTCTGTTTCTCTCTCTCTGTTTGTTCCTGACTCTCTGTTTGTTCCTCTCTCTCTGTTTCTTCCTCTCTCTCTGTTTGTTCCTCTCTCTCTGTTTCTTCCTCTCTCTCTGTTT
Organism: Oncorhynchus tshawytscha; assembly: GCF_018296145.1. Classification (NCBI taxonomy): domain Eukaryota; kingdom Metazoa; phylum Chordata; class Actinopteri; order Salmoniformes; family Salmonidae; genus Oncorhynchus; species Oncorhynchus tshawytscha. Next base: position 21,604,651 of record NC_056438.1, read on the forward strand.
GTTCCTGACTCTCTGTTTGTTCTCTCTCTGTTTGTTCCTAACTCTGTTTGTTCCTCTCTCTCTGTTTGTTCCTCTCTCTGTTTGTTCCTCTCTCTCTGTTTGTTCCTCTCTCTCTGTTTGTTCCTCTCTGTTTGTTCCTGACTCTCTGTTTGTTCCTCTCTCTCTGTTTGTTCCTCTCTCTCTGTTTGTTCCTCTCTCTCTGTTTGTTCCTCTCTCTCTGTTTGTTCCTCTCTCTCTGTTTGTTCCTCTCTCTCTGTTTGTTCCTGACTCTCTGTTTGTTCCTCTCTCTCTGTTTGTTCCTCTCTCTCTGTTTGTTCCTCTCTCTCTGTTTCTTCCTCTCTCTCTGTTTGTTCTCTCTCTCTGTTTGTTCCTGACTCTCTGTTTGTTCCTGACTCTCTGTTTGTTTCTCTCTCTGTTTCTTCCTCTCTCTCTGTTTGTTCCTCTCTCTCTGTTTGTTCCTCTCTCTCTGTTTGTTTCCTCTCTCTGTTTGTTCCTGACTCTCTGTTTGTTCCTGACTCTCTGTTTGTTCCTGACTCTCTGTTTGTTCCTCTCTCTGTTTGTTCCTCTCTCTCTCTGTTTCTTCCTCTCTCTGTTTGTTCCTGACTCTCTGTTTGTTCCTCTCTCTCTGTTTCTTCCTCTCTCTCTGTTTGTTCCTCTCTCTCTGTTTGTTGTTTGTTTGTTCCTCTCTCTCTGTTTGTTCCTCTCTCTCTGTTTCTTCCTCTCTCTCTGTTTGTTCCTCTCTCTCTGTTTGTTCCTGACTCTCTGTTTGTTCCTCTCTCTCTGTTTCTTCCTCTCTCTCTGTTTGTTCCCTCTCTGTTTGTTCCTGACTCTCTGTTTGTTCCTCTCTCTGTTTGTTCTTGACTCTGTTTGTTCCTCTGTTTGTTCTTGACTCTGTTTCTTCCTCTCTCTCTGTTTGTTCCTCTCTCTCTGTTTCTTCCTCTCTCTCTCTGTTTGTTCCTCTCTCTCTGTTTGTTCCTGACTCTGTTTGTTCCTGACTCTGTTTGTTCTTGACTCTATGTTTGTTCCTGACTCTGTTTGTTCCTCTCTCTCTGTTTGTTCCTTCTCTGTTTGTTCCTGACTCTCTGTTTGTTCCTGACTCTCTGTTTGTTCCTCTCTTTCTCCATGTTTCCTCTTCTCTCTCTCTCTGTTTGTTCCTCTCTCTCTGTTTGTTCCTCTCTCTCTGTTTGTTTCTCTCTCTGTTTGTTCCTCTCTCTCTGTTTGTTCCTGACTGTTTGTTCTTGACTCTGTTTGTTCCTGACTCTGTTTGTTCCTCTCTCTCTGTTTGTTCCTTCTCTCTGTTTGTTCCTCTCTCTCTGTTTGTTCCTCTCTGTTTGTTCCTCTCTCTCTCTGTTTCTTCCTCTCTCTCTGTTTGTTCCTGACTCTCTGTTTGTTCCTCTGTTTGTTCCTCTCTCTCTGTTTGTTCCTCTCTCTCTGTTTGTTTGACTGTTTGTTCTTGACTCTGTTTGTTCCTGACTCTGTTTGTTCCTCTCTCTCTGTTTGTTCCTCTCTCTGTTTGTTCCTCTCTCTGTTTGTTCCTCTCTCTGTTTGTTCCTGACTGTTTGTTCTGACTCTGTTTGTTGACTCTGTTTGTTCCTCTCTCTCTGTTTGTTCCCTCTCTCTGTTTGTTCCTCTCTCTCTCTGTTTGTTCCTCTCTCTCTGTTTGTTCCTGACTCTGTTTGTTCCTGACTCTGTTTGTTCCTGACTCTGTTTGTTCTTGACTCTATGTTTGTTCCTCTCTCTCTGTTTGTTCCTCTCTCTCTGTTTGTTCCTCTCTCTCTGTTTGTTCCTCTCTCTCTGTTTGTTCCTCTCTCTCTGTTTGTTCCTCTCTCTCTGTTTGTTCCTGACTCTCTGTTTGTTCCTCACTCTCTGTTTGTTCCTCTCTCTCTGTTTGTTCCTCTCTCTCTGTTTGTTCCTGACTCTCTGTTTGTTCCTGACTCTCTGTTTGTTCCTGACTCTGTTTGTTCTCTCTCTCTGTTTGTTCCTCTCTCTCTGTTTGTTCCTCTCTCTCTGTTTGTTCCTCTCTGTTTGTTCCTGACTGTTTGTTCTTGACTCTGTTTGTTCTTGACTCTGTTTGTTCCTCTCTCTCTGTTTGTTCCTCTCTCTCTGTTTCTTCCTCTCTCTCTCTCTCTGTTTGTTCCTCTCTCTCTGTTTGTTCCTGACTCTGTTTGTTCCTGACTCTGTTTGTTCCTGACTCTGTTTGTTCTTGACTCTATGTTTGTTCCTGACTCTGTTTGTTCCTCTCTCTCTCTGTTTGTTCCTCTCTCTCTGTTTGTTCCTGACTCTCTGTTTGTTCCTGACTCTCTGTTTGTTCCTCTCTCTCTGTTTGTTCCTGACTCTCTGTTTGTTCCTGACTCTCTGTTTGTTCCATGTTCCTCTCTCTGTTTGTTCCTCCTCTCTCTGTTTGTTCCTCTCTCTCTGTTTGTTCCTGACTCTCTGTTTGTTCCTGACTCTCTGTTTGTTCTCTCTCTCTGTTTGTTCCTCTCTCTCTGTTTGTTCCTCTCTCTGTTTGTTCCTCTCTCTCTGTTTGTTCCTCTCTCTCTGTTTGTTCCTCTCTCTCTGTTTGTTCCTGACTCTCTGTTTGTTCCTCTCTTTCTCCATCCCGTTCCTCTCTCTCTGTTTGTTCCTCTCTCTCTGTTTGTTCCTGACTCTCTGTTTGTTCCTCTCTCTCTCCATCCCGTGTGTAGGTCCTTAGTAATAACAACCAGCTGTTCCTGAAGTCAGTGAGCCAGGCGGACGCTGGGCAGTACGTGTGTAAGGCCATCGTCCCCAGGATCGGAGTGGGAGAGACAGAGGTCACGCTCACTGTCAACGGTAAGGAACACCACACATCACACAAGAATAGATAAGCTTGAGTTTATGGTTCAGTGTGATGATTGGATGTAGTCTTTAATACTGCTATGAAGACCGGCGTGTGCAACTTTTATTTGAAAGTATTCATTGGTGTAGTATTTATTCTTGTTTATACATGGAGCGGAATGTACCACCCCTCACTCGTTCTCACGCTCACTCTGTTTATCTCTTCCTATCCAGGTCCCCCCATCATCTCCAGTGAGCCCGTCCAGTATGCGGTGAGGGGGGAGAGAGGAGAGGTCAAATGCTACATCGCCAGCACACCTCCACCGGACAAGATTGTAAGTTGACAGTCGATACTGTACAAACTCTACTGCAACCTTTTACATGACCACCTATACGTTATCGCCATGAGATTACCACCTATACATTATCGTCGTGGGATTGCCACCTGTACATTATGATCGTGAGATTACCACCTATACATTATCGTCATGAGATTACCACCTATACATTATCGTCATGAGATTACCACCTATACATTATCGTCATGAGATTACCACCTATACATTATCGTCATGAGATTACCACCTATACATTATCGTCATGAGATTACCACTTATACATTATCGTCATGAGATTACCACCTATACATTATCGTCGTGGGATTGCCACCTGTACATTTTCGTCGTGGGATTGCCACCTGTACATTTTCGTCGTGGGATTACCTAATCGTCATGAGACTGACATGGTCGACACTCTAGCAGCGGTTCCCAAACTCTTTCTGTTTTATGGCAGCCGCCAAAATCTTTAAGAATTGTCCTGAGACCCACCAAGTAAACAAGATTTCTAGTCGAGGGACACTTCTAGTGCAGCCGGTCAGTGTCTGAAACCAGCTGATATCTCCTCTCCTCCACTCGTCTCGCTGGTCCGGATGCTCTCAGGCAGTGGCTGCATCTGAAATGGCACCCTTCTCCCTACATAGTGCACCCTATGTGCCCTGGTCAAAAGTAGTGCACTGTACAGGGATTACAGTGCTATTTGTGACACAGTCCGTGTGTAGTTGGTCTCTCCTCTCCTCTCTAAGCCTTGTGAGTTTGATTCTCTCTGATGCAGCAGCTTACTGTGCGTCCTTAATGCAGGGACAGAAAAGCGGTTATAAAATATGAAGGACTGGAACAGTTGTCCCGGTAAATGCCAGAGTTTCCCGTTTTTCAGAATAAATCGGAGATTACAGGAACATGTGGCCTCATGCATTTTTAAATACTCTTTCATACTTCAGTGTGAATAATAGCTTTTAGCGGGTTAGAAGTTGCGGAAGTGTGTAAGATTCTCACCAGCTCTAAAACCACTACGTGTTACTCTATAGTCCAAGGATAAAGAGATAGAGAGGCTTGGAACAGTTGCTGTTGGTAGTGTGTGAATCCCATTCTGTGTGCGTTGTAAGTGTGCGTGAATGTGTTTTTAATAGTTGCATGTGCTTGTTGTTTACTTCAGTACGTCTGTGTGTACGTCTTTGTATGCCCAGTTGTGTGTACAGTGTGCCTGCATGTAAAACATGAGTGTATATGCCTAATGCATATGTATGTGTGTGTCAGTACACATAATTCAATGGAGTCCATGTGGGTGTGTTAACTTGTACCTGTCTGCCTGCCTGTCTGTCTGTCTGTCTGTCTGTCTGTCTGTCTGTCTGTCTGTCTGTCTGTCTGTCTGTCTGTCTGTCTGTCTGTCTGTCTGTCTGTCTGTCTGTCTGTCTGTCTGTCTGTCTGTCTGTCTGTCTGTCTGTCTGCCTGTCTGTCTGTCTGTCTGTCTGTCTGTCTGCCTGTCTGTGTTTCAGGTGTGGGCGTGGAAAGAGAACGTGTGGGAGAAGGAGAAGGGGACTCTGTTGGAGAGGTACACGGTGGAGCAGAGTAAACCTCTGTCTGAGGGAGGGGCTGTCCTCTCCACCCTCACCATCAACAACGTCATGGAGGCTGACTTCCTGTCCACCTACAACTGTACTGCCTGGAACGCCTTCGGACCCGGGACCATGATCATCACCCTGGAGGAGACTGGTATGACCAGAGACAAACAGCAACAACAATAACCACCATTATATTCACCACAATTATATTCACCACCATTATATACATCACCATTATATTCATTCTCATAACTTGATACAACAACAACAATAAGCACCATATATACTCATGCCTGCTCTATTACAATGTTTTAGCTGAGTCTGCATGTTGTATTGCATTGAATACTGTTTCTCTCTCTCCTTCTCTCTCTCCCTTCATCTATCTCGCTCCCTCCTTCTCTCTCTCCGTTCCTCTATCTCTCCTCCCCCCATTCTCTCTGTCTCTTCCCCCCCTTTCCTTCCTCCCTCCTCTCTACCCCCCTCTCAATCTCCCCATTCTTCTCTCCCTTCATTCCTCTCTCCTCTCTTCCCTCTCTCAGAGGAGGTCCCAGTGGGTATAATAGCAGGAGGGACTGTTGGCTGCACCATCCTGCTGTTCCTGTGTTTACTAGTCCTGGTGCTCATCTTCTACCGGCAGCACAAAGGCAGTGAGTGACACCTGCATCTATTCCCCACAGTCAAACCATCTATAAAGTATCAAACACACACCAATACATGTTTCAGATGCCCTAAAAACCCCAATACACCTGTCTTGAGATATCTACCCTGTACCCCCACACATTATCTCAGTACCGGTACCCCCTGTATAGAGCCGTGTTATTTAGATCTGTCACTTTCTCTTCTTTTGATCTTTTTCATCTACTTTGGTCCCACTTTTATGTTGGATTCCTCCCCACCTTTGTTTTTGTTTTTTTCGCTGTTTGATGGTTTAGTTTCTGCCCTCTCCTCTCCCTCCTCTCCTTCCTCTAAGCCCTTTAAATTGTCATCAGATATCTAACCCTTACCCTCGTTATTGTTATTTTATTGTGTTACTATTTTTATTTTATTTTTTACTTTAGTATATTTAGTTAATATTTTCTGAACTGCATTGTTGGTTAAGGCATTTCACAGTAAGATCTACACATGTTGTATTAGGCGCATGTGTCAAATACAATTTGATTCGATTTTTGATTTGATATCAATATATGAACCCATTATTCGCATAACCCACATGCACCTATACATACGGTATACATATTGTATCTATCTAAATCAATATACCCTGACATATCCAGCAGTATTCAACTGTGTGCTGTGCTGTTGTGCCGTGCTTCCAGGTCGTCGCGGGGTCACGCTGGGTAAGCCAGACATCAAGGTAGAGACAATAAACAAGGAGACCCACAGTCTGGAGGAGGACTCCGGCAGTGTTTCCACGGCATCACGCATGGTCAAGGCCATGTACTCGGTGAGTTGCCATGACAACGTGACAGCAGGTTGCCTTGAACTTTCCTACCTTTGGTTTATGTTACCCAAGTTTCCCCTCAGGGGATCAATAAAGTTTATTCAATCATTCCAACGATGCCTGAACTCGGAAGCTCTCGCATTGCACAACCAACCTCTTAGGAGAAATGCACAAATTATTTTTACCTCTCAATTGTATCAACTTTTGCTGTTCTATCTTTTCAATCACAATACTCACATTTTTAACACTTCTGATGACCCTTTTTCAACCTTAATTTCGATCTGTCACTTTCTCTTCTTTTTCTCTTTTTCTTCCACTTTGGTCCCCCTCTTTTGTTGGATTCCTCCCCACCTTTGTTGTTTTTTCGTTGTTTGATGGTTTAGTTTCTGCCCTCTTCTGTGCCCTTCTCTCCCTCCTCTCAGCCCTTTAAAGATGATATAGAGCTGAAACAGGACCTACGCAGCGACACTCTAGACACACGCCAGGAGTACGACCTTAAGGTGATCTCATCACACACAAACACACACGTGCGCACGTACGCACCCACGCACACATTCACACGGACACCCACACACACCTTAGCTACAATATGTCTTCTTCTCTCTCTCCAGGATCCCACCAACGGCTACTACAACGTGCGAGCCTCCACCCACGACGAGGGCCGTCCCGCCTCCCGCTCCATGCACTACTCTGACTACCGGCCCTCCAACACCCCAGGGGGCGCTGCCTCCATAAGCAGCAGTGTTGGAGGATCAGGGGCCACGGCCAGCGGAGGAGGCCCTCCAGGCCCAGGGCCGCTCAACACCCCTGGCCGCCCCAGCTGCTACGACCCCCGTCCCCCCTCCAGACTGTCCCATAACAGCTATGCTCAGTTTAACACATTCACCCGGGCTGGACAGAGCCAGCCGCCCCCTCCCAACCCCCCGCCGCAGACCAGCGACTTCCCTGGGGACTGCAGCCTGTTGGACTCCTCTCAACTGGCATACGACAACTACGGCTATCCCTCTCACCCCTATACCCCCTACCGCATGGGATTCGCCCCGCCCACTCTGGCTCCCTTGGAAGCCGGTCCGTCCTATGAGATGTACGGGGTGGGGCCGGGGGTGGGCCCTGTGCCAGGGGTGGGGCCTGGTGTGGGGGTGGGGCCTGGGGCAGCTCCGTCAGGGTCAGAGACTGGACTGGGGAAGTATGGAAGCTCGACCCGCTTCTCCTATACCTCGCAGCATTCTGACTACGGCCACAGAGGGCACACACAGAGGATGCAGACACATGTGTGAGATACAGTTCATTCTCACGTAGAGGGTGAGGGTGCATTCTCATACACACTGTCACTCAGACGCACACACACATTTGCATTCTCAAACGTACACACACAAACACATTTGAGCGTACACAGACACACACACAGCGACACACATGCAGACAGACACACACACATACACAAACACACACACACACACACACACACACACAGGTGTAAGGATTTGCCCACGAGACAGGGAGGGTATGAGAAAGAGAGATAGTCCAGATCAGTGGAAAATAGAGAGTATCCCAATGAGACAGAGGGGAATTCCTTGTAATCAGAATTCCAACACTCCCAGTGTTCAATTCTTCGCTCTGAAAGAGCAGAAAGCGAAAGTCACAATCAAGACCAGAGAAAATAGGACTAGAGAGAACAAGAGATCTTTAGATCTTAATTGTCAAAATGAATAGCAGAAGTGCTATGAATTTAGACTGTAATGAGTGACGAGAGGGAGGGGGGGGTGTTACAGGCAATTTATTCCATATACGATTGCCAAATATTAAAGTAAGGCATATCATGGAGAAATTGACCATCAAATATGGTACTCATTCGTTGGGAGGGAGAAACCTCAACCAATGAGGAGTAATGACTGTCCGCCATTTTGTTTTAGCTGGTTGTTGTTTTATACAGTGATCTTAGAGCACATATATATCCCAGAATGCTTTACTTCATTGGCGCCATTGGTGCTGGTTAGTGGGGCCATGGTACGTTTTGCACTGCATTACAAACAGTATTCATTGCTTAGACATCCGTTATCTATATCTATAGCTGTATTATATATGTCTGTTTTTATTTGCACACCAACAAACTAGAGCTTTGTATTCTATTTTTTAACATTTTACTGAATTATTTTTGTCATATTTCTGTGAAGGAGGTGTCTGTGGACCAAAATGATCTAACTTGAGAGGGTTTAGTATTTGTTTGGGTGATATTCACCCCAACAAACAAAGAGAAACATGAAGAAGTATTTGTGGACCTGTTTCTGTCAGCCATGATGACTGGCAGAATTCAGGAAGGGGGAGTATATACAGGAACCTTTTTACCAAGTGTCCATGTTGCTCTTTATTTTGATGTAAATCTTGGGTTACAAGCATTTATGCAGTAGATAGCATGCAGGAGGTCCTTATATTGGCAGGTGTTGTGTGTTGCTAGGCCTACCAAGGGTTTAGGTATTGAGGCAGTTCCGGTCATATGGAACTATAAGCCTGGTAGCCTGGGATCCAAACTGAAATCGCTTTGTTACACCATTTATATGAATATACTACATAATTGATATGATGAAACATAGCAAATTCAGCTTGGATCCAGGCTATAAGCCTTAGCCTGGTGCCCCCTGCTGAAATAGAAAGAGGTGATGTGGTAGCCTGGTCCCAGGTCTATTTGTGCTGTCTTGCCTACTCCTGTGGTCATTGTCACACTTGCGAACAAACAGAGCTGGGACCATGGCTAGTGAGATGGTGTGTACAGAGGTTTAGAACAGAGTGGCCTTAGGGAACATGTGGTAAATGCTTTCATTACTCATACACAATCAGCCATGATGACGAGGCCTGAGGAGAATGTGTATAGAAAGGGGCAATGAAGGTTTTTCTACAGTATTGACATATAGTGGTGTGTGATTGTGTGAATGTGTATGGGTGAAAGAAAGAATGAGCAAAAGGGAGAGAGAGTGTGTGTGTGTGTGTGTGTGTGTGTGTGTGTGTGTGTGTGTGTGTGTGTGTGTGTGTGTGTGTGTGTGTGTGTGTGCACATCTATTTGTACAGTGTTTGTATAGATGTGTGAATGGCTGTGTGTGTATGTAACACATAGACATACCGTACTCTACCTGCGTGTGTGTGTGAATATTGTATGCGTGTGTGTATGTCTGTATGTGTTTATGTGTGTGAGTGTTTTAGTAATACAGCATTTCCCAAACTCGGTCCTGGGGCGGATGTTTGGGTTTTTGCCCTAGTACTACACAACTGATTCAAATAACCAACTCATCATCAAGCTTTGATTATTTGAATCAGCTGTGTAGTGTTAGGTGCAAAAACCAAAACGTGCCCCCTTTGGGGTCCCGAGGACCGAGTTTGGAAAACGCTGCATTAATCTGTCCATATCATTTCTCTTCGCAATCCTGTTCCAATACTTGTATACCTCTGGTAGGACTGTATCCTGTATTATTGTGTCTTTGAATTTAGAAATACAATGTTTATCTTATTGTACTGTTCAACGTAGCAGAGAAAAACTGTTCAAAAGATGTACAACAAAAATCACATTTTCATTTTTTAAGTTCATTATCTCCAATATTTTTTAAAAATGGTATGTAATTATTTTTCCACAGTATTACAGAAATAAAAAGCACTGTTTTTTATAAAATTAACCATATTGTGTGATGCTTTCAGGGGAATGGGATAACTTTCAATTCAGAGAATACAGTTTATTTTGTTTTCCCCTACAGTCAACATATATTATTACATACAACACAATGTAATATAAAAAAACTAAATAAATGGAAACATCTTTAATTAGAGCCAAATTTGAACAATGTCTGAAAATGTGATTAATCACAGCAAATCAATACAATTAACTTTACTAAATGATTTTAAATAATTTGACAGCCTTTTATCGGTACCCATTAATTGTACTAATAATTATATTATATACATGTGAAAAAGCACAACAACACTGCTACTGGGCAACAGTCACTTGACTATTTCCACTACCACTGTATTCACTATTTCTACTGTTACTATTCAACTAAAGGCTTCTATCCTACTACTACAAATACAGTTATACTTCTACAATACACTAGCGTCAAATTTTCAACACTAACAATTTTAACTTCTTTCCACTATCATAGAAATTCTTATGGAGTATTGTCACACAAATTTTCTAGCGCCAAATTAACTTCCATTATATTTTAGTACGATAGGTGGCAGTAACATAACTCTGTCATCTTTGCTTCCCAAACCAAAAAAATAAGAAAATCATTGTTGCCGACTGCACAGCCAGAGATACTTTTGAGGAGATGGGAAACTTCCTAGGAATTTAACTATGGTGATTAATGGCACTGCCAAAGTGGAGAGGAAATCCAAGAAAATAGATATTATTGTGGATGCGGCGGAATGGTTCATGGGACTGAAAGACTTCTTGGCGGAGTACCTCCCTCTCAGGTCATAGAGCTTGAGAATTGAGATTTGAAGGAAGGAAGGAATAAAGAAATGTACGTGTTTTGGTTTTGTCAGTGTGGTTTTTATTGTTTTATTTTTGGTGGATTAAGTTTTTCCTATCAAGTATGGGTTTTATTTGTACCTTTTTTACTCTGTCCAATTGGTGGCGGTAATGCACCTTTTGGGCTTGTAGTCGGCTTTACATTCCACAGAGGATGACCGCCAAGATGGCGGGGACAGTATTGAGGTCGCTTAGCAAAATTGGACGTCCTTCAGCAAAATGTATTTTAAATAGTAATATGGTCAGCCCTGGTTGCACTGTCCTGCAAAATAGGTGAGATGTTACATTTTTGATTAATGCAATAATAATTGAACTTGTTAATGATATCCAAATAAGTTGTTCAGGGATACAAAAAAAATACTGTCACATAACCGCTACTTTAGCAAGCTAGAAAATGAGTCCATAGGGCTTACCTGCTCACCATATAACAGCGTTTTGTTTTTTCGGTCAGACTTAACAGCCCACCCTACATCTAGATCTAAGTTTCTTATGTTATGTCAAACGTGACTGTTGTATAGTTGCTGTAACGTTAAACAGCTTGAAAGTTTGGCTGCGTTTTACTGCAGTTATCTAGCCAACCGGTTAGCTACTTGAGCTTCCTTCACGGTGGAGTTCAGTCCGCTATTTAGCCGAATCATGTGGATTTTGAGTTAATAGCAGCACATTCGTGGCCGGCTTGTCATCTTGCTAGTGAACTAATTAGCTAGCATAGTACCTAACAATTTGTTAATGTGCTGAAGCAATACGTGTAAGACAGTAACTTGAAACAGTTCAGGCTTTTCAAGGGGGAGAGCCAGCAGGGAGTATGTTTCATACGTTTGTGCCTTGACAATTAGGCTATGGACCCTGCCTACCCCTGCTGTGTGAAATGTGATTAGTGACCTGTCTGTTTTGGCTGACCTAGAGTGTAATAATGCCCAACCCTGACCTCTGTCATCATTACGAGGTGTTTCCTTGGCACTTGTGGTTGCTCAAGACTGAGTTGGCTTACCTCAAGAGCCTTTGTAGGTTAGACACTGGCTAAACAACATCCACACTGTGCCTTAGAAACAGTACTGATTCCCTATTGACACATCGTGGTTGCTTGTTCTTTTCTTCTAGACAGAAACAATGGCAGCCAGATGTGGAGTGGACGGAGCAGTATGCCGGGGCAGTGATGTATCCCAGCTCCATCACTGAAAAATGGGTCCCCCCCACCATGGAATGGTATGCCCCTATGAATAGGCTAGTTATTTAGGTAGAGACCAAATATTGATATGTATGGTAGTTGTATTTTATTGCCTCCTATTTCATTGAACCATTTGCACTTAGTCAAAGTGGTTGTCAGTGGTTTCTAAACACAGCCTGTGACTTGATCACTTTATTATAGATTTAGTCATTCCATGTCATACGCTGTGACTTTATGATAGTCGTTCTACATATAGCTTTATCTCAACTCGTATGCATGAATTCCAAACCAACTAGCCCCTTTGCAACCTCTCAATCTGCAAATCCCTGATGAAGGCCAAGAGCCGAAACGCATTGGTTTGACTTTTTAACAATAATCTTTCTTATCAACTTCCACTGTCCTCTAAGAGTTGCTGACTCTTCTCTCAACCACTCTTTCTCTCTACAGATAAAGATGCTCCTATGGAGAAGGAGGTGTCTAACCTGACCATTAACTTTGGGCCCCAGCACCCCGCTGCGTCTGGTGCTTGACATCAGCGGGGAGTCGATGAAGAAGTGTGATCCCCATGTGGGCCTGCTGCACCGCGGCACAGAGAAACTCATCGAGTACAAGACCTACCTGCAGGTATGTAGTTGCTACCCTGTTTATAGCACACCTAGAGACGGTAAGGTATGCGCTGCGGATATGAAAATTGGCTGAAAGTAACTTGCATCAGTGTCCTGGCTTGTAATGTACATGATGCATGTTTAGACTCTTCTGTATCAGGCTTGTTTTTATTGGAGGAATTGCATTTATGTGTGTGCACTTTAGGCGCTGCCCTACTTTGACAGGCTGGACTACATATCCATGATGTGTAACGAGCAGGCCTACTCTCTGGCCATGGAGAAGCTACTCAACATCCAGGCCCCACCCCGTGCACAGTGGATCAGAGGTGAGACTAGGTGCTGCTAGATGACCATGCCAGAAAGGAAAAACATACCACTATGTCAGGTATTCATTAGTGCACGCCGGTGCAAAATGTTTTGCAACATAAAATGGGTTTCCTATTTCAGACGGTTTGCTGCCATTTTGGTTTCGAGTGAATCACTAATAATCGAGCCAAGTAGATAAGCTTTTTGCCCTTATTTTAGGCTTAGAGATGAGGGTACATTTTGAATCAGGGATGAACATTTGCAGTTAGAAAAGTACTGCACCTCCCTCCTTTACCAGCACGACAGTAACAAGCGTGAGAAGCATAACCTTGTAAGATCATCTGGACCAATTTGCCATTTTATACAAGGTCACTAGGGGGCAGTAGATCGCAGTCAACATGGATACACAGAGGGAATGTGGCCTGTCATAGAATGCAATCTTCACACAGGCAGAAGAGGGGCAGCAGTAGTGAAGTAAGTATGCATTTTCAGTGTGTTTTTCTGTGTTGTAGTTCTTTTCGGAGAGCTGACTCGTATCATGAACCACATCATGGCCATCACCACGCACGCCCTGGACATCGGAGCCATGACCCCTTTCTTCTGGATGTTTGAGGGGAGGGAAAAGGTGAGGGCACTGGGTAGACTAGTGTATGACCTTTCTTTGAGGTGATAGGGCACAGTTTGTCATTGTTAATAAGAATTCGTTATTAATTGACTTGTGTAAATAAAGGTTTGCTGTAGAAGCCATTTTGAGTTCATTCACAGGTATGTTTTTTTTAAGGATGTTCTGTCTTGTCTCTATCCTTCTAGATGTTTGAGTTCTATGAGCGTGTCTCAGGGGCCAGGATGCATGCAGCCTACGTCAGACCTGGAGGAGTACACCAGGCGAGGGCTCCCCCAGGTCCAAATCTAGGATCAGCATCCTCTCCCCCAATCCTAACCTTAACCGTAACGCAAAACTGACCCAAGATCAGCATCTAGGGGAAACTTTACCCCACAGCTATGGATTCAATGTATGTGATGTATTGGTGGCTATAAAACAAAGATTGTGTTGTCTGTTTGTTCCAGGATATGCCACTGGGGCTAATGGATGACCTCTACGAGTGGTGCAAGAACTTTTCCATCAGAATAGACGAGGTGGAGGAGATGTTGAGCAACAACCGTATCTGGAAGAACCGAACTGTGGACATTGGGGTTCTCTGCTGAGGACGCACTCAACTATGGCTTTAGCTGAGGTAAATATATATATGTGTGTGTATTTATATATCTCTCTCTACACTACAAGCATTTCGCTACACTCGCATTAACATCTGCTAACCATGTGTATGTGACAAATAAAATTTGATTTGATTTGATTCAAAAGTTTGGGGGCACTTAGGAATGTCCTTGTTTTTGAAAGAAAAGCACATTTTTGCCCATTAAAATAACATCAAATTGATCAGAAATACAGTGTAGACGTTAATGTTGTAAATTACTATTGTAGCTGGAAAAGGCTGATTTTTAATGGGTTATCTACATAGGTGTACAGATGGCCGCTATCAGCAGCCGGCACGTTGTGTTAGCTAATCCAAGTTTGTTGTGCTGATTTTAAAGAAGCAATAGTTTGAGAAACAGGCGCCTCATAAGTCCTCAACTGGCAGCTTCATTAAATAGTACCTGCAAAACATCCGTCTCAACGTCAACAGTGAAGAGGTGACTCCGGGATTGCAAAGAAAAAGCCATTTCTCAGACTGGCCAATAAAAGATCAAGATGGGCAAAAGAACACACAGTGGACAGAGGAACTCTGCCTAGAAGGCAAACATCCTGGAGTCGCCTCTTCACGTTGAGACTGGTGTTTTGCGGGTACTATTTAATGAAGCTGCCTTCTAGTCAGTGGCCAATGGAAATCAAGGACATTTCTAAGTGACCCCAAACTTTTGAACGGTAGTGTGTGTATATATATGCACTCTCTTACTCTCAAACAGTTGAAAACCTAATGACATCTGTAACTAACTCTGCTTGTCTGTCAGTGGTGTGATGCTGAGGGGTTCAGGCATCAAGTGGGACCTGAGGAAGTCTCAGCCCTATGACAAGTATGACGAGGTGGAGTTTGACATCCCCATTGGCAGCAAGGGAGACTGCTATGACAGGTAACTCCTATTATCCTCTCTGTCAGCCTCTTCTTTTAACCCGAAGTTAAGTTGACTGACAACATTCTCATTTACAGCAACAACCTGGGGAATAGTTACAGGGATGAATGAGCCAATTGTAAGCCTGGGATGATTAGGTATGAGAGCTAGATTGGGAATTTAGTCAGGACACCAGGGTTAACACCCCTACTCTTACAATTAGTGCCATGGGATCTTTAGTGACCACAGAGTCAGGACACCCGTTTAACATCCCATCTGAAAGATGGCACCCTACACAGGGCAATGTCCCCAATCACTGCCCTGGGGCATTGGGATGTTTTTGTAGACCAGAAGAAATGGTGCCTCCTACTGGCCCTCTAACACCACTTCCAGCAGCATTTGGACTCCCATCCAGAGACAAACTAGGACCAACCCTGCTTAGCTTCAGAAGCTAGCCAGCAGTAGATTGCAGGGGGGGTATGCTGCTGTCTAAGTATTGTGAAGATATAAAACTATGAAATAACAACGTGGATTCATGTATAGTAACCAAAAAAGTGTTAATCAAAATATATATATTTTATATATACATTATATTTGAGATTCTTCAAAGTAGCCACCCTTTGCCTTGATGACAGCTTTACATACTCTTTGCAATCTCTCAACCAGCTTCATGAGGTAGGCACTGAATTGCATTTAAATTTACAGATGTGCCTTGTTAATTTGTGGAATTTGTTTCCTTAATGCGTTTGAGCCAATCAGTTGTGTTGTGATAAGGTAGGGGGATATACAGAAGATAGCCCTATTTGGTCAAATACCAAGTCCATATTATGACACGAACAGCTCAAATAAGCAAAGCGAAATGACAGTCCATTACTTTTTTATTTTTTTATTTCACCTTTATTTAACCAGGTAGGTTAGTTGAGAACAAGTTCTCATTTATAACTGCAACCTGGCCAAGATAAAGCATAGCAGTGTGAACAGACAACAACACAGTTACACATGGAGTAAACAATAAACAAGTCAATAACACAGTAGAAAAAAATAGTCTATATACATATTGTGCAAAGGGCATGAGGAGGTAGGCGAATAATTACAATTTAGCGGATTAACCCTGGAGTGATAAATGATCAGATGGTCATGTGCAGGTAGAGATACTGGTGTGCAAAAGAGAAGAAAAGTAAATAAATAAAAACAGTATGGGGATGAGGTAGGTAAAATGGGAGGGCTATTTACCGATGGACTATGTACAGCTGCAGCGATCGGTTAGCTGCTCAGATAGCAGATGTTTAAAGTTGGTGAGGGAGATAAGTCTCCAACTTCAGCGATGTTTGCAATTCGTTCCAGTCACAGGCAGCAGAGAACTGGAAGGAAAGGCGGCCAAATGAGGTGTTGGCTTTAGGGATAATCAGTGAGATACACCTGCTGGAGCGCGTGCTATGGGTGGGTGTTGCCATCGTGACCAGTGAACTGAGATAAGGCGGAGCTTTACCTAGCATGGACTTGTAGATGTCCTGGAGCCAGTGGGTCTGGCGACGAATATGCAGCGAGGACCAGCCGACTAGAGCATACAGGTCGCAGTGGTGGGTGGTATAAGGTGCTTTAGTAACAAAACAGATGGCACTGTGATAAACTGCATCCAGTTTGCTGAGTAGAGTATTGGAAGCTATTTTGTAGATTACATCGTCGAGGATCGGTAGGATAGTCAGTTTTACTAGGGTAAGTTTGTTGGCGTGAGTGAAGGAGGCTTTGTTGCGGAATAGAAAGCCAACTCTAGATTTGATTTTAGATTGGAGATGTTTGATATGAGTCTGGAAAGAGAGTTTACAGTCTAGCCAGATATCTAGGTACTTATAGATATCCACACATTCTAGGTCGGAACCATCCAGGGTGGTGATGCTAGTCGGGCGTGAACAGTCAATCTGGAAAATGTCAAGAACTTTAAACATTTCTTCAAGTGCAGTTGCAAAAACCATCAAGCGCTATGATGAAACTGACTCTCATGAGGACCGCCACAGGAAATGAAGACCCTGAGTTACCTCTGCTGCATAGGATAATTTCATTAGAGTTAACTGCATCTCAGATTGCATACCAAATAAATGCTTCAGAGTTCAAGTAACAGACACATCTCAACATCAACTGTTCAGAGGAGACTGCGTGAATCAGGCCTTCATGGTCGAAATTGCTGTAAAGAAACCACTACTAAAGGACACCAATAAGAAGAAGAGTTGCTTGGGCCAAGAAACATGAGCAATGGACATTAGACCTGTGGAAATCTGTCCTTTGGTCTGATGAGTCCAAATTTGAGATTTTTGGTTCCAACCGCCTTGTCTTTGTGATACGCAGAGTAGGTGAACGGATGATCTCCGCATGTCTGGCTCCCACTGTGAAGCATGGAGGAGGAGATGTGGGGGTGCTTTGCTGGTGACACTGATTTTTTTATTTTTGAATCGAAGGCACACTTAATCAGCATGGCTACCACAGCATTCTGCAGCGATACGCCAACCCATTTGGTTTGCGCTTAGTGGGACTATGACCCAAAACACACCTCCAGGCTGTGTAAGGGCTATTTGACCAAGAAGGAGAGTGATGGAGTGCAGCATCAGATGACCTTGCCTCCACAATCACCCCACCTCAACCCAATTGAGATGGTTTGGGATGAGTTGGACTGCAGAGTGAAGGAAAAGCAGCCAACAAGTTCTCAGCATATGTGGGAACTCCTTCAAGACTGTTGTAATAGCATTCCAGGTGAAGCTGGTGGAGAGCGTGCCATGAGTGTGCAAAGCTGTCAAGGCAAAAGTTGTCTACTTTGAAGAATCTAAAATATATTTGGATTTGTTTAACAAATTTTTTGGTTACTACATGATTCCATATGTGTTATTTCATAGTTTTGATGTCTTCACTATTATTCTACAATGTAGAAACTAGTAAAAATAAAGAAACCATTGAATGAGTAGGTTTGTCCAAACTTTTGACTGGTACTGTATGTCACTGGAAGTAGTGGTTCAACAATCCCCCGTTCCCCCATCTACATATCTAACTGGTATCTGTCAATAAAATGTGATTTTATATACATCATATTTTATTGACAGAATTATTATTATTATTTTTTTACATCTCCTTCCTTTCCTCCTTGGCGTTGGTCAGGTACCTGTGCAGGGTGGAGGAGATGAGGCAGAGTCTCAGGATCATGATCGAGGCCCTCAACAAGATGCCAGCAGGAGAGATCAAAGTGGATGACGCCAAGGTGGCCCCGCCCAAGAGATCTGAGATGAAGGTGAGACTCATTTAATGGCTGAAATTCTATTTGGAATAAAAATGCATTGGATTTAAAGTGCCTTTCGAAAAACCCAAGAAAACTGCAGGAAAAAAGGTTTTATTTTAGGACATTTTAGATCATCCTCAGACTATATCCGCTTTACTCTATAGTCAAACTTTATAAGCCCTGATTTCTATGTGTACGGTGGAGTGTTGCACATTGAGTCTATTATATAAGCATTAACATCAGCTGTAATGGTGGTTTAATTATGTTCCCATGTTAGATGTCAATGGAGTCTCTGATCCATCACTTTAAGCTGTACACAGAGGGTTACCAGGTGCCCCCCGGGGTCTACATATACGGCAGTAGAAGCACCCAAGGTAAGCCCTCCCTTCCTCAGACAGACATGGATATAACAGATTTGAGACGCTCTCTGTATTTCACCTATCCTCAAATACTGAGGCTATTTGATAAGTGCAGTTTACCATTACTAATGGTGAGATTCTCCTTCACCTGGTCCATTTTGTAGGTCATATGATGCCTATAGATCAAACACAATATCGTGTCCTTTATTGCAGATATTACATGTATTTGACAGCCAGGTACAATGTACCAGATCTAACCAGCTGGCTAATTCTAATCTGTCGTCCCTGTGTAGGTAGATGAAGACATTGAATGTAATGTGCTTTAGGTGGGGCTGTTGTGTAATGCAATCTCCTGTCTCGTTCAGGGAGAGTTTGGTGTGTATCTGGTGTCTGACGGCTCCAGCAGGCCCTACCGCTGCAAAATCAAAGCTCCAGGATTCTCTCATCTGGTACGGGAGTTTAAACTACGCATGCACACTCACACACTTACAGACTTCACACCCCGCATTGTTCAATGTAGTTATTAATTATTCAATGTGTTAAACTACTTCCTCAAGGCTACTTATAGTTCATTCCCCTTAGAGTCGATGTCCCTGCCCCGCCAACATCGAATTAGCATAATTGAACAAATCCCTGTTAAATTCTGTCTAAAGTAGAGAGATCTGTTTTTGCATGGGTTGCGTCTTAATCCACCGTGTCGGCCTTCCGCAACTGCAGTGGAAGGTGGCAAAGCAACATCAAGGTTTGTCAGACCATGAGACATCCCAAAAATCGGTCTTATCGCGAAATTGTCGGTTTGGCCTAGAAAACTATTATGACCCCTTTATGGGTATATGAGACTCACGAACACAATAGTGTTCTCAGTTTTGCTCTACAACCCCCCTCCACAAGCGTCTTGGGACTCGTCTGAAGTCGGTACAGATGATCTGCCAACTTCTGTCCTTTGCGTTTGGGCTACACACTAATTTGTGGAAAGGTGAGACTTTCCCCAACATGTACATGTCTGTTGTT
This sequence comes from Oncorhynchus tshawytscha, assembly GCF_018296145.1. Classification (NCBI taxonomy): domain Eukaryota; kingdom Metazoa; phylum Chordata; class Actinopteri; order Salmoniformes; family Salmonidae; genus Oncorhynchus; species Oncorhynchus tshawytscha. The sequence continues at coordinate 21,624,118 of NC_056438.1, forward strand.
TTGCTCTAGGACACCCACAGGCCTCACAAGAATTGTCTGAAGGTCCCCCAGTACCAATTTTTTAAAAATGGAGGCTGTTTAGTGCAAAAGAATAAGGGGTTAAACATGTGTATGTTTGTATGTGTGTGTTCTTTCTTATACTTTATATATCTCTCAGATATAGGACAGACACTTCAAAACAAACTTCCTTTAGTTCCCCCGCCCCCCAAAAATAAAATCTATCTGTTCCATGTAGTGAATTTGTTATTCTATGCGTTTATATGGGCTAAAGGCAGTAAGGCCAAATCCATATTTTTCATCTAATTTTTTTTAAAAATATTTTCTTTTGATACTTCAAAATAGCAAAATCAAATAGCAAAATGATCTTTGGTGTGACCTTCTAAAACAATTCCAAATAGCTTAGTAGCATCCCCCCCTCCCCTCTTGTAGACTGTAATGGGTTGATAGTTGGTTAACAGTTTTGTGATGTCTTCCCCAGGCTGCCCTGGATATGATGGCTAAAGGACACATGCTGGCTGATGTGGTGGCCATTATTGGTAAGACATATTTCTACTTGGTCGTGTTCAGTAGAGCACATCGCAGCAAAATGTGTTGCAATGGAAAAACAATCTGTTATAGGACAAGTTCATGTAGTAACCCTCTGTTTCCCCAAAAAGTATCCTTGCTGAACATGACCCTTACGTTATCAGTGAAACCATTGATTATCAGTATACTTATAACTCATACAGCAATTCTATTTGTGTAATTCCTGTTCAAATATTTATGGTTTATGTATGATTGAGGTTTAACAAAGGATTTTATTGTTTTTTCTCTTGTGACAGGAACCCAGGACATTGTGTTTGGAGAAGTTGACCGTTAAGTTAAAACAAAAGACTGTTGTGTTGATAACAATGGTTCCCCTCAAGAGGATTTCTCCCCTTTCGGTCTTCACAATCTGTCTCAGATGAAGGCTCTGTCCGTATCCTCACATAGTGTATTATTTATATGATCTGTAGTGACAAACTCGTTAACTGTGCCACTTCAATGATAAAACTAATAACTATTTTTACTGATCTGTCAAATAGTGTCATTTATGGTTAGTCTCTTGAAATAGAAATATACTGTAAGCACTTCAGAATTTTTTTTACGTGTGATATATTTTTCTCTCAAAATGCCCTGTTGCACAAAACTAAATGGACTGAGCTCGACCACAACTCCCCCTGCTTTACCCTGGCTTTCTTTGCAACACTACGTCATCACCTCAAACCACTAACTCTTCAGCTCTGCTCAACCTACATGCTTTTTACTGACTGAGCAGTCAGACGTCCAGTAAAAAATAATCTGTTGCTGTGTCCTTTTGTATACCTGTTGCTGTGATGGGAGGCAGATTCCTAGTTCTTTCAGCTCTTCCTCTGTGGATGAGCTTTGGCAGTGCTAGTGAGTATGGAGTTTGATACTATAACCGCTGATTGGTATTGACCTTGGTTATGAAAATGTATGTCTGGGATTAACATGATGTGAAATGAGCAAAACAGTTGCTGTTTAGTTGTAATTGCAACTAAATCTAGTCCCACACTGGACTAAATATTGTGATTGATAAAGAATCATGGTTGAGTCCTATGGTTAAGATCAGATCTCATGGGCAGGTCCAGAGCATATGTCGGGTATTCAGTAAAAATATTTGAAAATGTAATCTCTTTGGAACTCATTGAACTTTTATTTGGTAATATGAATTATTGACAATTTTTTGTTCATAGAAACCCTGTAACGACATGTTTCAATAATTATTGAAGTGGGTGACATGTTACTGTATCCTTCCCCAAAATTAAGTAAATCATAGTAGAAATTGCTGTCTGTAAATGGTTTTACTCATGATTTTTTAAAACCTGGTTTTATTTATAGATTTATTTTAGATCAGTGTTTGATGCAAAATGTGCTTGTTTTTTTAAATATAAGTGTAGGACAGGTGATTCTATCATTCTTTAGAGGGCAAAATCATTGTCTGATGGAGAGAGAAAAATCTACATAGTTCAGGGCCATTTCTGTGAAAGCAGAAGCGAAGCCATTGCCACATCGGTCCTCTTTTTAACACTTGCGACAGAGGAAGAACTAGTGCTGACATTTTCATACATAATGCTATCACTAACTATCTAGCTTTATTTTGACAGGAAGTCAATGCTGAGACCACGATCTCTTTTCCAGATGAACCCACAAAATATAATGAAGACATTACACGACACATTCATATAAACATTAAAATACATGTTATGCACAATACACAACAAGCAGTAAAAAGGTCCCCTAGCAACTGTCTGAAATGCCCTAGAGGCACCAATTCTTTCCATTTTAAAGTGTATTTTCGATCATTCCACATAAGGTGCAAAACGACCTAAAGGAAGATCTACCTAACTCAGTGGAGATCGAAGAGGTTTTCAGACTTAGCCATCCCTGAGCATCTATAATTTAACAATGGGTTACGGTATGGTGGAAGTTTATGCAAGAGCATAATGCACTGATCTACAAGGTAGGCCAGCCTACATTCTAATACAAAAATGCAATGATGTGTACTGCATGGTTTCCCAAACTCTGTTCTGGCACATTTTGGTTTTTCCACCTAACACTACACAGCTGATTCAAGTAATCAAAGCTTGATGAGTTGGTTATTTGAATGAGCTGTGTAATAATTATTTATGTCACATGGGTCACCACGTTTGTGAAGGGGGAGTATATGGGCCACCTTCTGGATGGTACCAGAAATAATTGTAAGGTAAAAATCAGAGGAGCAGAAAGCTGCAGCAAGAAAGAATCAAGCAAAGCAGCACCATTAAAAAAAAAAAAAATCACATCAATCTTGCGCAAGCCATCGAGCACATCACAAGAAGAAAGTTGTTGACATGAAAAGGTTTACTTGAAGTTGATGGAACTTCCATCGAGCCAACTGGAGACTGGGAGAGGGGTAGGCAGTTGACCGGCTGACCTGGGTCGGTTAAACCACCATTTATTTCAAATTTAAAAAATATTTATTAAATGCTGATTAAATGCATCACTTATCTAATTTTTCTCAGTAATGTAGACAGTAATGTAATTTTTCTCCAAAATGTAGACAGATCACCAGCAGAGTCTAAGAATTTAGAAAGTAGCTAGATTTATCTTTCTTGATTGAGGAAGTGCATCTATTTCTCAACTGCCAATCAGCTACACAGTCAGTTTTTCTAGCCTTGGCCAAGGCCTGATTTTTCATAACATCTGAAAGTTCTTTAGAGAACCAAGGATTTATCATGTTTTACTCTGTGTTTAAAGGAAGTGTGTTTGTCTGCCAGAGATATTCAAATAGATAAGAACAATTCTAGATCTAATTCAGGGTCAGGCATGCAGCTGATAGAGAAACATTCAGAGTAATACTTTCATGAAGAAAAACATGTTAAATGTCTCTTCATAATTATATGAGGGTAAGTGTTAATCTGTTTGCCGTCTCCAATACACACAATAGGACAAAGATCACTGAGATCATTAGCAAAGACACCACTGGACAAGTACTTGTCAGAATTAGGTCAATCAGTGAAGAGTTGCTGAAATGTTTTTTACATTAATCTCTGTGGGCTTTGCAATCAGTTGAGTCAGGTTAAAATGAAGCCACATATTATTTACTGTAAATGGTATGAGCCCAGGGTAAGCTTTGCAACAGATACATGTTTACTTTGGCTTATGCCCACGTCTATAACCAAAACCTAAATTCTTGGGTGGATACTGATATTTAGTGAATATAATGCCACAAGGGTTGATTTCGCATATACTGTATAGCCACTCCTATAAGATTAGGGTGTCTGCTTTGCTGACAAATTTGTGCTATGACGATGATCAAAGCCTACTTGTCAGTACAGAATGACAAACTCAGCAAAAAAAGAAACGTCCTCTCACTGTCAACTGCTTTTATTTTCAGCAAACTTAACATGTGGAAATATTTGTATGAACATAAGATTCAACAACTGAGACAAAAACTGAACAAGTTCCACAGACATGTGACTAACAGAAATGGAATAATGTGTCCCTGAACAAAGAGGGGGTCTAAATCAAAAGTAACAGTCAGTATCTAGTGTGGCCACCAGCTGCATTAAGTACTGCAGTGCATCTCCTCCTCATGGACTGCACCAGATGTGCGAGTTCTTGCTGTGAGATGTTACCCCACTCTTCCACCAAGGCACCTGCAAGTTCCTGGACATTTCTGGAGGGAATGGCCCTAGCCCTCACCCTCTGATCCAACAAGTCCCAGACATGCTCAATGGGATTGGGATCCAGGCTCTTCGCTGGCCATGGCAGAACACTGACATTCCTGTCTTGCAGGAAATCACGCACAGAATGAGCAGTGCTGTCTTCGGCGTCTCACAGTACGGACATTGCAATTTAATGCCCTTGCCACATCTGCAGTCCTCATGCCTCCTTGCAGCAGCATGCCTAAGGCACGTTCAAGCAGATGAGCAGGGACCCTGGGCATCTTTCTTTTGGTGTTATTCAGAGTCAGTAGAAAGGCCTCTTCAGTGTCCTAAGTTTTCACAACTGTGACCTTAATTACCTACCGTCTGTAAACTGTTAGTGTCTTAACGAACGCTCCACAGGTGCATGTTCATTAATTGTTTATGGTTCATTGAACAAGCATGGAAAACAGTGTTTAAACCCTTTACCATGAAGATCTTGAAGTTATTTGGATTTTTACGAATTATCTTTGAAAGAGGGTTCTGAAAAAGGAACATTTATTAGCCAAGATCCTTTTTGACATGGTGTGGATAGGAGTAGATAGGTAACAACCAAACGGGTAATGAAAGATAACCTTGAGATTTGCATGATAGACTAAGGCTACTGGCAGGGTTGGGTAGGTTACTTTCTAAATGTAATCTGTTACTAGTTATCTGTCCAAAAATTGTAATCAGTAACGCCACTTTTGGATTAGCCAAACTCAGTAACGTAATCTGATTACATTCAGTCACTTTTACATTACTTTCCCTTAAGAGGCATTAGAAGAAGACAAAAATATGTTACCAATTGAACGACATCTATTGCAGGATAAATCAATGTTAAAGTTTACATAGCTGGCCATAGATGGATGTTAAATTTTACTTTATGGGTTTATTATGTAAGCTTCTTCTATAACGCATTGCTTTGTACTACATATACGATTCAATTATATCCTTACATTAATATATATAATTTATAAATCCCAAACTGGATATAGCAACTACAGATTGCCCCTTTTAAGACTATGAAAAGCATACGAGTTTGAGCATGTGTCCATTAGGTCTATGGATTTTTTTTATCAGCATGAATTAGATTGAGCAATAATAATAAAAGCCTCACTTTTATTCCATTGGCTGGGATCCGCACTATGCAGCTGTTGCAAGAGCACATTTTTCACTGGCTGTCCACTGGTTTCAAAAACAATTATTGATAGGCAGTTTAAACTTCTTGAATTCAATCATTATTGGATTCAAATGCACATTTAGATTTGTGAACAGGCATCCACAACAGCCACAATCCGTAAAGCGCAAATAGCTAAATGAGAGAGCAGCAGTGTGATTCACATCAATGCGCAATGTAGATATCAATGATAAGTGATATCCGTATCACTGTAGACTACAGCACTGCTGTCATCCTTACCTCCATGCGTTTATTCAAGTTGGATAATCTTTGGATGCCGACAGCAGTCACACCATTGGAACACATAGCTTGGACTGTAGTCTACAAAAACCTATTCCTGCTCTTTTCCCGCGATCCATCTACCACATTTGCGGTGTCATCATAGTGGTCTCTGACTTGTGGTCAGACTCGCTCAGGTGGAACAAACTTAAACTTGCTGCCTTTTTTCAATGCTGATTTGAATGTCAAAAAAGAAGTGTCAAAAGATATTTTTTTTTGCAAACATCCTTTCTGAATTGAAAAGTAATCTTCGAAGTAATCATCTAGTTTTTCAAAAGTATCTGTAATCTGATTACAATATTTTGCTGGTAACATAACGGATTACAGTTACTGTTTTTTGTAACCTTTTACATGTAACAGATTACATGTAATCCGTTACTCCCAACCCTGGTTACTGGAGGTCACTTGCAATAACTGTGATATTATGCGGTCGTTTTTACCTACCTTAGTTTTATGCCCAGACTAAGTCACTCTGGATAAGAGAGTTTGCTAAATGACAAATGGTGGTCAAACCTCAAGAGGGCTGGCCTGTAAATAGAAAGTGTTCTCCTCTGTTCTCAGCGGCCCTGGGTGAGTCTCAGATCTGCTATATCCTGGACGGTATCTTGTTTCTGTACGGTATCATCCTCACCGTGCTCTACTGCAGGCTCAAGGTACAGCTGCCTTTCTGTCCTTCTTTTCCCCAATCCCCCTCTTTCCCTGCCTCCCTAAATTCTCTTTGATCTCTTTCTTGCTATACCCACTCTCAGAGGGTGCATCAGGGGGAGTTGTGCAAAAAAAGACATGGCCAATTCACACGTGTATAATACACACTTATACATGTGTGAGATAGGACAAATATAAGCACCCACCTAATGTATTATTATTATACCCTATCCAATAGCCACGACAACTGTAACTGGCATTTCGTGTAGATCTGAAAGATAGGTTTTTAGATCAGTCTTTATACTTATGTGCAATACAGTATGACCATGGGTATAAACAATATGATAGTAGCTCCACCTTGTGCGCTGAAAGGTTTGGTGTAAATTTCACCATATTGCTTATACCCATCCTACCCATCCGATCCTTTCAGATCTAAGTGCCTAAAGTCCCTGAGGCTAGGGGGTTGTTTCAGTTTCCTCTTTCTGTCTCTACCAAGTTCTTACCCCATCTATCTCTCAACACTCAGTTTTTCCCACAGATGGTTCCGGTGACTGGCGCTGGGACAGAAAAGCCACCGGTGAGAAACGCACTGTAACATGATCTACATCCAACTCCATTAAACAAGACCCCATGACGCCCAGATACATAGAAACTAGACCTTGCAGTTGGCTGGGGGTCAAATCGATGTAACGTGATATATGCAATCCATTTATTTAGTCCTGTATAACGCAGACAGACACATTTACTGCCCTACAGCTTTACAGTGGGTTGGGAGCAGAGGGCAATTTCCAGGCTAACATTTAACATTAAACCAAATAGCTAACACACTGCCTAAAAAAACAAACACACACACTTGTGTTTATTCCTAATGGATTTCCTCTTTTACTCTGACACAGAAAGCGGAGGAGGGTATCTATACGGTGAGTTGATGATGGTGATAATGAATGTGTGATGGTGAAGGTTATCTTAGTCAATATGTGGAGTTTAAATTGTAGGGCCTTGCTTCATGATATATTTACTCTCTCCCTGTCTCTCTATCTCAGGGTCTGACCCCTCATGCTGCGGATACCTATGAGACCATCGGTCAGAAGAAAAGATTGAAGTAGCAGAGGGTGAAGAGTTGAAGAAGTCATCTGTCAAATCACTTTTGTCTCCAAGAATTTCCCAGGCCTCTTATGTATTTTATTTAACATAGATTTTAACGGTTTGAGAGAAAATGTATACATTTTTGAACATTTACTTGCGTATGTGTGAACCTCCTTTGTATGTGTCGTAAGAGAGAGAAATGTGACAAGATTAAAGGGGAAGTTGAGCTGTGGGTAAAAATGCCCCACTTTTGACAGTGTATGTCTTCTTTGTATGCTACTTATACTAAAGTTCCTTAGATTTAGCTTGAGATTGATGTTTTTGGTGTTTTCAAATATTTTTCTATATAGATCAATATATAGTTTTAGCAAATAATATACCCCTTTTTTACTCTTGAGACTTGTGTTCTGGGTGTACTTTAGGTATTTTCAAAGCTTCTATGGTGCTTTTATAATACATTCAAATAAAATATCAAAATGACGGGTCTGTGGTATCTTGCTCTTCTTTCTCACAGTTTCTCATAGCTATTTCAGAGGTTGATTTCCGTTACACCAATGCCATGACAACTGATCACACACTGTCCGAGTCACATCCTGTGGCCACTGCTAAGTTTTGTGGGTGTCTCTGCACATTCACAGAAAAACAATGAGGTGGGGGGTTATCTGCATAGCCCAATGCAATGTCTGATGTAGTTAACAAACAATGATGCTGTAACAGCTACTTTGGTCTCACTTAACTGAAAGTGAAAACATAGCAAAACATATATGGTAACTGTTTATTAAGTTGCTCTTGTACCTGTGTAATAGATATGTAATGTAATTACACTTGCTCCAACATTCTACATTCACATATCTTACCTACATTCATTTATTACACACTGTAGAAAAACAGGACAACAGTTGACCTAAACATGACCTAAACATGACCTAAACATGACCTAAACATGACCTAAACATGCAAACTCAAAAAGATATCAAATTATGAAACATGTCTTGGCAACTGTACTGGAGAACAAAATTGAACCTTTAGTTAACTAGGCAAGTCAGGTAAGAACAAATTCTTATTTACAATGACGGCCTACCCTGGCCAAACCCTCCCCTAACCCAGACGATGCTGGGCTAATTGTGCGCCGCCCTATGAGAGAGAGAGAAAAAAGGAAGGGGGGAGTCAATTTACCCAACTGAAAGTGCCTGAGGGTTTTTAACTTAACTGTTTTAGAGGTAGACAGATACCTGTTTTACTTCTTCTGTAACCCCTTCAGTAGAGACGTCGTTCTGTCAGAGCCAGAATGGAGCCATTTTGCTTATTAAGCTTCAACTCTTTACGTCTGCAATTAATAGTTACCACACCTATGTAGATGTCAACAACCATTTTCTGCTGTCTAAATTGATAGATGTAGTTCATGATGTAGATTGTAGATAGATAGATGTATCTTTGTATCTTCGATATCGAGACAAGTTGTTTAGGCTACTCCATCTAGAGGGCCTGTGTACTGTGCCTACATCATTTCACCTCCCGTTTGAGCCTTGTGGAAGGCTGCATGTAAAGGCCTGAAAATAACTGTCTGTTGCTTTAACTAAACTGGAAAGGTGACTTCCTAGGTGTGTGTGTGTGTGTGTGTGTCAGAGAGAGCGAGAGAGCGAGAGCGTGCTTGTAACAGGTGTACCCAAGAAAACAGGTAACCGCTCCTACTTTTGAGAAGCCAGAATATGGTGTGCTTGTGTCAAAGAAACAGAACATCATTTGTGCACTTCACTAGGAATCAATTACTTTTCCAAAATGCAAAGAAAGGAATAGGCAGCACTTTTCACATTGAGAGAGAACAACTTTCCAAAGGATTTGTTGGAATAAGATAAGCCAGACATGGTCGAATCATAAATGTTGGCTAAATCTGAGGATCTATACTACTTTTAGCCTAGACGTTTTTTTTACATTCCTGTCTTGGATTAGACACTGGATGAAAGAAAGTTCATTGTCTGGGATAAGATCATAAACGGAAGTTAAGTGGAAATTGGACCAATGTCACAACAAATTCCAGCATCAGAATAGACCACAAACCTCTAGCTGTCTCCAGATCTATCAAGGCGGGCGGACCACTCCACCGAACCGGGAGAATGACCTCTCACCTGGGCGGACTGACACCACTGCTGTGGATCCTTTGGAGTTTCAGTAAGTTAGTTATTCATTATGTAATGTTTAGACTAGGAGAAATAACACTGCAAAGGGGCTAAGTGAAGCGTTATAAACAAAATAACACACGATAATGACAACTATTTTCAGCTAAAGCTCTGCATTTTTAGTTTTGGTTTATTTGTACTCCTATGGATTTTGGTAATTGACCAGCAAGTCGATTTTTATATGAATATTTAAATAAGTAGGCTACTGCCAACTTTGGCTCTTGTCCAGCTTCTTGGGTTAGTCTTTGCTGGATTAGATCTGTTTTTCCTGAAATATCAGACAACTCGTCAAGTGTTGTCCACTTGACGAGTTGTCTGATATTTCAGGAAAAACAGGTTACTGTTGATCAATTTCCCCCCTCATGTCTGTGATTCAGTCTGACTCTTTTCCTGTGCTCTCTCTCTCTCTCTCTCTCTCTCTCTCTCTCTCTCTCTATGAGGATCAGAGAAGGATTGCAGCAGGCGCCTATTGTCCTTTGCTGTATTTATATAAGCTGATGTATAATGACTTTTTAAATGAGGAAAACAAAGACATGGTTTGTGTGAGACAGACAGAAAGAAACAGAGAGACAGTGTGAGAGAGAGAGAGAGAGAGACAGAGCAAGAGAGAGTGCAACAGAGAGAGAAAGAGAGACAGTGGTAGAGCAAGACAGCAAGAGAGAGGAGGGAGAGAGAGGGAGAGAGAGAGGGGGAGAGAGAGCAAGAGAGAGTGCAACAGAGACAGAGAAGAGAGTGAGAGAGCGAGAGACAGAGAGAGACAGAGTGATAGAGCAAGACAGCAAGAGAGACAGAGGAGAGAGGGAGGGAGGGGGAGGGAGGGAGGGAGGGAGGGAGGGAGGGAGGGAGGGAGGGAGGGAGGGAGGGAGGGAGGGGGGGAGAGTGCAACAGAGACAGAGAGTGAGAGATAGAGCGAGAGACAGAGTGATAGAGCAAGACAGCAAGAGAGACAGAGGAGGGAGGGAGGGAGGGAGGGAGGGAGGGGGAGGGAGGGAGGGAGGGAGGGAGGGAGGGAGGGAGGGAGGGAGGGAGGGAGGGAGGGAGGGAGGGAGGGAGGGAGGGAGGGAGGGAGGGAGGGAGGGAGGGAGGGAGGGAGGGAGAGTGCAACAGAGACAGAGAGTGAGAGATAGAGCGAGAGACAGAGTGATAGAGCAAGACAGCAAGAGAGAGAGGAGGGAGAGAGAGAGAGAGACCCTTATCTTGGCAATGTGTATTTAATCTTGAGAGACAGTTAGTCAGACAGACCGGATGCTGTGTCATAGGTGGAGTGTTATGGCAGTAATGTTGCACAGGCAGATTCCTCAGGAAACCTCAAAGCCTTGCCTGCCCCTCTACTCCATGTTCACAACTCTGTTGTGACACAACAGTAACACACTGTTCACATGGAAAAATACAGCACCTGTCAGCATGGTAGACAACAAAGTGAACTGGTAAATACATAAATCATACTAAAGACAATCTGTCTGCTGTTTACAAACACACGCTCACGCATGACACACACACACAAACTATTAGTTCAACAACAACAGAAGTCACCGTTGAATCAGTACAGCCATATCAAAACAGCTTTTACTATGGGCATATAATAAACTTAGCAAACTTAGCACCGTCCTCTCACTGTCAACTGCATTTATTTTCAGCAAACTTCACATACGGAAATATTTGTATGAACATAACAAGACTCAACAACTGAGACATAAACTGAACAGGTTCCACAGACATGTGACTAACAGAAACAGAATAATGTGTCCCTGAACAAAGGCGGGGTCAAAATCAAAAGTAACAGTCAGCATCTGGTGTGGCCACCAGCTGCATTAAGTACTGCAGTGCATCTCCGCCTCATGGACTTCACCAGATTTGCCAGTTCTTGCTGTGAGATGTCACCCCACTCTTCCACTAAGGCATCTGCAAGTTCCTGGACATTTCTGGAGGGAATGGCCCTAGCCCTCACCCTCCGATCCAACAGGTCCCAGACGTGCTCAATGGTATTGAGATCCGGGCTCTTCGTTGGCCATGGCAGAACACTGATATTCCTGTCTTGCAGGAAGTCGCATAGAACGAGCAGTATGGCTGGTGGCATTGTCATGCTAGAGGGTCATGTCAGGATGAGCCTGCAGGAAGAGTACCACATGAGGGAGGAGGATGTCTTCCCTGTAATGCACAGCGTTGAGATTGCCTGCAATGACAACAAGCTCAGTCCCATGATGCTGTGACACACCGCCCCAGACCATGACGGACCCTCCACCTCCAAATCGATCCCGCTCCAGAGTACAGGCCTCGGTGTAACGCTCATTCCTTCGACGATAAACGCAAATCCGACCATCACCCCTGGTGAGACAAAACCGCGACTTGTCAGTGAAGATCACTTTTTGCCAGTCCTGTCTGGTCTGGCGACGTTGTTGCCAGTGATGTAAGGCAGATCCTCACCAGACAACATGCCTACAAGCCCTTAGTCTAGCCTCTCTCAGCCTATTGCAGACAGCCTGAGCACTGATGGAGGGATTGTGTGTTCCTGGTGTAACTCTGGCAGTTGTTGTTGCCATCCTGTACCTGTCCCCCAGGTGTGATGTTCGGATGTACTGATCCTCTGCAGGTGTTGTTACACGTGGTCTGCCACTGCGAGGACGATCAGCTGTCCGTCTTGTCTCCCTGTAGCACTGTCTTCGGTGTCTCATAGTACGGACATGCAATTTATTGCCCTAGCAACATCTGCACTCCTCATGCCTCCTTGCAGCATACCTAAGGCACGTTCACACAGTTGAGCAGGGACCCTGGGCATTTTTCTTTTGATATTTTTCAGAGTCAGTAGAAAGGCCTACGTTTTCATAACTGTGACCTTAATTGCCTACCGTCTGTAAGCTGTTAGTGTCTTTACGACCGTTCCATAGGTGCATGTTCATTAATTGTTTATGGTTCATTGAACAAGCATGGGAAACGGTGTTTAAATCCTTTACAATGAAGGTCTGTGAAGTAATTTGGATTTTTACAAATTTATCTTTGAAAGAGGGTCCTGAAAAAGGGACGTTTCGTTTTTTTGCTGAGTTATCTGGAACTGGTATCCTTAACTAAATGTATTATGGGTCTAAAATATACTCTCCATAGAGCACGATTACAACATTTTTACTTAACATTTGTATTGGTATTTGGTAGGGTGCATAAATGCTTTTTCTGTTACGCTAAGAGTGAGCTGTTTGGCCAAAAAAGAACACATTGTTTTAATGAGAAAAGGAGATGGCAATCAGGCCTTCATTCCATAAGGATCATCAATGTTGTGACTTGGCAAAACAGTGTGCCACTGTAGATGATATAAGATGTCTACAGCAAATAGGTCAGGTTGTGCGTACATACGTGTGTGTATATGTGTACGTTTGCATGTGTGTGTGCACATGAGTATGTGTGTGTTTCTCTGGACACTCGGAGGTTCACTAGTGCAACAAGTCAAGCGACATATCCTCACTGACACATCGAATCGCTTGCTCTATGTCCTCCCTCTGACTGCCTCCCTTTCTTCTTTGTGTACTCCCCCCCTCCCCATCTCTTGGCCGCTCTGTCTTCTTTCCAACCACATCTCTCTATCCTCTACATCTCCTCTCTTCTCATTCCTTCTGTCGCTCACCCCCTGAAGCATATAAAGGACAGTAAGGAAAGTGTTAAGACTACAAAATCCTCATGGTTCAGTGCACAGTCTTCCTAATGTCTTTCAACCTCTCATTATCTCTCTCGCTACACTGTGACATTGTGTTGTATTTCTATTGTAAATGACGTCAACAATGCCACACACATTTTCCCCAAGGGGACAATAAAGTCAACAAATAAATAACTCTCTCTTTCTCCCCTTCCATCTCCCCCCTCCCCCAGTCGCTGTGGTGCAGGGGGACTTTGTGGAGCCCTCTCCCTCGTACACCTTGAACTCCCTGGCTGAGGCTGAGACCCGGCTGCCCTGCCAGTTCAAGGTGGAAGTGGGCCAGGTGGTGGTTCAGGTCTGTAGCATGAGTTACTACAGTACCCATAATGCTCTGTTCAACATATCTGGTTTTATCTTAGAAAAGACGTCCCTAACAGAATGGTCTCGTCTCTCATTGTCACAGGTCACCTGGACCAAGGAGAAAGCAGATGGCACCAAGGACCAGATCATCACAGTACACCACACCGACGGACACACAGGTAGGACACATACATATAGATGTTAAAGTACTAAGAGTGTCAACCATCCATCTCTTTATGTATTGGTAGTTCATCTGCTTTGCTAGCCCTCGAAGCCTTATAAGTTATATTTAGAGTGGAAGACAAAACCACAGATGCAGTTTCAATCTAGTTACTCCATTTCTCTCTATTTGCCACCCCCATATCTCACTTCCTCTCTATCTCTCTTTCTAACTCGGTCTTCTTCTCTCTCTCACCCACCCCCCTCTTTACTCTCCCTGTATGACCCCCCTTCTCCTCAATCTTCCCCCTCTCTCAGAGTTTGGTCAGTACTCAGGGCGTGTGCGGTTCAGCAGCAGGAAACCCACTGTGGACTCATCCCTGATCATCATGAACACCGTTGAGTCAGATGAGGGCATGTACAACTGTCACATCAGCACCTTCCCCTCGGGGAACTTCGAACGACAGCTGTCACTCACCGTGTGGAGTAAGTCCCTCCCCTTACTTCCCCTTACTCATTGTAGGACTTGGATTTACAGAGTATAATGTCCTGATGACGATGATTATAATAATGATTGATGATGATGTTTACAGGTGTCAGTTGTAGTATTATTAGCTAAAACAATAGCTCTAGTGGTGATAGTAGTCATGTAAGCCACAACTGTCATTGTAACTGTCAGTGTATCCAGCTGTCTTTTTAACATAAAAGTTACTGTTTTGTAAACAGCTACCGAACAGAGTATATTAGAAATCTAGATTTCATTAGATTTCAGCTTGGATCATAAAGCTGATCCTAGTTAAGCATTTAAGAACTTCCACCCCCTGAAGCATCATGTCACAATGTTCTAGGATCAGCTTAACATCCAATTAATAACTAAGACCAGTTCTAAGATCACCTCCCCAAGCACTAAGACCAAGGAATAGTTGATTCCTTTGACATTTGACCCTTGACCCCCGCAGCCACGCCCATCTCCTCCCTGGACCCTGTGATCCTTGTCGAAGGCCAGTCCTTCCAATTGGCTGCATCCTGCCGCTCTGTGGCCCGCCCTCCGCCCCACCTCTCCTGGGACACAGAACTACCAGGCCAATCACACAACAGGAGTTTGGAGGGTGGTTCAGTCTCCACCCACTTCTCTCTGCATCCCCTGAGGAGTATGGATGGGAAGAGGCTGGACTGTCTGGTGAAGCATCCGGCTCTGAAGGGACCACGCAGAATCACCAACAACCTGGTGGTGCACTGTGAGTTTAGACCTCGCATTAAAAGGTCCAATGCAGCCGTTTTTATCTCAATATCAAATCATTTCAGGGTAACAAGAGTACCTTCTAGTGATTGTTTTCAATTCAAATGGTCTTAGAAAAGGGCATTTTACAAGGGGATTTTTTTTTTTGCTGTTATTAACAGAGAGGTTTGGACTTCTCTTTCTTATTGGTCTATTAACTAATTTACCGCATGGTGATGTCACCATGGAAGGCTAAAAATCCAACCCACCAAAACAGGCAGTCTTTTAAAACAGCTCTCACACTAAAAGGGCATTATCATCGTTTTCACAGAATTATTCCAACCTCAGTGTGGAAATATATATAAAACACAGGAAAATCTAGTTTTTGACTGGACTGGGTCTTTAATAACTATGAATCTAGACGTGAGATTAAATATCATTTTTAATTGTGACGCTTCACTACATGTTTATACAGACTTCTATGCCTTCGGTGACTTTTCCGTTTAATATACCCCTCTTTATTTAAAGTCCCTGGTAGAATTCAGAATCTAAAGTAACTTCATTGTAAGCTGAATGTGCTTCTTTCTCACCAGGAAGATCTTTTACAGCTAATTTTTATCCTGACTTTATTATTAGTGTGTGTGATTGTGTATTTCTGTGTATCTGCCAGTTCTGCCAAAATAATGACTTTGATCATGTTCCTCTATTCTAGATCCTCCCAATTCAGAGATCTCTGGGTTTGATCAGAACTGGTATGCTGGTCTGGAGGAAGCTGCCCTCAGTTGTGTCAGTGGAGGAAACCCCAAACCACAGAGTTTCAATTGGACCAGGTAACACTTACTTTCCCAACCTACCCTCTCTGCCTGTCTGACTCACATCATGATTCTATTAGTAATTCTATTAGTCAGTTATTAATAGTGGGCCAACCGGGGAGTTCAGGAGTTGTTTTTTTGTGCCACTTGCCAGGCAGTCAGTCAATAATAAGGCGATTGTCTTGAATCTTGATTGACTTACATGGTTAAAGAGATTCTCCAGTACTTTTGTCAACTTTTTAACCAGTAGTTGTGAAAGTGGCGCTCACGAGCCAAAAGTGGTCCCCGAAGATTGCGTGCTAGAACACATTTGTGCAGATGTGTGCACCACGTCATTGCTCTCTATTTCACTCTGCTGTGTGTGTGTGTATCTAAAAATGCATATCGTCTAGTCCTGCTTTGTGGCCTTTCGCAAAGGCTCTATGTTATACTGATCGCACTATACATTTTTGTGGGTGTAGATATGGTTGTCCTTATTCGATAGAGCCATTTGATGTCTTTCAGCAATGTTCCTATCGGTGGATTCATCAGTAAATGTACAATTAGACATTTTTTCCAGTCACTGAAAAACGACAACTTTTAAGAACTGACCAGATGCAATGACTTCAAGTGATTCCTCTAATCAACACAAATTTGACGATAGAGCATCAATTAGCTAGCAAAGAGGATTCAAAACAAAGACTTGGATTTAGTTAGCGTTAGAAGCTCAGCTACAGCAAATGCCAGCACCAAGAGGGCAGATGACAAATACGGTGCCTAGCTAAGTCAGTTATTTTTCCTGCAAGCCACCTAGCTAACTTTAGTTTTCTATTGAAACCCATATTGTGTATTGCTGGCTAACATTCTACTGTGTTACCAGTGGTATGTACTCATGGATGCCAAGGGAAACCAGGCTTCCCCAAAAAGTGACCTTCAATTCGCACGCGGCTGAATGTACAGTATCTCACTGGAGAAAAAATCTGAGCGAGCGAAACAGCGCCCCTATGTCTCTGTATGTGTAGGCTATCTATCGGATGCAGTCTGGTCCAAAAGAGTATGAAATTGTTGCTGCCCGTAGCATTGAATGCAAGGGAAGCCAGCGAGTATTTGGCCTCCCTTGATCATTTTTTAAATAAAATAATCGTCAATCAGCATTGAGCTAAACTGAGTGAGCTCAACTCTGAATGGTTCTGGCGCACCAAAAAAAAGTGTAAAGGGAAGCCAGTTTGCATTTGGCTTCACTCCATTCACATCGAATCGAGAGCATACGTCATTGACAGAAACTCGTTGTGTATCTCGTTGTGTTGTTTTCCTCTGGTGGCTAGCTAGCTAGCTAAAATTGGTCCTTTCCTAAATTAGCCTTGGATGGAGATAAGGATTTGGACTTGTGGTTTTACTTAATTCTCTGTACTGGCCAATGATTATAACAGCGATTCTGATCCAACCACAAAATAAAACATTGTGCCCCTGGCCTGAGAGGATCGAAGTTTAATATGTAGCTAAATGTAGAAGCCTAATGTTAACAATCTACTGCAAAGATAGCCTGCAGAGTTCTGTATTACTATCCAAGTCTGTACCCAAACAATTCGAGCTTCTACTTCTAAAAATTCACCTTTCCAGAAACAAGTCTCTCACTGTTGCCGCTTGCTATAGACCTCCCTCTGCCCCCAGCTGTGCCCTCGACACCATATGTGAATTGATTACCCCCCATCTATCTTCTGAGCTCGTGCTACTAGGTGACCTAAACTGGGACATGCTTAACACCCCGGCCATCCTACAATCTAAGCTTGAGGCCCTCAATCTCACACAAATTATCAATGAACCTACCAGGTACAACCCCAAATCCGTAAACACGGGCACCCTCATAGATGTCATCCTAACTAACTCGCCCTCCAAATACACCTCTGCCGTTTTCAATCAAGATCTCAGCGATCACTGCCTCATTGCCTGCATCCGTAATGAATCTGCGACCAAACGACCACCCCTCATCACTGTCAAACGCTCTCTAAAACACTTCTGCGAGCAGGCCTTTCTAATCGACCTGGCCGTGGTATCCTGGAATGACATTGACCTCATCCCGTCAGTAGATGATGCCTGGCTATTCTTTAAAAGTGCCTTCCTCACCATCTTAAATAAGCATGCCCCACTCAAAACATTTAGAACTAGGAATAGATATAGTCCTTGGTTCACTCCAGACCTGTCTGC
Source organism: Oncorhynchus tshawytscha (assembly GCF_018296145.1). Lineage (NCBI taxonomy): Eukaryota > Metazoa > Chordata > Actinopteri > Salmoniformes > Salmonidae > Oncorhynchus > Oncorhynchus tshawytscha. The sequence continues at coordinate 21,642,049 of NC_056438.1, forward strand.
CCTTGACCAGCACAAAAACATCCTGTGGCATTCTGCATTAGCATCAAATAGCCCCTGTGATATGCAACTTTTCAGGAAAGTTAGGAACAAATATACACAGGCAGTTAGAAAAGCTAAGGCTAGTTTTTTCAAACAGAAATTTGCATCCTATAGTACTAACTCTAAAAAGTTCTGGGACACTTTAAAGTCCAAGGAGAATAAGCGCATCTCCTCCCAGCTGTCCACTGCTCTGAGGCTAGGAAACACTGTTACCACCGATAAATCCACTATAATTTGAGAATTTCAAAAAGCATCTCTCTACGGCTGGCCATGCTTTCCACCTGGCTACCCCTACCCCGGTCAACTGCCTGGCACCCTCCACAGCAACTCGCTAAAGCCCCCACCCTTTCTCCTTCACCCAAATCCAGATAGCTGATGTTCTGAAAGAGCTGCAAAACCCATAGAAACCCATAGAAATCAGCCGGGCTAGACAATCTGGACCCTCTCTTTCTAAAATTATCTGCCGAAATTGTTGCAACCCCTATTACTAGCCTGTTCAACCTCTCTTTCGTATCGTCTGAGATTCCCAAAGATTGGAAAGCTGCTGCGGTCATCCCCCTCTTCAAAGGGGGTGACACTCTAGACCCAAACTGCTACAGACCTATATCTATCCCACCCTGTCATTCTAAGGTCTTCAAAAGCCACGTTAAACAGATTACCGACCATTTAGAATCCCACCGTACCTTCTCCGCTATGCAATCTGGTTTCAGAGCTGGTCATGGGTGCACCTCAGCCACGCTCAAGGGCCTAAACGAAATCATAACCATCATTGATAAGAGACATTACTGTGCAGCCCTATTCATCGACCTGGCCAAGGCTTTCGACTCTGTCAATCACCACATTCTTATTGGCAGACTTGACAGCCTTGGTTTCTCAAATGATTGCCTCGCCTGGTTCACCAACTACTTCTCTGATAGAGTTCAGTGTGTCAAATCGGAGGGCCTGTTGTCCGGACCTCGGGCAGTCTCTATGGGTGTGCCAAAGTGTTCAATTCTCCTTGGGCATTGTGTTAACTAACCTCCAGACGAGCTTCAATGCCATACAACTCTCCTTCCGTGGCCTCCAACTGCTCTTAAACGCAAGTAAAGCTAAATGGATGCTATTCAATCGATCACTGCCCACACCTGCTCGCCCGTCTAGCATCACTACTCTGGATGGCTCTGACTTAGAATATGTGGACAACTACAAATACCTGGGTGTCTGGTTAGACTGTAAACTCTCCTTCCAGACTCACATTAAGCATCTCCAATCCAAAATTAAATCTAGAATCGGTTTCCTATTTCACAACAAAGCATCATTCACTCATGCTGCCAAACATACCCTTGTAAAACTGACCGTCCTACCGATCCTCGACTTCGGTGACGTCATCTATAAAATAGCCTCCAACACTCAACTCAACAAACTGGATGCCGTCTATCACAGTGCCATCCGTTTTGTCACCAAAGTCCCATACACTACCCCCCATTGCGACCTGTACGCTCTCGTTGGTTGGCCCTCGCTTCATACTCGTCGCCAAACCCACTGGCTACAGGTTATCTACAAGTCTCTGCTAGGTAAAGCACCGCCTTATCTCAGCTCACTGGTCACCATAGTAGCACCCACCCGTAGCATGTGCTCCAGCAGGTATATCTCACTGGTCACCCCCAAAGCTAATTCTTCCTTTGGCTGCCTCCCCTTCCAGTTCTCTGCCGCCAATGACTGGAACGAACTGCAAAAATCATCTCTGAAGCTGGAGACTCATATCTCCCTCACTAGCTTTAAGCACCACCTGTCAGAGCAGCTCACAGATCACTGCACCTGTACATAGCCCATCTGTAAACAGCCCATCTATCTACCTACCTCATCCCCATACTGTATTTATTTATTTATATCTCTACCTGCACATTCATTCCTTTGCAACCCAGTATCTCTATGTAACGGATGTGAAACGGTTAGTTTGGTTAGCGGTGCGCGCTAAATAGCGTTTCAATCGGTGACGTCTCTTGCTCTGAGACCTTGAAGTAGTAGTTCCCCTTGCTCTGCAAGGGCCGCGGCTTTTGTGGAGCGATGGGTAACGATGCTTCGTGGGTGACTGTTGTTGATGTGTGCAGAGGGTCCCTGGTTCGCGCCCGGGTATGGGCGAGGGGACGGTCTAAAGTTATACTGTTACATCTACTTGCACATTCATCTTCTGCACATCTACCATTCCAGTGTTTAATTGCTATATTGTAATTACTTTGCCACCGTGGCCTATTTATTGCCTTAATTTACCTCATTTGCACTCACTGTATATAGAATTTTTGTTTTCTTTTGTTCTACTGTATTATTGACTGTATGTTGTGTTTATTCCATGTGTAACTCTGTGTTGTTGTATGTGTCGAATTGCTATGCTTTATCTTGGCCAGGTCGCAGTTGCAAATGAGAACTTAAAGATGAAATTTGAACTTAAAGATGAAATGAGAACTTAAAAGATGAAAAGATGAAATTTGAATTAAAAAACAAAAAAACAACTAGTTAACGTTGCCCATGAAAGGACGTTAGGCTAGCGAGCAAGCATTTTAGCCAGGTAGCCTAGGACAACAAAACATTTAAGCATGTACTGTATGACAGTGTGGTAGAACGTTTTGTCAACATGAAAGAGAGGAGGATGGCATTGGCATTTCTCTACAAGTAGTGTGAGTCAACATGTTTTTTGTTGTTGTTGCAAAGCACTTCCACGCACACAAATCAAAGCCATGGACATCCACATTATATTTAGCTTACACTGATTGGACTATTTTTTGGTATTTTTTAGTTCGAACTGTATTGGACTAAGCAGAGGTGATTACATGATGTTGAAATGTTGAAGTTGAAATAGTGCTGGAACAGTGGAGGCAGCTCCTGTTTTCTTTGTGACTTGCGGTAACTCTCCGTGGTTCTAGGAAACATTAACTTGCTTGACCATGCTGTAAGTTATGTAACTGCTTGTTCCATGCAATATGCTTTGTGGAGGTTACTCTCTGGCTTTGTGATGAAACAAAGGTGTGGTTGAAATGATTCTGCCACTGTGTCTTCTTATTGTCTCAGCCTTAGGCCTATATATCACGGTGGCAAGGCACATGAACTGGTTATAGAGCAAACAATGCAATGGTCACAACATATAGGTTCTAATATGGCATTTTTTCCCTGGCTCGTCTTCCACAGTGATTTTACCCACACACCACCACTGTGTGTTACAGTGGGGGGGAAATGTCATTATTTTTCTGTTTGCCAACTTAGCTAGGTAGCTAGCTAACTAAGCTAGCTAAACAACTACTGGTAGCCATATCTATGGCTAAAAATAGAAAAGGTTTTACAATGAGATCTTTTGTATCTCAATTGTAAAACCTCTTCTCTTTTTAGTCTTAGATATGGCTAGCTACTAAACAGCAAGCTACAACGTTACAACCAGACACCTAAAGCTAGGCTTACCAGCAAATGTTAGCACATGACTGGAGTTCGCTAGATAGTTAGCCTGGCGCCAGCTAACTTATGCGCCATACCTCACATTTGTAACTTGTTACCAAACGTGTAACATCAGCAACTGTAAATAATTTTACTAGCTAGCTATGTAACATCATTGACGAGGGTTCACATTGGTTATGATTAACAACATTATAGGCATGATGCAAGATAGGATTCCAAACAGATGGAAATAACAAGTATTGCATATCCAGCGAGCTAGATAGCTAAGTTTACTACCAAACAGTGAGAGAAAAACAATAATACAACAATTCACTGTTGTAAATCTAAAATGGAAGCTGGTTTTACTATATTTGGTGTTGGAGGGCCAGTAAGAGGCACCATTTCCTCTGGTCTAAAAAAATATCCCAATGCCCAAGGGCAGTGATTGGGGACATTGCCCTGTGTAGGGTGCCATCTTTCAGATTGGACATTAAACGGGTGTCCTGACTCTCTGTGGTCACTAAAGATCCCATGGCACTTATCGTAAGAGTAGGAGTGTTAACCCCGGTGTCATGGCTAAATTCCCAATCTCGCCCTCATCCCATCACGGTCACCTAATCATCGTCTCATTCATCCCCCTCCTCTCCCCTGTAACTATTCCCCAAGTCGTTGCTGTAAATGAGAATGTGTTCTCAATCAACTCACCTGGTAAAATAAGGGTAAAGTTAAACAATTAAAATAATAATAACAATAATATTTGCCTGATAGACATGGCTGCAGGTAGATACTGTCTGCCTACCTACTTAAGCTAATTTGTATGAGTGTTATGCCATATTTCTTTCTATTGGGCTAGGTGTTGTTGTACATGTAATCTCTGTGCCTGTGCACATGTATGCATGTCCAAATAGTCTACCCTCATGTTGATGTCATGCTGGCACGGTTCAACTGTTGTTAAAACTGTGCAATAGAGTAGGAGTCTCATAAAATGTCGATCTCTAGTTGCAAGGTGTAACAATTTGTAACTTCCGTTCTCTGCACTGTCTCTAGACCTGAGACACACTGTACTATACTGTTCATACAATTTTACTTTTACCATACAACATTGTTGTTGAACACCCAGTTCTTGAGTTAACATGAAACAGTGTACACTCTCCTGTATTTTAGATTTTGACAAAGATTTTGACAAACATTCTTTGGATATCTGAATGTCTAGCATCTGTTTGATGCTACAGAGCTCTGTACAGCTGATACAAATATCTTCTATGAATCCAATTTTATTTATTTATTTCACCTTTATTTAACCAGGTAGGCTAGTTGAGAACAAGTTCTCATTTGCAACTGCGACCTGGCCAAGATAAAGCATAGCAGTGTGAACAGACAACACAGAGTTACACATGGAGTAAACAATTAACAAGTCAATAAAACAGTAGAAGGCATGAGAAGGTAGGCGAATAATTACAATTTTGCAGATTAACACTGGAGTGATAAATGATCAGATGGTCATGTACAGGTAGAGATATTGGTGTGCAAAATAGCAGAAAAGTAAATAAATAAAAACAGTATGGGGATGAGGTAGGTAAAATTCAGTGGGCTATTTACCGATAGACTATGTACAGCTGCAGCGATCGGTTAGCTGCTCAGATAGCAGATGTTTGAAATTGGTGAGGGAGATAAGTCTCCAACTTCAGCGATTTTTGCAATTCGTTCCAGTCACAGGCAGCAGAGAACTGGAACGAAAGGGCAGACACATTTAAAAGATTGATAGAAAATATAAATATTTTTTATGTTGGTTCTACATCAGGGCTCTCCAGCCCTGTTCCTGGAGAGCTACTGTCCTGTAGGTTTACTCCAACCCTAATCTAGCACACCTGATTCTAAAAGAGATAAATGCTGTTTTAATCAGCTTAAAGGACTATAGCTGTGTTTACACAGGTAGCCCAATTCTGATATTTTTCACATCAGATCTTTTTCAGAACTGATCTAATTGATCAAAACACCAATTACTGAAAAAGTATCAGAGTTGGGCTGCCTTTGTAAATGCAGCTATAGTCCTTTAAGCTGATTAAAACAACATCTATCTCAAGGCCATCAGACTGTTAAATAGTCATCACTAGCCAGCCCCCGTCCAGTACCCTGCCCTGTACTTTAGTCATTGTCACTAGACAACCACCACCCGGTTACTCTACCATGCACCTTAGAGGCTGCTTCCCTATGTACATAGTCATCGAATACTGATCACTTTAATAATGGAACACTGGTCACTTTAAATAATGTTTACATACTGTCAAGGCCTATCCTTTTTAACTGTTGATGTATATATACACTATTCTTCAGATATACTACATTTTCTATCAATATACGGTCCATATTTTCTATACATCCCATCACACATACACACATGTACAGTTGAAGTCGGAAGTTTACATACACTTAGGTTAGAGTCATTAAAACTCGTTTTTCAACCACTCCACAAATGTCTTGTTAACAAACTATAGTTTTGGAAAGTCGGTTAGGACATCTACTTTGTGTACGACACAAGTAATTTTTCCAACAATTGTTTACAGATTATTTCACTTGTAATTCACTGAATCACAATTCCAGTGGGTCAGAAGTTTACATAGACTAAGTTGACTGTGCCTTTAAACAGCTTGGAAAATTGCAGAAAATGATGTCATGGCTTTAGAAGCTTCTGATAGGCTAATTGACATCATTTGAGTCAATTGGAGGTGTACCTGTGGATGTATTTCAAGGCCTACCTTCAAACTCAGTGCCTCTTTGCTTGACATCATTGTAAAATCAAAAGAAATCAGCCAAGACCTCCACAAGTCTGCTTCATCCTGGGGAGCAATTTTCAAATGCCTGAAGGTACCACGTTCATCTGTACAAACAATAGTACACAAGTATAAACACCATGGGACCACGCAGCAGTCATACCGCTCAGGAAGGAGACGTGCTCTGTCTCCTAGAGATGAACGTACTTTGGTGTGAAAAGTGCAAATCAATCACAGAACAACAGCAAAGGACCTTGGGAAGATGCTGGAGGAAATGGGTACAAAAGTATCTATATCCACAGTAAAACGAGTCCTATATCGACATAACCTGAAAGGCCGCTCAGCAAGGAAGAATCCACTGCTCCAAAACCGCCATAAAAAAGCCAGACTACGGTTTGCAACTGCACATGGGGACAAAGATCATACTTTTGGAGAAATGTCCTCTGGTCTGATGAAACAAAAACAGAACTTGTTTGGCCATAATGACCATCGTTATGTTTGGATGAAAAAGGGGGAGGCTTGCAGGCCAAAGAACACCATCCCAACCGTGAAGCACGGGGATGGCAGCATCATGTTGTGGGGGTGCTTTGCTGCAGGAGGAACTGGTGCACTTCACAAAATAGATGGCTTCATGAGGTAGGAAAATTATGTGGATATATTGAAGCAACATCTGAAGACATCAGTCAGGAATTAAAAGCTTGGTCGCAAATGGGTCTTCCAAATGGACAATGACCCCAAGCATACGTCCAAAGTTGTGGCAAAATGGCTTAAGGACAACAAAGTCAAGGCATTGGAGTGGCCATCACAAAGCCCTGACCTCAATCCTATAGAACATTTGTGGGCAGAACTGAAAAAGCATGTGCGATCAAGGAGGCCTACAAACCTGACTCAGTTACACCAGCTCTGTCAGGTGGAAGGGGCCAAAATTCACCCAACTTATTGTGGTAAGCTTGTGGAAGGCTACCCGAAATGTTTGACCCAAGTTAAACCATTTAAAGGCAATGCTACCATATACTAATTGAGTGTATGTAAACTTCTGACCCACTGGGAATGTGATGAAAGAAATAAAAGCTGAAATAAATCATTATCTGCTATTATTCTGACATTTCACATTCTTAAAATAAACTGGTGATCCTAACTGACCTAAAACAGGGAATTTTTATTGGGATTAAATGTCAGGAATTGTGAAAAACTGAGTTTAAATGTACTTGGCTAAGGCGTATGTAAACTTCCGACTGTACATACAGTGCATTCTGAAATTATTCAGACCCCTTTACTTTTTCCACATTTTGTTACGTGACAGCCTTATTTTAAAATTGATTATATGGTCCCCCCCCCCCTCATCAATCAACACACAATGCCCCATAATGACAAAGCAAAAACAGGTTTTTAGATTTCTTTGCAAATATATGAAAAATACAAAACTGAAATATCACATTTACGTAAGCATTCAGACCCTTTACTCAGCACTACCTTTGACAGTGATTACAGAGTGTTATTGGTTATGATGCTATAAGCTTGGCACACCTGTATTTGGGGAGTTTCTCCCATTCTTCTCTGCAGATCTTTTTAAGCTCTTCTCAAGTTGGATGGGGAGTGTCGCTGCACAGCTATTTTCAGGTCTCTCCAGAGATGTTCCATTTGTTTCAAGTCTGAGCTCTGGCTGGACCACTCAAGGACATTTAGAGACTTGTCCCGAAGCCACTCCTGCATTGTCTTGGCTGTGTACTTAGAGTCATCGTCTTGTTGAAAGGTGAACCTTGCCCCTGTCTGAGATCCTGAACACTGCAGAATGCTGTGGTAGCCATGCTGGTTAAGTGTGCCTTGAATTCTAAACAAATCACTGACAGTGTCACCAGCAAAGCACCCCCACACCATCATACCTCCTCAATGCTTCATGGTGGGAACCACACATGCAGAGATCATCCGTTCACCAACTCTGCATCTCACAAAGACACGACAGTTGGAACCAAAAATCTCAAATTTGGACTCATCAGACCAAAGGACAGATTTCCACAGGTCTAATGTCCATTGTGCGTGTTTCTAGGCCCAAGCAAGTCTCTTCTTCTTATTGGTGTCCTTTAGTAGTTGTTACTTTGCAGAAATTGGACCATGGAGGCCTGATTAACAGTCTCCTCTGAACAGTTGATGTAGAGATGTGTCTGCTACTTGAACACTGTGAAGCATTTATGTGGACTGCAATCTGAGGTGCAGTTAATTGTCGAATTCTGAGGCTGGTAACTCTAATGAACTTATCCTCTGCAGCAGAGGTAACTCTGGGTCTTCCTTTCCTGTGGCGGTCCTCATGAGAGACAGTTTCATCATATCACTTGATAGTTTTTGCAACTGCACTTGAAAAAACGTTTAAAGTTCTTGAAATGTTCCGTATTGACTGACCTTCATGCCTTAAAGTAATGGACTGTCATTTCTCTTTGCTTATTTGAGCTGTTCTTGCAATAATATGGACATGATCTTAGCCATATTTGCCCTATTTGGGCTATCTTCTGTATACCACCCTGACCTTGTCACAACACAACTGATTGGCTCAAACGCATTAAGGAAAGAAATTCCACAAATTAACTTTTAACAAGGCACACATGTTAATTGAAATGCATTCCAGATGACTACCTCATGAAGCTGGTTGAGAGAAAGCCAAGAGGTCAACAGGAGGTTTGTGGCACCTTAATTGGGGAGGACGGGCTCATGGTAATGCCTGGAGCGGAATTAGAGCGGAATTAGTATTAGTTTTTTTTTTGTATCAAATACATCAAACACATGTTTTGATGGCATTCCATTTACTCCGTTCCAGCCATTATTATGAGCTGTCCTCCCCTCAGCAGGCTCCACTGATATACTCTGGACTCCGACATTGCTCATCCTAATATTTCAATATTTCTTAATTCCATTATTTTACTTTTTAGATTTGTGTGTATTGTTGTTAGCTATTACTGCACTGTTGGAGCTAGGAACACAAGAATTTTGCTACACCCGCAGTAACATCTGCTAAATATGTGTATGCGACCAATGCAATTTTATTTTATTTATCAGGCTTCGGGTACACTGGCAATGGTTGGCTTGGGAAGCTAAGACTCTTTGGGCTTATTGCGATGGGCCTGACCTGTCTGCGGTGAACGGCCAGCTGGATAAGACTCTGCCAAAAGTGGTGTAGGGCTTCTTAACCACCAAATGTTTGGTCTTCTTGTAGAAGATTTGCTGGTACTGCACATCTCCTGGAAAGATATGGCTGTGGTCTTAGCATTTTACACTTTTTGTGGAAGGGACATAGGGCAACACGCCTTTGTTGGTAAAGGTATCAACCAAATGGGACTGGCTAGCGTATTGCTTAATGAGGGGACATTGGGAGCTGCTTCTGAGAGAAAAGATAAATCAATCAAGTGAATGGGCTGGGTGGCTAAAGATGTGAAAAGTCTTAGGAAGGCAGTGCGTACACAGTATGAATTGTTGTGTATGGGAGATTGAGGAGAAATGGCACCTCAATCGCTCTCATACACAACAATAAATGTACTGTCTAAGCACAACCCTGCACAACCAAAAACCCCTTACACATCTCAAAGTGCTGTCTGTAAACCTCCCCCAGTCCATTGACAGATCATCCTTGTCAACAGAAGCCCTTTGGAGGGGAATTTTGTGGATGTCTTTGTATTATGTTTTGAGAATCTGCAGAGAGAATAATGAGGTGATTGTGTCATTACTGTTGTAGTCTTGATTTTATATCTTTCAGTGTCCCTTGCTGGTTTCTGTCCCACAATCTTGCTGTTCTCCATAACTGTAAGGTGTGTTCCGTTCCTCATGCTTGTGTACCCAAAATGCCTCCACTTTGGGGTATTTTTCAGCAGGGCACTGTGAAATGACTCTACAAAAAGACTAGACTAAATTGATTACATGGTCTGGAAGGTATTCTGTGGTCCTCATGCTAACTCTAACCATCTGTAACCCCATAACACTAACCCCACAAAACACTACCCAATTAATGTTTATACCATGCTTACTGGAAATGTAGCTATTTTAGACATCAGCTTGTAAATATTTTTGTCAATTTACTTTCACCTTGTGCAGAGCTAGGGTTTGGAAGCACATCTTGGTGGAATGAGATTCTGCACCACAGGAGTTTGGTGGCAACTTAATTGGGGAGGATAGGCTTGTGGCAATGACTGAAGCAGAATTTTTGGAATGGTATCAAATACACGGGGTTTGATGCAATTCCATTTGCTATGTTTCAGCCATTATTATGAGCCGTCCTCCCCTCAGCAGCCTCCACTACAAGTACCACCTACAAGAAAATACACAATAATACACAATTTAACCACTACACTTAATTGCATTGATCTCTATTAGACTGGATAGCTATGCATACCTAACATGGACCTTCCAATACTGTCAGCTTGCTGTTATCTAACTAGCGTCACAAAATTGACAGCAAGATTGCTAGCCAGCTGAGACTGGCTGAGAACCAACTAACCAACCAAAGACTTATACAGATTCATCATTGCCACCAACAGTTAGCTGTATGGACAATTATATTTTTAGTAACGGAGTGTTTTCCAGACAAGGGTGGAATAAATGGCTACCAAATTGAGATAGCTAATGTTACCAAATAAAGTATCTTACGTCAGCTAACGTCAGTCAAAGATAGAACAAATAAACAAACATGTTTACTCTGCTGAAGGTAGTTAAGTTACCAGTCCAGCAGTGACTACCATGGCATAGGCGAAATTGATTGACCGTGTGTATATTGAAAGATACTGTAGATAACTATATGATTTAGCTGATTTGCTTTCAGAGTTCAATACAGGACTGCAACGTTAGCTAGCTAACTTATCCAGCTAGGCTAGCAAGCTAGCTAACGTTAGGTCACCTCTAATTGAGAATCTTCTGTTTTGTTGTGAAGGGGGAAAAAAATTGATGGTATCGCATCACTTCTCAACTGTCGTCGAAATGGATTCCCCATCAGTTCAGCCTGAAAATCCCTGATAATCTTTAGGTCACCGCATCATTCTTGATAGCCGCAGAATCAGGGTGAGTCTTGTAGGTAGAATGGTGAAATATGACGCTTGTTGGTAATTAGGACAGCCAGGCATAGAACATCACACGGGCATGAGGACAAACAGTGAAAAATAAACGTTTTCTAAAAAATATAAAAAATATTGCCTAAAGAAGTTCTGAGATTACTGTGTGTTGGTCGTTCGAAGTAAACAACACCATTATTCAAGTTTTTGTGCACGTCTCCTCTACCTAGCGTGCGGTATCAGTATTCAATATGAATGCCGGACTTTGAGGTTCACTATGAGCAGACCAATAACACAGGGAGTCGAAACTTCCCGATTCTACCAGTGAAATGAAAATGTGCTAGTTCTAGCTTGTAAATTGGATAAATGTGATGTTGATGATATAGTAATGACTATATGCCAGGGTGAAATACCCCTTCAATAGTTGCCAAAGTTCCCGGAGCATGTAGTACAGTGGAGGCTACTGAGGGGAGGACGGCTCATAATAATGGATGGCAAACAAACAATGTGTTGGATGTATTTGACCATTCCACTGAGTCCGCTCAAGCCATTAACACGATCCCGCCCTCCCCAATTAAGGTGCCACCAACCTCCTGTGAGGTTTTTAAATAAAGGTTAGATAAATAGTAATACACTTTTGGTTCAGGGACAGTTCAAATGGAACATCTATCTCAGATAAATTGTCATTCACGGTGATGATTGCCGACAGTGCTAAAGTAATCCAATGAAGGCAGAGAGAGCTGACTGAAGTTCTTGAGGTTTTTCACTTGAGTCATTTTTCTGGCAGCGTTTGGAAGACATCCTGCTGTTAGGTGGATTAAACCATTCTCTGGGTGTGGTAGAGGGTGGAGGTAAAACGAACCATCTATTGAAAATGTATCATTCTTAATAAAATTACAGATAGGCCTTTAGGGAAAGTGTCTCACGTGTGTCAGGCTGTATGTCTGGTTAGATTTATAGAAGTTATGATTGAGTATGATTAATTATGTTTTCTATATTTTTATATGTGTGGTTTACTAGATCGTGTGAGAAATTTGTCACCAAGTCTAAAGCTGTTAGTCACATGAACACACCTACAGTAAGGTATGTTTGCGTGTGAGTAACAGATATATACCACACACGAAAGTACAAAGACACAAGACACCCACAACCCCCCCACCCACTGACTCACCTCTATCTCACACTTTTATACTTAAGACCCAGATCTCTTTTTTACATTCAATCTCTCCTTACTTGATCACAAACTTTCGTACTCATCCTAACACACACACACACACGCCCGTTGCAGTGGGCAAACCAGTTTCCTTCTTTGTACTTGTCAATGCAAAGCAGCAGCAGAAGTAATAACCCTGCTGTCATAGTGTCATGTTGCAGCTTGTGCAAGGGCAGACAGAGGAGACAGTTTCACAAGAGGGAGGGGAAGGGGGGGGTAAAGGGAAGAGTGTGGGCCACGAAAAGGAGGGATGAAAGGAACTGGGGAAGGGGAAGAAGGAGTGGGGAGGTATGGGGGTACGGAATTGGATTTGTTTGGAACATAATCATGCTGTGTGATCTATATCTATATGCAAAACTGTATGGTTCCTGTTTCTGGTTCCTCCTGCTCAAACGGGGGTATGTTCAAAAGGTCCAAAACACAGCTCAAAGCTAGAGTAGTGGTCAGAAATAAGCCATTTTAATGAATTTGTTGCACCCACAAATTCTGAGTCATGTTTTTCTTTATATCACTGTCCTTTTAGGGAAGTATGGTGGTGATCCATAGTCAATATTATTTTGGGCTGTGTTGCTATGATATTCAGGTTAGTGTTGTTGTTTTGAATGTGATATTTTGTGTGTTACTGATGGGTGTGTTAAAGGGGTGCATTCAGGTTCAATTAAGTACCTTGTGGTGTTGTTGGGTGTTTATAGAGTTATGGCATTCAGACCATTATTGTAAGATATAAACTCTACTGTTCTGTTAAACCCAATGTTAAGTGCTATAGTATTTCTGTTATGTGCAGAAAGGGTGGAGACTTACCAGAGGGCGTGACCACAGGGAATGGATCCTTGCTGTTTAATCGGCCCCTCGTCCTGACGGACGCTGGCATCTACCAATGTGTGGCCATGAACTCTGTGGGGGCGGATAACGCAGAGGTGGAGATCACTGTGACAGGTAGGTTGGGCTATCACTCATGTTAGAGAGCGATATTGAATGAGTAATAATTGTCTTACTTTAATCCTGGATATATATGTTGTATTTTATTTTTCATTTATTTTTGTATCCCGAAACAAAATTCTGTAAAAATACCTTTGTTCTGTTAAACAAAGAAGTTTAGCTAACAAAGCCAGTTTATACAATCACACACACATTTTCAAAATTATGTGTATTTCTGTATCTCTTTGAATATGACATCACTTCCTATTGTCCTTCTCCCTCAGAGTTGCCTCAGAAGCAGGCGTCGTTTGACAGTCTCCTGATGGTAATAGTGGGAGGAGTGGCCGGAGTACTGCTTCTAGTCATGATCATCATAGTCATCTCTGTGACCCGTCACCACAAACGCAAGAACAAGAAACTGTCGAGGGAACTCACTGTGAGGAAGTATGTTTTCAAACTTTACAGTAACTCCCCTAAAATCGTTATAGAATCTTAAGGGTAAATGTTACGCCGAAACAGTAATTCCGAATATTTTACAATGCCTCTGTCTCTCAGGGAGGAGATCAGTACTCTCTCCAGACAGGCATCTTTCAGGAAAATGAACTCAGTCAGCATGGACACTAGAGGACAGGTAGGATATTAAATCACCATATCTTACAGTATGTGGCAGTGGAGGCTGGTGGGAGGAGCTATAGGAGGATGGGCTCATTATAATGGCTGGAATGAAATAAATGGAATGGAGTCAAACATATGGTTTTCATGTTTGATACCGTTCTATTTATTCCATTCCAGCCATTGCAATGAGCCCGTCCTCCTATAGCTCCTCCAACTAGCCTCCACTGGTGTGTGGTCTAGGCATGCTGTCATTCTGGAAATAAATACTAGCACTTCCATGAGCATTATTATTTGCTTGAAGTTAATATGGTCATTTTTTTCTCTCTCTCCCTCACTCTATGTCCCTGTCTCATTCTCTCCCCCCTCCCTCTCTCTCTTCCCTCTCTTTCTTATCCCCTGTTCTTTTAGACAGAGGAGGATATCCCTCTCAGAGTGGAGGGGACACTGCGGACCAGTCTGTCCTCTGTAGTGGTCAGTCTCCATTTCACTCTTTCTCTGCATGTGAGGGAGACCTCCGATTTAGCCTCCAGATGCATGGCCGCTAAGTTCTGAGCTGCGCAGGGCAGGCAAATCTCATTCTAATTTTAACATTTATATAATTCAATTAAATGCAAGGAGATTATTTTCTTTAAATAACATTTATATGTGAAAAGAAAAGTAGTGCATACCGTATATTAATTATAGTTTATACTAATTATACTTTTTTATTAAGACTTCATGCTTTCCCTCCATCTTCTTTTCTGGGACTCCTGCTTCGGAAGCCGTTCTTAAATCAGACTCTTCAGTGCATAATGTGTTTAAAGTGATATTTTTCTCCCTTTCCTTCACACACAGGAGCAAGGGCGCATTAGGGAGAGTCGATCTACTCTGGTAGGGAGCGGGGGGCTAGACTACCTGGGTCGACCTGTTCTGTACAATTCTTCACGAAGAGGGAGGGAGAGCAGAGCCATGGACAGAGAGGAGGAGAACAGACTTAGGGTGGAGTCAAATGAGCAGAACAGCACCATGTCTTTGGTAAGTGTGTGTGTGTGTGTGTGTGTGTGTGTGTGTGTGTGTGTGTGTGTGTGTGTCTGTGTGTGTGGTGGGGGGGGTGCAAAATTCAGTGACATTTTTATAAATTCACTGATCTTTCAGAAATCATGGTTGGAATTTCTGGTGCAACGCTAGACATGAGGCATCACAAATGACATACTCAATTTCTTGTAAACCTTTTAAACTCATAGGTTTAGTAGAGATTGCTAGAGATACTCAAATGATCTATAGTTATGAATGAGTCGTATTTTCCTTTATCTAACCACATATTTACCACTTGTCTCACAGTCAAACCATCTCCACCCCCCTCTCCAACCCTCTCCCTTCCCCATGGAACAGTCCGTCGAGCTGCTGAGGTCCCTGACCAGCAGTGCCATCATCCCAATGGAGTGGGGTTTACATATACGACAGGGGCCCGGTAGCAGGAACACCCACTCCCCTCTCAGTTGCAACAATCCTCCCATCACAGACGACGAAGATGAGGATGAAGGTGTGGAGGGGGAGTGGGAAACGTGCCCCAGGATGAGTCCGTTGGATCAGGGGAAGTCAGAAGACCAGGACAGCAAGACCAACAGTTCTCAGATCTCAGAAGTAGAATTTGGACTCAACCCTCACTTCCAGCAGAACAATGGAACATTGAGACCCAAACCGCTCCCCAAATACCAGCCCAATGGCATCCTCCTCACCTCATCACCACACGCCTCCTTCATCCACAAGGCCCAGATTGTATAGGGCGGTAGGGCTGGGTAAGGGCCGGTGACATATTCTACAATGAGGCACACTTTGCTACACAACACCACTCTAACAGTGCTTTGTATGTGATTGGTTGTGACTGTTTGGGATACAAGGTCGTTGGTGGCATACCTCGGTGGCGGCCAGTTTACCTACTTTTCACTTCTGAAATATACCTCCACCTTCGGCTCAAGCGCTCAGACATTTATGATCAGCAAGTAAAGCTTCTTTCAAGAAAGACTCCTTGGCGTAGAGATACAAATAAGTAACACATACATATCACAGGGGAGAAGCTGGACATGTGTGATGTCAAATTAAAAGCACATGAATGTCAGGTTGGACATAGACAGACCAAAGTAGTCTTTGTATCACAGCAATAATAATCCCTCCAGGCCCAGGAAGCATCAAACTGAGAGGAACTAAAAGACTGCTGTGCTTTATTATTGTAAAGCTTTTTTGCTACAATGACTTGGTGACAGGACTAAGGTGCAAGATTAGAATATCAACTACGCACCAATAGAGCCTACCTAGTGGAATCCATGTTGGCGAACTTCCACCCTCCTTCCTTCTAGATGAGGATACATCCCGTAGTGTTCTGTTCACCCTAAGACGGAGTCCATCTTTTTGACTTGACGTGTGGCAGGAGTTTATCTGGAGAATACCCCTCCGTGCCATGAAACGTGGGTGTGCACAAACTTTGAACTCGCTGTAGTCTAAGATGTCAAAAGCTGAAGACTGCATTTTAGACAAGAGGTTAAAAAAAAGCATCTGACACCTGAGCACAGTGAGAGCCTATGTGTAAATGTACTAGAAGTGGTTAAAAGTATTGTTCTTCTATTTTCTTACGCCACAGACAAGATAACTGCAATATGCCTTTGTTTGTATGAATACAGTAAAAATAGCCTTTGCTTTGTAGGCCAAAATAGTATTATGTTTGAATCTACTGTATTATAATGACTTGAGTGTGGCAAAATGACACCTTATTCCCTACATAATGCACTACTTTTGACCAGAGCCCTATGAGCCCTGGGCAAAAGTAGTGCACTAGATAGGGAATAGGATGCAATTTCATGCTGTACATAAGTGTTTCTTTCATGCCATGTTCCTGGGAACATCTTACTGTATTTCACAGGTTTGTACACATATACTTGTAATTCAGTGGAGGCTGGAGGGAGGAGGATGGGTTCATTGTAATGGCTGGAATGGTATAGATGGAACGGAGTCAAACATGTGGTTTCCATATGTGCAATGTGTTTCATACCGTTCCATCATTCCTTTTCAGCCATTACAATGAGCCAGTCCTCCTATAGCCCCTCCCATCAGCCTCCACTGTTGTAATTGTATTTTATGCACAGGCTTCCATGTATGAAACATTGGACTCACATACACATTCTTCTTTAGGAGAGCAGTGGTATCATTCCGTGGTTTTTAAATATTTTCCTTTGTATAATACTGTAACGCTATCTCTAAGTGGATGTATTACCTACATGCACTGAGTGTACAAAACATTATGAACACCTGCTCTTTCCATGACATAGACTGACCAGGTGAATCCAAGTGAAAGCTGTGATCCCTTATGGAAGTCACTTGTTAATCCACTTCAATCATTGTAGATGAAGGGGAGGAGACAGGTTAAAGAAGTATTTTTAAGCCTTGAGACAATTGAGACATGGATTGTGTTTATGTGCCATTCAGAGGGTGAATGGGCAAGACAAAAGATTTAAGTGCCTTTAAACTGGGTATGGTAGTAGGTGCCAATGCGTACCGGTTTGTGTTAAGAACTGCAATGCGGCTGGGTTTTTCACGCTCAACAGTTGTCAATGTAAGTAGTCCGGGTGGCCATTTAATTAACTGTTCAGAAGTCTTATGGATTGGGGGTAGAAGCTGTTAAAGAGCCCTTTTGTCCTAGACTTGGCGTTCTGGTACCACTTGCCGTGCGGTAGCAGAGAGAACAGTCTATGATTTGGGTGACTGGAGTCTTTGACAATTTTTGGGCCTTCCAATGACACAGCCTAGGTACTGGATGTCAGGAAGTTTGGCCCCAGTTATGTACTGGACCATACGCACTACCCTCTGTAGCGCCTTACGGTCAGATGCCAAGCAGTTGCCATACCAGTTGGTGATGCAACCGGTCACTTTTCGAGGATCTGGGGACCAATGACAAATCTTTTCAGTTTCCTGAGGGGGAAAAGGTGCCGTCGTGCTCCTCTTCACAACTGTCTTGGTGTGTTTGGACCATGATAGCCTTGATAGCCTTTCAAAGCACCTCATGGCTACGGATGTGAGTGCTACGGGTCCGTAGTCATTTAGGCAGGTTGCCTTCGTGTTCTTGGGCACAGAGACTATGGTGGTCTGCTTGAAACATGTTGATATTACAGACTCAGTCAGGGACATGTTGAAAATGTCAGTGAAGACACCTGCCAGTTGGTCAGCACATGCCCGGAGCACACGTCATTGTAAACCGTCAGGCCCCGCGGCCTTGTGTATGTTGACCTGTTTAAAGGTCTTACTCACGTCGACTACGGAGTGTGATCACACAGTCGTCCGGAACAGCTGATGCTCTCATGCATGCCTCAGTGTTGCTTGCCTCGAAGCAAGCATAGAAGTGATTTGGACAGCTCGTGACTGCTTCCCTTTGTAGTCTGTAATAGTTTGCAAGCCCTGCCACATAAGAAGAGCGTCGGAGCCGGTGTAGTAGTTCAATCTTAGCCTTGTATTGACACTTTTCCTGTTTGATGGTTTGTCGGAGGGCATAGCAGGATTTTTTATAAGTCTCTGGGTGAGCTGAAATAAAATATTACAGAAATGTTCCATATGCACAAAAAGCTAATTTAATCAGAAGCCAGCACATTCCTGTTAGTGAGCATTTCTCTTTTTCCAAGATAATCCATCTACCTGACAGGTGTGGCATATAAAGAAGCTGATTAAACAGCATGATCATTCCACAGGTGCACAATAAAAGGCTGCTCTAAAATGTGCAGTTTTGTCACACAACACAATGACACAAATGTCTCAAGTTGAGGGAGCGTGCAATTTGCATGCCAACTGCAGGAATGTTCACCAAAGTTGTTGCCAGAGAATGTACTGTTAATTTCTCTACCATAAGCCGCCTCCAATGTTGTTTTAGAGAATTTGGCAGTACGTCCAACTGACCTCACAACTGCAGACCACGTGTATGGCGTTGTGTGGACGAGCGGTTCCCCATGGTGGCAGGAGGGTTATGGTATGGACAGCCCAAAATCCTGAGGCCCATTGTGTCATTCATCCGCCGCCATCACCTCATGTTTCAGCATGAAAATGCACGGCCTCATGTCGCAAGGATCTGGACACAATTCCTGGAAGCTGAAATGTCCCAGTTCTTCCATGGCCTGCATACTCACCAGATATGTCACCCATGTATGACAGCGTGTTCCAGTTTCTGCCAATATACAGCAACTTCGCACATTGAAGAGGAGTGGGACAACATTCCACAGGACACAATCAACTAAATGCGAAGGAGATGTGTCATGCTGCAGAAAGCAAATGGTGGTCACACTCACACCAGATACTGACTGCTATTCTTATCCACACCCCTATCACCCCTACCACACCCCTATCATATCTGTATTCCTAGTCATGTGAAATCCATAGATTAGGGCCTAATTTATTTATTTCAATTGACTGATTTCCTTATATGAACTGTAACTCAGAAAAATCTTTGAAACTGTTGCATGTTGCGTTTATTTTTGTTTATATCAACCCGGGTATTTTTTTTACATGACAGACATTATCAATCAAATGTATTTATAAAGCCCTTACATCAGCTGATGTCACAAAGTGCTGTACAGAAACCCAGCCTAAAACCCCAAACAGCATGCAATGCAGGTGAAGAAGCATGGTGGCAAGGAAAAGAGCCTAGGAAGAAACCTAGAGGAACCAGGTTATGAGGGGTGGCCAGTCCTCTTTTTGGCTGTGCCGGGTGGAGATAACAGAACATGGCCAAGATGTTCAAATGTTCATAGATAATAATCACAGTGGTTGTCGAGGATGCAACAGGTCAGCACTTCAGGAGTAAATGTCAGTTGGCTTTTCATAGCCGATCATTTAGAGTATCTCTACCGCTCCTGCTGTCTCTAGAGAGATGAAAACAGCAGGTCTTGGACAGGTAGCACGCCCAGTGAACAGGTCAGGGTTCCATAGCCGCAGGCAGAACAGTTTAAACTGGAGCAGCGGCACAACCAGGTGGACTGGTGACAGCAAGGAGTCATCAGGCGAGGTAGTCCTGAGGCATCGTCCTAGGGCTCAGGTCCTCTGTGTGTGTGTGTGTGTGTGTGTGAGTGCGAGAATACTTAAATTCACACAGGACACCGGATAAGACAGGAGAAATACTCCAGATGTAACAGACTGACCCTAGTCCCCCGACACAAACTACTGCAGCAGCAGCATAAATACTGGAGGCTGAGACAGGAGGGGTCGGGAGACACTGTGGCCCCGTTGGACGATATCCCTGGACAGGACCAAACAGGAAGGATATAACCCCACCCACTTTGCCAAAGCACAGCCCCACAGCACTAGAGGGATATCTCCAACCACCAACTTACCATCCTGAGACAAGGCCGAGTATAGCCCACGAAGATCTCCGCCACGGCACAACCCAGGGTGGGTGCAAACCCGGACAGGAAAATCACGTCAGTGACTCAACCCACTCAAGTGACGCACCCCTCCTAGGGATGGCATGGAAGAGCACCAGTAAGCCAGTGACTCAGCCCCTGTAATAGGGTTTGAGGCAGAGAATCCAGGTTGAGAGAGGGGAACCAGCCAGGCAGAGACAGCAAGGGCTGTTCGTTGCTCCAGTGCCTTTCCGTTCACCTTCACACTCCTGGGCCAGACTGCACTCAATCATAGGTCCTACCGAAGAGATGAGTCTTCAATAAAGACATTACCGTTGTTGATAAAGCCATCTGTCATCAGGCAGTAACTCGGGTCAAGCTCATTTTTGGCTTATTTTTCAAATTGTCATGTTTTGTTTCTAAATGCCTGCACAAGAGTGAAGGATTCCCATCAGAGAGTAACGGTTAATGTGATTGGATGTTAATTATTTGACTAGGCTACCTGTACTTGACATTGTGTTGTTATTTCGCTGACCACTAGATGGTTTAATTTTTATTTTTGGCAGTGAAACTAGGCTATTCAGGTGATAAAAAAACCTCACCCAAATGTATAGCCCTGTTGGAAAATATAAATGTACTGTTTGTTTATATATATATATATATATATATATATATAAACATCCCCTTTTCAGGACCTTATCTTTCAAAGAAAATTTGTAAACATCCAAATCATTTCACAGATCGTCATTATAAAAGGGGTTAAACACTGTTTCCCATGCTTGTTCAATGAACCATAAGCAATTAATGAACATGCACCTGTGGAGCGGTCGTTAAGACACTAACAGCTTACAGATGGTAGGCAATTGAGGTCACAGTTATGAAAACGTAGGACACTAAAGAGGCCACTGACTCTGAAAAACACCAAAAGAAAGATGCCCAGGGTTCCTGCTCATCTGCGTGAACGTGCCTTAGGCAAGCTGCAAGGAGGCATGAGGACTGCAGATGTGGCCAGGGCAATAAATTGTAATGTCCGTACTATGAGACGCCTAAGACAGCGCTACAGGGAGACAGGACGGACAGATGATTGTCCTCGTAGTGGCAGACCACGTGGGACAACACCTGCACAGGATCGGTACATCCGAACATCACATCTGCGGGACAAGTACAGGATGGCAACAACTGCCCGAGTTACAACAGGAACGCACAATCCCTCCATCAGTGCTGAGACTGTCCTCAATAGGCTGAGAGAGGCTGGACTGAGGGCTTGTAGGCGTGTTGTAAGGCAGGTCCTCACCAGACATCATCGGCAACAACGTCGCCAGACCAGACAGGACTGGCAAACAGTGCTCTTCATGGACGAGTCGCGGTTTTGTCTAACAAGGGGTGATGTCGGATTCACGTTTATCGTCGAAGGAATGAGCGTTACACCGAGGCCTGTACTCTGGAGCGGGATCGATTTGGAGGCGGAGGGTCCGTCATGGTCTGAGGCGGTGTGTCATTGCATCATCAGACTGAGCTTGTTGTCATTGCAGGCATTCTCAACGCTGTGCGTTACAGGGAAAACATCCTCCCCCCTCGTGTGGTACCCTTCCTGCAGGCTCATCCTGACATGACCCTCCAGCATGACAATGCCACCAGCCATACTGCTCGTTCTGTGCGTGACTTCCTGCAAGACAGGAATGTCAGTGTTCTGCCATGGCCAGCGAAGAGCCCGGACCTGAATCCTATTGAGCACGTCTGGGACGTGTTGGATCGGAGGGTGAGGGCTAGGGTCATTACCCCCAGAAATGTCCAGGAACTTGCGGATGCCTTGGTGGAAGAGTGGGGTAACATCTCACAGCAAGAACTGGCAAATCTGGTGCAGTCCATGAGGAGGAGATGCACTGCAGTACTTAATGCAGCTGGTGGCCACACCAGATACGGACTGTTACTTCTGATTTTGACCCCACCTTTGTTCAGGGATGCATTTTTGCTGAGTTTATATATATTTTTTTAAATTTTTATTTGGCATATCCGACGACATTACGCGTACATACTCCAGTTTGGGAATACCTGCCCTAGACAATACAGAATACACTTGTATTAGCTACTAATTAACATGAAAATCTGATTTGTAGACTAGCATCAGTTAGCCTGTAACGAGCTATTCAGCCTCGCTAGCATGATCAAATGATAACTTTACCCGGGGCTCCCGAGTGGCACAGCGGTCTAAGGCACTGTGTCTCAGTGCTAGAGGTGGCACCCCCATAGAGACTGCCAGAGGACCGGACAGCATTCCCTCTGATTTGACACACTGAACTCTGTCTGCAAAGTAGTTGGTGAACCAGGCAAGGCAGTCATCAGAAAAACCGAGGCTACTGAGTCTGCCGATAAGAATATGGTGATTGACAGAGTCGAAAGCCTTGGCAAGGTCGATGAAGACAGCTGCACAGTACTGTCTTTTATCGATGGCGGTTATGATATCGTTTAGTACCTTGAGCGTGGCTGAGGTGCACCCGTGACCGGCTCGGAAACCAGATTGCACAGCGGAGAAGGTACGGTGGGATTCGTAATGAGGTAGCTATAATGAGGTAGCTATATAGCTATGCTAATGCTAGCTAAAACGTTAGCTAGCCTGCCTCGCTTTATCAAAAGTTAGCTACCTTGTGGTTACCAGAAAGGTCTTTCCAGTATCACCCCACTGGTAGTTGCACACCTGAGCCCATGTTGTCAACAAGGCATCATGGTGCATCATCCAGAAACATACAACATATATTTTCCATAGTTGCGAGAAGTAGGGGTTCTGAGGGTACTACAGCTCACCTGAAAAAATAAATAAAATCGGAATACATTTTTTACAAATATTCATGAAGGAACCAATGGGATGCTCGAGGGGGGTGTGGAGGAACATGGAGGAACGCCCCCAATTAAGGGCTGCTGTTGCACACTATTGTTTTCAAAGGGATTAGTTGCTTTTTAGGGGCAGTTGCTCTTTAAGGATTAAGGCCTGCAGTCTGAACAAGGCTTTTGTATCTCTCATTTACGCAAGTATATTTTGGTAGTTACCTATAGCTCTGTAGCAGGACGTTCTGCAGACCAAGTTTTTCCTGGTGGTCACATGGTCATGTGAAAACAGTGGCGAACCATGACTATTGGAGATAGGCCTTTAGTAGAGGAAACAGATCTGACGTCATACATTTAGAGAACTTGGATGCCTGTGTAGACAGAGCATGACATGAGACCTGTCTTTTGCAGACCTATGTAGGGGAAGCAATTATTTGATGACAGAGTCAAACGGTCCTCGGCTGTGGTTCACAGAAGCAGCACACGTACACAACGGTTGCAAGTATCAATAGCAGGAACCACGTTAGAAGAAAATATGATTGGGTCGTTTCAAATAAACATTTGCCAGAACAAACAGTCACTCAAATAGTGGCCGAATAAATTTAACCACACAACTACTCACATTGTTTCAAGACCACGGACAGTATATGCTGTCAGAGAGAGAAAAAGTTGCGCTGTATTCGATGTTCTAACTCCAGCATGCAACAATAAAAAAATGCACAACACGAAATGTCATGTACCCAGTACTTCCAATTGCAACGTCATTACCTTTGTTTTTACCACACAATCAGTGATCTAAAGTTGAAGTAATATTTTACACATTGTATTCAAAATTATATGAACGAGATAGCAACAAAAAGCAAGCTGTAGATGAAAACAAAAAGTCCCTTCACCATTATGACTATCATTTAAAAACTTAGTCCTTATTCCTGTCCTTCTTTATGAAATGGGAAATGGCAGGTTCATATAGCTTGTCTTTTGATTTTAAATCTGAAAGAAGTTATTTTTCGATTGAGGTCAAAGCCAGGGATGACAGTCAGGCCTGTCCAGTGGTGTTCCTGGAATATGTCTTGAAAATGTTCTTTCTACTGATGCAGTGGACACTGGAATGGTGAAAACTAGACAGGTAAGCAGATACAATTGGTGCATACTATCAATTAGTCTCTTCTGTTGGAGAAAGTGGAGCAGATCAGCCAGGCTCTTACCCTCGAAGTCAGACATTGAGTATATGACGGTGAGTTCTGTTTTAAGCCACGGCAAATCAAAATTAGGGGCATAGTTTTCCTCGAGACTTGAGAATGCAGCGTTTGGAAAGTTTGGTGTTTCCCTATATATTGAGAACTTTTGTAGGTCAAGGAGGGCAAGGAACATGAGCCTTTCATGGTCATTAAACCTGTTTATTAGCTGACTGACAATGTTGTCGATGATCGCACTGTGTAGCTGTTGGTACTGCCCGCGAACGTCTCCTTGTATGTGTCCTGCGCCCCCGTCGGAACTCCGGTCTCACTCACAGTGTCCTCGTAGATGGAATCAAAATTTCCAATTTTTTTGTTGGCTCACAGCCACAGATAGTGCTCATAATTATTAACTTGAAAATGCCTTTCAAAACTCTTTCCACCAAATCAGGCAGTGCAGAGTTGGTCTCCCGGTCTGTACAAGATTACATTTTTAATTAAAAGTTAGTCTTGAAAAGGGCGATGCTAACAATTTAGCCACCGAATCGTTCTTGATTACTCTCTCTGCAGTTGCCATCGTTACATACACTCACTGCAAAAAGCTAGCCAGCTAGCTAGGTTCAAGTTTGAGAAAACAAGATATGGCTCGCTATTGGCTCTGAATTAGTGACGTATGCATCATACGATTGTCCCACAGACAATTTTTGATTGGTTGATTTTACTGTCATTCCAAAATGCTGCTCTAATTGAAGTCAATATCAACGACATTGGCTGGTACCTTTTATTCAAAGCCTGAGGGTCTGGCCAATGAGCATTGAGCGCAGCTAGATTATTTCTACTAAGGGACTACCAAAGAAAAATTCTGATTGGATATTTTTTCTCTTGGATATTAACCCTTCTTTTTCCAATACAAACTGAAGAAATTCAAAAAGGAAGATCATTACAATTAAGACAAATACATATTAAATCAATGAAAACTAAATGACAAATTATAATATATAAAAAATATATACAGATTTGTATCTATCCTTAGGCACTCTCTGAGGGCAGAGAGGGTCCTGACTGTTCCTCACTGTGTGAAAACTCCTGGCCCTAACCACAAGCTGCAGTAGCCACAACTGGGGCCTGTTCAGGAAGGGGTTCGATTAATCTCGCCCGGGCGCCCATGTAGGACTGTTTTACATTGGCTGAAAATTGATTGCATTCGATTTGGAATGGGGCTGCCTCCCGGGTATGAACCAGGTGTCCTGTTTAAAGCTCACAGCGAAGTCGGCCCAAAACAAAAGTGACCCAATTAAGGAAACTCCTCCCTCCCCGCTTTCGGCCAGTGACTTGATGGGCCTTTGCCCGCTGCCCCGCAGCTCAGTATAATCGAATCCACCCAAGGATGTTTTTACAGAATGTTCAGATTCAGATTCATTGGGAAAAACGGGCTCATTAGCATGGCTCGAACTGAATAAATAGAATAACAAACACATCGAACACATGGTTTCCATGAGTTATACCATTCCAGCCATCATTATGAGCTGTCCTCCCCTCCGCAGCATAATGTAGAATAGATACGATTTTGGTTGTCAGATAAAATGAACAGAGCTGACATGATTCCTTATTC